>NC_140646.1:17017161-18217161 GCF_978046115.1 Saccoglossus kowalevskii
AATTTGACCCCAAATTGCAACCAAAATAATGATTGTGCCAAAGGTCTGAAATATTTTCTATATTATATAGATAATGGAGATTATGTATTACTAGTTAATTGGAGTGTATCGATTTTCAAACTGTGGTTGTGCTCGCCTGGATTCGGGAGAAATGTTAGCGTGTTTTATGAATTTGATCTAAAAATCATCATTTCGACCCCAAATTGCAACCAAAATAATTATTGTGCCAAAGGTCTGAAATATTTTCTATACTATATAGGCCTAATATAGATACTGGAGATTTTTTATTACGAGTTAGTTGGTGTGTATCAATTTTCAAACTGTGGTTGTGATCGCCTGAAGTCGGGAGAAATGTTAGCGTGTTTTATGAATTTGATCTAAAAATCGTCATTTTAACAAAAAAAAAATTTTAATATTTTCCACAGCCGCATGAACCAGCGATTATAAAAAGAGGTAACTTTTTTATTTTGTATGAACAGGACAAAAAATGACTGGCGGAAACGACTGGCGGATGACTTCACTCCGCAATGTGTCAACACAGGTGGCGCTATTCGCGGCGATCTGCGTGTCAATGCTTCACTCCGGTGATCATTCCCTCCTGTCCACTCCGGTTATTGGGTCGTATTTAATGACATGTACTTTATTATGTCATTTGCGCATTCGTAATCAGAACGCCGCCATTACTGTAGTAAACTAGTTGTGTTGTTTATACCGAGCTTCTATTCTTTAGCCTATTACGCCTTTCGTGGCAGATGGAATCGATATTATAACAGGTATGTCAACAAAATAATATTCCATCGGCAGATACCATCGGCAGAACAAACTGATGGTGACAGAACACTGAAAACATTTTATTCAGTACAATAATACAAATGTTTGCCTACCATCTCGTGCCATTTTTGTCTGTCGTAGCATGGAAGGTAAAAAGATGGTCGTAGCAAGATAAAGCATTTGTCAAACTCGCAACGTTTTGTGCAATTCAAAGGACAACCGTGTCAATAACTGGAATAGTCATAACAGCACAATGGCGGAATTTGCCGTCGGGTAATCTCTTATACAAACAGTAGAGCAGCATGTGCCTATATCCAAGATTTCAGGTGATGCATGGTGCATTACCATGGCCAAATCTACATTGAAACGGTAAATACGCTCTGTGTTTCCCAAAGACCAAGCAGCGATGTCATATTGTGGGTGTTGTTACTGTATTATTTAAAGCTGTCAGGGACTGGAAAACAAGTACAGGGGGGTAGGCTGGTGGGGTTTTTTTAAAGTCGCGTACATAAAAATATATGACCCTTCCCAAACATTAATTTGCATGAAATTTGCTGACCTCTCCTTGAATGGTGCATGAAAAATTGTGACCCTCCCTCCTTCTAAGTGTAAGGATAGTACATGTATTAAAAGTATACGATACAACCGGGGTAATTGATGTTCTACTACACAGCTTAGAACTGTTCTACCCAATCAGTTAGCCAGCTCTCGTTGAGAAGAGCACAATGTATGATACTGTATGTACCACATTAGGGTGATACATGCACAATTTTACTGGCACCTTTATGAGTGTTGTGTGATGAATCGTGTACATTCTTTAAAATACGAGATAGGCATGTTCAAAGCCAGTGTTGTTATTTAAAAAGTGCATATCTAATTTTACTGGTCTAACGAATACTATTAATAATTGCAAAAGTATCAAGAAGCCTTTTATCCAAAGCTTGATGGAATACTTGCCCACCACACAATATAAATATTTTAGTGAGAAAAAGAATCATGCATGTATTCACCAAATCATCTTCAGTGTATTTCTCTCTTGAACCAGTGTGATGTTGAATGATATAACATACCGGTATATGATTCAAAACTGACTTAAACAATAAACCTATAAAATGCACACGATACCAAGATATAAGTTTGAGCAATCAGGGACTGCCAGCTTTATAAGTCCCCGTTCAAAACGAGGACTTATAATTCGGTCTATCTCCGTTCCTTCTTCTGTCCTTCCATCCTTCCGTCCATAGTCATACTTCAGTACTTTACCTGGGACATATGCACATGCAGTGGTTTACTGATTGAATACA
The DNA here is from genome assembly GCF_978046115.1 of Saccoglossus kowalevskii. Taxonomy (NCBI): domain Eukaryota; kingdom Metazoa; phylum Hemichordata; class Enteropneusta; family Harrimaniidae; genus Saccoglossus; species Saccoglossus kowalevskii. The sequence continues at coordinate 17,019,237 of NC_140646.1, forward strand.
TTATGTCTGACTGACAACCATTTTGTTTTTTGAAAATGTGGTTTCTTATGCAAGTTTTGTCAGTTTTTGTTAAAATGCATTGGGCCATTCCAGTTTATATCTGCACCCCCCCCCCCTGTTGATGAGCTTGTGTGTTTACTTCATATAGGGTATAATTTCCATGGGTGTATAAGTCATACAAAGTTTTATTTCCAATTCACCATACAGTAATGGAAATCCAAAACTATAGTTCCTACTTATGGTGTTGATGAGTTCCTTTGTACCACCATACAGAGTAGGATTTCCAAATATAACTCTCATCATATGCTAATTTACCAAGTTCAAAATTTTATATTTGATAATGGAAATCCAAACTAGTCCTGTTTCACGGTGTTGATGAGCTCATTCGTGCCACCATCCTTATCTAATTTCAGTAATAACTATTTCGTACTGGCCCAATTTTTTTACCATATACAGTCAGAATTCCAAGTTTTTTTAGTCATACTGTTGGAAATCCAACCTCATCAACCGGTATGTGGCGAGATAAACTAGGCCATATTTTATTTAGTAGCCATAACTGCCTGGATTTCCAGGAATTTTTTTTTCATACTCTTCTGGATTTCCTGATTCTGTTTCTCCATATACAGTTGGAATTCCGGGATATTTTCCCCATCATACAGTGCTGGAAATCCGACCACATCAACAGGGGGTGAGGGGGTGCAGATATAAACCGGAATGGCCCATTGTACATTTTAGATTACATGTCTACGTAAATTTGCTTCACAATCTGATTAAAGATGGCCGACTGGTGGCCATCTTGCTTTTTGTCCATACTACTATATCACCAAGGCTTTTAGACCATTTTCATTCATTTTTGGCACATACATTATAAATTTAGTAATACATGTTCATATCAGTTGTTCAAACATTGTTTATGTTGAGATACATGTCCTTGATGATTTGTTTCGTGTTCCAATTTAAAATGACCAACTGACAGCCATCTTGTTTTTTTTTCAAAATGTATTGTTGACATGTTTTTTCTCCCACAATCAGGTCAAAGATGGTTGCCTGCCTGCAATACTACCATATCTCTAGCCCAGACAAAGAAAATTCAGTTTGGATACAAAAAATGAATGAATTGCTTATTTCGTTTAATTTCTGACAATATATTTCAATTTTGGAAGATTAAATACATCTAATTTCTGTTGATACTAAACCAGCCATTTATTCACTTTAAATTACTAACTCTGCTTTTGGTCCGTAACTTTATTTTTGGCAGGCATAACATTACCCCTAATTCCAACGGGGACTATATCATTAACAATGACTTGTTAAATACGTAGGCTTGTGGCTGAATGCTGGCACAGCTACCATTCCAACAAAAGTTTGGGGTAAATACATCCCTGTGATGAAAATTCTACAATCATTCTATAAAACCTACATAAAATAGATAAAAATTACAACAAAGAAAGCCAAATATACTGTAAAGGGAAGGGTGGGTGGCCGGGTGGGAAAGAAAGGTCTGCCTTGTAGCTAAACAATGCAGTGGAAATTATGAGAAAGGAGAACCGTAACTGGTTGAACATTTATAGTAGAATAGTCACACCACTGCTAGAGCAAATATTATTACTACATGTAACTAGTAGTGGCGGCCTTAATTCCTCTTACACTGGATAATCATGGCTTAAGATCATATTTGAATAATCAGGGTATTAAGTAATGTAGTGTAAAAGTAACATTTGCATATTAATTACAAACTGCTAAAATACATGTAAACAAACAATCTGCTAAAATACAAACAAACAGTGGCTATTGGTATTGTAAACACATATTATATCATAATATTACTCTACAATAAATCTGTGTGTTTTAATCCAGCAGTAGTCGTACATAAATATTATTTTCCCAAGTGGGGAATTGCTAGTTGCCAAAGAACTTTCTGGTCCAGTAACTTGTTTTTTTCTCACAGATCTGGTGTATAGTACTGACTGAAAACTTTCATTTCCACTGTTCTGATGATTCATCATTAGAATCATTAGACAGTGGATCCTCGTCATAGCTCTGAATATAACTTAAGTTTTTAACATGTCATTCAATGTAAATACAACTGCTGAATGAGTAATAAGAATACCCGATAGGTGTTTGTTGACTGTCATCCAGACTGTGCATCAAAACTCGGCTGTAGTGTCATGAGGCTTGCATTGCACAAAAAATGGCAACCCTCCCCCTTATGCATGCACAGATTATGATAACCCTCCCCTCAACACATGCACAACAATCAGTGACCCACCCCCAAAAAACACTGGCCTACCCCTCCTGTATTGTCTGTCCAGTCCCTTAGGAGAGGAGAATGTCAACTAATCATTAAGAAGTGTGGTAGAAGGCGATGACGCTCAATGTGTAAAGAGACCTCTCCATGTATGCATAATTCGGATCAGTTATGCGATTTCGCCGCCATCTTTGATTTTCTCCAACAAATCCGGCATTTGAAACACAAAGATACAATTTATACAGTTTTAGCAGATGATGCTTCTTTTATGTTGACATTATCTCTCTGTTGTAAAATTTTAAACAGAATCGTGTTCAAAACTTGTTACCAATTTATGTTAAAGCACGGTGGTAGTCGTGCAGCGCGTGTTTGAATTTCATGTAAATAAACAATGTACGCGTTGTATATGTCACTATGAGTCCCATTTCGAACACGGCGCTGCGCGACGACTACCGCCCTTTAATTATGTGTAGTGGATTGCTAAACTTATTTCTGTACTGTTGTGGGCGGTTTATATTTTGAGTTTAGATGTTATTTTCTTCATTTATTATCAGGCAACCTGTATACTAAAAGTAGTGATATAATATTTATATTCATCATGGCAACTCGTTCTGTTGGAGTAACTCCCTCTGTCCGAGTGATGCTATGGGCACATGCAAGATCAAGATCAACTGTGTTTGAAATGGCGATTGCCGCAGAACCGTCAATAAAAGTTTACCACGAGCAGTTTGTCATGGCACACTTCCATGGTGAGGAAAGAATGTGTGATGAGGTGTACTTTCGTGGTCCTCCAGTTCCTGGTTATACATATCAAGAAGTCAAAGATAGACTGCAAACCAATTGCATCTCTGAAATAAGTGCAATTTTTGCGAAAGATTCAGCAGGAGCACTGGGTGGAAGAGCCAATTATAAATACCTACCCACTGGTTATATCAACACATTTCTGATTCGTGATCCGAAGGCTTCAATCCTCTCGGCATACAAGTGTGCTTTGGCTGAATGCGATCGCACCAAAACTAGTGTTCGATCCGCCGGCAAAATTGCCATCGGTGGTGGTGGATTTATCCCAATATACAAACTGTACAAGTACGTCACCGATGAATTAAAACAACGTGCAATAATTGTGGATTCTGACGATTTAGTATTGAATCCAAGGAAAACGTTGCAAAAATATAGCACAGCAACTGGGCTGCCCTTTAGTGAGAAGTTCTTACACTGGACACCAGGAAACACGCACCATTTCCCCCGATTTAATGAAGTCTCTAGAATTTCTTAATCAGTTTTTCAAAACAGCCATTGAAAGCACTGGGTTTATTCCACCATCACATTCTCAGATGGATCTCAGTGAATTACCCGAAGAATTAAAAGAGCATATTGATCATGCCATGCCCATGTACAACGAGATGGCGAATAATAGATTATAAAGTTGTTTGTTTCGATCTGCGAAAAGCTAAGTTATTTTCAATGAAATATTTCAAACTATTTGGGGAGTTGGAATAAAAAGAAATACTCCCTCATTTTGTTTTCAATTTACGCCATTTGTATATGAAATTATTGGAATATGACCCACACATACAAGATATCGCATACCGGTACCACTAAATTGTCAAGTCATGAAGTGTCATTTTTTGTCAGTTTTGATTAACAAAAATACTGAAAAAAGTGTTGCTATTAATGAAATATATATTCTCATTATATATTCTCTCCCTGTAGTTGATAATATTAAAGTGAGATGATTTAAGCTGATCAAAATACAGCAGTACACCGTACACAAATTTTGAAACTTATTTCAGGGGTCAAAGGTCAAGGTCATAATGGGCCAAGTTTGGGTGTCAACTCCTGGGTCAAAGTCAGTCGAGTTCAACTTCCTAAACACTGTCGGATATAAGTGCATTTTCTGAGACTTCTACTTAATGAAAAATATTGTATTTTATGTACAACCAACCACAACATGCTCTACTCACTGTTGCAGACATATAAGTTCTAAATAATTCTCATTTGTTATCAGAATATTTAGTTATCACCAAAAAAAACATCTGTTTTGATGTAGTCCCATGTACTAAGTATTTCCCTATACTTTAACATGAGCACACATTATTCCTATGGAGCCTCGTTTTTGTGTCAATTTTTCTCTGCGCATACAAGTTCTGCAATACTCAGGTCAGAGCGAGGTTACACGCAACACCAGCACAGTTCGGGATAGAATAATGTCACAAGGTTATCACGTGATCACACAGTTATTGACACTTGGACACACATACGTATTCACACGATAAAATGTTAATGCAATGCTCGAACTTGAGGTCTTTGCAAATAAGCGTGATACATAGTTTTCCTGTGATTAGACATAGAAATGTTACTTCACAAATTTCTGACGTCAACAAGGAGTTTCAGACTTCGATTAAATTTCAGATATAACTTCTCAATACGAAAATTAGCTAGGTCCACACAACGTCGCGTACACACAATAAATAAGCAATCATTCGGCATAGCAGGGTTACATCACTGATGGACCATTTTTATGATTAAATCATGTGAGAGTTAGTTATTAAGTCACATCAACACTGACATCGGAATGTACTCACTGTTCTTACTTTCAACGTCTGACACTCATATCTCTTATGCTTATCGAGATAAACAGGTGGTAAATTCAGCGACGACTTGTATGCCGTCTTCTGTCCCTATTCCAAATTTGGGACAGTCCACAATAGGTTTGACGCAGAAATTAACGCAACTCCTCCCTTTATTCATAAAACATGCACGCACATGAACGAAAGATGGCGCCATTCACTGATCACCACAAATCTGGTTAATATTCGCAGTCAAGTAATGAATGCACTCGAAGGTCTCAACAAGTAATCATCAAAACATAAATAATAGCTAGATAATACTTCCCACTTCGGAGGCATGCATGCTACAATTAGAATATAATGGAGTAAATACTGTATTTGTCATTTTGACTGGTCGAGACGTACTTGGCGGGGTTTACTGATAAGTGTAACATGTACTTTCAGTTCAAATTTTCTAGCATGGGCACACAATTTGTTTACAGTATGACATAAAAACATATGTTATCACAGTTTTGGTAAAAATAAAGTTTAAAGATGAATTCATAGCCTATAAAGTTATCTTAAAGCGCGGTAGATATATGGATCTCATATAAACAAAGATGGCGCAGATCAACGAGTACGAACTGAGACGTTTCCACGCTTTAAATAAGTAATTTTCATGTTATTGGAAGGTATCGAAGGAGTCACCGGCGGTAATCAGTGCAAGTCGCGCCCAGGTCAAACCTCGTACTTGGATTGTGGGAAAATCGCGACGACTACCGCGCTTTTAACTACACAGTGTAATTCCATCACTGGGCACATTTAGTTGAATGTGAATTAACTAGCCCTTTTCCCATTTTCCCAAAACGATCATGTGAACACATGAATTACTTGATACAAAAAACATTTCTCGTGCCACTATGATGTGCCACAATCGTTTCATTTATGTTATTGAGATGCCTAAAATAAAGTGTTTATGATATTTGGCCAAGGATGTTTATCTAGGAGCACGAGATATTTTTGAATGCCACTGTGTGTACCCCCAATTGTGTTACGTTCTCGACCAAAATAGTTACCTCATTCAGTCAACTGCCCTTCGAGTTCTGATGCACACTTAAGATTGTTATTACAAATAGAGTTGGTATTAGAATTAAGGTTACGTTGTTACAAATTATGTTGATATTACAAATAGGGTTACGTTATGAAATATGCTTGGTATTGGCAATGGTTTTGATCGTCATTGCAAATGGGGTTAGTATCGCAAATACGGTTACGTTATTACAAATAAGGTTGATATTACAAATAGGGTTACGGTGTTACAAATAGGCTTGGTATTAGCAATGGTATGGATCGTTATTGTAAATAGAGTTGGTATCGCAAATAAAGTTACGTTATTACAAATACAGTTGGTATCGCAAATAGGGTTACGTTATTACAAATAAGGTTGATATTACAAATAGGGTTACAATGTTACAAATAGGCTTGGTATTAGCAATGTTATGGATCGTTATTGTAAATAGGGTTGGTATCGCAAATAAAGTTACGTTATTACAAATACAGTTGGTATCGCAAATAGGGTTACGTTATTACAAATAAGGTTGATATTACAATTAGGGTTATGGTGTTACAAATAAGCTTGGTATTAGCAATGGTATTGATCGTTATTGTAATTAGGGTTGGTATCGCAAATAAAGTTACGTTATTACAAATACAGTTGGTATCGCAAATAGGGTTACGATGTTACAAATAAGATTGATATTACAAATAGGGTTATGGTGTTACAAATAGGCTTGGTATTAGCAATGGTATTGATCGTTATTGTAAATAGGGTTGGTATCGCACTTGCAGGATAGTGCCTATGTTATTATTTCAGATTTGTGTTCACCGATTTTAAGAAGTTGTAAATAACGACAAGTGTATGTATGTAAATAATCACTGTAATGAGATTGTTTGACACTGTCAATTATATTTCAGAAGTGTAACCCCAACAGAGGTCATTGTGTCCTTGGCAACGGACTCAAATTTATACCGATCCCACCTTAGCCAACCTATCACACTTTTCTCAGAAACATATCTATGCTATCTAGGAGAATGTGTATCAAATATCTAATGCGCAATAAACAATCTCAACAACATCCTTTCAAAATGAAATCAACATGGAACCCACCAGACTCTCATAACAGTAGCCTTGAAAATTACATTGAGGCAACCAAAGTTGAGATATCCAAAATTACTACCAATAAACCCAAACAAAACACGAAGTCAGCCGAAAGAGCAGCAATAAATAGATTACATCATGATAACACAATTGTAATAAAACCATTCGACAAAGGTCGTGGCATTGCAATCATGGATACAACTGACTATATATATGAAAGCTTTCGTCGACTAAACAACGAGCAATATTATACTAAAATTATTGGTAACGATACCATAGTTACAACTAAGTTGGTCCATGAGCTCGTTACAGAAATGTACAATCTGGAATTAATCGATTTTTATCCTGACTTGTATGACAATAATAACGTCGAACGATTCGGTCAAGTACTGTTCCGATTGATGAAGAGTTCTACAAAGAACCCGAAACATCACCATCACACTAGTGAATGGTCCAATTACAATTTCAGTGCTATATCGATATAAGCATTCTTCGTATTCAGTTTCGTATTCCAATATTATTTCCGGGTTTACTCCTATCAGGATCCCACCAGAAATATTTAACACGGAATAATACGTCTGTTACGTATCTAGTTAGCTAATACAATACTGCCCTCAGTCGGTGAGATGGTCGTCAATCCACCACCCCATCGATAACAAATGAATTGTTATAGATAGTTTATACAGAAATACAGCAGCAAGTCATTGTGAAAGAACTGTTAAACAACATAGTAGTTGATGAAATCGTTGAAGGAAAGGAGTAATAAAATTCATTTTTTTAAATTTTATTTTTTGTCCTGCCTTGTCTTGATTTTTTTCAGGGGGTCTGAAAGTTTCAGATTTTTTTTTTGTACATGCATATAGTGTAGGATTTTTTTTTCAAGCATAGGAAAAGAATTTTTTCACAAAATCTTATAAATACATGTTAAACTATAGTCTTGATATTGATTTCGCCAAAGCTTCTGCCACAAACTACGTTTATTTGGTTTGTATGGGTCTCATTATGATCTATTCCATCTATAAACACTGTTGTTCTTTCTGGGGATTCTCAGAGTGGATTCTGGGTCGTCTTTTATTTGTCCCAGTCGGGGATAACTGATAATGTCTTTCAGGTAGTGTACCGTGCTGTCAGAACATGGTCTATGGTTGCTCTGTCACATAGATCCTCAACTATGCAAGAGAGCCGTAATAATTTTTCATTTAGCCTCCTGATGCCCAGACTGATAAATAACAATTATGTGTATAGGGATAAAGACAATAAGTCTGTTTGTCCCATAGCTATAGTACAATTGAAATGTGATTTCATTGAGGAACGGGGGCATTATATTGTATGGCCACTCAAATTAAACACGCTGGTCTGAATAAATCCGAGAATAACACCTCTGGCGTTCCAGGTATGTCCCAGCTATGTGTATGATCGTTAGCAACTGAAGGTCATGGGATAGCCTCCACAGATGGTCTATCTGTAGTGGGAGGGGTGTACAGCGATATCAGCGTCATCGTTGTGTTGTGTTGTGTTGTTCAAAAGACAGTTTACACTGGAAATTGGGTTAAAATGTATTCATCAAGAGCATCCCAAGCCAATGGTACCTGTCAATAAACACTGATTTTCTGGTGTGGCAAACAGGTTGACGGACGCATCGCAAAACATTTTGTTTCTACCGAGTATTTGTTGATAGCTAACCAATTTGATAATGGATTGTGTTACCGTATAATTTATAGTTTACGGACAATCCGTGGTAAACACGTTAGTAAGCGGATTAGTCACTCAGGCCGCAAGTTTTAAACACATATTTTAAAGCATAATAAACTACAGATGGGTTCAGTAGCATGGACCAATTAGCTGATGGCAAATTTTACTCTCATTTGTATATATAGAGCGGACGAGATGGTTTTAATTACTTAATGCTGTGGCCTGGTTATTTCGATCTAACGAAGATGGAGAAGTCCAAAAACGCCGAAACGCTTGTTTTGCATTGGCGGATGCAGGGGGGGCACCCCCACCCCCACCCCAACACATGACGATTCATATCATCTGGATCACGCATAGTTTCTCTGCGATTTACGCTCCTTAATATTAAGCGAAGCTCCCCCCCCCCCCCAATACATTTTGCTGGATCCACCACTGTCGTTTTGTAGATTTCGGGGAGTAATATGTAAAATGTTATGTAATATCAGTCGGAACTGATATGTTGAAACTGATATGTAATATTATTTGTATAGCATCAGTTTATATTACATTGCAGTGCTATATTAGCAAAATAACCACATGATACTAAACATTATGTAGTTTAGTGAAATTAGCTAATGGTTTTGAAAACGTATCTGCCCGGCTCCCTCTACGAATGTTCTAAGCTAAATCCAGTATGTTACATTGTACTTGTGAAAACAGCAAACACATTTTAATAAAGAACAAGTATTTAAATGAGTGTAGCTCAGTGACAAGTTCGAAAATAGGGCCCAGATTTCGGTTTTCATTGTTTTCATGTATTCCAGTTCAGCTGCAATCGATTTAAAACATATTCTTCATATTTTGACGATATATTGTCTTATTTGGGTGAATTTATCAACATTGTTGACTGGCGCATTGAATACTGTCCGTGGAAGATTCCGTTTGGTTGGTGTAAAGTTATGTACGAACCTCAAACTTAAAATAAAAGACACCGTAATGATGTGTTTCAGTCAATTTGTTGCATGTTGCTTTTATGAATGTTTTATTTTCCCCTCTTTCTATGTGCCTGTATTATTATAGCCGAGGCTGATGTCGATATTTGTATTATTATAGCCGAGGCTGGTGTCGATATTTGTAGTATTATAGCCGAAGCTGGTGTCGATATTTGTATTATTATAGCCGAGGCTGGTGTCGATATTTGTATTATTATAGCCGAGGCTGGTGTCGATATTTGTATTATTATAGCCGAGGCTGATGTCGATATTTGTATTGTTATAGCCAAGGCTTGGGTCGATATTTGTATTATTATACCGAAAAAAAAAGCATTTTGTAAATGACTGCATTGTAAGATCAATCCCGTCCAAGTTTTCATTCACAATATCCAGAATTTTCGTTTCATCACACTTTCAACGGTTCTTATGTATTTATATTCCATAATACTTTCCAAAATGGTTGTCACATTTAATACTTTTGTAGGTATCAATCTTCTACGGGCGACATTTCAGAAGCTGCGACGTTTAAACACATGGCGCGTTTCGCACACGGACAAAAACAGCACACTGCATTGGGCCACTTGAAACAAAATAAATCGCAAGCGGGTCGTCACCTGCGAATGCACGGGAATTGAGCCCCAAGCGACGAGAACACACGCTAAAAACGCAAAGGCTCATGGGTAGACGCTTGTTTGTAAACAATGACACGCTATGTTCATCTGACGCATGCGCAGGTGACGACACCCCCGCTTTAATGAAACCCACATATATGTACCATACACAACACGTAATAAAAATACCTTTATGAAATAAGCACTATAAGTCGGTAAACGACGTCAACAATCCAGGAATACCTTGTTAAATTCAATCAGCGTTAGCTACATACAGCCTGAGTGTGCGGCGACTTCGATCGGACCGACCGACCGATGTTTTCGTGTTGTTCGATGATTATCTCCCTGTTACAAGTATTAACATAGAACATCATTCCTCCCAGGTAATACGACAGCTTGTTACAGCGCGGTGGTCGTCGCGCAGCGCGTGTTCGAATTTCATGTAAATAAACAATGTATTTTACACGCGTTGTACACGTCGCTATGAGTCCCATATCGAACAGGACGCGGCACGACGACTGCCGCCCTTTAAGCAGATAATGTTACAGTTGTTCGACCTGTTCACAAATTAAAGGTAATTCTCCGTGAAAACGCCGACAAACCTCAACGATGAATCAGCATTTCAGATCAATCATAACGTCTGTGCAGTGCAGAAGCCAAATATTAGTCATTTGACCTTTGTCAATACACAAATATATTGACCGCCAAATGTGTGAATCTGATTGGCTGATGGTCTATGAAGTATATTAATAATAGTCACTGCACAAGTTTTTTCTCATGTATTGTATCATTTTATTCGGCATGTTTCAAGTTGGGGTTTTGTGCAACTGCTGTAAAGTTGTTTTAAATATGTTGCGTTGTGCTATCAACACTGGAGAGAAATGAGATCCAAATACTTTTGTTGAGGGTTCAACCATCACTCAATTTGTTCATTTACAGAAAGCATGTCTTGTACACCTGGATAATAAATTGGTTGTGAAGAAAACAAACACAACTCCAAATATTTCAATATTTCAGTTTAATATATAATTTTACGACGACTCAGCAATACATTAATTTTAATGTATTTTATAGGTAATCGCCGAGTACAAGTATGTTTATGATTGCTTCCCGAACTTCGGAGTTTACACGCAATAACAAGTTGCGATTACCATCTTGTATCACGGTGAAAACAATAAAATAAAATAAATCATGAAGCGGTTTTTAATTGCTCTGTGCACAGCATGGACGCAGATTAATTTGAATACCTACAGAAGGTGCATTATGGGTGATAAGCCAGTTCACAATTTGAATTTTTTTTTTAACTTTTCATATGTAAATACTTACGAGGGACTGCTGTAATGTTTGTTTTTTTTTCTGATTATGAAAATGTGGAATATTTTAAGGGGTGTTTCAGCAACCTTATCTTATATTCAGTACATAGAAACAGTATACAGTTGGGTACCATGTGAACTTTGACCTAGCATTGCTCCATGGGAAACCTCATTAAAATTCAAAATGGCGACCTAATTGTGAACTGGCTTATTCAATGCATATCACGTGACATTCAAATCACCAATTGTCCAGAACCACTATCTCAATCCGCAATTGTGAATAACTCTACCTTGTGTGGTTAGTGGGTGAGGCTTCGAGAGTCTGATTCACATTAGTGCTTTACAAGTTAAGTACAGATGTGTAGATAATCTAGTGCCGACTTACAGTTACGTACAATTAATTGTCTGTAGCAATTTCACTCTGCATGTGTACACGAATCTGGAGTTCCACACTATGAATATGAATACAAGTATATCGGTTTACAATATGCATAAAGACCAAAATAGTGGTCACAGCACAAGTGGTATAACCAGAAATAAATTAATCCTTATTATTCATATTTATTTTGTGTATATTTACAAAATGGACTAATTTGAGATTATAAATTAAATCAAAATTCTGAATCCGTAAAGAAAAAAAGAAATAAAGAAAATACGTTATAGGAACATTTTGTATTGCATTGATAGAAGTGGACGACAGGCAGACAAACTATATAGCATATTACCTACCAATATATTTGTACTATATGTCGTTTTTTACATAATGTTTTACACACACATTATCTGTTTTAAAAATGTCGAATAACATTGAAATGTCCTGATACAATTACCATAAAATCTATGATTAAATTGTGCAAAACGACTATCAACATTACAATTTGTTAGCAACCATCTCTCTGTACAAAGGCATAACTTTATCAATATACTGTTTTAATTCATCAGGTAGCTTACTCAGATCAACGGAAGATGGTGTCACCTGCTTGAACGAACTGCTTTCAAATGCTGGTTTGAAATACATTTCAACAAACTGTGGAGTTTTCATATGATCGGGGAAATGATCAATGTTCCCCGGTTTCCAATTTAGGAATTTCTCACTAAACGGAATACCCGTTGCTTTGCAATATTTTTGTAACGTTTTTCTTGGATCCGTTATTAAATCGTCCGATTCTACAATAACTGCTGGTTGTTTTAATTCCTCTGTGACGTACTTATAAAATGTGTAGTTTTCTTCAAACTGATAAACGTCGATGGCAAGTTTGACAATATCTCCGACGTCTCGTGCATTACGGCTGCATTCCGCTAGAGCACACTTGTACGATGACATGATGGATGCCTTTGGATCACGAATTAGAAATGTGTGAATATAACCCGAAGGTAAGTATTTATAGTTTTCTCTCCCCGCAAGTGATCCTGCGTTATCTTTCATGAAGATGGCGCTTTTCTCGGGACACGAAATTCTCTCCAGTCTATCTTTGACTTCTTGATATGTGTACCCAGGAACTGGAGGACCACGAACAAACAGTTCGTCGCACATTCTCTCTTCTCCGTGACGATACGCCATGACAAAATGTTCATGAAAAACTTCGATTGACGGTTCTGAGGCTATCGCCATTCCGAAAGCAGTTGATCTTGACCTTCCATGTGCCCATAACATCACGCGTACAGAAGGTGCCAAGTTGAAAGAATTAGTTGCCATGGTTATTCTGTCGACAAAGAATTATCAGCTACCAGGTCTGAAATTAAAATTAGATTTTATAAAAAATGTCACTACCTGAAGTCGTTAATGTCAATTCAAGTGCAAGTACAGACCAATACACACAGAGAAGTAACATGTAGCCCAATGGACGATGCTACTCCATGAATTCTGTGTCCAAACATTTTTGGGGGTTCTCAGTCTCGAATGTAGTATATTGGTTGACAGCAACTAATGCTTAACTAATCAGTGAATTAATTAATTGGTATTTATGCTTCATTTGGACATGTATTTGTGGTATATACTGATTATTATTAAAATATAATTTTAACATGCAATACCATTTTGTATCTCCAGTACTTTGTGGCATCGTGTTCTTTATATAACCATAAATTCTAAATGTTAAGACCATACGTTTTAATTGCTAAATCCAACCAACCCAAATTGTAAGCGATGCTCTACTGAAAGTTTCAATAGTTTAACACTGCTGTTAAAAAAAATACCCTGTCTTGTTTTACGAGTGAAAAATGCGTCCTATTGTTTTTCCCCTAAATGATATTCTGTGTAACAGGCAACAGTCTTGTAGTAACTGGAACTGACTAATCGAAATATGGAAGATTTGATTGGGGTTTCTCACCACACTAAACAGTCACCACAATCCAATAAGTGTATTCAACGTGTTGTGAATCACAATTGTTTGGATTAATCAATGTATATTTTGTTTGCTCCTTTAGGTAACCCATGGAAGGTACTAACGGAAGGAGCCATGACGCCTCTCAAGTTCTTAACAGACTTATTTTCTTTTGTTTCAACCCAAGTTAATCCTGATGAGGACATTGTCTAGTTCATCATTGATGTCGATGATAGTTTGCGATTGTTTACACAAGTAACGAGTTAGCGGAATATGTTACAACCCCGCCGATTATTAAATGTGACCATAAAATATATGCGCATTATGAAACTACGGTCATCATACATGCGCACTCGGTTGGTTTAGAAGTGAAAGGTCAAAATACGTATTTCACAACCGGAAATTCAACAGATTAACGTTTGACTTCACAGATTTCACATGTTTTAGTTATTAGCAACTGTAACAAGAACAAGATTTCGAGTGTCTACAACAAAAATTCCTAAGGACTCCTAAAAAATATTATCACAGAGAAAGTGTCTAGGCATGCCCTTCTTTTGATACTATCTTTTCTGGTGGTGTTCGCCGATGCCCGGTGGTCGAAAATGTCAATAATTTCGGGCGTCAGACCCACGCAATGACAATGGTTCGGTTGAATAATGCAGTCGTTATTATCACAGGCAATCATTGATTAAGTCTCATCACCGTTACAAATACAAAAAGATTCACGATAGTTCATCAGTTATTCTCCAATCGATGTTATGCCTGCTAATTTTTCATTAAAGTTCGCCAAGATCTCCGGAAACAACAGCATTCAAACTAGACGCTATTTTCAGCATTTTACATGCGAGGTTCGTCTATCGCTTTCGAACATGCTCCGAATATCACCGAATGCTCGAGACTAGCGCAACCCATTGTACGAAGGTGTTAAGAGCGAACAGAACCAATGTTTGTGAACAAACATTGACAAACGAACATGGGGCAAAGCTAAAACAATAGCGTCGTGGCTCCTTCCGTTGGTACCTTTCATGGGTAACCCAACAATATGCAACGACCGTAGATTCGTAGCCAATTCAGGCCCGTAGTTTGGGGGGTTCGGTCGAACCCCCTAAATTTTGGAAGTGAATATTAGATTTATTATCGTAGATTAGAAAATAATAAAACAAACAGTATTAATTAAAATAATTATCATCGTTTAAATCACTTGACTCGGTTGAATTGCATAGTAATGAGCATTTAGGTGGCAACGAGCTTTAAATGTCAATCGTGAAGTTACGTCGTGTCAGTTCACCAGCAGCCAATCAAAACAGGTTGTTATAAATGGGCAAGCTTTTATTCGGTGATTCCGCGATGGTGTAATGAAGATCGCGTTCAAGCAGCTGATGTTAAATATTAAAACAACATTGAAACAATAATGTAATGGTAGTCACTCTCTGAAGGATGTGGTGGTCCTGAATAGGTCCGTTTGTCTTGTGCTAGTGTTTGCTCAGTTAGTAAAGTGTGGGGTTCGAACGGGATTGAGACGGCAACACCACACTGTACTTTCATCTTGGTTAATTAGTTTTGTATTCTTCAAGTTAATGATGGCATATATACTGTTTTGTTGTAAGTGTATCAGCCAAATGTAGTCAACTTATTGTATTAGTACGTGTAGCCTGTGTTATTGGACATAGTGTACAGCTAAGGGTTGAAAACATCATTAAAAAAATGACGAAGATTTATCATCACGAGTTGTATAGGTCGAAGAGCTTCTTGCAGCCAAAAATTTATCCCACAGTGTTGCTTCAGCACTGAAACTATGCGATAAATTATATTTTTCAAACATATTTTTTTACACGTTTTTTTTTTTGATGTCTTTTTATTGGGTTCATAATAAGGAGATGTAGTCATTGAAGTTTATTGAGACCGCTGCTAAACTGCTACTACCGGTATATGCATATTATTTTACCGCCCTCTAAAAACAGATTTACAGTGAACCAACAAATTTACGTACTGCAAGAAACTTGGTAGTATGCCATTGGTTAGTGCATTTAATTTGTTTGATGCAATCATTGTGCCAGCTATTTCTTATGGTCGCGATATGGGGGTACCAAAAATCGAGAGGGTACAGACAACATTTTGCATATATATCTACTTAGCATTAATAGTTGTACAAACAATGTAGCGATGTTGAACGAATGTGGAAGGATGCCATTATGCTGTGGTTATTTCAAGCGTTGTATCTTATATTGGTTAAAATTAAATAATAAATAGTTGGAACCCCAAAACATGTTATATCATGCTTAAACGATTAGACAAGACCCACAGACTTACTTGGGAAACCCACATAAAAATTGCCTGTTCAAATATGATTTCGGCATTGTCTGGTTTGAAAAAAACAAGTTGCAGATACTGCAAATTTCTTAGGGAAGAATTTCAAAGAATAAAAAAAATGTTGTCAGCAAGAATGGCATGCCCCAATTTCACATTCATCCAGGCTGTGTACTTTCGGAAAAATCAATGTAGTATTATAACCTGGGAGATTTATTAGCAAGCAATTATAGACTAAAATATATATATATAACTATAACATAATGTTGAATTAGGCAGACACACAAAAATACAGTTAGATTAATAAATTTTTAGTTTTTGCAGTGATACGTTTGAATTTAGCATGGTAGACAATTGAAATTCGCTTTGTTTTTATATGTCCATTTTATAATGATCTAAGGGCTGATCTTTCGTCAATAATTTTATGCAATTATGCTATACTGACAGTCTGGGCTTACTTCGTCGCTACACAAACTGCCACACCATATATCATATAGCTCTGTATCTGTAAGTTTTCAAGCGACGAGATAAATATGTATCCAGCTTAACTTAGTACCATATGTTTACATGGATATTGTATTGTTTTTAAAACGTGATATGCACTTTTCTACCCATTTCATTTTGTACGATGTGGTGAGGCCCTGTAAAGGAATAAATTACATAATTGACTAATACTAAAATGAATAATTGTAGACAGATTTCGACATGAAATTGTGTCACTTTTATGTGCGCTAACATCTGTGAAGAGCGAAAAAGCTCGTGAGTAGCATTCTACCTTAAAATGCTTGGACAATAATGCTAAGATACGTACAGTCTTGTCTTTTTGTGTACATTTTGCCGTAATGGATCAAGGGTGTGGGTGTGTTTGTCTGTGGGTGGGGACGAATGGCCTAGGACCCCTTCTCTAAAATGGTAAAATAGTTCAAAAATGTTATGTGGACTAACTTACCAACGTAACACAAAGTAAACCAATTGAATTTAAAAACGAGAATATAACAAGCAGCCTATCGGCTGCGATAGCTTTGCTGTTATCAATGCACATTTCAATTAAAGAACTGAAGACATCATTAGAAAATGAACAATATGTATAGTATCAAAGCAATCGGACTTACAGTTTTTAACAAGAAGTCGAAAATATCACTTTCTACCAAAAATGATAAACATATTCACCAAAACTAGAGAATTGAAGATATCATCATGAAATGAACAAAACTGAGAAAGGTCTACATGTAGTATCTATATATGTAATATCAAAGCAATTGAACTTTTGGTTTTTAACAAGAAGTCGAAAATATCACTTTTTACCAAAAATTACAAAAATATTCACCAAAATTAGAGAATTAAAGATATCATTACAAAATGAACAAATCTGAGAGAGGTCCACATGTAGTACCTATATATGTAATATCAAAGCAATTAATTGCACTTGCGGTTTTTAACAAGAAGTCGAAAATATCACTTTTTACCAAAAATGACAAAAATTTTCACCAAAATCAGAGAATTGAAGATATCAACATGAAATGAACAAACCTAAGAGAGGTCTACCCAAGGTACATATACACCAAGTATCAAAGCATTCAGGCTTGTAGTTTTCAAGAAGAAGTCGAAAAAGTAAAACATTGACACCGACGACGGACGACGACGGACAATCACTCATATGATAAGCTCCGCTCGACAAAGTCGACAGCGGAGCTAAAAATGTATGTAACAGAGCTCAAACAAACTTTTTGAATATTATAAAATTCACACGTTTCACATCAAATATATCATTTATTGTTGCTTTCGAACCCCCTATTCAAAAGTGCTAGCTACGGGCCTGCAATTCCTACATAACAAGTGTGGATATAAATCGGCTGGCGTAGTAAGTGTTGTGTAGGTGGCATTATATATAACTGCAAAGCCTCAAATTGAATCGAGCGATACATCCTAATTAATATATACCCACAAATTAGAGGTATGCTCCTTACCTGCTCTGTTTCAGTCTGCATCGGTCAGCACGGCTTGCGCAGCATTAATGCATAGTACTGAGGAGTAAACCTGCTTTTTACGTCGATCTCAATCTATTTTATAAATATGCAAATCTTATTTTTAAATAACCTACTGGCAGCTCAGTGCGTATGGCACGGAATGGTATAATTTTAGACTGAGTGAAATATGTCTATATGCCTTATTATTTTTATTTAATTGCGACTATCGATTCCAAGTTAATTTGTAATTCTAATAAATATGGTAATCATATAACAGCGTATTCATTAAGTACGAGGATTCTTATTATATTAACTAGGAACTCCAAACTCTTAGAAACGTCACGTATTTTAGACTGTTATCGGACTTCAAAATGAATGCATGACCCAGTGTCTAGCTGGTGATACTATTTTATAAGTTGGTGGGTTACTCGCCTGAGACGCTTGCCTTACGTGCGCTGTATTCAATTTTATAGATTGTTTAGTAACATCGATAGATGCTCGGTTAAAAATAACTAAATGCCCACTTGTAAACGTTTGTTTTCTGGTACAGTTCAGGTCAACTGTTTTACAGAGTGAAACTAAAAAATACTGAAACCAATAGTCACATTGTATAGACTCTCTGCTACAGTATTTATTCAACGCAATATCCCCGCAAATTACAAGTATTCCTTCTGTCAGTACGTCAATCAATCAAAAAATTGTCTTTTGTGTGTCTCAATCATGTACATTTATAGGGACTGTAAAAATAAACCTACCCGTGAATATACATCAGTATATTTTATACATAGCGTAGTAGGCACTCAATCAATTGTGGGAACTTTGATTCACCACAGAATTAACAATACTGGTTTGAGGCAAAAATAGTAAAAGACATATTGAACAGAATATATTGACAAACGATGACAGGTGTGTATTTTTAGTTCAAATGAGGTTCCATTTCAAATACGCGTGTCAAAGTGATTCATGTGTTTGTCAGCATCCTATGTTCTATGTTTTTGTCATATTATCTAAAACCCTGCAAATTGAAGTGTGCACGGGAAAAACGGTGTGCATTGTGATAAGTGTCATAAAGGTGATTGACAGGTCATACTTGTTTACCACTCTGGAAGGACAATTTGAATCTACCAGGTATGCTTGTGATTTTCATAACAAAAGATGTTTACAACTTTGGAAGGACAATTGGAATCTACCAGGTGTGCTTGTGATTTACATAACAAAAGATGTTTACGATCTACTGACTTGCCTATGTGAGACAGCTGCTAGAAAGACACCATTCTGATTGCTTCCTGTGGAAACCCAGTATGAACCATAAGGATACTAATACATTCCCAAATGTGGATTTTATTCTGTCAATGTATGAAATTGATAAAGAAGGAAACTATACATATAAGCCCACACAATTGATAGAATTAAACATATATATGTAGACACAATGTGTGACCATGTCCTTTTAACAATTAAGTACTGAATGCACAGAGAGGTTAGCTGATTTTCTAGAGAGACACACAGAACAGCCAAGGACTGTAAGAAGAAGACAAAGTAATCAGGCCATGTCGGACGACGGTAGACGCATAATTGTTGTAAATGCCAGATCACAGAAATAGCACTTGCTGTCGGCTCTCAAGTCGGCAACGTAGATTGATTACATTTGATGTAGCATAAATGTTGTAAATTTATCTCTTTTTCACTTTTTATTCGGTTGTATTGTATGATAGTTTGCTTGTATATCCTATTGGAACTTGAAGCCGGGTGTAACTGATGTTATCTCACCATGGAAACAGTATGATTTTAGTATGTATATAAGGTAATTTCACAAAAATAAAGGGTTGAAATTCAACTCAAATAAATCTATTCTGTACACCGGCCGTTTTTTTTTTTTTTCATTTCTTTTAGGTTTGTGCATATATTCTTATACATATTGGAATAATAAGAACGAATACTACTAGTAAAGCATGCGTCATTTTCGGACTTCGAACATTTTACGACCCGGATTAACTTTTCACAATACATATTTTTTCAGAATGTAATTCCTTTTATTTTGTAAACAATGTCCATTTTATGCCTCTTTTCCACACACAAGGAAAACTGTATAATTTAAAGTGAAAATACAAGTTCAACTCGAGCAATAACAAACTAATAATGGCGAACAAATTATGACTTCTTGCCGGTCATTCATTCATTCATTCCCTCGTTTATTCATTCATTTATTACGCAATTCATACAAGCCTTCTGACAGTCACGCCAACCCTCACTAATAGATTTTGAGTTTCGTAGACGGAAATGCAAATGTGAACAATGTTTTCTTCTTGGGAACGTGTCATTTTTATCATGTTCCACCAAACGTTGGATGCGACATTGTATTCTGTGGTAAGACCTAAACAACCGATCAGCCGGAACTGATCATTAAGTTAGGGAGTCCAGTTCATATGGGTTAAATGGTCTGTTTACGGCGTCTCTCTTGTGGCTGGCAAAGTCATTATAACGACGTGTGACAACGTGGTATGTATGACCTATTATTTTATGATTGAACCTGCCAGTTTAACGTCTGGCTTTAATAGGGTTATGTACATTACACTGTCATTTCACGAACTGTACATGGGGAGAAAATTAACCTAAAAACAACTGAGACGAGAAGATCGTGTAGTAATCCGGGCGCGGTGTCGTTGTCATTTTATTATCCCTTGCTTTGACAGCCAGTAATTTTAGTTACTTGTAATCAAACGTTAGTTCCATCCAGACCCCCGCCCTGTCTTTACTTTGGCAACCCCCGTACTAGTAGCAATCCAACCCGGTACTTGTAACTTATAGCTGGAATGCGGCAGTGAAGCTATCACTCTATGTAGGTATAGTCACCACTCGCCCCAGTCTGTATGTGAACCAGACACTAGCAATACTGTGTTCTAATTTCCCGTATTACGTTTTAAATTACAGCCAAAATCGCTAATAGTTTACTGATGAAGGGGATTCTTGTCTGAGTGAAAATACTAATGATGGCGGCTCGTTCTTTGGATATAGCGCCCTCAACCCGGGTGATGTTGTGGATGCACGCTAAGTCGAGGTCTACTGCGTTTGAATTCGCAATTGCATCCGATCCATCGATTAAGGTTTTTCATGAACATTTTGTCATGGCTTATTTCTATGGGGAAGACAGAAGGTGCAGTGAGCTGTTCAGACGCGGGACTCCAGTGCCCGGGTACAAGTATCAAGAAGTAAAAGATGGATTGGAAAAAGTCTCGTGTCCGGAAAAAACTACCATTTTTGCAAAAGACTGGCCAGCTTTCGGGGGAGACAAAGACTATAAGTATTTACCGAATGGATACGTTCACACTTTTTTGATTCGTAATCCGAAAGCTTCCATCCTTTCCACGTACAAGTGTAATGTATCCGAAGGCTTTCTTTTCGGAGTTGATATGTCTGCTGGTGTCAAGCTCGCTATCGAGGTTGGTAGCTTTGAACTAGTATACAATCTGTACAAGTATGTCACAGAAAAACTGAAACAACCAGCGATAATCGTCGAATCAGACGACTTGGTTTCGCACCCTAGAGAGACACTGCAAAAATATTGCTTAGCAACTGGGATTCCCTTTAGTGAGAATTTTCTCCACTGGAAACCTGGCAACGTCGACCATTTCCCGGATAAATTGAAGGATCCTGGGTTTCTGAACGAATTCTACAAAACTGCCATCGAAAGCACGTGTTTTCTCCCGCCTTCACAGTGTCCAATTGATCTGAGTGAATTACCCAAGGAATTGATACAGTATATTGACAGCGTCATGCATTTGTACGAAGAGATGGCCAGTAAAAAGTTGTAAATTGGTAAAATTACTACCGGGTAAATCCGGAAAATATCCACAATTTTGTATTTTTTTAAATATATTTTGGAATTGACCGAAAATATGCTGCTTATTAAATCATTATTAAATATGGGTTCGACATGAGAGAACAATCTACGTTGAATTCATCGTTTTACCATATTAGTTGTTTTATAATTTCATTTTATGTATATGTATTTGTTCGTGAAATACCAATGCAAAATCTGGGTTTATAAAACATGAGAATTTTAGATTCGATCGCTTTCATTATTATGAGTTAATACTATAAGGATGTTGAACATGGGCGAGTAATTACGCTAAAAAATGTGCATTTTATACTGGGTGAAAAACGCATACTATTATTGACATTTAATTTAGTGAGTTTCTTGTATGATAATAGTTTTACAATGTGTTGCACATGTGCTCAATGACATGTACAGTAATAGCAAAAAAATGAATTCGGCTCGACAGATGAAATAAGCCGTTCATCATACACGTGTGTTCTAACAAGTGGTAATTAAAAATCCCAACAATACAGCATTGATAGATTCATATTTGTATAAACTATGATGAGCATTATTAACAACGTTATTAACAAAGTAAAGTTACCAATGACACCATAAGTATAAAAGTGCATTGACCTGTATAATATTAAAGCGCGGTGGTAGTCGCGCAGCGCGTGTTCGAATTTCATGTAAATAAACAATGTATTTTACATGCGTTGTACACGTCGCTATGAGTCCCATATCGAACAGGACGCGGCGCGACGACTATCGCCCTTTAACATGTTGCAACTGCGATCACGTGTGCAGTAGCACCGACAAGAGTTATTGAGAGAAAGGTGAACGTTTTATGTTGTGCTTTGTCATTAAACTAAACTTAGGTCTGAGATTGTGGCTTGGTAAATGTTGTGCCTTGTATACCGTTATACCATGTTCTCAGCCGGGTAGTATGAAACAATAAACCCACAATAAGATACGCAACTCAATATAACTACGTAATTCATCAAACAATGTATATTTAAGCAATAACCCCGCCGAAGTCGGGTATACCACGAGATATTGCACAATTCACGACATATATGCACGAGCCACAGGCGAGTGCATATATGGAGTAAATTGTGCAATATCAAGTGGTATACCCAACTTCGGCGGGGGTTATTGCTATTATATTATACCAGTATATTGACAATTCGATAAAACTAGTAAAAAAAGAGTTTACTTTCATCTACTACAAGATCATGATTATGGCCCTTGAACATGAAAATTTATAAGAATAGTATGTAGTTGTACGCTGAATGCATACAAAAATTAGATGCGAAACACAGTTCAAATTGAATACAAACTAATTTTTATTCCACATGAAAAAGAAACGTATCCACGTTGAATAGAGCAGCGTAAACAAACAAATTAGCGTAACAAAGGATGACCTTTTACTGACGCACAACGCGATTTGAAATACAGTTTGGATCATTTAAACAACGGATTTTCCATGTTTTCATTCCGGTTTTTGTACAATTTAGACTGTAATTTGCCCATTGAAAGTACAGTTGTGAAATAAACCGGTTTTGTGACTCATCATACTACTTGTAACTGTGGATATTTGACGTTCAGCGGTACGCGGCGGGACGCGGTGTATTATGTACGGCGACCGGCACAGCGACCTCAGTTCCAACATTTGACCTGGATACCTTTGGTATAACCAAAGTTTTGTGACAGTATGACTGACAAGTTTTGTCGTTGTTCTGGGGTAAGTTTGATGGTGTAAGATCGGATTTTCGCATCGTTTTTGTGACACTTACATAATATGCCTTGTCTCAACGCCGGCCGAAAGACTTTGCACGCTGTCGCTCTAATACAGTGGTTGGTGTACACTCGGCACAAATCTGTAGCTTTCGAAATTACCTTCATCATCTCTTGTAATTTATTTACCCATAGTGGAGAATTTCAATACCATATATCGTCGTCGAATCCTGCGTTGTCCCGTGTGTTTTGAAACAGATGGCAATTACCCGGGTGCACTGCAATTTTGTCAGCTGCCGCTACCGGACACTGGTTGTTATTGGTGGCATACATTTTTGCCTGTGACTCATAGTTTTTTGCATTTTTATGTCATTAAATCCTTCAATTATATCTTGTACATAAAGATCATGTTTTCTTTGTTGGAAGTTCGCAATCCATCCCAAAGTAACGACACTGAGAACACAGCGTTCTGGCGTTCGTGTAGGCACCTCACGCTGTTGAGGAACGGTGGTTAGTAGGTTTGTGTGGCGAACGACAATCACCCAACGACCGACGCTCACAACTTGGACCCCACCATTAACAAAAAGCAATATTATAGTTACATGTATATAACTTTTCAGATGTTTTTAATTCAGTATTTTTTTCAATATTCTTCCAAAATTCAACGACTATATTTCCTTAAAAATCAAATAATACCGGTTTTATGTATTTCCGTATTAAATCTGTAGTCAATTCATGTTCCAGGGCCACTTGGTTTAGCCGTGCATTATCAGCCAATATACCATGGATTGCATATGCAAATTTTGTGTTTGGACCAATCAAATCAATGGATTAACACCATCAATATACTGGTATAATATAATTCACTATAATACGCAATATTATTATCAGTGGTTATGGCATAATTGACCTCTGGCACGATGCAGCCCTGCATAGCGGTTTAAAGGAGCTCAAAATTTATCATACCTCTAAGCTAGGAGATATATCTATAGCTATTTACATGTGAAAAAGAAGGTACGTTATTAGCTACTACGAAAAACTAAAATTCCTAAAGTATCTTAGGTGAAATATATGCTAGACGCCTATTACACCAGAACCAAAATTGCAAAATGAAACTCAAAAATCTTGCCAGCTCAAACTTTTGGTGTTTTCCTTAGCAGTCAGCATGTTCATACCCATCAATTACTTAATGTTATAGCATTTTTAATACTTTATATAATGAAATAAGAAATGGCTTTATTATTGTCACCGTATGGAAAATTTCTTTTTTTGGTTCAATTATCAACAAGGCTTAAAACACTACACTAAATTAGAATTTAAAAGGAAATTTTGTTTTTTCTAATGTAAAAGACTTTTGAATAAATTTTGATAGCTTTTGAATTTGATGTCTTCCGACTTTGTTTTGGGTTCTCTATGTCTTCCTGTTTCAATGTAAAGTTGGTGAGCACTCTAAATTGTCTGGATTGTCTGCCTGTCATCTTTTTTATCCATGCACGTCGCTTCGCACATGGGAGTCTTTGCTGTTAGTGTGTCTGTCTGTATGTATGTGTGTGTGTGTGTGTGTGTGTACGTACGTGTGTCCGTCTGTTCCACTGATATCTCAAGAACCATACATCAGCTTTTGATGAAACTTTGTGCATAGATGTTCTGGACTAATGCGCAGATTTGATTAGGTTTTGGTAAAATTTCATGCATATTAATTACCTAATTTGCATGATAATAAGCCAATTTTCAGCTGTTCCATGATTGTTCCATTGATATCTAAAGAACCACTTATTGGATTTTGATGAAACTTGGTATATGGATGCTCTGAACTAATGCTTGGTTTTGATTAGTTTTTGGTAAAAATTACCTAATTACCTAATGTGCATAATGATTAGTCAATTTTCGGTTTTTTCACTGATATCTCAAGTACTAATCATTTCAATGAAACTTGGTAAATAGATGTCATAGGACACTGCACAGACCTGATAGTTTTTAGGGTAATGTCAGTGCATATTAATTACCTAATTTGCATAATAAATTAATTTTCAGCTTTTGATGTTTCAAGTAGTAAGCATTACATTTCAATAAAACTTGGTACATAATTACTCTACTATGCAGAGATTGATTGTTTTGGGATAAATATTTGTGCATATTAATTACCTAATTTGCATAATTAGTTAATTTTCAGCTTTCCCACAGATATCTCAAGTACTAATTATCACATTGCAATGAAACTTAGTACATAGATCCTTTAGGACTATCCAGTTACCTGATTACTTTTAGGGTAAATAATTGTGTATATTAATTACCTAATTTGCATAATTAATTAATTTTCAGCTTTCACACTGATTTCTAATCATATCATTTCAATGAAACTTTGTACATGGATGCTGTAGGACAATAGACAGACCTGGATAATTGTGGGTTAAAATCTGTACATATTAATTACTAACTTACATAATTAACCACTTTTAAGCTATCACACTGATATCTAAAGTACTAATTATTCCATTTCAATGAAACTTAGTGTAAAGATGTTCTAGGACAATGTACAAACCTGATTAGTTTGGGGTTAAAATCTGTTTATATTAATTTCCTAATAAGCATAATAATTTTTTTTTTTTTGGTTCCAATCACATTTCAATAAAACTTGGTACATAGATGGTCTGTTACATTTCGCAGACCTCATTAGTTTTCCATTAAAATCTGTTCATATTAATTTTCTGATTTGTATTATTAGTTTTTGGCTTTTTCATCACTATTACTATCTCTGACAAGTAATTTTGAATTATATTTAATGTGTCTCCAATACTCTCAGCATATGGGAGTTCTTTCTAAGCTTTCTTTGATTTAATTTTCTTTTTGAATTGTTTGGATGTTGTGAGTTTCTGTGTTCCATATATGTTAGTGTGCACGTGGTATGCATTATTATTTTTCTTAAGGTTAAATGTTAATATTATGATAGTGCTTATTAATGGTTGGAAAATGGTCTTCGACCGACAACAGTATAGCGCCATCTGTCGATGATTTGCTCAAATGTTAAATATCTATCAACCTAATCGTTATGTTTTGTCTGATTTTGTGTAATATTTGAAGGACCTGATACTTTATACAAAGTCGAAAAAAAAACTTGTGTTTTAATAACGCATCTTGAATTTTTAAGACAGGTTTTAAGGTACAGCTGATAGCTTCAACATGTTCCTGTAGAGATGAGTTTCTGATTGGATACGAAACTATGCGCGCAGGCGACGTGTCAATGTCCTTCGCCGATTCACACTCGTCATGATTATCTGTTTTTGTTATTCAATCAAATGATAAGACGTTATAGTTTGCACAATGACAATTTTAAAGAAATTTTCCTGTTTAGGACAAAGGTGTTTTTGTTTTGAACACTGGGTGGTGCTATACTCGTCATGTATGGTGTCATCAAATCTATTTAAAGCTGTAGTTCTAAATCAACTGGACTCAGATCTGCAGTACGAAATTAAAGAAAAATCACGTTCTTGTAGTGGTATCGAAAATTGAAGGTATTTGAAGGATCTAAATGAGACACAACAATTGTACAGTACTGGTGCGGTTCGAACACATGAAACTGTTGTTAATGGGCGGTGGTCGTCGCGCAGCGCATGTTCGAATATCATCTAAATAAATAATGTATTTTACACGCGTTGTATACGTCGCTATGAGTCCCATATCGGACAGGACGCGGTACGACGACCACCGCCATTTAAGATTAAATGAATTGACAAATGCCTGTTGGTTCATTGCGTGTGGAATAAACATTCCCGTCGTGGTGAATCTATGATGCTATTCGTTTGACCATGGAACTATAAACCATAGGTTTATACACAGTCCCTCTATCCCTCTATCTATGATAGAGGGACTGTGGTTTATAGTTCCATGGTTTGACACTGCTGGTTAGTATAATTGTTTGTGTTGTACTGCAAATCACTCATGTAAAAGCTGGTATGTATTAGCTGGATTACTTACTGTCCACACCAGTCGGTGATGGATGTCCGCGCACTAAACACTTGTGCCTGAATGATGTAGCGTGTCTGTTTCATCACGTGATTGCTGTGCGTGTCTGTTTCATCACGTGATTGTTGCATTTATCGCCGTGCGTTTTATTTCACCGAGGCTTTTACCGACACATTAAACTTAAACTTAAATTTGAACCTCGACTCCATTGTCTACGGCCGACAATTGCCGTTATTTGCTAACGCAAAATAGTCTAAAGACAAACAGGTTAAGTTTTCTGATATCATCACGTTAAATCGATAGATATCGAGCGTTCAACTTCAAGAGAACTAACGTATTTTTCAAATATCTCGCTATCAGTAATAAAGTGGCAACAAGTTGGCACATGTGTTAATTTTTCGAAATTTAAAATGTGGTATGTTGGAGTTCGTCAACTTTCGAGTACTTCACGAGATTGTAAAAGCCACTCCCTAAATTTAAACAATGCACGCTCCACCCAACAACTGAATAAGTACAAGAATGGTAATAGTACGTCCATGGAAGGTAAAAAGAGTACCTTCCATGGTACGCCGATAGACGAATACAATTTGAATAAACCCGGTAAGTTTGCGTTTGGTTTAGCAGTTCCCTAAATTAAAACTCAATATTAAAATTGTTTATCAATTTAAAAGAGGTAGACTCAACAATGGAATGCGCATGCTCACTTTTCGCCGATGCTGGTATTGAATAGTGCTGCAATCGGGTGCCGTAATAATGACTGTTTTCTTCCGCTGCATTAAACACTTCATAACTAGAAGAATACATTCATTTGTCATGCTTGCCTGCTTATTTAGTTCGCATTTCCACCATTACAATTAACTTCAACTAAGTCCTCTGGCGTGTTAGCTTCAACTGGTAATAGATGATATAAGAGCTATCTCTTTATTTCCAGATTAAAATTGGCAGTTTTGTGTTATAAACCGTTTTCTAAAACTTGGTGACCAGGTAGTAAAACGCATTGTAGCTATACTGTTGTAATTGAATAGTGCAATAACGCCTGTGTTGAAACGAACAGAAAAGGTATTATCCTGATATGAATGCCCCCAATCGTTATTGGTCCAAGAAAGGAACGGATTGTCCACTACGACCTCATTAAGAATAAATAAAAGCGGCCCGATCTCGCCGAGGCAGCGCATTTACTGCAATGGTGATATTTGGTATAAGAGCGGCAATCTCATACCAACAAAGTGCGGCGACGGCTGGAGTGTCGTTCAATCTGAGTGATATATAATGGGTGTGAACATTTTCACCGTACGTACGCGTGGGTTTTACGTGAACTGAATTTACAGTGAGGTCGAATAGGTAAACTCTGTATGCGAGGTCACCTGGTTGCGTCGTACACCTACTCGTTTGCATTTATCGCTTGGCGTCTGTGTTTCCTCTGCGCCACAACCCTATATTCGGTAAGGTAAAACGTTTACTGGCACTGTGTTGATTGTAGACATTATCACTGGTAACATTTGGATGACGTGCGTGATTGAGGCTGGTCGTAACCGGCTGTCATTGTTCGAGTCATACACGTGGTGAGCATCGATTTCGTAAACAATTTGGGGGAAACCTTGTAACGGCGTCAGCCACCATGTCGGGTTGGAGGTTTCAGTATTCTCACCCGTTCAACCTAGACTCCGTGTTCTCTCGCTCGGGTTCGGTTTTCAACCAAGCCCAGAGATCACCATCGTACGAACAGGACTACGGCAGGGGGTTATCGTCGGGTGAGTTCTCGCCGGACCACCACCGACAACAACACCATGGCAGTATGTCTAGTCTGTCGTCCGGTTTGTGGAGATCGCCGTCAGTGACATCCGTCAGCAGTCAGTCCGACAGTGACGATACGCACTGGGAAATCATGTTGGATATTAGTCGATTTGAACATAGCGAAATCGTCGTGAAGGGGATCGAGAATCGAGTGATTGTGAGCGCAAAGCACGAAGACAATGAAAATGGATATAATTTTGTATCTCGCGAGTTTAGTCGACAGTACCAACTACCGTCTAACGTAGACCCAGAGACTGTAACTTCCACGCTCTCGCACGATGGCATACTGACAATCCGGGCACCCAAAATGCAGAGACCTCCGGCTAAAGAGCGAATTATTCCGGTTGAACTATTGAAACCACCTGCAAATCTTACGGAGAACAGTCTTAATGGAGGCTGTCACTCGGTTGACTCCGATTTAGGAGACATAGAAGAAAGAAGTTCAGAGTCCGATCTCTTTGAGTCGGAACAACATTTAGAGGCTGAACAGAAAATTGACGACAGTGATACAAACATGGCAGATACTGGAAACACTTCGTCATGAGTACCGTCACGATATATAGCATATACACATCGGGAATTTAAGTTATAAAGTATTAATAGAATTTCGTCATGACAGAAACTGTGAGTTTAAATACGGTCATTATCATGTTCGTTTTGTTTTGGCAACATCTAGCATTTCTTACAGCGTCATTGAAAGCATTGTGTGCGGTAATGTGCCCTACAACCGTTTCCGGCGATACATAATCGTGAAGTTCACACTGTCTTTTATTGTAAATCGCGGCCCAAATTTACAGGATTATCACTACGCACAATTGACCAACTCAAGTGTTTTAAATCGCAGACCGTACACTTGACATTCACGTACACACGACCGTATACACAGTGTTAGAAAAACTAAACGGGAAGTTTAAAAGGCGTACGTGAGGTTGACAAGTGCTTCGACACGTCTGCCGTTAACCGTAAACCGATCACAATGAGAACTGATATATCATGACAACAATCAGCAAATTGAAAAGCAGTTTGCAGAGTAAATAATAATATATCACCACCGAGCTCAATGAACTTCTAAACGGGAGCGAAATACTTTATTTACGGTTTCAGGGATTTTATTTCAATGTTTAACCAATCAAAAAGTGTTAATTTTTGTTTTGTATTTGGATTTCGAGGTTTACCGTCGATAGCATAACAGTGTGTTTGATTATTGTGTAGTGTATCACGTATGTCAATATGCCCGCATACATAGACTGAAAAAGACACCCATTTATTGCTCACGGAGGATACGTATACACGCTTTCAGAAAACCACTCCTCACGGATGACCTTCAACACAATGGCGGTGTTTAATATTACTTTCCTTTTTCACCTGGCGTTAAATGCGAATCCAGTTTGCGCTGCGTTCTAAATACTATTAGTATTTAACTCCGAAACAGCTATGATCCTTTCCCCCAAATTCAAACTTTTTTCGTAATATATTCCATGGCGAAATTAAACGTTACGACTCGTATTGTGACCCTGATGAGCCATTGCAATTAATTAAAAGTTCTTCCAATAGTGATAGTGGTTTCTATAATACAATAGAACTGAAAGAAGTCATTGTACAAAATGTGCGTGTTATTTACGGTGGGGTCCAACGCCTAGGCTATAGCAAAGGTTACGCATTTGTGTGGCTTTTATAAGCCGCTACTGAAGTATATAAACTTGCCCTTCATATGTAGCCATTTGAGGTTGCCCCAAAAAATTTAACATTCCACCGATGTGTCTTCTCACCGGTGAGCATGAGCTTGATAATACGCACGATTGTAGCCCCTCCATTAGTATATAGCAAGACAATGGATGAATATGTATAATATCCAACCTACTTGTGTGTAGTACATATTTACGCCACGTGAAAACAATAAAGTACGTATTTTTCGCGTATCAAGTACTGAATACGTAACCCAGGAGACCACAACGCTTCACGACAACAAAGTGATACACTAGAGTATGTATCTTTTTTTTCGGTGATACGCAAGGATAGTTTCAATTAAAGCCACGACATCTTGAAAAGTATACCAGCAACATACCATACGCCCCGTGTTGTCAACGGAATAGTTACCGTAAATTCCGGCATTGTTTAGTATATTGGGGTTGGTATACATACAGACTTGTCAGATTTTATACATGTCTGTTCGTTTAAATAATTAAGACGTGTGCATTTATTAGATCTGAATACAAATGATTTTAGGAAAGCAAGAAAGGAAATGGCTTTCTCTGTTTTAAGTAAATAATAACAAACTTTGATTTAAGGCCAACCCCGAAGTCATATTAAACAAATAGTCGCAAAGATTTCGCTGTGAATATTGTTGAAACATTGTTTATCTATGTATAACATGAAAAATAGATTAAAGAGAAACGTCACAGCTTGTGGTCACTGTTCTGTTTTGGATGTCACAAACCCTGGGGTTACAAATACACATACCTTATTTATTAGCAGTGATATATAACCCAGCCAGTTGTTGCGAATGACCTCACCGTATTGTGCCGCGTTGAAGTGCACAGTATAATGTACTTGACATCACCCGGTGTGTTGTGATTAGGTTTAGCAGGTCAATTCGAGCACACCGGACTGTCCAGATAACCACCCACGTGATCGCCGTTTATTTACATGTAGATTCAAGTAATAACTACGAATTTGTATATATATTAATTAGTATTAATCATAAAATGCTCTTGCCCCATTCCGGGAGGGACACCACATGGCACATCCGAATACCAGTATAGCCAATGTGAAATTTACAGATGTTACGTCATGAGGGAAATAAATATAATTGTAATTGAGCACACGCTAATTTACATGTCAATATTTGTTACGTTATGTTGTATTATGTTTTACTATGTTGTATTATGTTAATGTATGTTATGTTATGTTATGTTAAATTATAATTGAACCACCTGACGAAAGTTTATGATCATGCTCCATCCAGAATAATGAAACAAAGCTTTTGAATAACTTTATGTATATTTCTTATATGTGGTGTTGAATATATGAATTAAAATATGAATTGGGACTTATTATGAAAAATGTTGATTGTGTCACAATTTCTGTATTTTTTTACCCATTTACATTTTCTGCCATGAGTATGATCTTTGAATGAAGCCATTTACAATTACAGTCATAATTAAATCAAATGTTGAAATCAAGAAGTTTGGATTAATGTCTTTCCTGGCGACGCGTAGGGCGTGTACAAACACTTGATGACATTTCAATATGCAAAAATAACAAGAAAAAACTTGTTTCCCATTATACAGTTGTTTTAGAAAATGTTTTACTTGACACAGCAATATTTGAAAAATAATGTTAATTACTGTTATTTTGAAAATTACCTCCAATCAGCCACATAATACTCACGCCATAGCCACTCTTTATTTATCATTCACTAAATAATCGCGTTTATAATTTTCTATAAACCTGCTTTGTGCCACGAATTCAAACAATATATATGTGTATGCGTTTCATGCAACGACTATAAACTAATGCATGCCAAGCAACCCATCTGTAAAAAATAAATAACTAGAAGTCAAATTGGTTCATTTTAGTCTAATCAAAGTCATTACAAGCCATAATGATTTCATTGTGTGCGACAATACAACCTTTTGGTTACAAACATGAATACTGTTCCCTGGATCCGATCGCTGTCTGTTCTATCGATGTATCCTAGTAACGGGCGTCAGGCACAATACTGCAATATCCCATAAGGTGCTAAAAATAGAATAATCATATCAGTCATTATTGATCACCAGTTTTTATGGGTCAATACATCTAACAGCGAATGTCGAAAGTACGTCTATCGGTATAACTAAGGCTAATACGAACACTTGTGCGTTCGGTACATGACAAAATAATTGTCTACATCAGCAAATAACCAATGCGAAAATAAAGAATTCATTTTTGGTTTTGAAAAATGTGCATACAAAAAAAGTAAAAAAAAAGGAAAACAAATTTTGACTAATTAACGACAAATAATTTAAGTTATTACGTGATTTTTTCGTTTCAATTACTTTGTTAAACATCATCATGATACATTTCGCGACCTTGGACCTATACTTAACCTTTCTATAATTCTTTCGATACGATGCTAGCATGGTTGTCAAGGATTACCTTTATGAAAATACAACACTAAGCTGTCGAGTTTACGATGCGACTCCTGACACGCCCCCTTCATCTCTGTGATAACCACTACCGGACAATGATCGCTACCTGACTTCAGATAATATTTAGCCTTTTGGAGTTCAACAACATCAGTGATGGACGATTTATTGACTATCCTGGCTTGTTTTTTTATTGCATTGTTGTCGTGGATCGTAAATAAGACAACGGTAATACAAAGGGATGAATTCATACTACCAACACTAATAACAACATGAATATTCCTTCCTTTCGGGGTGTAAGCCAAGCAATGCACTCTTCAAACAACGAGTGACACCCACAGTAGTTCCTGAAGAATGAAAGACTGGTATACATTGTTTATATCGAACGCTCTTATATTCATAGATTGTAGATTGTTAAAAATCAGTGGAGGTAGCATTATGCGTGCAAATCTATAAAGTATGACCATGCAAATTATGATAGCATACTGGCAGTATATCTGAAAATACATATTGTAAAATAGAACTGCCCCCCCCCCCTCATGCAGGCTGAGTGTGCACAACATTTGTAGTATACAGCTACTATCTTTTTTCACTCCAATAAATACCACTGATATTTTTTGTAACTCTAAGCAAGCTCCCGGGAATTTCAAAGTTGGAGTATTAATACCTGCTATTAAATATTTTGTTAAACGGAATCACCATTTAGTTAACATGTATAGAGTTTTCATAAAATTATGACAATTACGCCCAACAGGCAAAAATATATAATAAAATTTGTACCTCAATTAATATTTAAGGAACTCAAATCATTCATGATATGTGGCTATGGTTCTATGATGGGGAGGAGTTACAGTTCATGTTAGAGTCCTAAAAACCGTAACTTTCCTTCACATTTCTTGTACAAATAAGATTGCGATCTCGATGTGAGCATTAGGGATGGTGGTCTAAAATATTAAAAAAACACAGAAATCTCAAGCAATCTTTCTTCAACGCAGCCTAGAGGCCTAATTGAATAGGGTTTACACTTGAATCAATATATCGATTGTGGATGGCATATGCTTGTTCCTTTAAAAACTGTTATTGAACACTTCTTGAAAATCGTTTTACCTCAAACAAGTATTAAACACGAACGTGATGCATTGTGGGTTACCACGACTCGGGGTTTCCCGGTCACGTGAGATCGCAATGTCTTATGGGTATCAGCAGAAAATCAAAAACACCATGGCACAATGGGACCATATTTCAATGTCCATGTAAATGACATTTAAAAAAACATTGTTATAAGGCAAAGTGTAGGAAATAAAATGCACTTGTAGAAACACGTTAAATGCCGGATTTGTCAGTGCTGAAGGCGTTGGATTTAAAAAAATCCTACTTTGAAATTGTTAATGTTGAATTGGAATTGTTATCATTTCTAGACTCGCAGCAATTTGATCAAGTAGACGCCATTGACAATTGTCAAACCTAGAAAGGTCAAAAAAAGCTTTAAATTTGAATAAGTTTTACTGACTACGCGTTTGTAACACAAGTAATTATTATATGTATGTATATACTAGACACCTACGTGATATGTGGAGCAGGGTGTGAACATTTTGTAAGAAACGACAAACACCAAGTTTTAACTTTATACCCCAAGGTCCACAGATCTTTCTGTGATTGGTTTAACATGTACTTTGGTGTACTGTATTATGGTAAAGGTTGTTTATTGGGCAGTTTATTCTGTGTATTGCTTAAACCAATTATAAATTCGGAGTTTTTATGATATTATTTATAGTTATTCAGCTATATCACAGATAACAGATTTACTGTTCAAATACGCGTGGCCAACGTACAACGTAGTACGTGATTTTACTTGTTGTTATCATGGGCACAAGCTAAACCGAGGTTTACACAAGTTGGAAAACCCAAGACACTCGACATTTCATTTTCGTTTCTTAATCATCAGTAGATTGGAACTAACGACGATGGAATATGCAGTTGACTGAGAAAACACAAATGTACATTCCATCCAAGGGCTACTGTTACTCACAAGTCCCAATCGTTACTATGCATTATTGTAAAACAAATAAATAAACCAAAGCACTGAATTCAGAATAAGAAATCGTCCAAGGATAGCTGTTGAATAATATACAAACCAATGCACGATTATTTTAGCATAATCCATTCATATGTGACAATTCTAATGTAAGTGAACATTTATTCCATTTATAGTATAGCCTTACCAGGTACAAATAAGTCATTTGGAATCGTGTGAGCTTTTCGTGTAATACAAATTATAACGAGCAAAGTACACTTTGATTGGCATATATTAGCATTGTTGCCTGGGACCACACTGAGTTCGAAATCCTTGATGGCAAAATGAAAACATGTATATTCAATTGTTATGATATATCATTTTAACGGGATATTATATCCGTCATGTGCAGTTGTTGAATATGGTTATTGTTTCAGATGAATCACATAATTAGTGTAGGAAAGTGTATATTTACTTGTTTATTTTTCAATTCTAAAATAAAGTAATCTAAATGTTGTACTTAGAATCATAAAATAGGTGATTGCACCTAACGATTCTGACAATAAGGAATAAACACCCACGTGAAATATAATTCTATACGTACTGACTATGTGTTGTGACGTCATCACAATAGATGTTCGTGTCACTATACTTTGAAGTTCAATCAACTTTGGATCACACATGTTCCTAAGAAATGGACAGCGCAAAGATGTTGTTAATATCTTTTGTTGTCACACACGTTTATATTCCATGGTTGTTTATTAGCAATAGTGCAAATTGTGGGCTCCACCCGTAATGCTATTCAAACAGTTCACATGTTATTGTTAGTATCTGGGATATAATGTTATGAAAAGACGTGAAAAATCAACACATTTTTTGACATCTAACAATCAGTTGTATTGAGATGTCATGAGTGTCATTCGCAAACAAACGAAAGAAGATGGCACTGGTCTCCATGGCAGGGCCACTGATTGTTCAGGAATTGTCAGAAATGTAATGCAATACAGAAACTACTGATTCATTTTATCTTTGCATGTAAACCTTCGACCTAACAAGACGTCATATATACTGAGAGGGCGACTGCGATACTTAACATCCTTTGTCGCGAATAATGAAATGCCAGTGTCCTTGATACAAGACAAGTCAAGTCATTCACTATTGATCTCCCCTGAGGTTAAGTTAGATCATAGTAGAAATGTTACAGTAGTACGCTGCAGTGCTTAAACACAATATGAATTGTGTTAGATATACTGCGTAATCAGGACCTGATTATAGAATTCAGTCTAACTTATTATAAGGTATAATGTCAAACAATCGGGCATACACTTAGAAATTATTTTTGTTGTGTATTGCAATTCGAATGCACTATCCACAGCAATGATATATGATTGTAATGACTACATAAAACTGTTTCACATCTACGGCTCATCAATGGTTATATTATTCATGAAACAACTTTAATTCCTTATTCGAAAAATCATATGTGGATCCATAGTTTTAATGAAGTGCACAACGTAATGGGCACCATTAAAGAGACTGCCAATAAATGGGCAATCGATCGAGAGAAGATATAGTTTTACAGACTATCAGAGTAGGTGATGGCAGTATATTAAAAACTTGCGACAGGTGATTTAGATCTGTGTTAAAATTATCCTGGTTCGCCCAAGTGTATGTCTAATCGCCATGATACATAAATTGTTTCCATAGACAGTAACAATTTCTTCTGGTTAATAACCCAAATGTCGGATTTCTCAGCACGTGCCTTCGTAGGATGAGGTCAGTTAAATCACAGTCACTCTCCTTGTAGAGTGACTGTGGTTAAATTGTACCCTTTTAATAAGCTATGTAACTTGAGTGTTCTGTGGAAGCAGGAATGTCTAGTGAATTGCACAATGCAAGATGATGTGTACAGTTTCACTAACAGAAAAAAATAATACCAGTAAATTACTATTAATTAAAATGCAAGGTTAGACAGCCGTGTACAGTACTGATAGCTTCAACCCACTAACCAACCAAGCACGGCAGATGTGTGGAGAGGTCTGGTCCCTGAGTGTTTTTATGAGTATTTTTATAGTTATTATTTTTCAGTGCAGTTATTGTCAACAGTGTCTTATTATACCAAGAACAACATTAAAATAAGTATTAAACTGATTAAGGTGCGTGAGGTGCTACGTATTGTACACACACAAACTCCCCTCTATAGATATACGCCACTAGAGGGCTGCTATTGCATCTTACTTTTTTCATTCACATCTGCACTACTAGTCTCAGATCTGGTCTTGATAGGAAATGTATGGCTACGCAGGTTTTACTCCAAGGTATTGGCCAAGTGATGAATTAAACAGTACATACATCCCACAACTTGATGCTCGTGGTTGTTGGGAACACATTTACCATTGATTCATGTGAAGTCCAATCCGTAATATTAATTACTCAATTTTGAAAATGCATGATCGATAATTTGCTCTACTAGCTCATATGATACATACATACGTTTGTTACCACATTCTGGTAATACCTATTCAGACCAACTCTGGAACAGTGTCTGGAACATTGCTGATGTGAGCTTGGATATACCTACCTGCAGTTGTGGTAATTTTTGAAAGGAGAAGGACTGCGTTTGTAAATATCATTGTGAAAAAAAAACATCATTAGGAAATAATAATTGGTTGTAACATAGGACAAAAATTCCGTTTTTAGGTTTATGGTTATAACATTGACAAAACAGGAAAACCGGAACACACAGACATGCATCTTTCTAGATAATGGATATTTATTGAATAATACCTGAATAAAATAGTGTTAACTAATTCCCTGTGTGCATAATATACGCTTATATATCTCCATATTCGATTTCTAGAAATGTGTTTTTTCACTACATGTATGTCGTCTTTTTATTTCAACCTTTTTGTAGTATTCCATTCCATTCAGCTGCATCAAAGTCTCAATCAACCTCGTAGGACTTAAAACCAAGATATCCTGGAGTAGATGAATGCGTGACATAATTATTGATTTTATAACTTGATACAACTACTGATAAATGTGCGAGCATGCAAATAAGATAAGGATGCTCACTTCTGAAATGTTGGACAATCTTCTTCTATTAAAGAGGAACCGCTCAATCCCAGGGATTGCACCAAAGAATCATGGGACACTATTGTTTATGTTGTTTACAATGTTAATTTATCTTTTGTTATCCATTGTTATTTTAATCCAGAAAGTAAATATGTTGTGAGATTAGGCTTAACTGGAAGGTGCCCCTTTAATTGCTCTTGTAATTGTATCATGTGTCAATGTAAATACTTTATAAACAATGTCGCGTGGGCCTGTATAAACTCGATTCAGAGAATAATACAAATATGACTGGCTGAATGTCAACTCGATTTGTAGAATACATGGATCCCAGACATATTGACACAACCCCCAATCTAAATCCAGTCCGAGTTAGCATAGAGACCGGGAATACTGACATAGTCCCAGGGTCAATTCAACTCTTGACACAGAATCCGGACCAGAAGAACAAACCAGCATGCATGGAATACAACACACAGCTCTTTGGGTATCTTCCATTCAAGATCTGTGTAGAGACCCCTTTTCACAGCTGATCAAATGGAAATTCTGCTTCTTAGCCCCTGTATGTCATCTCTACCACCAAACATTTTAATGGGTATGTAGTTGCGCTTATGCGTGGAACAGAAAATGGAATATTAAACACATCATCATTGTTGCTGGCATCGAATAGCAGATCCCGACTGGAATCTCCATAGAATTATTCAAGCTCTGGTCCAAACCACACTCAACAACCTGTTTTACACGAAGCTAGTTGATTTTCTGATATAACAGTTAGCCTAGTTAGAAGCAGGAAGATGTGGTTCAGTTATTCATAAGACTGGGAGATGAACATCTACATTATACCAGACATCGCTTCTATCATGTTTCACTTTATTTTAATCGTAAAGGGAATTAACATAATGAATATGTCTGGTGTAGTAAATGGCGATGTGAAAACTATATTGTTTTGAATCTACAGAACCACAGAAAACCATACAACTTATTTTTCCTTGCCGCCTAGGTGAAGTTGTGTATTCTTAGATCCTCATGCCCTTTTAATATTTTACAATCTTTTCATATGCTATTGAAGATAGGCCATCAACCGAAACGTCTAGCTAATTTTAATAGTTACTTAGAACATGATTACCAAATATTGCCTACATAAATCTATCATGTCGACTTTTACACATCGTTTTTTAAAGTTAAAACCCTTTTCAAATGCGAGTAACATGCATTGTTGTTCAAATTCTGTTTCACATTCAACATGGTTGGACCTGGTCCTTAATAGGAAATACTTCACGTAGAATGTTGATTTTATAATATATTCCACCTTCAATTGTCGATTGGACTGGTGAAACCCTGAGGTAACCCGATATGCACGTTTTTCAAAAGTGGTACTTCTGTCTTAATTTGTGTGTCATGAATACATAACACAAAAATGGTAGTATTAGGGTCCATGCTTTAAAGTGTAGAATGCATCCTTGCAATTTGTTTTTAATGGCTACAAGACTTGCATTCTATCAAAGCTCCCCAAGCTCCTTCCAGTCTGTTTGCACCTTGTTGCCCAGGCAGAAATAAGAAAATATATTCATAGAGTAACCTACTTAAACTCTTCTCCGCCATTAAGGGAGATAGCTTCAGATATCGCTATAAAATTGTTATCTAGCCCAACAGATACTACTTGCGAAAAAACTCTAGTATGTATGTGGGATTTCATTTGTTTCGATACAAAAAATATAAAATTCGACCTTCCACCCTGATGCCATTCAACAATTGTCAAACGAATCACTAAACAAGCCACGTTTTTTATCAAATGTAAGATGTATAGTTTTGTTTATAGTAATATAATTGGAACATAAACATGTTAGACATATGGATCCAGAAGCTGGTGCTTGATTATGATGATTTTTTATCATTAAAATGACTGACATTCAGACATCTTGTATCTGATCTCAAATGAGTACTTCTCCATTTGAGATGTATTGCTCTGGAACAGTATTAATTAAACATGATGTATAATGAATATATAAAATTTGAACATAATCAGTCAAAGCATGTCAGATATATGGCACTACAACCACATTCACTAAAACAAAATGGGCAGTCCACCAATTTGAATCCGATCTGAAAAACATGAAAAAGTGACGTGCATCCCATAATGTCCAATGTATGCAAGTTTGAGCAAAATTTATCTGTAAACAGCTGAGAAGCGGTTCTGCAATACCAGATTTTGATGATTTTTGGTCATCTTGAATCAGATTGTGAAACAAATTGATGTACATATGTATAATATGATGTATGATGTATGTATGAAGTTTTAATGTAATCAGTCAAGGCATATCTAACATATAGGTGTTCAGCACTGATAAATATCAAATTTGATTATCTGTTTCACAAAGATGTTGAAAATGTAAAGTTCACATATCAAATAGACAATCAGTAATTCGAATTACTTCACTCAACTAAGTCAACATTTTATCTCGAAATGACAAGTTACCCTCCCCAGAAAAACAAAAGGGTTGGGTAATCAGACTGGTACATGTATTAGTGGGTGCATGTAGATTGATACATGTAGATCGGGGCTAAAGAACTTCAACATTTAATGTAGGAAAATTGAATTATACTTTTAATAACCATGATTGGATTCAATACACATATACCAGTGTTTCTTTTATAAGAGAAAGTTGTTGAGTTGAAAATAATAACCAAGCTTGTCTCAAAAAAAATGCAGTTCACAGCGCTTTTGTCTCAAGTATTTGATAGTAATACTACCATAAATAGATAACAATGTGTTTATGCACACTTCACGCACGGTTCTTTATGGAGGGTGCGAGTTAACTTGTACAGCACTAGTAAATATAGTCCACTGTTGGTAATGCTGAACTTCTATCAGCATTGTTGATATTTATAATAAACAATTCAATCTGGCTGGCTGCTTGTTTTCACAATTGTCCATTTTCAAATAGTTGTATCTTTCCTAATCTCTCAGACTCGTAAGTATATCATCCAGTTTAGTTGACTTACGTCATACTGTGGAGAGAAAAAACAATGTCAGTTTAACTTTCCCAGCAGGCTTGTTTAGTTTACAACCAACACTAGAATGGCAATAAAACAGGTTTTATGGCTGAGAGTAAATGTTATTACCACGAAAGGTCAACCATTCTCTGGGGAAAAACTGAAATCCAGTGTTGGCATGGTTTTTTTTTAACAAATGACAAAAAATGTACAGCTGTGACTCATAACAGATAAATAAGTTATGGTTTAATGGACGAGTTTTGGAAAACGCTTAAATTTCTACCAGCAAACAATTAATTTGCCTCAACAAATTGTGAAATTTCATCTTTGTTGATGCCCTCAAAATAACATATCGTGAATATTTTTGACACCAATGTTTTTGGTCAAATTGTTTTCTATAATCAACGCAGTATTTTATTTTCATTTCTATTCTGAAATTGTCACTAAATTACATGAAAGTAGAAGTTTCTCTCATCTTTCCTAAAGTTATGAAAAAAAACAAAAAAGATGTGAAATTTTTAACTGACATGTGCAGTTACTAGAAATATGAATATTTTATATATTATACAAGTCATTGTCAATGACACGTCCCTGTTTCGTTCATATTTGAGTGACATATACATTCAAAGCAGATCATTACCGAAATCTCAGACCACTTTCAGTGGTCTGATCCGAAATGCACCTGCATATGTACAACACATTGTACTAAATCTGAACAAAATCCATCCATCCATGCATGACTGAGATCCAATTCCGGAATTGTGAAAATACGTGATTTTGATGCATTTTCGATCTCAAAATGGCCATCATTCAGCTATTGTTAAGCGGATCATGAAACAAATGCACATATCTATTTGTAACATGATGTACCATGTGTGTGTGAAGTTTGAACTTTATCAATCCAGACATGTCTCGGATACGGATCCAGAACTGAATTCTTTAAAACAAAATGGCCGCCAGTCGGCCATTTCAAACTTGATCCGGAAAAAAATTACGTGCATCAAGGTCCTATTATGTTTAATGTATGTACCAAATTTGAACAAAATCCGTCCATGCATAACTGAGATCCGGGTCCGGAATGGTGAAAATGTGCGATTTCAATGCATTTTCGGCCTTAAAGTGGCCGTCATTTGGCTATCGTTAATGAGATCATAAAACAAATGCACATACATACAGTGGCCCCTCGCTAAGTCGCGCCTCGGTAAGTCGCGATTCGGCTAAGTCGCGGGTACTTGGATGGCTCCCAAAATTTCTATTGTTGTTTTGACGCTGTCAGAACTTTTCCCGAAAAACTGAGAGAAATTATCTATGAAGGTGGTTATTTTGACGAACATGTTTATAATTGCGATGAAACTGGTTTATTTTGGAAGCTGTTACCGTAGAAGTCGCAAGCAACAGCAAGCGGCCCACATAATATCAGACACAAACAAAATAATCAACGCAATGTTTACAGCAAACATAATCATGATTTTATTCGAATACTGCCTGACACATGTGATGATACATCAATTAACTAAACCGAGGGTTTATATGTGCTTTTTATATGTTTTTCAATGCACGACCTCCCTCTTTCACGACATCCCTCGGTAAGTCGCGGCCCTCGATAAGTCACGGTTTTTGCTTGGATCCCAACACCCGCGACTTAGCGAGGGGCCACTGTATTTATGACATGATGTACCTTGTGTGTGTGAAGTTTGAACTCGATCAATCCAGGCATGTCTCAGATACGGATCCAGAAATGAATTCTTTAAAACAAAATGGCCGCCAGTCGGCCATTTCCAACTTGATCCGAAAAAAAAAAATGACGTGCATCAAGGTCTTATTATGTTTAATGTATGTACCAAATTTGAACAAAATCCGTCCATGCATAACTGAGATCCGGGTCCGGAATGGTGAAAATGTGCGATTTCAATGCATTTTCGGCCTTAAAGTGGCCGCCATTTGGCTATCGTTAATGAGATCATGAAACAAATGCACATACATATTTGTGACATGATGTACCTTGTGTGTGTGAAGTTTGAACTCGATCAATCCAGGAATGTCTGAGATACGGATCCAGAACTGAATTCTTTAAAACAAAATGGCCGCCAGTCGGCCATTTTGAACTTGATCCGGAAAAAAAATGACGTGCATCAAGGTCCTATTATGTTTAATGTATGTACCAAATTTGGACAAAATCCGTCCATGCATAACTGAGATTCGGGTCTGGAATGGGGAAAATATGCAATTTTGATGCATTTTCGGCCTAACAATGGCCGCTATTCGGCTATCGTTAATCGGATCATGAAAAAAATGCATGTGCATATGTCTTATATGATGTGTGATGTATGAGTAAAGTTTGAACTTAATCAGTCTATGCATGTTCGAGGTGATCACGGACGCACGCATGGACGCACACAGGGCAAAACATAAGTCCCTGTTATCAGACTATGTCCGAACGGGGACTAAAAAAGAGAGTAAATATATAATAATAATAATAATTTATTAATTGTATAATGGCCTCCGGCCCATTACAATCATACAAATTAATTATTGACAAGAAATAAATTTATATTACAAAATATTTATGAAAAGAGAAAATATAAGTACTATATAATGTGATGGGGATATTAATATACCGTACTTGACCGCGTTAGCACCCAGGGGCCTCAACTCAGAAAATCATGATTTTTTTAGGGGTGGGCGCTTACCCGAGCACCCCCTTCGAAAAAGAGTGCAAATGAAAATTTTGATTCATCAAGTGACAAATTGCGTCTTTGAGGGAAAATCAAATTACTAAATTAGTTGCGTCGTCATTGATTTTCACAATGAAGAAACAGAAATGATCACAAAAAATACGCACATTACAATATTAATTACGTACCACCATAATTTACTGAATTAAAAACATTTGAGTCTGTTGGAACACAGTCGAAGTCAAAATTGTCATTATTTCCACCATAATGCATTTGCAGATTTGACCTACAGCAGCATCCTTTGACCCAATGGGTCAAGTTGGTTATTAACTAATCAGAATGCTGTGTTTTGACTGACGCAATTCTTCGGAAATTCACGAAAACTTTCTGGTAACACAATGAGGAAGTGAATTATCGAT
This sequence comes from Saccoglossus kowalevskii, assembly GCF_978046115.1. Lineage (NCBI taxonomy): Eukaryota > Metazoa > Hemichordata > Enteropneusta > Harrimaniidae > Saccoglossus > Saccoglossus kowalevskii. The sequence continues at coordinate 17,063,992 of NC_140646.1, forward strand.
GTCGAAGTACGATCTGTTGGAATTGATTTCAGGGAATAAAACGACATGGTTTTTCCAAAAAACTAGTAACTAGCCATTTTTGAGAGGTAAACTGAATATGGCATGAAATATTTATCGCATTTTACTTTTATTAACAGGTCATTGTCGAAGCGTAGCTTAAACACGGTTATCGTATTCTATGCATTCACAACATGTTCACAGTGATTGATATCCACGCTGTATCATATAAAAACGATTACCAAGATTCGTTACGCAAGACCAAGTTTTAAAACAGTTGCATTTTGAAGGGGTGGGTGCTTTGCCGAATGTGACCCCAAATATAAAACGCGGTCGAGTACGGTATATATACATACAAGCTTATTAGGTTATTCTCATTTGATCTTTGATTAAAAAACACTTACAAATAAATAGAGCTAACGAGTTAAAGATTTGGCTTTTAGAGGAACTTAATAGTATATATCACCTTTGAAAGTAATAAACAAATATTGGTGGCAGGCATATTGCCCTCTAGCAATGAGATTTGATTTTCTTTTTTCTGATCTTAGAGGGCGCCAATGCAAAAAGCATAGTCACTACTGATTCACTCGTTTTTAGAGAATATATATGGAGGTACGCAGAGCTGTGGTGGGGACATCTATCAACCGAACGTGTCCCCGTACACACAGCACTGTACGCAGGGCTAGCAATGTAGGTGCTACACTGTAATATAGAACCTGTTCCTTTGGTTTTGTTTCTGGTATTTATGATAATTTAATAATATCCTATTAAACGTGATAGCATCCTGGAATATTATGCTTGATAGCAGATCATTGGTAGCTAGAGTTTTATGCTTCTCCTGTTCCCATTAATGAAATATGGCTAACAACATTGCTAGGATCGATATATGGATAATGAATAGCAATAGATACGACTAGCACGACATATGGGAGCATGGAACATCAATGTCTGTATCTCATATACTATCACTGTATTTTATCAGATTTAGTATTTTACTCTTTAAACCAAACCAATATAACCTCTGAGGTGTAACACATGCATAAACCAAACACCAGTTTTATTTACAGGATTTTTGTTTCGATCAGGAACTGAGAAAAGCTCTTTGTATAAACTAACTATATGCACCTGTAGATGTATTTATGGACTAACCTTTCAATTAATGTGTCTCTCATTTCAGTTGTAACTTTGCTTGGCTGGGAATCACCAAGTTTAAATACACTTTCTATCACTGATAATTCAGTACTTGTTGTGTCAAGTCCACAGAATGCACACCAGTCGTTAACTACCATACCACCACCAATAATATCACTACCACGGTTCACTGTACCAGCCTACACACACAGAGGAACAAATTTGATTAATAACAGAAATACAGTGTCTATTACAAAACAACAACTCTCCCCTCCCAACCTGCAGGGTTATACTGCCCTCACATTACCAATTTGGGAAATCTAGAAAGAATGCATAATATACTCTGGGAAAAGCTCTGATAACCATGAAAGATAATATAATTTTTAGAAGTTTGTTTTGCAGTTTGTGTTTATGATTACAGTGGCAATGAATTTTGTCAGCAATAAAAACCTTTCATTCATTTGCTCTAAATCAACATTAACAAAATAAAATTTCTTGTCCAGTTGGTACAAGGTGAAATTGTACTTAAAAAAAAAAACATTACTCAGACAAACATTATTATTATTTTTGTTAGTGTGGAATTGTTGGGTTATTTCAAAATGCAATATAAAAGTTAAGTGTTGTCAAAACCTTATTCTACAATTGTATAGCAGGCTTCTAATATGGCTGCAATCACATTTGAGTGTATATCTTCTGACTTTTGTCAATCATATATTATTTCAATATTGACAATGACACTGTTTTAGTTAGTATCAGTGGTGATATTCTGATAGTCAAAGTGGCATATAATTGACATGACTTGAGAAATTTGAAAAATATAATAAAGTATATGTTCCTTCCAGTCTGTTCCAAATGTCAATGCAAGTATTCTACATATCAAATCATTGTGTTGATTATAGCTTGGGCACCCAGCGATCTGATTGGTAGATATGACCCGGCAATATTAAAAGAATATTTGCCACCTAGGTTCTTTTATTTGTCACAAGGTGTCTGATAGAACAAGAAACCACATAAGCAGGGTTAAAATAACCTTTCCTATAAATTGCACCATTCGGTGGGGAAGTGCTTCTATGGTTAAATAGGTGATATGAAGGCCATTCAAAGCAACAATATCATTGCAATCTGTAGTCATACATCAAAGAAAATTATGTTTGAAAAAAGTTCACCATAATCTTGATAATGAACGTCAATACAACAGTTGTTGATTTCAATTATGTTTCCTTCCTCACACCATTTCAGCATCACAGAAGCGCTCTATCAACAGAGGGTGCAATTTATAGGAATAGCGATTTGAAAACTGATTTAAGATGACCTTTTCGCTTGAAGCATAAAACGCATGATGCAAAGGTGTTGCTTACCACGAGTGGTACTTGCAGTAACGATGATAACTCGTCTTGGTCTTCAACAGAAGTACGTGGATGAACCTGAAAAACAAGGTCAAATGAAAGTTTAATATTCAAGCTGAAAAGAGGTGAGGATAATTGAACTGGACGACTACAACTGTTGCCTAGAACTTGAATGCATGTATGGTCACATACTTAGTTTGTGAGTATTGTACATACAAAAAACGATGCAGAGTAATGGAACAGTGTGAATTGCCAAAAATAAATTTACTTGAGGAGATAAATAAAACAAGTTGTCATCAGGATTCAGTGTAAAATAATGTCATATTAATAATTTAAATAATGGAAATGTTCTAATAAATCGCATAAAATTTCACACGTCTCTGAGAAAAATGGCTGCCAAAATGCAAATCGAAGTGCTTATGCATGACCTTCTCTAACATCTTTGTAAAAATGATACATGAATGAGAAATCACTGACGACACACTGGTGACAGGTGCCTGGATCCCAAATTTATTAATGTATGGAACCCAAAATAATCTAAACAGGAACAAATGAATCACATAACCGTATGTATGAAATGATACCACTTAACAGTGAACGGGAAATGGTCTATTCCAACAGGCTTGCTTTTCTCTTTAAAATTAACCTATGGATCAATGTAGCATGCAGTCTTTATAGAACATGATACTTTGTGCTGAATGTACTCTAACAGCTTACCAAAGCTCCTTGATTGCTAATAGCACAGTATGAACCAACTAATACATTATCAGCCATTGTTTGACGGAATACTTCAACTTTCAACACATCAGCTAATATTTCCTCAGTTTCCTGGAGAAAAAATGATAAACAAGTGTTATTACACAGATCCAGTGAATGTGTGAATAACACAAATTTGCCTTTATTTTATGTTACAATGGTCTGAATTTTTGTAAAAAATCTTGGTAGCAAATTTTGGTAGCAACCACCAGACTGAACATAAACGCTTCTGAACTGTATCGCCTTTAATACTGCAGCATTTATATACTTACTCTGTCAAGATCTGGATGAACTAATGCTACATAATCATTGCATGCAATAACATTGCCCAATGCTGATAATCTTTCTTCTATTCTCTGTATTTTTACACTATCAGGTAAAGAATTTCTCATCTGTTGCATCTCTTGATCAGTTGTGGAATTAGGCACCAGAAGACCATGACGATTTCCTAACAAAGACAATTAGGTCAATGTTATCGAACTTTAAACATAGTATTACAAATTTTCGACTTCCTAATGAAAACAATTAAGTTATTAATTATTAATAGATCACTTTTGCGAGTCTATCGCCATCATCTACTTCTGTTTACTCAGAACCAGAATAAGTCCACTCGGGATTAGGTGATATACACAACTACACTATAGTGGAAGGAAAGAAACATTGTACAAACACTATACTGATTTTATTTCCATTATACTATGTGTTGAGTAGAAGGATGAAAAAGATCAACAATTTCATCTAGTTCACTGACTCGTCATAATCAAACATATCAAATCATATAATTCACAATAATTGATTATTTTGGTCACAGACAGTTCGCACAAAAATATAATTTCAAAAAAACAAGAGCATAAGAGTTCAACAAAAAATAGATTTCAAGAATTAAAATAACTTTTACTCCCTGCAAGCAAACCATTGACACATATGTACGCAATCCAATTTTCACAACGCTGTGACTAACATGACAATAAATTTACACAACAAAGGTGAGTAAGGAATTAACTTACCAACACACATTCTTCCAATGATTCTGCATCCTGCTATAGATGTATGTACTACTGGTACAACCTCAGACAATTCACCCTCAAAGATACTATAAATATGAAAACAGATGCATGAATTAGGACACAGAGTTTTGTAAGTAAAATGCTCCCCTCTTCCCCCCTACTTCAGTTGGAAAAATTGAAGCGATTGAATTCCTCTAGGTTTAATAGTTTGTTAGTCATACAGTATACACATGGTCACAGTAATTTGTTACGAAATCTTAATTATAACATTACTTATAAAATTCTGGCGTTTTATCAGCCGTTACTAAGTTAGGAAATGCTAGGTATGAACTTCAAAACCTGTTGCTTTCACACACCTAATTTTACAAAGTTACACTATAAAAAACAAATTATGTGTCAAACACCAAGATTTATTTATACATTTATTTATTATAACTGTATAAACTGATAACAGCCCAATACTGATTTGTAGCCCAAATACTACATGTACAAATGTTTGAAAATAGGTGACACTAGATTTAATTTGCATATCACTGTGTTTGTCAGGAATCTGCTAATGATTATGTTTTTATTCAAGTCGAGTCAGTAATTAAGAATTCTCTTGATGTCACAATTTTGTAAATTTTTGATGTCAAAACAGAGTAAAAATATCACACATTGTTTCCAACCTGCTATGTTCACAGATCTAATTTATGACTGTTTCATTGATAAAGGTGTAGTTAAGAGGATGGTTATAGTCCTGTCATAGGAATTCTATTTTTAACTGCACAAAAGTGGTAGGGTTGAGGTTGGGTTAGGGTCTGTATATTTCAAAGGTTTTGGTTAAAAGTGGGGAAGTCGTCACCTGCGCATGCGTCAGATGGCCATAGCGTGTCACTGTTTACAAACAAGCGTCTACCCATGAGCCTTTGCACGCGTTGTTATCGTCGATTGGGACTCACTTCCCGCGTGTGTGCAGGAGACAACACTTTCGCTATAAGTTTTACCATGGTTATGGGTTTGAAACATTGATAAAATAATTATTTATTTACCCACTGTAATATTAAAAATAGTGATGTAAACCAAACTCCAAACCAAACACGCCGATTCATAAAAATTATAAATTTCATGAAAAGTGACTGCAAGGTGTTCCTCCATTGCATCCCAAAATAACACTTACTACCCGGTATATGTTATCAAGGATTTATAAAATCAAGGTATGAAGGGGCGAGACATATGCGATAAAGATCACATGCGAAATGAAGAAGTTGGTGCATGCTCAACTTGGATCTTTATTGGTAGTGTCCGTGTATATTCACAAAGAAGGAAATATGTGTTGAGCATTTTAAATTTGACAACAATCTTGCTCATTTCGTTCTGCGCAATTAAAAATTTTTAAGCACCTACTATATTCTGAGACACTGTTGGTTTGAACTATGTTTAATCACAGCTCTTCAACACCGGTGTTGAGGGACTGTGGTTTAATTGACATGAAAGGAACTGGATTAGGCTTTCAACTTCAAATCTCTTGAGATTTTCATTGCATATCACCATATATGTATATGGTTATGAAAGTTGCACACCCCTATCTTATAAATCCTTGATATCATATGAAGAGATTGTGTTAGCCATGGCCCTCAGTGGTAAGAGTTCCTCAGGGCCTCCCTTAAATTTAATCCTAACCCTGCCCCTCAGGTGGCCCACCCCCATTTAAATTGCATATACCTGGAGTGGCATAAACAATTATGTGTTAGGGTTAGGGGTTTAGCTTAGAGGTAGGGACGTAAAGAAACTCTTTTACTTATGTGTAGCAGGGGGGATTGTCCCTGGTGGGTTTGACACCACAGATGATTTAAGTTTGGGTGTTTTATGAAAATTTAGTAATTGATGATTGTGATCAATAGTTAAATTATCAGCAAATTATACGTTAAGTGTACAAGCACACTTGTGCTTAGCCTGTAGTCACCTATGTGGTGTCGGTTATTAATATTCATACCACTAAAAGAAGTGTGGTGTGAGGAATAATCTTTGGAAGTCATATTTAAAGATGTTAGAAAACAGAACGTCATTGTGAACTGTGTACTCGCACTGCCACTGTTTTTTTAATACCGTTTCTGTTTTTCACGTCGGCGGTTCAAATCCACCTTTTTCCATGACATACACAATCGCGAGAAACATTTTAACGGAACACACACATTTTTGTAAATACCTACCTGTAGAAGTTTTCCGATCCCCCAATCGCCACGAGGCAGTACGAGTTGGTTAGTTTGGAAAACACGCCAACTTCGTTATTACCCTCGAACTGAGCACGTACAGCCATTATTCAAAGAAAGATGCGGTTTAAATTAATATATTAGTTAATATGGGAGCTTGCGATACGAGCTGAACCAGTCGAATTGTACAAAAAACCTTACACAATCGCTTATAAAACACTTCCACAGAAATATTGAAGTTCTTATTGCACGCCACTTGTGAAATAACATATGACGTCATAGATAACTGTGCTTTGGGGTCATACCATTATTAGGTAGGGGTCAACTTACAACTGCGCCATATTGAAAATCATTTTTTTTCTAATTTTCGGTACACTAATAGCAACTTCTCAAGTGATAATTAATATATTATATATAGTGTGCAAAGTTGTTTAAATGTAGCAGCAGTTGGAATCAACTTTTAACTTGAAAATATTTGCTTCAAATTTTATACATAATGCTACAGTCTCCCTGTCATCAATTACTGTGTACTGTGAGTTCAAAGGTAAATCACTCACTCGCTCGGAAGTCTTCCTTCATAGCTTCGCTCCCTGATTGGACTGTATTCATACGCTCATTTATCCACAGAAAGGCGCTCTTCAAGTTCCCCAGGTCGAGCCACGGAGAGACCATAATATCCAAACACAAGTTGAAATTTTCTTCAAATCTTCAGTAATTTTCTATGAGTCCATATCATCAGGGGGAGTCCGATTTTTGATATGAATAGTAATAATGTTATTACAAATCATGAGAAAATTATCATCGAAATTTAGTGGTTCTCAAAATAATCCGTGGTTCCGAGTGTATTTCATTTCAATTTTTACATGTTGACGTAATGTTGATAATCTTTATTGAACTCGTATCCTTTTTGGAATTTTGATAACCTGAGAATAAAAACAAGATTAAAAAAGAATCACAAAAAAACACTTTTAAATGAGAACGTTTTTGGGTTTGTTGGTTGTCTAAATTGTATGCTCTTCTATTCTTTGTTTGAATCAATTGTTTTAATGGTTTCCCTGACTAGTCTATTAATTTTGTTTGTAAATAGTAAGGTAATCAATTTATCACTAAATCTTGCCTTTCACTGACAAGTATACAAGTTTATATTTACTCAATGTACGCTGTGTAAGTACTGCTTTATTATTTGTCGTTAGGCCATAACTACGACAAGATCAAGAAGGTGTTAATGAGGATTAACTACTTTGTTTGTTTGTAACACCTATAAAATATAAACAATGGTTATGTCTAAGGGAAAAGGGAGTTTCCTAAAATAGTCAAAAACACGGTGCAACTAAAATATCAATTGAAATTCGTATATTTCTTTCATGGCAACGTTTCAAATTATGTATTTATCGTTAATATAGGTGACTGCAAGTGCCGATTCTGAACAACTTCGGTTTGCTCTCAGACAACTAATAAATCCTAATAGCGACTCGGTCACGGTGAGTGGCACTACGATCGCATGTTGTTGTTTTGTTTTTTTTCTGGTTGGCGATAATATTAGATTCCAAGTAATATTTTGATTTTGTGAGAATATGTCTCCTGTATTTTTAATAAGTCACCAAAAAACAGACTCGACCTCACAGTTACTTTTTTAGAAATGATGTAAACAATAATTAGAAAAAAATAGTCATTAGGTAGAAACACGTAAAAATGACTATTTTCAGTTTGCTGCTATTTTATATGTATGGTTGGCATCGGGTTATGTATGCTACCATGTTCTAAAAACTCAACCAATTTGAAGTCCTATTTTTGAAGTTATAGATGAAATCATATTGTCAATTTGTCACAACAGTAGTTATGATGTCGAGGGTCGGCAAGGGGTATTTTCGTAATAATGTAATTTAAATAAATAAATTCGTAGATATGGGCAACTCTGTAAAGTGTGAAAAAACTATTTTTTTACTGTAAATGGAATTTTCATTTTATTTCCTCTAAAAACGTAAAATGCCTTTTTTTATTTCCTGTAACCTGTGATGTCATGCTTTACTGATAAAAGGTTGAATATCTAGAAAATGAAAAGTTGTATGAAAAAAATGAGCATGAAAGTAATATAAAAACTGTAAATTGCACTATCTTACATTTGTACAGCTCTTGCATCTGGGAGCATTGCCGCGTTGTTTGCCAGGCCCACAAAGTTAGAACTAGTACGGTCGTGAAATGCACTCACGCCGGGGGGGGGGGGGGAGATACAACAACTTGCCTAATGGGAACAAGCCCCTGAAATGGGTCTCGTTTTTTTTTGGATATTAGGTATAAGTATCGGTCTTATTTCTGGCCAAGATAGGTATAAATATAGGTAATATTTTTCCGATTTGGTATACTTATGGGTCCGTATATGAGCGAATATTTCTACCTCAGATCCCGGCCTCAGATTCATATACACATTAACCCGGAGAATTAAACAAGGCAATCAACATTTAACACGGAATAGAAGAGGGCGCATATTTCTCAGTGTGCTTCTAATGGAGATGCTCTTCAAATAGAGCAAATACAGTAACTGTTTTATTTGGAATAAACAGTGATGACAGAAATAGTACTTTTTGGTATAAATATGAGTATAGATTTTGCCACTATTCAAGTATAAAAATGGTCACACTTTTGAGCACTACCCAGTTATGTATCAACTGCCGGGGGCGGGGGGGGGGGCACTCACGCTGTCGGCATTTTGGTCGTCAACGTCATGCAATGAAATGTTTACTGTAAAGTCATAGTTGTTGCATTTTAATATAGGACGAATGTTTCCTTCAGCAAACTATCTACTAGTCAGCCGACTAGTATTCAAGTATAGTTGATGTTTATTTCGACGGCTCAAAAGATCCTCATATCTTATCTAGTCTTGGGCTGTTTGTTTGTTCACCACTTGTGTTGCCATGAAGCTCTACTGCCACGACACACACGTTTTCTTTTGGTCATGTGATATGTCACCTGGTCTACTTATCTTGTCAGGTCAATGTGCAAAGAATGGTATGATCCGTGTACAAAGTCGAAAACAGGTATACGTAGTCAGTCTCGAGTCACGTCATGAGTACCGTAAATGTAATATCGCAACGGGTGTCTGAACAACGTTCATGTTTAGACAGCTAGGAACAAATCAGACGTGCCGCCACTCATGTTCGGGGTCGTAATTTTTAGCTGTTTGGTCTAGAATGTGGTATAAATTCATTTGATTGCCTTTAGGTCCAATATGAGGTTTGTCAGTCTAGGGATGGAGTTTTTTAATTTCCATGTACATGTATTTACCCGAGTTTTAGTACTTTTATTGATGAGTACCGGGTGATGAGTAGATTCAACCTATAATAACTGAATAAACTTAGTGACAAATTGGTCTATACTGGGGTATACAAAATCACTATTTGGTCTATAATGGGGTATACAAAGTCACTATTTGGTCTATAATGGGGTATACAAAATCACTATTTGGTCTATAATGGGGTATACAAAATCACTATTTGGTCTATAATGGGGTATACAAAGTCACTATTTGGTCTTTAATGGGGTATACAAAATCACTATTTGGTCTATAATGGGGTATACAAAATCACTATTTGGTCTATACTGGGGTATACAAAATCACTATTTGGTCTATAATGGGGTATGTTTTTTTGAGGTGTCTATGATGGGATCTAGAGTTTTACTTCCCGACCGCAAACCTCTACCAAACTGAAAGGCCAGTGACCCCCCCGCCCCCGGATTTGTTCAAACATAAGAGTTAGTACCCATTACTACTTTGCAAATTATTTTGTTTTCTTTTACCTGGTCTTGAGCTACATTTTTTTTTTCATAATGATGTCGCTGTATTTTTTTCTCTTTTAAGTATTCACGTATGTGTGATTTTTTATATAAATATTTTTTTTTGGCAATTATCCAACTTTTTTTTTATGTGCATGTTATTTCGTTTCAACAAAGAGTGTCTTTGGTTTCAAGTTCCACCCTGACGTTCAAATAGTCATCTCTGTAGTGGTGATCCGCTAAATCCACCTTTTGCCCTTGGTCATGTGATGTGTCACCTGCTAAACTCTTTCATACAGATAAAGCAAACCCACGTGGACATGGCGTGATCCAGGTACAAAGTACGTAAAGTCCAAACAAAACTGATGTGTGTACATCGTTCTAAAATGTTCAGACGTAGATCATAAACACATTTTGCTCTTTGACTTTCAACGCGATATATTTATCTGTGGACAGAACCATTAAATATTCCGAAAAAACAGTGCGGTGAAAATTTAAATTTACGGTGTAAATAACCACGTCGCTTATCACGTCGTACAGATCGCCAATGTCTATATATAGAGAGGAGTTCAGTTCAGGTGACCTGAGGTCAAAGTCTAACTGATCAAGTGACTGTGTACTACTATCATGTGACGGAGGCCTGACAGTGACGTCACATACGTCAATTGGCCAATCGGGTAACAGAAAAATATCAGCCCATCTGATTTGCATGGAGCTTCCTTCACACACGGGTTTTCAGGATAGACTGGCGAAAACATCTTTTATATATTGCTCCGGTGTATTTGCTGCGAACTAGGGTTTTGTTATATCGTATCATTCATGCAAAATGGACCCTAAGCCTGATGATGTCTTAGAAACGCCGAAAAGTAAGTTGTGTGTGATCGTAATCGCCGCCACAGTCGCTAAACTCGGCGCGTGTAGTGTACAAAATAAACGCTTTCACTGTTTTACATTATGTTTAATTATCGGTATTTTTGTGACAGCTGTTTGCAGGCTCACTGAGATATTCTCCTTTTTCCCGTCATTTGCATATTCTCGGACTTCCCCCAACACTTTATATCATGATAGTAATATTTCGGAGAACGTTTCTTCGGAACATCTAGTTTTAGCTCATTTATATTTGTATCACGTGGGTTGGGTCGGCTTGGGAGGTTTTGGAAGGAACCACTTCAATGAAGGGGTGGGCAGCTTATTGTGTTCAAACTTATTAATAATGGCAATGTTATTTTCTAATAACGTTTTTGCATGTTTTGAAATAATACAACTTGTTCTTCTTACTTTCTACTGTTACTGACCCCCTCCCTTTCATCACCAAAGAGTTGCAAATAACACCCCACCCTTCAATCGCCAAAGAGTTGCACATACCCCTCCCCCCCCACACACAAATACTGCTTGCCTGCAAACTTCATTATTAAACCTCAGAAAATGAAAGAACGTGCAAAAAATGCAATTCAGATCAAATTGAAGATGAAATGCATTTCATCTTAGATTGCAATTTCTATGAAGTAGAGAGAAAACATGTCTTGAAGTATTTTAAAATAAAAATTAATGACTTGTCCAGAATGGAAAGCTTTGTGAAAATAATGGGAAATAATATGGCTTTGTCATATTATGTAAAAAATACAATTTTGTGAAAGATAAATATGTAACTGTGGTCTGGGAGAACCTTGCTGCTGTTTAATCAATTTTTTTCAGAGATTTTCTAATTTGTATTTCTTTCTATGTTGAATTTCAGTGTATTTTAATTTTAGTGTGTCTTATTTTTTTTGTCTTTTGTATTCATTTTTTTTTTTTACCTTACTAAGCCCACAGATGGTTAAGTTGTGTAATAAAGTTATTATTATACATTTGACTTGCAGGATCTCCGGATTTACTTCTTTGCAAAGGATGCTTACGATCTTGCCAAGGGATTAGAGAGTTTTTATTACACAAATGTAAGTTTTTATTTATCGGAAGCTCTGTGGGTTGTGGGTGATGGCATTAGATGGATACAGTCTTTGCTCCAATAGTGTGATTATGTGATTAAGGTGAGTCTACGGTCAAAATACCAGTGAGGCATATTTTAATGGTCTCGTACGCAATAAATGATATTTGGTATGCTCTTCTTGAAGATGCGATTCTAATAGAGCAAACATGATAACACAGTACATGTGGTAGTTTTGTATTTGCATAATAATCAACATCTGAAAGATACACTCTGTATACATGTAGGTGACAGTAAGGTTAGTAACCGTTAGTAACCGTGGTCATGGTAAGAATCCAGGTCAGTCGTTATAATCTGGTACATTTTTTTTAGCTCTGCTGTCATCAAAGGTGACACAGCAAAGCTGTTAATATTATTGATTGATTGTTGTTTGTCATCCAGCGTCCGCCCACCAACAATTACATTTTCATTTTGAAAACCAGTAGTCTAAGTGATAATGTTTGGTATACAAGTACCTTGGATGATTCTCTCTCTATCAAATTGTTCATTTTGGGTCATTTTTAGTTAAAACTGATATATTTTGACTTCTTTCCCAAAATCCCTACTCAGAACGTTTTAAAATTTTGATATAGAAGTACCTTATGTGATTCTCTCCCAAATTTTGTATGTTTAATGAATGTCATTGGGTCATTTTTGGTGGAAACTGATATTTTCTGCTGTCAGAACACAAGTGGATACCACTAAAAATGAAAAAAAAAAATAGCCAGTCACAGGGATGAATTTAGCAACATTTTTATGTAATTCCTATGTCAAAACATAATTTCCTATTGAGTCAATTTTTTTTCTCAAAAAAGAGTTTGACTTTAGTTTTTGAGTTTGACTTTTTCGTTATTACTAGTATATGTCTTCACTTTTTGTCAACAGAGGGTGCTGTACAGTGGCAAAATAAGAGATATCAAATTTTGATGGTATGCTCACTAACCATAAATATTAACTAGTGTTTTTAGGTCTAATAGAATTCGATCAAATCAAAAAATATATTTCAGCTTGTAGTGCTATTGAGGGATAATCCCAAATTGTGATGAAAAAAACATTTTGAATTGTGTTAAAGTTTATGTTCAGTGAGACACTATTGTGCTTCTGTGTCCGATGAAATCCTATACTCTAGAATAATTTATTTTCGCTTGTAATTAATTTTCGCTGAAGGAATGATTGAGTGAAAATAAAATCCAGCGAATATACCTTTTTTCCTACATTTTACATTAAACTCATAAAAAAATCAGTGAAAATAAATTCCACACAAAACATCCAAAATGTCTTTTCAGCGAAAATAAATTCCAGCTAAAATAAAGTATTTCACAGTATATGTGACATAAATATTCTGGAATACATTCAATATTGGTGACATAGTTTATCTCAAATGAGGTACAATTCAAAGAAAAATTCAAAAGTGCAAATATGTTTTGAGCGAATGCGTAAATGACAGAGATGCATCATAGTGGTAAAAATAAGTTGTATTTTAACCACTCAGTATATAAAACATTTTGGTTTATTTCTGCTCCTATATGGTAGGGATTTTTATAGTACCGTACAATGCAATGCAAAATTGTTGGTGTGTAACAAATGCTCTTATCTTATCTGCATTAGGTGCGTGTGTACAGTATCCATACAGCTGTGATCTGTGCGACAAGTCCATTAATTCAATGATAGAGTTAGAAGTACATTACCAATGCTGGCATAACGTGATAACGTCATCTGGTAATAACCGTAAAGTGAGATTCAATAAACCGAAAACAAGTGTACTACGATCAACTTCCGTGCCGGCTGACAAAGATCAGACTTCAGTGATCTCGGCGGTTACGCAGCTTCCTTCCATTTTAAATGGAGCTTCGTGCGAGGATGAGGCAGAGCCGAAAAACTCGCTATCTAATGACAAATCTGGTTTAGAGGTTAACCAGGACATTGTTGGTGCACTGCACGGTGTGGCTTCTGCTTTGCAACCGATAACTAGTGCTGGGTACAGTACGACTGATGCAACGCCTGAAACTCAGCGCATAGTGGGCGTGTTGCAGAATGTAGCAACTGCCCTTCAGCCGCTACTAAGAGCGAATCCTGATGCAAAATTGCAAACCGCTGATAAAGCAATGCTAGATAAAATGGAAAAAGAATCAGTTGAGCAGTTACTGGATCTCCATAACTCGTTAGAAAAAGCGTTAAAAATGATGATATCAAGCGAAAGGGAGACCAGTAAGAGGGATGTACCTTTTGTCTGTACGTCTCTGACGTTGATTGTTAATGGCACAATAGAGCTGACTGCCAAACCAAAACAAAAAGAGACTGTTAATAGAACAAAAACCCAACATCAGATAAATAGTGATATAGTACATTCGCTTATTGGGAAATCACAGTTGGTTCCTAAAATTGCAATCCGGGAATACAAGCAGTCTGTACCAGTCAAAGCTACCCTGTGTAATCAGGTTTTTAACGATAATCAGTTACCACCGAGAATGGTAATGGTCAGGTGTCCGACCACACAAGCAGTGCCGATGATGAAAGTTCCAATGCATCAGATTTCAAGAACATCTGCACCGCAATCTGCGATTCCTATCAGATCAATGTCACCCATAATCCTGACTCCGTCTGTCATTGCCAACTCGGGCAAAGCTATGAAGTCGCTACCAAAAGTTGTTTTTGTTCCAGGACTGCAAAGCCCACGTACTAGCATACAACCGATCTGTCACGAGTCTGTGACGTTGACACCTCAGACAGCAACATCTACTCCAACATTACTTCAACAGACTGTGCAATTTGCACAAGCCTCAATGTTGCCAAGATCCAGGACCCAAAATTTGATGAAGGAAAACACGGAAGAAAAAATCAATAATCTGACCACACAGTTGCCAACACCTATAATGAAAAATACTCAGTGTACAACAACTCAACAGCTGCAACCGAATAGCGTACAAGCATCTACAAAACCTACTGTTCCCATAGCAACCACCATCAGTATGGACGTTGATGACCTCTTAGTACGAAAAAGACCTTTATCGAATTCAGACACAGAATCGACTTGTCCAGCTAAGCAGCAAAGAGTTGAGAGTGTGGCGCTACACACAAGTGGGGCCGATACCACTACAAACACTACAGACATTAGTGGACATGCGTCACAGATTCATACGATTCTTCAAAACCGGTTTCTTGGTCCAGCAGGGGTGATGTATACAATGGAGCCTGTTGCTAAGAAAAGTGTTGGTACACCAGCTGGGAATAAGGGTCTGGGTAGGTCTCATTTATAGTATAGATTGTACCCATTCTACATAGTGTAATTACTGTATTCCTCTATTAGTAGTGAGCATACAGGTAAAATAACAGTTGGATATATGGCCACTTTATGTCACATTTTAATCATCCAACATTAAATACAATTGTTGGGTTTTGTGCACTTCTTTTGGAGATGCGCTTCTAATAAAGCAAATACTGTATGTACATTTCACTGCATGGAATCAGTACCCTCAATCATTTTTTGTGTTGGAGATTCAACCATTTATACGAGCCCAGTGGACGCTTTTCCAAAACATGTTCTGTAGCCGTTCCAATCTTACGAGAGACAAATATTCAAAAGTTGGTGAAAATCACAAATTAATGTAGCAGTGATAATTTCGTTGGGTTCCTAAAGACACAGTCACAAAATATTTTCTAAAAAGTGCTATAAAATTATCAAATTGGGAAAATTCTATAGTACTGTTGAATTTAGATCACCAGAAATTAATGCGAGATGACTTTAATTTCTAGTAATTTACTATGGTAATATGAAATAAAAAGTTAGCGTTTGTGTCGCTTTGTTCTTGTTTACAAATGTGGTGGTTATTCCATTATGCTTGCTAGCTCATGGTCATGGATGGTCACCAATGCTTATAAAAAATTGAATATAATTTCCAAGTGGCTACAGTCTTGAATAACATTTTTTTGAAAAAGATGGACAAAACTATTTTTGTTTGTTTTTTGTGAAAGGTGAAAAATTTGGTTTTGGTGCTCAGAGAAGGTGAAAGTTTATTACTATTTGTTTGTTTGTTTCATATCTAGCTGTAGACTCCACTGTGAGTACTGGTAATGATGCTGTGTCAGTGGAAGTTGATATGACAAATGCAGTACAGGAACAAAACGTCAGTGTAGTGCTACGTACTAATGCATACATGAAAGACAGCAACGGTCAAGCCACGGAGAATAAGCCGACAGACAGCAGGAGTCAAGCCACGGAGAATAAACCGACAGACAGTAGGAGTCAAGCCATGGATAATAAGCCGACAGACAGCAACGGTCATGCTGTGGACAATAAGCCAATAGACAGCAGCGGCGTGATGTCAGGTGATTGTGAAGGATGTAGGGAATCTGTACCCTTCGTGTTTGAGCATTTTTCGAAAATCAAAAATGTACACAGGGTAAGAGATTAAAATTTTTTTACAAGTCACACATTATGAAGTGATGTCATCAAGAATGGGATTTCGACGTTATTGCTCTTCGTTTTTTTGGGGAGGGGAATAATCAATACACGTTCCGGTAAAAAAAAAGTACCACAAATGTGTATCACTGCTCTCTAAGCTGATATGATGGGTCACTGATATGATGCGTCGCTGATGTGATGCATCACTGATATGATGCGTCGCTGATATGATGCGTCGGTGATATGATGCGTCGGTGATATGATGCGTCGCTGATATGATGCGTCACTGATATGATGCGTCACTGATATGATGCGTCACTGATGTGATGCGTCGCTGATGTGATGCGTCGCTGATGTGATGCGTCGCTGATGTGATGCGTCGCTGATGTGATTCATCGCTGATGTGATGCGTCACTAATGTGATGCGTCGCTGATGTGATGCGTCGCTGATATGGTGCGTCGCTGATATGGTGCGTCACTGATGCACAGGGATCATTTGTGATGCAGAAATGTGCACATTTTCTGGTGCAACAAAAGCTTGTACACTGACATAGCAATCTTCAAATAAGTGTTACCATGGTTATGGGATTTGTATTTGGTAATGTGAAATTCACGATTTATAAACAATGCATGTGTAAAAATGAAAGAAATGAGTTCTATTTTGACTCAAGATTCTTACAAATTCAGTTCTGTTTAATAGAGGATTAACCAGTGTCACATAACACGTTGATTTTCTACCATCTCATTTTCCCATATTTGAATACAAAAAGTAAATTTTTATTGCATTTTATAAAATGTAACCTGCATAAATTGATTCCATATTTTTTCAATTCGTTTGATCAAGACCTATTGTTAGTGGGAAATTATGTCCAACCAAGGGCATTAGGCAAAAGTGTTGGATCAGTGATGCATTCTGTTTTGAAAGATTTGTGGAATAATGTAATTGTAATGTAAGTGTACTAGTTACACTCCCTTGGTTAAACTGGTGACTAGACAAAATAATAATTAATAGATATATATGCAATAAATATACAAACAAACTGAATACTACGCCATTATATCTGTATTTTTTTGGTGTCTGAGCAGGGCGCAAAACCAATACGAGTGAAAACATGTACTGCCTTTTTTATTTCAGACTACAATGTTAATAAGAACTTATTTTAGCCAAGAAGGAAAATATTCATGTGTTATTTCTAGTATTGTACTACTCGAAGCACTTTGTCCTACACTTGCTCCAACTGGTCCAAAATTAATGAATTACAGAAGTACATAAAAATGACCAAAATATTGCTCCACATTTTTCCCGGAAAAATGTATGGCATTGGAAGTTCAAGGAAACATCAGAATTGACTTGATGACCGAAACGTGATGCTATGTTTTCAGATATTAAATATAACCGAAGTTGTACACTAGATACAAACACTAATAGTTGTTCCCAATATTTTGATGTTTGTAATGCAGGTGACGTTTTCTGATTTAAAGACTGCACCATATAAGTGCCCAGACTGTGTATACGAAACCAGCATAGATGTGATGTTGTTATCACACCATTACGCACAGTTCCACGGTGGCTATAAATGTCCACAGTGTGAGACTGTGAGTTGCGATGCAGCCAACCTCAAACTCCACTTAGATTCTAAGCACCTAGTTATATAAATACAGGTGAGTATATCTGCTGATGAAAACAGTGGTTACTAGATGGTGAGGTTGGATGATTCGTAAGCAAAATGTAGTGAGCAAATTCTCACTAAAATTCAAAGAACCAAAACTCCATGAGAACCATGAGAACAGCCATAACATTTTGCTCACTAAATCAAACCACAGCTGTGAAAGTAAAGCTTTCCAAATCAGATTTAATTCCACACAATTAACAAGATTTTGCTTCAGGCCAAGTTGTATGCCAGTCTTATACTCGGCTTGGATGAGTGTGTTGATAATTTGAAGATCTGCCTGAAATCAACTTCTGGAACTCTGGTTACTGCAAATATATATGCAAAGCATGTGTTCACAATATTCGGGATGTATACACATATTATAAATTTGGTGACAGTGACTTTGACTGTAACTTGTACACTCACAATATTATTTTTGTTATTAACCAATATGCGGAAGTTACAATTACAGATGACAAAAAAAACAAACATAAAAAACAATTACAGGTCATAATATTCAATAAAAGTCCCTTGCTTCTTTATGAACTTTGTTCTCTTTTGTGCTTTTGCAATTATACCTTTCAAAACAAAGATTTGTTTTGCATAGGATTATTTACCACTGTTGCTGCACATAAGTTATTAAAGTCACATTTCATGTCCACTTTCTGGTTTTTAGCCACATTTGTACATTGCTAAAAGATCTATTTTATAATTAATTATTTAAAATTTAAATATTGTTACTTCACTTTACTAACTTCATTATATACATAATTACATATATTTTAGACCTATGGTCTCAATCATTTGTGATAGAGAACTCTTTATTTCTTCGACTTTGCACAAAATAAATAGCTTTGCTGTCCATTATTGAACCAGCGTGAAGAACACTAAGAAATAAACCCAAAATATATCTGTTTTATTCACAGAATTGCTCAAACTTAGATGTAATAATTGCCAAGCTTCTTTTTGTTAAAATAAATGAATTACGAGAATATGTGATATTCGCACATGAAGGTTTCAGGTGAGTTGGATATACATGTATTTCATTTGCCGTACTAGTATCTTCAAATCCAGTTGCATAAATTAGTTGCTATGCTCCCTCCTTCCACATTAAAAGAAAGTTGTTACAAGCAACACTCACGTATATGAATTTCCATTAAATTTGTGTGAATGTACATTGTCAGAGCTCATATTCCCTGCTTGTCATTCAAATTAAACCTGTCTATTTTTGATCATAATTTTTCTCACAAAATTCTACTTCAATAATATGACTGCTTGTGCAAGTCACTTTGAATGCTATATCATAATTTCACGAGTACAAAACCAGCTTCACCTGTCAACCAGTAACAAACTTGGCAGAAAAATTGAAATGGAAAAGGCACTATTACTGGTATCACCCCCCCCTGAAATAGCTGAAATCATTGTCACCTTGTTAATGCCTGTCAATTCATTATTCCAAATTATACCTTGTATCAATGAACAAAGGCAAGGTTATAATTGTTGCGCTATGTTTTATTATTTCAGAAGAAATATGTAAGAGTATGCAAGTATCGTTACATTATGGTATACATACATGTAAATGCAAAACTCAGAAGAGCTGTGAACGCAACTGTTGTGGATATAATGCGAACAATCATTTATGTATGGCTACACTCCACAGGAACACGAACAATGAATCATAGAAATGCGATAAGCGTCATGATACACTGGCTGAACACTATATAGATACTCACCACATGCCAAAGCAGATTGACCTTGAACCCAGATGTTTTCTCAAGATGGTTACGCTACAGATACTGAATTGTCAGTAACTTTTTATTCTATGAGCTCTCTAAGCAGGGAATTAAACTTTTTAATAATTGATTGATTAATGTTCTACTGGAGTGCATGCCATCACAATCCTGTTGGTAGTTCTAGTGAGTCTGCCCATAGAGGGTACATTAGTGTATCACATAAGATCATCTTCCATAATTTCTCACATCAAATATCAGAAACTTGCATAGATACAATTACATCTTAATACTAAATATTTTAAGTTTCATTTGCCCTGTGAATAAAAGTTGGTTAGATTTTTATCTACAGCAGGTTGGCACTCTGTGGGAGAAATGAATGAATTCTTTATTTGACTTGCCCGTAATGAGAGATAACCATTGATGCAATGAGGTGTATGCCAGGCATTGCAACGAGATCATGGTTATGCCTTCTGTAAGATGCCATACATGTATCTGTTTGGCCATACATATGTATTGATACAAAATACAGTGGACCTAGTCAAAAAAGATGACCAAGTAACTGAGTCTGGTTTTGCTGTACATGTATAACTTGTCCAAGCATGACTTGTATATTCTTTTTGATTTTAGGTCTGTACATTTATGTTATCTGAAACCTTCATATTCATTCCCGCTTTTTTTATATAATATTTATTTATTATCTTTATGTGTTCACAAAGTGATCATTTTTGTAATAAATTTTTAGGCATGTGCTTAAATTCTAATTGGTAAGTGTGTCTATTTATTGCTGTCTAGATTGAGTCGTGTATTTTGTACTCAATGTCAACAATCCTGTATTTTGATGAACCTTTAATTTTCAGCTTTTAAGAAGAGCGCCACCATGTTACAGATTTGTTTAAAGCCTTTTAAAGTGTCAATTATTATGTGTACTGTATTCACCAGATATCTACATTGGCAATTTCTTGCCAATCAATTTTCGTGAACTCTGTGCTGAAGTGGTGTTTAGAATGATGGATCTGATGTAAAGTTTAGTACAGTATGGCTTGGGGAATTTTTTTTTCAAAACTACTAAACAAAATTTCAAAGGTCTGAAAGTCTAATATGCAAGGATTTGTCCCACAGGTCTTTTGACATAACAAGTACTTGTTACCCTTATTAAATCAATGCTTGCAGATATTCCTGGGAAAGTGCAGGTGGGAGACTATTTCAAGGTAATCCAAATCTGAAAACCTTGGGTCACCTCTGAAAACCTTACACATAAAGCAAAAATTTTTGAAAAGTTGTATTGATAACAGTGATGCGCCCACTATGGTGGAAGTGAAACATTTTTTTCATGTTCTTATAGTCCTGTATACATACATGTATTAATCTTTCTCCATACACAATAATAGTGGTGTAGATATGTACGGCTCATAGCAGTTAGGCCAGACTTTTATTATTCCTTGTTTCGCGAACCCGCCGAAAGAACAGGAGCCAAAAATGAAATAAAAATAAAATTTTATTTCAGCGTAATTTCTCGCGCCCGCCGACTTGTAAGCGCAAACAATATTTTCATTTCATTATTTACCGCCCGCCGCATAACAAATCCAAGTTGCATTTTCGTTGGAGTATCATGATTAAAGTACCGAATTCTCGCGCAGATGAGAAACAAGGTTATACATGGAATAAAATTTTATTTCATTTCTTCTCTCCGATCAATAATCTCACTTACAATTCTTTGAGAATCACACAAACCTAATGGGAAAAAATTAATTAATTTTATTTTTATTCCGCCTTCCTCAAAAAAATTGCCCTATAAAACCAGAGAAACAAGGAATAAAAAAAATATGGCCTTACCCACAATTAAAAAATAAAATATAGCGCAATAACTTTGTCAAACACTTATCACACTTGCATTCTTTGTTTTATGTCAGATTTTATTCATTAATAAATACGGCTATTTACAAAGCATTTCATTACAGCTTTCAGGAAAAAATTACATAAAAAGCTCTTGCTTCTCCCACAAACACTGTATAAAGAAAAACAGCAAGACTAAAAAGTGTTTAGTCTATGATATGTGACGTCCCATTATGATATCAAGCAGTTGCTGTCCAAATTGACACACACAGAAAAAAATAAAATCACATGCATTTGGCTGTCCACATGCGGCAACTGTGAGAACATGTAAACATCTACATTGCACCAATATGGAATCTCTTGACATGATCTGAAAAATTCTCCCTTATTTTGAAATCTGTACAAGCCTCAAAAATACTTCCTGTCCTTGAAATACTTAAAGGCCAAGAACGAATTGTATACCTTATGTTCATCATTGACACCCCCACCCTTTCCCCCTCCCCCCCTTAATTCATTGTTCCAAATTAAAATCTAATACTGGGGGTTATATGTGAAATAAATAACCCTGTTTAAAGTTCATATTAGCTTTGATCTATACAAAATTAATAAAAAAAAAAACACAGCATGTACGACAATGCCTTTTCCTTGTTGTCTCAGTATAAACTCATACCAGCTCTGTGATATTGCTGTATCCACCCACACTGACACCCCCCCCCACCCCGGTTATCGTTTTACTTAAAAAACTACATAATCCTGACAGATGAGCATGTATGTTCTCAAAAACGAGTGGGAGTTTACTGTAAAACATGTCTTTTTTGCGAGCATGTCTTTTTAGCGAATTTAGCGAGAGAACTAATTCGCTAATTTAAGATGTCGCTAATGACTTTATTATAAATTCAAAATGGCAGCCAAACAACGTCTTTTTCACAACACACACACTTTATAAACAACACAGAAATCTGGAGCACTTCCTAATTACACTTGACAGTTTTTCTTTGTTTTTATAGAGGTAATAACTGCGCATTTGTTTTGGCAGACGACAAACAAGTATTGTGAAAACAGGAAATCAACAAAGACGAGAGATTTCGCTATTACGTCATTTTACCACAATTCGCTAAAATAGTATGTCACTTTTTCAACATGTTTTACAGTATATACCAAGATAACTAAAGTGAAAAAAAAAAATCTACATAGAAGCTTTAAACTCTGCCCTGCAGACAAATTATGTGCATCTTACAAGATGCATTATTAAAGTAAAAAGGTCGATCTATAGAGGGCGCTCATCATCTTGTCCCACCAAAAGCTCAATCCTCACCAATACCATACCCATATTTACAATGTTTCATAAATATTATGAACATTCATTTTTGATATATTATTATTATATTTCTGTTTCTCTCTCATCTTCTTCATCAGATGCTGGTCCCCTTACTTCAGCATACCATCGGTTTGTTAGATGCTTCATTTGGATTCGCCCATCGCGTAATTCCTATAAAAATACACAATACAAACATTTTTTAAATATCATTTTTCATAATATCCAAATAAATAAATATATGAATAGTTCATCTATTCTCCCTCCCACCAACCTGCTTCTCTAGCCTATCCCCTCAGGTTCCTCATTTTAATATTCATTCTTAACCTCACTATCCCTCACTTTCTCAATGTCCATTCTTACTTTACCCTGTCACTTCATCTCAGTGCCTTAATCTGCCTTTACCTTATCTCCCCTCCTTGTACTGCCTCAGTACTCCAGTCTGACACTCCATCCTCAACCTGTCGTTTGCCCTCAGACCACATCCTGTCTCCCTCATCCTGCCAATACTCGCCACACCCCGTCCCATCCCACGTCATCCTACCCCTCCCCCTCTGACCAAACCTAATGTACACACACATACTAACCTCATTTGTAAACCTTCTTGTGAAGAAAGGAATAAAATATTTGGTGTCCACTCGGATAAAACCTTTCAGATTAGGTTTTACAAAATTAAATTCGTATTCTTCCTCCGTTAATTCCGATAAGTGCTCAGCATCAACAGCGTGGCCCTGAGAAAAATGAGAAAATGCGCATTAGAATAATAATGACAAATTCATGTGAAACTGTGTAGCAATGAAAATTTTCCTGGGTTAAGACCTGGAGTCATATTCACTAATTTTGTGCAGCAAATATTTCACTGTACATTATCCATTTGTTAAAGGATTATAAGAAGCACTGTTCACTGAAATCATTTATATCAGTGTTTTTTTGTATTTTTCCACAAATTGTAATTTTCTAAGGGTAATTTTGGACCAAATGATCATTTCCCATTATCTACAAGTCTTGATCAACATTTTTGAAAAAATATTGAAAAATTGTGTTTATTTTGTGAAAAGTGACGACAGATGACTTTCGGTGTTCAAAGGGTTAAAAGGTCAAACGATTATTATAGTTCAGAAGTTGTTCTTCAAGTTACAGTAAACCATTAAAGCGGGAGGGTCGTCACCTGCACATGTGCGGGAATTGAGTCCCAAGCGACGATGACACACACTAAAAACGCAAAGGCGTCATGGGTAGACGCTTGTTTGTAAACAATGGCACGCAATGGCCATCTGACGCATGCGCAGGTGACGACTCCCCCGCTTTAAGTTTTTGCTGCTAGAAATGTTCACGATTTTTATGGCATTCCGGAAGACCCTAGATAAATTTTTACTGCTACCAAATTTGGAATTTTACTCATGAACATTTATCTCTTGTGAAATTAAAGCAATTCACAGAATTCTATTAACATACAGTGAGTAAGTGACGTAGACATTGATTGTTAAAATGTCATGTGATATTAAAGTGAAAATGCAAAATGGAAAGCTAACATGACCAGTCAAACAGTATGAAATGTATCCATGAGAACAGTTTATGAAGACTTACCATTTCCTCTGTCTTGCTGAGTGATAACTCCTTTGGCTTCTTTTCAGCTTTTAAGAACTACATAATGGAACAGAGGTGAAATACTACGTGAGAATAAAGCATTTATCATGGGTCCCACAAATAAATGTTACGTTAACACTCTGTACGCCATATAGAGGCTGAATGTTTCTCGTAATATTTAGTTTAAAATTTGCATAGCACATAGACAAAGATGTAATGTAACACAAGGACAAAAATATTGAAACAAAAATAATGGTTTTAACACATGGTCTAATGAAAGCTTCCACATGTAGCCGAAATGAACGATCTAAGCCGGCAATGTGTTAATATGTAATGAATGCACAAAACTATGGGAAACGCATTTACTCAGATGGAACCGATAATGTGTTAACTCTTTTAGAAGTACATCTTTAATAGTAGTCCATGTGAACCCAGAAATGAATTTATGGTATACAGGATTATTAAGTATTTATATGTATTACAAATGGAGTGAATATTGTAAATGTACCGGGGTAATTCAAAAAGTGGTACCACTATTGTCACCATAATATTAATCACACCACTTCCATCATCAATTAATTAATTTGTTTCTTACCAGTAGCAATGGGAATGAAAACTCATTCTTTGAAAGTGACAAGTTCATTGTTACAATTCTTCCCAAATTAAATGCATGCAATAGATAGTAACACAATGTCCTAATGTTTGGCACACACCCTCACCTCACCCAGCAACTATATTTTGATATGTGTGTATATTGCCCAGAAAAAGACACCAAACACGTAACTAAGACAGACTTACCTTAAGTAATGGAAGCGTTGAACCTCCCAAAATTAAAATCGTGAATAAGACGATAATAAGGGTTGTTGTAACGAGCACATGCCTCGTTTCTGGATTGGCAAATTTTAAATGTAGACTTAGAGCAAATGCAATAGCACCACGTAGACCTAGAGACAAAGAAAGGTGAAATGTGTCTTATTACATATGTTGTACAGGGGTATCTGAAAAGGTGGAACATCCTTAAGAAAAAGAACATGTGCTGTTCCATTTCAAGAATTTCACTTACATGTAAACAGTGATGAGTTCTGATAAAATGCAAAGTACTTACAAGGGTATTTGCAGAGTTGTGTACATACTCGATTAGGTTGCTTATTTTTAAATGAAATTACCAAGCTCAATAACATTTTGAAGGAGCTGAAAATGTTTTCTCGTGAAATAAATTGAGATTTCAAAACTGAGAGTTGTCAGATAACACATATGGCTTAATTACAAAAAAATAGAACTAGAAATGGAATTCATGTACATATTTCAAATTTGAAGTCATAATTTCTGTCGATGAGAGGGAGAATAATCCACTATTATTTCCCTAATTATTACTGTGATTATTCATTCTTATTATTGATTCAATATTATTCAATTGTGTTTCAGTGCTTTCTTGAATTTTTCATATTGGGTTTATTCAATTCAATTGTCAAGTGTATAGCACAAATAAGGATAGCAGACGCCATTTCAATGCTATTCTCTTATTAACCAATCATAGCTCATAGCAATATGAACCAATCAGCACTAAGACCGCTAAAATTTGTTATGGTGGCTGATCCTACCAAAGCTATAAAAGGCCTGAATACTTGTTTTAGCATGCAAGTACATGTAACCTTTTCCAGTGGCGTGTAATAAGTAGTTTCTTTGTTTCCTATTCCTTGTTTTACGCGCCTTGAACTTTACGCTCGTTAGGGTTGAGATAAGTGTGAAACCCTATTCTCAATTCTCCTCACATTTACACACATACAAAAAATTTTAAATTTTCTGTTCTACCGGTATTTGCATACAGGGATTATTTTTAATAACAATGTTTTGTAGTTGGGAATGCATGAGACTGAAAATATGATTGTAATTTGACGTACTTACCGCTAAACCACATAATGGATTGCATTTTTCGTGTTATTTTGTGTTCTCGGAATCTATTTACAATTAACGACAGAGGATAAATATTGGTTGCTCTTCCAAATAACACTAACACCTGAAGTAATAATACATAGAAAGTATAGTCAGTAACTGCATTTGTTTGTATGCGATAAACCACAGGACACTTTAACAAGGTGTTTCTTCCTAGGTCATCTGCTGTGTTATTTTTCAACTCATATCAATCTGATTAAAATCTGATGTATTGTACGGCATCAATTTTATTTTATTTTATATATTTTATTTATACTATTAATTTTATAATTGTTTTTATTACGGTATGTACAAATATGTTTTAAATATTACCAAATACATGTACTTGTGGACTTTGGCGATTACCAAAACTTTAAAAAAACTGCCAGCAAAAATAAATAATAGATTCAATGAAAAAAAAGTGTATAATAAAAATAATTAAAAAAAATTTAAAATCCAAACCAGGATCATATTTTAAATCAGATTGTATAATGCTGTAAAACCAAATGAATACACATCCCTGTGTGTGACACATTACAATTTAAATGCTAGCTATATGCTATATTTTCGAACAGAAATCCATTTCTACAAGCTGCAAGTAATGAAAAGGAGACCATGTGACCTGAGATAGTAGCCTGCATTTTATAAAGGATAAGAATATGTCTATGTATGGTGATATATTGTTGAAGATTCTATTTTACGTTTAAACCAATCGCATCACAAAATGCAGCAGAGGCTTGGAAATGTTTGATCATGTGAACAGAAATGAGCGAGATTATTGTTGTACTCAAAGACGCAAAACACACGTGGTGATAAATATTTTGTGTATAAACATAAACACTAGCAACACAGCCCAAGATGATTTTTAGTATTTTTAGCAGTGTACATGTATGTTTACCATGTGAGTTCATGATTGGTATGACTACTCTGCACTTAAATCACATCCTAATTTTATTACTCATTTGGTGCATCATTGTTCATTTTTTCACCACACTACTTGAATTGTGAAAACAAGAACAGCATATGAAACTATTAAATACCTAAACATATTGCACACAATGACAGGATAAGATATTAACCATCATTGCTCTGCACAGTGTTCAAAATTGGTACCAAACAACATGTAAGCATGCAAAATATATTGTTTGATTTCGCCAAAATTTAACATGCAGTGTCAATAGCACTTTAACCTTTAACCGTTCATTTCCAGGAATATTGAAGAATATAAGAAAAAAGTGTAGAACAATTTGGGCGTGAAATTCTGGTGGTGAACATATGAATTATTAAAGTAAAACTGAGAATAACAAAAGAATGTACTCACTATGCTCCATATAACAAATGCGGCTTTAAATTCATGTTTAAAACTAAATATGGCTAAACCAAGATACGCAAATATGCAAGTTTCTGTAAAAGAAGCAGAAAACAAATTTAAAGGGCGGTAGTCATCGCGCCACGCATGTGCGAGATACATGGGTCTCATATAAGCAAAGATGGCGACTTTGGCTGTTGCGCAGATCAACGAGTACGAACTGAGACGTTTCCAAGCTTTATTTAGGTAATTTTTAGGTGATTGGAAGGTATCAAAGGAGTCACCGGCGGTAATTAGTGCAAGTCGCGCCCAGGTCAAACCTCATACTTGTGATTTCCATTTGAAGAGCGCATTGGATTGTGGGAAAATGTTTATCAGCACAAATGTCGCACATGCACAGCGCGACGACCACCGCCCTTTATTTAAGTGATACACCTACAGGAGTGAAATACAGAATATTGTTACAAGTGTGAGGCATAAACATGTTCAGTATCAACACAAAACAATGAATTCAAGTTGGTATTATGGTGAACTCGGTTGATCAATCATCCCCTAATTCTATACAGCTCCCTCTAGTGGCAATATTGTGAAAACTTGAAATCTACTTTTCTTATTCTACCATATGGAAAGCTTCAACAAAACAATTGATACAAATCATGAAAATGTCACCTAGGTTTTTAATATAGGCATGAATTTATAAAATGTCAACCATCTTCAAAAATGCCATTATACTGTAAAAGGGTTAATTATTCACTGGGTTTTAATTTTACTTATTTCGATGACTGGAAAATGTGCTAAATTGAAACCCAGTGAATATGTAAAATTTAGCATAGAACACATTATCTAAATGATAAAACCGTGAAATTTAAAACTCACTGAATATGCCTGAAATGTTAAATCAGCGAAATTTAAACCCAGAGAAAATTAGTCATTTTACAGTATTAATTTTAGTGATGTTCATTTCATGGTTTGCACTATTTCATTAAGCCTTAATATATTTATAAATATACAGTGAATGGCTTTTTTCAAATTCATAAAAATCGACAAAATGCTGAAAAACAGAGCTTGAAATTCACAGAGACATAAAAGGCATCATTGCATTCGTTTGCCCTTCTATACTCCAGATGCTTTTTTATGTTACCAAGGTAATATCATAAATTTTGGCCTTGACAATGGGTGACCGCTCAAGTTTAAGCATTGTGAAAATGTTCATGTTCAACGGTCAGGTTTTGCACACAACACTGGTCATATTGGATCACGTCACATTTGTTATATATATATATTCTGATCACTTTCTTTTCGCCTTACCTGCAATAAAAGCCGCAGTTCTGAACGTCTGCTGTACCGTAATCTGCGTCACCGGTGATAGATTATGATGTGTGTAATGAGACATAACAATACCACAAAACAATATTGCCATTATGCCTAATTAATCAAATAAAAAATAAAAACAATATTCTAAGTTCGACGGGTCAGACATTTGGGGCCTAAGAAGCAATCAATTGTCCTTATTTTGTTCACTCTTGACACACAGACAAATAGTTTAAATTCCAAATCAGTTATTGAACACACATAATATTTTTAATATATTTTTTTTTTTAATTTTTATCAAATTGTTATAGAAAATTATGTTTAATTCGGTTCTAAATCAACGAAAAAAATGCCATAAAAATAGGTAAAATTTTGGCTGGAAAAGTAAGTTCAAGATTAAATTTAATGCAAAAAAATAAAATAAAACCACTAACAATTGAGAGAGGAATATACATAAACATATTTCCATTATACATTTTATTAAAAAGATGTTAAATTATTCGTTTGATACCTTCCAAATACAAATACTGTAGAATACTTTATTTTCGCTTGAATTTCGCTGAAATATATTTTTCCTATATTTTACATTAATCTCATCAAAAATCAGTGAAAATAAATTCCAAGCAAAACACCCAAAAAGCCTTTTCAGCGAAAATTAATCCAGCGAAAATAAAGTATTCCACAGTAAACTAGCAACAAGTTATTTTTTAATTGCAAAAAAAAAGAAATTGAATAAAAACTTTAGTCATATTTTCACCTAAAACCGACAAAAATTAAATTTTCACAATAGCATTTCTCTATTAATAGTCAATAATGCATATTCGCTTTCTATTATTAGACTAAATGACTGCCATATAATATTAGCTGTCACTACCACATGTACACACAGTTAAATACTAAATAATATATTATACACACATCAATCTATTGCAGAAAAAGTAATTACAAATTGTCTAAATGAACTGCATTTTGAAGCCAGACTTTATGTATTTCAATTTTTTTGCAATATTGCAAATTGTCAGCGACATGAATTCAAAATTTTTATGTATTTTTCAATAATTTCTTTGTTAATTTTGAACCAAAGGGCTTTATTTCTTATTGACAAAATGTGGTGAAAATAATGCTGCTTTATTTTGTGAAAGGTTAAAAAAAATCAAATTTTGTTCTACTACGTTCAATGGTCATTAAATATTCTTGGACACAGCTGTTTCAGAACAACAAACAATGCCTTTGATTCAAAGTATCTCATACTGGGATCAGTACAATGAGATAATTTTTATATTTCCATTGAAATTCAACCAATGGCAAGTTGCAGGTATACATTTTTTTTTTTAACTTCATGAATAACTGACAATGGAAGATAAAAGATGCTGGTGAAGATAAAAACAGCGACAGCTTTATGAAAATTATATATTTTGAAAATACAAAGAACTTGTGATAAAAATAGAACTATAAGTATGCATTTTATTCTTTTTTTATATTTGATCATATCAAAATTTAATTACGCATGTTCTGTCTAGTTCCGCAGAGAACATACATAGAACATAAATAAATCATTTAAAACACACATGTCAAAACAAGATCCATGCGCCAACATTGCAGTGTTTAACTGCTAGTACCTACCTGATAGCTCGATACCTTCCGCCAGTCCATATGGTAAATACGAAAATATCAAGATCATTCCAAATTCTAATGACGGTGTTTTTCTGAGGTCGATATGTTTTAACATGTGGACAAACGTCAAGGAAATATACACAGCACAAATTCAACCACAAATGCAATATTTTACACAATTATCATTATCGGATAATATTGTATATTTACAAGAGTTTTAAATGTTAAAATGTTTGTGAGCAATTTATTTATTGAAACTGATTTCCTATTTTTATTTGTTTTATTTTGGCAACTGTGCTCTATTTTTGTATTCAGCCCTTAAGGTAGATAGCTACCATTAAAAAAACATGTTTAAAACATTCTTCAAATCCAGCAACTGAAGGAGTGGCTTACTGTAATGTTCAAAATTCTGAAAAAAATTGTCACCGAACAACCTCAAAATTTATAAAAAATGTGTGTTTTGACTAGTTTATAATTGGATCCTATGGCAGAAACATTCCATCACATCTCAGAATTTCAGGAACCTATGCTAAAAAATGATAAACAGTGTTAATAGGGCTACATATGGCTGCAATGAACAAATAAAAAACTTTGAATATTAATTATCCACGGAATATTGTGTTTTAATACATGGATTCCAAAATTTCAAAATGTTCCAAAATTGTTTCCTTAGAAACACATCCTTACTCCGTAAAACTGTTAAAAATGAATGACATACATGTGTGAATCATCAGGAAACAATTTTTGAATGATTTACTTTGATAAATTTTTTTCTATGTTTTAATGGTAGCAAACTTTTTTATTTTATAAATTGCATATCTTAGTGATTTTAATCTCAAAATAAATATAGAGAACCAAATATAGCTCAAATCCACAAAATATGGTTGACAGAAATAACCAATCACCATATATGACAAACCAAGGTCAAAAATCATACAACACTATTTGGTTGGTTGATTGGTTTGTTTGTTTGTTTGTTACTATATCTTGATAAAAATATACTATGAAATGAAGATGTTGATTTGGCATGAAATATATTGTGTCTGCACTTCAAAATAATTTGATGTATATGCAAATCATGTACATTTGCATTTCTCAATTATTTCATATTCACTTTTAGCACTTTTCCACTAACATTTTGGTCAACATTTTGTGAAGTTGTATTTATTTGTTTACACTTTCATTGCAGAGATATGATTTTCTGTTAGTTACATGTCTTGAACCAAATTTTCGAATAAAAAAAATAAAAAAAAAATGTGGGTTATTTTCATTAAGAATTAAAAAGAATATGGCTGCCATAATTGTTTTATCAGTAACGTATACGCTTACGTAAATTTTAATGATGTGCGATTTTTGGTATATATTCGCTCATATTGAAGATGCGCATCTAATTTTGTTGCCAAAATAATGGTTTAGTTTTTTTCCATTTTACAATAAACCATCCTGTACCATATTGATCACAACGTAGCCCCCCCCCCCCTCAGAATTGAGCTACTAGTATTAATATATTCACATAAAGCCATTGTCATTTTGGTGTAAAACCTGATAATAATCACTCACGTTCACAGAAATCATTCAGCAATTCAAAATTAAAGATACAATGATACCACTTCTCATCATGGTATCTCACCAAAAGAGAAACTGTCTCATTCTGAAATGATTTGATCGAGAAACTGTATCGATTAATTATCTTTAAAATCCACAATTCTATTATTCACATATCACGCTTAAAAATTGTGAAAGTTTCCATAATTATTGAATTATGAAAATGCGATATTGCCATAAGCAGTATAATATAGATGCAGAAAATAATATCATATTTCCATGGCAATATAAGGTGACGATGAAAAATTGCACCAATTTATATTTTGATCTTTTGAAAAATAAACTACCGAGTATTATTTACAAGACTGAGAGGAAAGCTATATCTGCAAAAAAATACTGTTTTTGTTAAAATCAGATTTTTTGAAAAAATGAGCGGCAGTACAAAGTATGTATGCACATACACTACAGGATATTTGAGTAAATTGAGATGATGATGAAAGGTTTCCAGGGAAACAAATGTTTTGTGATTTTCAATTATAACTAAATTCACCAATTACTTTTTAGGAGTTGAATGACACAAATTGCACATCAATATACAACAAAACCATGAGCGACTGTTTGACAATAATCAATGTTATCATACATGTATACATGAATTACATTTTGCAATTGTTCTCATCACCAGATGAAATGTGTTATTTGGCTATCATTTAGATGATAGTGTCCACTCTATTGAACCACAGAACAATGGATAGAGAAGATCTGGCAACATGTACCACGGATATCACTACTATACATGTACATACCAATTTAAGAAATTTTGTGAGATTTGGAAAATCACAAAATATTGGATCCTTAAAAGTTAAAGCAGGGGAGTCGTCACCTACGCATGCGTCAGATGGCCATAGCATGTCGTTGTTTACAAACAAGCGTCTACCCATGAGCCTTTGCGTTCTTAGCATGTGTTGTTATCATCACTTGGGACTCAATTCCCGCGCATGTGCAAGTGACAACCCTCCTGCTTTAAAGGCAGTCTAAATGTTTGATTTTCCAGACATAACGTCATTAGCATACCACAACAAACACATACATGTATTAAAGTGATGTCACTTTAGATGTTGTTTTTTTCATTTAAAAAAAGGATATAAGAGCACTTGCAAGACCGAAAAGTATTCCGATACCCGCTGACGCAAAAAACATTATACAGAAGTATCCAATGGCTTGGAAAAGCGCTGCTGTGGAGCTGACATCTTTCATGGCAGGCGAATCTAACATGATGATGGTACTGTAATTAAGGAAATGTGACATATTTCATATATCAGTACAGTGTAATTTGACATGCATTTAAGATGCAAAGCAAAACATGACATGACAGAGTCCCCATTAGTTAAATAGTAAACAAAATTGAAATGATCAGAACATGAAAAAAATTACACATAAGTACGGAAGTACATGTAAGAGAGTAAGTATTTTCACTTCCAAGGACGAGAAAATTCTATTTCAGTTTCCTCTTCATGTCATGTATAGTTGTAAAGTTGGATTGAAATCAGTCAATGGATGTCAGGGACATTTTGAATCCTTTCTGAGAAAAAAACATCATGGCTTCATGATATATGTTGAATATATGTATCAAGATGGACAATAGATGTCCATGTATAACCAAGATATCAGTCCCGAATGACCAAAATGCTTTGGTGAATTTTAAGCATATAAAGCCACCACCAGTCAACCATTTTAAATAAGATCGTGAAACAAATTGATCCAAGATGTATGATGTATGTGTGAAGTTTGAGTGTGATCAGCCCAGGCATTTCCGAGATAGAGGTGGTCATGCATGCACGGACACACAGATGTCAATACATGAATATAAATAATACATAGACATTTATATAGGCCCATATATTCAGAGAACTGATCATAAACACTTTACATTAATACAGTCAAACCTGTGTTAACGGCCACCTGGATACAGCGGCCACCTGTCTATAGCGGTCACAACCGAACAGTCCCTACGAATTTTACATGTAAAGTACCCTGTTTATAGCGGCCACCTGCCTAACGCGGCCAACGGCCACGCTTCAGCGGCCGCAGTGATCAGTTGAACTGCATATAACGGACATAGTTCCTGGATGTCTTGCAGAGTACAAAGATTAAGCGAGGCTCCAAAGACCACAAAGGACAAAGTTAGCACGTTTTCACACCTGTCATTCAACCGATGGCTTCGGCAATTATGTTTTATTCTTGTTTATAATTCGGTTTACCACAACAAACACACCGTACCGATGGCTATGGAACGCCAAAAACATAATTACGAACTTGAGTGTCTTGATAAAAAAAACATGCTGTCATTAATGTTTTGTTGAAATATGTATACCATGGGAATAACTTACAATTTTGTTCAATGAATGAATCAAGCAACCACAACGATGACGACCCGGAAAAGTTGTGCGAGTCGCTGGGACAGTCACGGTCCCTATGCATGTGGCTGGGGTAAATCGGAATACCGACGGTAAATCCCTGATCGAATTGATTACCAACAAAAAAACATAACAGCTCACTTGTTATTTAGTATCGGTATTTATTCACTTTGAACTCCTATAAATATCGATAAATACACATGTAACTGGAACTGATAGCAAAAAGGAAAACAATCAACGCAACGGCCATGCCTGTTTATCCATCCAAATAAATTATGCTAATTAGCCTTGCGCATGTGCGTTCTTGTTCTTCCGGGGTTATGATAACTCGGGTCAACAAGTAGAGTCGTATCCGTCAGCCCTGCGTTAGTGTGTATCGATCAATGCGAGGGAATGTGTGTGCAGTATCGTCTCGTTGTCTAAACTAAATTCGTTCAACAATTTTTTTTTTGGTCGCTACTGCCTCGGTACATGTAACAATAGATGCTTTTAACAATGATGTTAAATTGACTTCAGTTCACCGGCCAAAGTAGCCAGGCATATTTCACATGTTTTGTATTGTTTCACCAGTACAATAACATGGAAGTCGCACAGATTTCGATTGCGCAAAGTAATGTTTTGATTAGGGATCAACCATTTCGTAAGTGAGGTAGGTCGAGAAGATTTTTTAAAAAAATGAACAAAGTGTTAAGGGAATTGTGATTTGGGAGGAAACTTTCAAGTTGTCACGTACATGTAACTGGAAGGAGATCCTAACTGTCCCTCTCTCTTCTCCTTGAAAGAATTTGCTATAGCCCAGAGACATTCCGATTTATTAGAACAGTTACCAGCCACAATAGATATTAAAAGAAACATAGAAATTTAGAATAGCTAAGCAAAGCAAGCTGATGATTTCTTTAGTAGGAAATGAGACTCAAACTACTGCTGAACATGATTTTCATACTACTCATTATTGTGCAATGATCGATTTTTGTGAAATGATTTTAGTTTACATAATACAATTTAAAATCAACATTTTTATTTGTAATAAAGTGTTTAGATACTGTGTACAGTAGTGTAATAGTGTGTCAAATGGGGTTGCGAGATCCGTTTTAATACATTCAGTGCCTAATTAATATTCATGAATAAATTAGTAAACCTGTATAGAAAGGCCACCTGTCTATAAAGGCCAAAATTTCAAAGTCCCTTGGGTGGCCGCTATAGACAGGTTTGACTGTATTCCTGAATACTGAGTCAGATGAGTTAATCTGTAAACCAACCTCAACTCACTGGGGAGAATACATCCTGAGTTTCTCAAAGCGCATCAGAACTAAGCACACATATCGCGCTGAGAAGCATAGGAATATAAAATAATTTGCCCAAGGACACAACTAACATGAACTGGCGAGATTCAAACTGATTGTGAATTCAAAGTTGTAGCCATTGTACAAAATCCCTCCAAAACATGGGAACATGGACCAGTCAGAGCTAAAACATTACTGTTAGAAGACCACTGTTCAATAATTTACAAATAATTAACGACTTACTTCGTCATAACAATAGCCACAGCATCGTTCAAAATACTTTCACCAAAGACCAACATGTGTAAAATAGGATCTACATCCAGCGCTGAAAATATAGCCAAAGTTGCGACCGGATCCACAGCAGATATCAATGCACCAAATGCAAAGCTCTCCACTATACTTAGCTTATAAATTACTTCAGCCTAAAAAAAAAAGGAAAGAAAAGAAGGTTTGACATGTTTTGCTTGTGTTCCCATGCTTCCTGTTCAATGTAAAATATGACACAACTTAACCAATAAACTACTGTAAAACATGTTGAAAAAGCGACTTGCAATTTTAGCGAATTGTGGTAAAATGACGTAATAGCGAAATGTTGATTTAGCAAAATCTCTTGTCTTTGTTGATTTCCTGTTTTCACAATACTTGTTTGTCGCATGCCAAAACAAATGCGCAGTTATCACCTCCATAAAAACAAAGAAAAACTGTCAAGTGTAATTAGGGAGCGCCCCATATGTTTATGTTCCAGATTACTGTATACAAATCCCCAAGCCATGGCCATTTTGAATTTATAATAAAGTCATTAGCGACATCTTGAATTAGCGAATCAGTTCTCTGGCTAAATTCGCTAAAAAGACATGCTTGCGAGTGTATGCGATACAACCACGGACATTATAGTGCAATCATTTCTTGTGCTGTGTTGTGTGTGCTGACAATAGGAAAAGGTGCAGCATTATTTGTGTCAACAACCGTGGTTGATGTCTTGCACCATATTTTCTATGACTCATTTGACATACAAAAGCATTACCACTGAGTTGAGACATGGTGGAATAAACAAAACCTAATACCATGTACATAATCCAGTGTCTCCAGACTGGGTGTATAAGGAATACACATGTTATACTGTCCTCGTTTGTATTCTGTGTGACTAAAACTCATTTGAAGTTGGTTCATATACCCACACCTTGTAAAATAGGATCTGCAATTTTTTTTAAATGATTCAGAGATACTTACCAATCCTAACAAATATATACCACCGCCAACTACGATAGTTGATATAAAAGTACCAAATATAGCAAAAACCATGATAGAACCTATATTCTGAAAAAAGTTACCCTACAAAATACAAAAGACATTCAAGTTTAACATTGACAATGATGTTGAAACTGAATATGATATTACTTGATATGAACAGGTGGGAAACTATTATTGCAGAGAAACTAGAAATCTTTTATTTGTTATTTTTATTTTGTAATTCACAAATACCTTGATTCCACAACAAGTGCGTATAATTTTTTTGTTATATTGATAAAACAAAAAAGTTTCATTGACTCAGGATCATGGCAATTAAATATCGCATATTATTTAAATTCCTTAACTAATTTTTTTGACAATTTTCTAATCTTTTTTTCCTCATTGCCATTTTACACAAGAATAAAAAAACAAAACAAGCAAAAGTGACACAGGCAGGGGGTGTCCACAATGATGGATTTCCCAATTTTTTTAATTAAATTAAAAAAGTCTTGATTTCCTCAAAGATGGGAAATACTGTTATACCTAGCTTGTTTCTATGGTAAGCTGGAAATGAATTGAGAATATTTATCTGTAAAATGAAGGCCACAATTTAAATCTATTGTTTGTAGGAAATTTATGTTTATATGACAACATTGAATTATCAGAAAAAAATCAATTTTACTTGTATTTTTTACACTAAAGAGCATTAATGATTGCTCTGTTACTACATCAAACAGTTTATAAATGAACCAAAAAAAAATTCTGTTTCTGTATAATTTTTGACAACCTGAGATTTATGCTACAACTTTGATATATTACAGTAACGAAAAAACAAAGCATACAATCCAATTACATAAGAGTTAAATGAATTTTAGACCAAAGAAAACAAAAATCTGTTTCTCATTCTAGGTGAAATTGAAAAATGATGCAGTTTTAAATTTATTTTGCTTTAAAATTCTTCATTGCCACAAAAAGAAGATTTAAAATTTGTAAAATAATGCTTTTTTGATTGATTTGAATCCACAAAACATTTTCTGAAACAGAAAAACATTTTCCCATTCTCCCATACGTGCGAGGCACAGGTTACAAACTGATACATGTAATGACAAAAAGCAAAACATTTTTGTCTGGCCTTAGTTGTGCATATTTAGTTGTACCTAGTCTACTAAAACATAGTGAGTGTAGTGAGTGTATGGTTTGACAAAAGCTTTCCAGTATTGGCAATAATTAGTAGAATATTAGGCCAACAACGACCATTCCCTTGGTAACCAGAACAGAAGACATTTATACGCTGAATATGCCACACTGACTGTTAATTTAAAACAGTTTTACAGCTGGAAATAATTTAAATTTAGCCTGAATAATAAAAAAAAGATGGTACAATAACATCAGGGTTAAAAAATTACAGAGCACTAATCAAACAGACTACCAGTCTTTGTCTTTGGACTACAATCTTTGAAAATTAGTATTCTATTAAATTTACTAAAAAATAATAATTCATATTTTTTACATATTAAACCAAATTATAGGGTGTATTTGTATTCTTACTTTTCAAAACGTACCTACACAATTTTGAGCTGTGTATTTTTAAGTAAGCTCTTCTGATCTATTTGTGAGGCCAAATTGCATGAAGTTGAATTAGCAGCTTTAAACTTCTAAGAAAATACATCTCAATTCAAATTCAATTCAATTTTTCAAATTTGAGTGAAGTTTTTATATTTTATTTATTAATTGCAGGCACCCAAACTATACTGAAGCATTTTTTATGTTTTAAAAATAGCAAATAAACTTGCAGGCAGTGCATTTGCTCACCTATTCCTATTTATGGGATCAGGGCAGATTGTTTGCGACTATTGATTATTTTTATATTTTTCCATATTTAAAAAAAAAATACATCTGAACATAATGTATGTTTGGGAAACAAATTAAAATTTAGCAGTACTGTATTTGCACATTTTGTAAGTAGATACTTTTTTGTTAACTGCAAAATCCTGCTTTATGATAATAATAATCTTTTAAACAATTAACATCAATTGGAATGGATGAAAATCCATACATGAAAATAAAAAAAAATAAAAAAAAGGATAAAATACAAACATCAATGAAAGAACTATAAAAGCGAAAAAAAAAGAAAAAATATTTTGATGAATTAAACTATTACAATTATAAATTATTATTATTAGTGACCCAATTATGTAATAGAGTTATAATGGTGTTGCTACCTCAAGTCAAATGAAAATTTATATTTATAAGGTATTGAGAAATTGAAAAAACCAAAAAAACACTTAAAACGCTAACAGTCGCCATGCAGTGCACGTTCAACTTTCGTAGTAATAAGCAATGTATTTTACATGTATTGTTTACATCGGTATGAACCCATATTAAACACGCCGTGGTGTGACGACTGTAGCGCTTTAATAATACGCTACATACAATTGATGGTAAATTTTGTTAAAGTAAGGGCATCAACCCCATTTTTGAGTATATAGAATGCAAATCGTTGGTATTTTGAATGAGTTTTAGTGTTTCATCTTCAGTTTTGTCATCAACATTTGAAAAAGTCTTTAAAATGTTCATGAAATATATTTTTCAATTTATACACAGTGAAGATGCATGACAAAATTTAAATTTGTGAAATCCAAACGTAGATTACATTACACTACTTCCTAGCAACAGTAAGTCAAGGAAAGATTAAACAGAATAGTTCTAAGGTGATGCATCAAATATAAAATATGACTGTCACAGGCTGAGATGACTGAGAAAGGACAATAGGGCGCACACGTGTATAACATCCTTTGTGGCGACTGAGCTCCTGATTTAAAAAGATAAACAACAATCTTTCAAACCAATCAGCGTATTGTTATTTGTAACAGACTGCAGTCTAAAAGATTTAAACACGATTAAATGACTGCATGCTAGTTCATTAACATATGTAAATTAGCTACAGTAGGTAATTACATTTGTATACTAATCTTATTTATTAAATCAGTCTAGTCTGGCTTGGCGTTGTCTATAATTGTTAGAATGTATTATTAAAAACAAGACGTTTTGAAGTGGCACACTGACACATTTGGAGTGAGCTTGGTCAACTTTCCTAGCATTGCTAATACCAGTGTCATTTAATTGGATTCATTTATGAGAATTTCAACAATTCGATTATAAAAATTCAACAAACCATGCTTCTAATGTGTAACATTGTGTGGCGCGGATCGCGTGGACGGGTTTCATGTTCTCTACACGTAATAAGCTCGGTTATTAAGCATCCTTTTTTGGGGATGCCCGGTGGCCGTGGGGAAGACGTGTAGTGGCGTGAAGCTAGGCGATTAGGTGCCGTACGCGAGCGCCGGTTCGAGTCACGCATGCAGTACGTGTTTACTATAATTAGACATAGTCTTTACCTTGCCGTTTATTCGGTGTTATTTGCTTACTTTACTTCCTATGTCGACAGCAACTATGAGTTTAAAATTATTTCTCAGTACTTATTCACTGTTACAATGCTGTACCATTACTTTCACCATCCTACTACAGCCAGATCTGAAGGCCTTTGCCGCATTCTGGCCACGCTGTGTGGCGCGGATCGTGTGGACGGGTTTCATGTTCTCTGCACGTAATAAGCTCGGTTATTAAGCATCCTTTTTTGGGGATGCCCGGTGGCCGAGGGGAAGACGTGTAATGGCGTGAAGCTAGGCGATTAGGTGCCGTACGCGAGCGCCGGTTCGAGTCACGCACGCAGTACGTGTTTACTATAATTAGACATAGTCTTTACCTTGCCGTTTATTCGGTGTTATTTGCTTAATGTGTAACATGATGGGTAATTTACTCATTGGTTTCATTTTTAAAAATAAACATGCTTTTCAAGTTGTCATCTATAAGGAGTTTGATTGAATAAATCAAGCGGTTTTATTTTTTTTTCAGACCAATCAAACCAGCTGCTGCCACACAAGTAAAACAGATGTGTTTTAACATGATTACTTAGATCATAACAGATGTCACAAAATGTGAATATTCACAATACAAATAGATAAT
Source organism: Saccoglossus kowalevskii (assembly GCF_978046115.1). NCBI lineage: Eukaryota > Metazoa > Hemichordata > Enteropneusta > Harrimaniidae > Saccoglossus > Saccoglossus kowalevskii. The sequence continues at coordinate 17,105,344 of NC_140646.1, forward strand.
TGTTTACAATTCCTATTATTGCTTTGTTACCATGGCAACAATATATGTGATAGGCCCAGACTCACCTTATGCAAAGAATAACCAGATTCAAATATAATGGGTGGTAAAAGGACAAGGAAAAACATTGTTGGGTTGAACATTTCTTCTTTCTGCAACCAAAATATATAAATAAATATACATTGATATCATGTTAAAAAGACAAATTGATGTTGCCAAATGACATGACACAATGTTGACATACTGATGTTGACATGATTTATAAAAATCACATGACACAATGTTGACAGTGATGTTGACAAATGACATGACACAATGTTGACAAATGACATGACACAATGTTGACATAGTGATGTTGACAAATGAAATGACACAATGTTGACATAGTGATGTTGACAAATGACATGACACAATGTTGACATACTGATGTTGAAAAATGACATGACACAATGTTGACATAGTAATGTTGAAAAATGACATGACACAATGTTGACATAGTAATGTTGACAAATGACATGACACAATGTTGACAGTGATGTTGACATAGTGATGTTGACAAATGACATGACACAATGTTGACATAGTGATGTTGATAAATGACATGACAGAATGTTGACATAGTGATGTTGAAAAATGACATGACAGAATGTTGACAGTGATGTTGATAAATGACATGACACAATGTTGACATAGTGATGTTGACAAATGACATGACACAATGTTGACATAGTGATGTTGACATAGTGATGTTGACATAGTGATGTTGAAGAATGACATGACAGAATGTTGACATAGTGATGTTGACATGATGTTGACAAATGACATGACACAATGTTGACATAGTAATGTTGACAAATGACATGACACAATGTTGACATAGTGATGTTGACATAGTGATGTTGACAAATGACATGACACAATGTTGACATAGTGATGTTGACATAGTGATGTTGATAAATGACATGACACAATGTTGACATAGTGATGTTGAAAAATGACATGACAGAATGTTGACATAGTGATGTTGACATAGTGATGTTGATAAATGACATGACACAATGTTGACATAGTGATGTTGACAAATGACATGACAGAATGTTGACAAAGTGATGTTGACATGATGTTGACAAATGATACAAGGTTTTCTCAAAAGATCTTAATTGCCAAATGACAAAAGTAGTCAATTTTGACTGTTGCATTACAGGACAGATATAATAATTAATTATTTGAATCTCACCTGCCAGTTGGCTAAATTTTCAACTTTTAATATCATCAACAGAAATCCCATAAAAGCACCCAAAGCTACCTCCGCTGTGCTCTCAGGCAAGTAATGGAACTTGAACTTGATAATTAAATGCACCAGTAATATACACATACCTGTAACAGAAATGTAGTAGTCATTTAACACAAAATGTCTCTATTTCATGTTGAAATATTAGATGAGTACTGCAACATCAAGATATTGTAAACGTATTAATTATTCCCTGGTTTTCATATCTTGGTATTTTCGCTGATCAATAAAAATCACTAATTAAAAATTAAATTCACTTGTACATGTAGAAATTATTGTTTTCCTGACCAGTTTGTGAACTTGACTAAAACCTAGTTAAATTGCTCTAAACATTAAAATAGTGAAATTAAAAGTCAGTGAAAATAAATGGTTTTACAGTATGACCATACGCACGTGTTGGCTGAATCTAAAGATATGTGAGAAATTAAAAATTACTCGCTATGTATTCACATCCAAGAATGAAAAGACATGTCAATCATTTTGTTCAGGAATATTTGTCATTCACTACTTTTATGAAAGCTGAGAGAATTATGAAATCATTGTACAATAAGGATTCAGTGAAAGATGATGTATGAACTGAAAAAAGCAACAGCTGTATTGCATTAATACCAGCACTAGGAAATCACCCAAAAAACATGTATAACAATTTGAATGACTTATTTTGAAGTAATTTGTGGCCGTTTGATCAATAATATAAGAGTGAAAAAACAATCATGCATTTTTTTCCAATAATTGTTGATTTAAACAAAAGTCATCAACTTTCAGTTTTGAGGTTTTTTACTCAGTATAAAATAATATATTCCCGAAAAAATGTCTGAAAACTAGTATTTTTAAAACCATTTTGATAGAATTTTAAGTTAAAACCTTATATACCCTATATATAAAATATGTTTTTGAAATGCATTCCCTTATCTCCTTTGGATCCCTGAACACTTCTATTATTTTATTTTTTTTATTATTATTATTTGAAACTTATATAGCACCACAATTCCAGAAAGTCTGATCAGAGGGGCTACACAATGATAAGAATTGAAAAAAATCAAGAGTTATTGATGTTAGTTCTTGTAGGCTTCTTGAAATGGATGAGTCTTCAGTTTCTGAATAAATACAGATAACAAATCACAGTTTTTCACATCCATTGCCATATTGTTCCAGAGTTTTGGTGCAAGACAACTTCACAAAATTGTGTTTTGGATCAGAGATTACAAATGGGATTGTATGGCTCTAGAAGGGCAGATAAGTAGGTTGGTGCTTTACCATGAAGTGCCTTGTACGTGATTCAAAGGAATTTGAAGTCAATAAGCTTGGGTATAGGTAGCCAGCGAAGGTCGTATAGAATGGGTGAGACGTTTTCAAACTTCTTAGTGTTAGGGGTGAGACGGCAGATGTGTGATTTTCAAGGATGCAGGTCATTTGAATCGGATGGTTTCCTTTGTTTCGAGTCCATTGTGTGTCTAGAAACATGGTGAATATAGAACATATTCTGTTCCAATGAAGGATTTTGATATGCTAATTGAACAATTTTAACAATTCCTTATTGAAAAGTTTCCTGTACGAATAGTCCTCTACTCTCCAAAATTTGACAATGATACTCGCCCAGAATGGACTTCCTGTTCAATGCATCTTTGATTGTAGTGATGTTTACGACACTGTACGTAAAAAAAAATCACACTCACAAGCTCAACAATAATCACTTGAACATTGGTTACTTTTAAAAATACAAGCAAATAAATGAAAAGACAGGTAGGATCACTCATGGCAATCAATGATTTAAAAGCATTCCAGCATAACCTGTATTGATTGCTCATTTCTATGTAATGTGTGTACACTTGTGGTTATCAATTTCTGCGAGTGAAATTATATTGCTCTGGACAGCGATGGCCGACAGATTACTGCTGGACTGCTGTGACTTTCCTGACACCGGCAACTGACTTTCAGTTCAGCTTTCTATTTTTACCTATCTGATGTTTTTTTGTGGTCGCATTGTATGTATGGAGACGGATACTAATAACTAATAAACAACCGCAACATAGTTACTATGGAACTCTAGAAAAACAGGAAGGCCCTGAAGATATTAGAGTCACCATACAACATTAATGAACTGCATTCATTTGTACTGGATACAATATACTGCAAAGTGGAAATAACATACTTTTACCTTTTCGCTGTTGATTTTTTTTTTTGTACGAAAATCATATAGGGAAATTTACAAAGTCCAAGAACACAAAACAAAAAACTGACAACAATCAACAAAACAATCCGAAAGAACAAACTACACAACATAGTCAAAGAGAAAGATCTATGGACCCCCATGGTTTACATAAAAATGTAAATATAAAATAAATGTCAGTGAATACAATATTAGCAAACAAATCCTATAGCCCACAATATTGCAAAATGAGTCAGTTGTGAACCTTAAATCTTATTTATTAAGATTTCTGCCTGAAGTCACAGGGATAGGAAAATGCATAATTATGGCAAGGAAAAACAATGCTTTCTTCTGTCTGGGTTAAACAATTAATTCTCTTATTAATATTCGATGGGTATTTTTGTGAGTGTACATGTATGTACTAAAATATATTTTGGATTTGTTAAAAATGAGCAGAAATGCTATGACACTATATCTAGTTGGTGGTGGGAATTTGCGAAGCCAGTTACATGTATAAAAGGTCTATAGAACTGTGAATATCCCGAAGTGGTTTGTTTCATCAGAATTTCCCAATAATACAATCAATCTTATAATTACATATGATTTTTTTCACTATAGAACTTTGAATTATGACAAAACATTTCTACCACAGGATTGATATATGGCTCAAAAATCAGTATTTTCATAGATGTTTGACACAGTTTTTATGCGAAAAAGTAACGGCAATGCAATGACCATAATTTTGTTATCGTGATTGTGTGAGCAACAAAAAAATAAATATGGTAAAAATGAAGAACAGCTTTTCTGAAAAATGTTAATGGCAATCAACTAAGCTAATGTAACAAGTCATTGTCAATGACACGTCCCCGTTCCGTTCATATTTGAGTGACATATACATTCAAAGCAGATCATGATCGAAATGCACCTGCATATGTACAACACATTGTACTAAATCTGAACAAAATCCATCCATGCATGACTGAGATCTGGTTCCGGAATTGTGAAAATACGTGATTTTAATGCATTTTCGGTCTTAAAATGGCCATCATTCAGCTATTGTTAAGCGGATCATGAAACAAATGCACATATCTATTTGTGACATGATGCACCATGTGTGTGTGAAGTTTGAACTTGATCATTCCAGACATGTCTTGGATACGGATCCAGAACTGAATTCTTTAAGAAAATGGCCGCTAGTCGGCCATTTCGAACTTGATCCGGAAAGAAAAATGACGTGCATCAAGGTCCTATTATGTTTAATGTAAGTACCAAATTTGAATGAAATCCGTCCATGCATAACTGAGATCCGGGTTCGGAATGGTGAAAATGTGCGATTTCAATGCATTTTCGGCCTTAAAGCGGCCGCCATTTGGCTATCGTTAATGGGATCATGAAACAAATGCACATACATATTTGTGACATGATGTACCTTGTGTGTGTGAAGTTTGAACTTGATCAATCCAGACATGTCTCGGATACGGATCCAGAACTGAATTCTTTAAAACAAAATGGCCGCCAGTCGGCCATTTTGAACTTGATCTGAAAAAAAAAATGACGTGCATCAAGGTCCTATTATGTTTAATGTATGTACCAAATTTGAATGAAATCCGTCCATGCATAACTGAGATCTGGGTCCCGGAATGGTGAAAATGTGCGATTTCAATGCATTTTCGGCCTTAAAGCGGCCGCCATTTGGCTATCGTTAATGGGATCATGAAACAAATGCACATACATATTTGTGACATGATGTACCTTGTGTGTGTGAAGTTTGAACTTGATCAATCCAGACATGTCTCGGATACGGATCCAGAACTGAATTCTTTAAAACAAAATGGCCGCCAGTCGGCCATTTCGAACTTGATCCGAAAAAAAAAATGACGTGCATCAAGGTCCTATTATGTTTAATGTATGTACCAAATTTGAACGAAATCCGTCCATGCATAACTGAGATCCGGGTCCGGAATGGTGAAAATGTGCAATTTTGATGCATTTTCGGCCTTAAAATGGCCGCTATTCGGCTATCGTTAATCGGATCATGAAAAAAATGCATGTGCATATGTCCCATATAATGTGTGATGTATGAGTGAAGTTTGAACATAATCGGTCCATGCATGTTCGAGATACAGGTGATCACGGACGGACGCACGGACGCACGAACGGACGCACACAGGGCAAAACATAAGTCCCCGTTTTCGGACTCCGTCCGAACGGGGACTAATAAGAGGCTGGGTGGTACATGTATGAGGTTCAGTCCCAAGAAATTATTATAGTTATCTCATGTGTCACAGACTTTTCTTGAGTGATTTTTGTCAGAATTTATAAAAAAATTCACTTTTCATAAAAAATCTAAAACCGTGTGCATTGTAAAAAAATTGACTATCATCTTTTCTTTCTTTTTTTATCTAGGCCTAGGCTGCACAACTTTGGCCGATATAATCACCATTCACTTGCATACATTTGAGTGATAACCTTATTACCCTAGTATATATCTTTACCCTGATTCATTAAGATAAAATCCTGTGCAACCATTGGCGAATGCTAAAGATGCTATTTCCATCAAATACTATATTGGTGTCCCATCACATGCAAACACAAAATAGTGTTTGAAATGAACATAAATAATCTGGAAGGTAATTAATGTAAATGAAGTGAATTTGAACATTGCAAAGAGTGTAACAACAAATTTGAATATGAAACAATAAATCAATTGTTTTAGGCGCTATATGTGTAATAATTTTACTTCAATAATCAGTATAATAAGGTATATTTTTTAGATGAATATGTCTATGATGAGTTATTAAAAATTAACAACAATTGCCTCACAATATGTGAAAATATACCGAATGTGATGTTTTGATCAGTCAACCGCAAAACATCAGGAGTGAAATTAAAAATATTCTCCTGTGGGTCACTGAGGAATCTCTAATACCCACCCACTGAATGGCGATGAAAAAACCAGCAAAAGTAATAATAACATTATCTTCTAAAACCCAACAACAGTGTATATTTGGGAATGATAGGCCCCTGTACGAATAATATATCAGTTTTAAGGGTTATATTTCTCAACCATGTCAGGGCAGGACTTCTCAGACATCTTATGTTTATTAGTTTAACACAGCTGGAACGTAACATAAGTAAACATTGAGCTGAACCATGGCGTTATGATTGATTGAAACGACAACTCACCAACAACTAGTAGAATAAAAAATATCGTTAATCCACTATCTTGTTCATCTTCCGATGATCCGCCTGGTATGTCATCTGGTTCTGGCGTCGGAGGAGCCGTTGTCGTTGTGGACAGGTTAGTCATGGTGCTGAAAAGGGAGACTGGGTTAGATCAGGAAGATACCTATAAAAGCAGTGAAACAACAGGCAGCCTTTCACCTTAGCTAGCAAATCCTATTTGAAACGCCTATGCATGTCTTGTCTTGTCGTGTTCAAAATATCAACCGGCCTCTGGATTGCAGCTATTTTGGTTGTCATGGTGATTAAATTAAATCAATGGCGATTAAAATAATTTGCAACCTAAACAAAATCTGACTGGCGATAAATTTTCTGTACCATAAAAGATTATATAGATTGTCAACTCTTGGTGGCACATCCCTACCCACAATTCAACACTTTGCACATTCACATTAAACTATCCCCCATATTTAATTGTTGATGTACAAGAATTGCTGTATATTTTGCAAATTCAAATGATAAACCACACAGTTTGCACCAGAGTAATGCGATTGAAAGTGATTCTTATTCTCTCAGTGAAATAGTGTCTGTCGATATTGACACAAGAGTCATCACTTCTGAATTTCAACAAAATTGTTGGTTCTGTAGTGTGTTTCATTATATATTTAGATTTTTTTTTTTTTTTTTTAAAGTTCAAATTTAGTAATTTTAATTGTCATTTTAACGAACTTCGAATTATTGGAAATATACAACGTTAAACAAAACAAAAGTTCTGTGTTGCCTGTAATTGAAGTTCGGTTAACTATTAATTCAAGTTCCAGTTACTAAATGGGAGTTCAACAAAAACATAAATATTGCCCTTAACTCGAAGTTCTGTAAACTGTTAATTGAACATTGAGTTACAATTTGGGCATGGTTTTACAGAAGTCAATTTTGTAACTTGATGTTCGTAACTTGATGTTCGTAACTCGAACAATTCATCATCTCAGGATCGTAACGATATGTTTGATTAGCGCAGTAGTCATTCCAAAAAAAATAGAAATAAAAAAATAATACAATTTCACTTTTCATAAAATATATCCAATCCTGAATATTTCTTACATTAAGCAGAATTGACGTGAGCTTCAGTAACAGCTTGTAGAGTGAAGTACTGTAGAATACTTTGTTTTCGCTTGGAATATATTTTCGCTATTTTCGCTGAAGGGATGATTGCGTGAAAATAAAATCCAGCGAATATACTTTTTTTCCTATATTTCACATTAAACTCATCAAAAATCAGTGAAAAGTGATTCCATACACAACGCTCAAAAAGTCTTTTCAGCGATAATTAATTCCAGCGAAAATAAAGTATTCCACAGTAATCAAAGAAAATAATGTAGCCACAAAATCTATACTGTATGCCCCATATTTGTTGCTTGATTACACCTGAGCATCTATGTCATCGTCTATCAATGAAATACCATTGTAGATTGCATACAAAATAAATATTTTTGTTGATTACTTCATTTTACATGTTGTTTATTACTGAAGCTTATATCAATTCTGCATGACATATAGGATATTCAAAAACGGAAAATACACTTTTAATTGTTTATATTTTATATGAAAAGTGAGATTATATTTTGTTTTCGACTCTCTTCACTGTTCATCCCGTACATTACATAACTGAATGTTACCTGTGCCTGTGGGTGTGCCCCCATACTAATTCTGACACCGGACCCAGCATATGTGCAGCTTCTTAGCAATAATAGCCAGTGTATTGTATTGTACCGTATAAGTTTATTGTGATCCTTTATGTGTTTGTAATCTTATTTAGCGTTATTTAGCATTCTGTGTATAAAATTTTATTTTATTTTATTTTATTTTATTTTATTTTATTTTATTTTATTTTATTTTATTTTATTTTATTTTATTTTATTTTATTTTATTTTATTTTATTTTATTTTATTTTTATACGACCATGAAACAACTCACTGTAGTTCGTTTTAGTGTTGAATAAATATAATTATATGTACAGCTGCAAAACCACAGCTAATACTATAAAGTACATCCAGTGTTTTTGTTGAGATCAGTGAGTAGGTGAATATTACCGGAGTTCCACAATGTTACTATCTGGGTTCCCAAGTGAATTTGTTTCACAAAAGAACAATACGGAATTCTCCTCAATAGTGTTGAATACACATGTACATATGTTCCCCAGTCTTAGCAAAAACACTGACTACATAAAGCATGGCAGTATGATATGAACATTATCTAAAATAAAGAAAATATAACAAATATCGAATTAACACACTACCTACAGATAGTACACACAATTTCAAAGGCTTTTATTTGAACTTGGAAGCCGATAACCAGGCAAATTGCCTGACTTTACCATTTTAATTTCCGATTACATTTAAATTTTAATAATATATGGAAATGTAATATTTTAATTTTTATCTCCAAGTACCAGTAATATTTCTTTACTTTATGATAAGTATAGTTTTAGTTTTTAGAATAGTTTGTTAAACCTTTATTACATTTGCATTCACTTAAATTGAATTCCTTTCAATATGGTTGTAATAAAGAATTATCTTATCTATCTTATAAATTGGGCACCGACAGTTTCTCTTCCCTATTGTTATAATTTGAGCCCCCTACTCGAAATCCTAATGAAAATACTGACTCATAATCCCCGTACATGTACGCACAGTGATGACCCGAGTGAGTCATAAACACCCTTTATATTATTAGGGTAAGCTCCCAATCCCCCTTACTAGGATAGAGGGAATGTGGACGCAATAAATCAACGTTTGTTGATTACTTGACATGTTGATTCTAAGATTTTCCATCATCCCTGACATGTTTTACCTGTTGTCTTCGATGACTGTATCATCGATCGTCGCTTCACTCGGTGCTTGATCATGATGTGTTTTGCCTTCGTCGTCACCATCCTCGCCGTCGCCGGTGGACGTCTTCACGCGTGTTAACAGCACCGAAGACAACAGGTATAGTATACCTACATACAGTAACACTCGTGACATATCTTGTAGCCGATCACGATATTCTTCGTTGAAATAAGGTCACGATCTGTTCCACTGTCCACGTTACGTACAGCCTAAGGTCGTCGCCATTTTATCTTGGTCTGTCTCATCGGTACGATAGAGGGCGCTAACTATTTCACGGGCACGAGCAAGAACAAGTGATAGCAGGGGGGGGGGGGTCTGATAAACCATAGACCCTCTAAAAGAGGGTCTATGGATAAACCATGGATAAACTAAATAAAACACGTAATAAGAGGTAAATAATGCTGTCAGTAAAATTACGTGAAACTGTAAACTGTAATCCCGTTAAAACGAAAGATTATATCACTCTCGCCACTAAATGCGATGTGCTCCGTAAATTACGTACGTTTCATTATAACTTTAATCAGAGGTACATTACTTGGGGTTTGCAACTCGCATAGTACTGTATGGTGACATCATGTCAAGATCCCATTCAAGTCTCTTCTCGTAGATAGCGAGACTGAGGCTACGACCTTCTGACATGACACATATCAATGTTCAAGGTTTGTAATGAAAAAATAAAACTTTTCTTGCCACTATCATAGTGAAAAATGTAATACATCGAAAATGTACAGAAAATATAGTTCTCGTAATCCGTCATATCGTGGGCAGCTATTTTAATCCACCTGGACATCCCAGTATCCTAGTTACCTCGGGCATGCGCATTCGCATTTTTCTGAGTTGGAACGCTTATGCGAGAGCGAGATTGTGACGGGATCTTGGTATCATGTCACCGTAGTTACAAACCCCAAGTTATGTACCTCTGCTTTAATACTGAATGTTTTTTTTTTTTCAATTTTAGATTTCTGAATTTGTCCTTGTGTATACGCTGTACCCAAACATCCATTTTGTTTGATGCCAATAATAAACTGCTACATTAAATTTCAAGTTAACTACCATATCAAACAATGTAAACTCTTCTGTACAGCGCCCTCATAACACATAAACATCATTAAACACGACCATCGCATGTGAACATTATGCCGTATTACGTTCTATTCTAATTACAGGAAAAAAAATGTTCATGAAAAGCCACTTTACAGTTATTGTTTGTGTAATTATATCAAATCTGTCAAGGGAGAAGCATACTTATAAACGCAAATACCCAGAATTTATTCATTTTGCAATAACTTGTATGTCAGTAATAAGTGGCCATTTTGTCAGTATTATAACGCTTTTACCATAGTTTCCTATGGCAGAGATATTATGGCGTATTTCAAATTGTAGGCTGGTGACTGAAAAATATATATTGTGAATGTAGGAGCAGTTGTTGTTATTGTTGTTCTGGATTATATAAAAATATGGGTGTCGAAAAATGCATTTTTTCTTAACACAGTGTTCTATGAAATTGCGTTAATGAGTATTACCATAATATTACCATAATATTACCATAAACAAATGAACATCATCATGTGAATTATGACCAACCTTTTCAAAAACTGAGTAGGTTTCTACCTTAATACAATTTTTGAAGTTAAATTTTACTATGTGCTTTATTAATTTATACCCACTCCCACACTAATTATACACATTAACAATTAGATCTACAGTGAAGTATCAGACATGCATAGTCGCTGAGAGCGAGGGAGTACCGCGACTTGTTTTTGTCCCCAAATAATGTACCATTATATGCTCTATTCGTTTACACTCATGCCCAGCCTATCTGGTGTTAACAAAAACACGTTAAAACAGCTGTACCCATGTGATATGAGGCTAGATTAGTTTTGAAGGGAAACAAAATAAATAAATAAATAAATAAATAAATAAATAAATAAATAAATAAATAAATAATACGTTTTTTATATGTGAAATAAAACACACATAAGGAAACGTTATTTCTTTATCAATTAATTCACATATAAAAAGAGGTACTGTTTGGATCTAAGAAAGAGTACTTTCCAAGAAAAGTATGAATAAAAAACCGTCCGTTAAATTGGTAATACTAGTAATAAAACAAAACAAAACATCCATTAAATACAATTCAATTAACAACATGTTTTAATAATAGATAAAAACGTCCACTGATAAGACCCACTTACCCCTTCCCACCCACAAGGCCACTGAGTGCAACGTGAGTCAATGTGGCTGGGCAGAACAGATAGCAATATTTCTGCTCTTATATCTTAAATTGTGCCATTACAATATTATCGTTCAGGTAAACACAACACGAATCTATTTTGACTATAGTTTCGACGATGTTGACTCAGGTGTGTGAAACGTAGTCAGACAGCTCACTGCATCACTGTACATATCCGATTTCATAACTTTCAACGAATCTCGATCAAAACATTTTTTTCCTGAAACAAAATGAATACAATAATACATTCAAATTACCCAAACACAACCAATCAAAGAGGCAAATTCCAAACTTTGCGCGTCTATCGACCTTTTTAACCACAATATTTAGAGCACGTTATATATACACCTAAACACCGTTGAATAACTGCCTTCGCTAGATCTAATAAATCCGCATCGTTAGATATCCCACACACTACTCCAGTGTGTAACAATTCTTCAGCGTTGTATTTTCTACTAAATATCACCATATCAGAAAATTTACTTCCTGCCGGTATCTTGTATCTATGGCAATATTAAAAACAGTGCAATTACTATATTTGGCATCTTTAAAAAGTCACATACACCCGTACAATACTGCAACAGTGGGAGAAGCAAATTACATAGAAGTGGTGATTGATCTGATTCGTATGATGTATTTTCGATGACCCTGCTGATGGTAAACGTTGATCCTTCTTATCAAGCGAATTGATTCAATATATATTTTTTGGTACATGATTCTTGTTCTCGCTGCCCTGATGTGTGCGTAGACGACTGATTACTATGAACCGAACTTTATACCATGTATGATCAATGATAATTTTTTTGTTATTCTGGATCGATTCTTTAAATAAATTCTCACCTCATTATTAATTTACAAGTTGGTGTAAAACTCCCCTTCAGGCGTGATTCAGGCAAACAAAACCACCCCCTGTCTTTTCGCATAACACGATAGTCATGGGCAAAAGCGAATATACAACCCCCACCGTAACAGTGACCTGTTAAAGCAATTCAAAGGGCAATGTCATTTTGATTTCTGTCAGGGAATTTCGGGAATGTTACTGTAATTTAATATGAATCATTATTTTCTAACTGTTTATTGCCGCCACCGTGGGCATTGGGAAAATCAGCATCCTTGTTGTCAATTGATTCCATTTTTTTTAACATTCTGTAACTAGCTGTTAGATCTTTTATGTAAAAATCTTCAGCCGTCATACCATTAGAATAAAATTTACCAGTTCCAATTGTTACCAGTGCGGTTGCATTGGATCTGAAAGTGACACATGAGTTATGTTATGTACGGCAGCAGACACTGTGTTATTCATATAAAATAGGTTCTAGAAACATTGGCCATACGTTGATATCACGGTCGTCCAGCCTTTTCCTCACCAGTTCCCTATTTTCATCACAAATTCACAAAAAAGTCCCGGTTATAGTTTGCACTTTCCCCAAAAAATTTATAGCCATTTTTTTCAGAAAAAATGAAAATTGGCTCAAATTTTGCCTGTTGGCTCCACAATTAGAGTCATTTACAGAAATATTGAAGAATATAAGAAAGGTGGTATGTCATGATATGCTACAGAGCTAAATAGCGTCCATGCTTGGGCGTTGGCCACACACAATTTAATGGAATGCAGGCCAGGAAACATATGGGATTCTATTTATTTTAGAATACTTGGACTTCCTACAGCAACTTATAAAACTCCCATCAATAGGCAAAGTTAATTAACCAGGACTTACTTGAAGTCACAAAGCCATGTATGGCAATGGACAGTTTGAATATACCATTTATAAATATTTCATTGCCTCTCCCAAATGAAAGCCAACCTCCGTATGATTTACGAGCCATGGCTTATTTAAGGACTAGTAGTCTTGTACTTAGGTTGCCTAATGCTATGATTGTCTTGCGAGACGATGCTTCCCGGTATTAATAAAGAGTTATTATATCGTGAATTACATGTCTGACCATTGGTTGGTTGTCGATTGAAATGGTATTATACTTGCGTCTCCATACTACCCAAATAAGAAGTACAGTATATTACATGGAAATATTGTACTTATTGTAATGTTTATAGGGTTACTCTATACGTTTATTTTTTACCAATTATCTGAGTTTTATTTAGTTTGATTTACAATCAAATTATTATTAAATCGTCAAACAATCATCACCAATATTAGATGATGTTTGGGGAAAAAGAATAGTTATGAGAGGTTAAAAAAATACCTAGACCCCCCCCCCCCCCCCCAATGACCAAGTGAAATTGTACCTTCTCGGATTGTACCGGACCACTCGACAGAAGAACTGAATCGCCCCAGAGCAATGTCAATCATCCGGAAATCAATGCCTATTTTCTAATTACTATTGAAATCAATGACTATTTTCTAATTACTATTGAAATCAATGACTATTCTCTAATTACTATTGAAATCAATGACTATTTTCTAATTACTATTGTAAATATGCACGTATGTATTATATCGTCTAAATGGTTTCCTGGTGTGACGGACATCTTATATACGGCCTAATTGGATACATACACTCCAGCTTGCATTTAGACTCACGTCGTCCACCCTATTTGTGGCACGTTGACGTATCTCATAAAGAATACCTTTCAATACGATCTAAGGCTTCATCTACAGCTGATATGAGTAGGAGATTCATTCTGTTTTCAGGTGTGTTCATTCGTAGTACAGCTATGTCACCCCGGAAATCAACCGTCACAGTAGCGTCCATGTTGGAGTGAGTTCAGTCAATGATTGTCAAGAAAGAACATAATGTGACGTAAACTAAAGGAGGGCCTTTGTGGGGCGACTTCTAATAATAGACGGTCCGGGTAGCGTGCTTACCTTATAAGTTTCTCCTTTTAGATCGTCCGCCGTCACGGTAACCAATGCAATAAATCAGAACAACACAATATACAAAGTTTCTCTCACTTTAATAAATAAATAAATAGTACGGGGTAGTCACTTGAACCAGCAAGGAATGGGGATATACGGTAAACGAAAGAAATCAGAGAGTTGGTCGATGCTGCAGGAAACACTCCGCACTCCGGTGAATAGCAATGTACAATATCGTCACATTTCGTTTCTGGCACACTGTCGAAGAAGCTGCACTACAATTTAAAGGGCGGTAGTCGTCGCGCCGCGCATGTGCGACATTTGTGTTGACAAACATTGCTTTTCCCACAATCCAATCTCGTTTGATTTTATATGATATGATATGATATGATATGATATGATATGATATGATATGATATGACTGTGAGGATGTGAGGAATCTAGATCTTTGTTCTTTGATTTGACAATTATTACAATATAAAATGTAATGTTTCTCATCCCCTACTTCATTGCATTCATGGAGATTACATAGCCTGTTTTCCTTCAAAATACCGTTATGTCTGCCGGATTCAACGGGGAAAGAATGTGCGGAAGCATTAAATTTAGTACTAGTATATGACATTCTATGATTTTACGTTTTAATTTTACCTAAATAACCGTAAAATTCAAAATATTATTTAGAACACCTGTAAAAGTTAAGCTTAGAATTGTTCAACAAATTGTTTTTTTTTCACTTCATGCGGTACAAATATTTTAGTATATCTTCAAAAATATCACAACAAATATTGTGACGTGGGTGTGAATTAGTCAGATCTGTTATCACTCGTAATTTGTGGATAAAGTTAAGCCATGGGTCATGCACAAACGTTTTAGATTCTTCATAGGCTACATAAATGATAGAATTGTTTGTTTTTTACATACTAGTCTTTGATAATATTTCATAAGTGAAACTATCACTCATCCGGAGCATTTCGTACATTTTAAACAGTGTTTCTGTGCTTTGTCTCGTAGCCTAGACAGAGCATTATGACACTTTCTATTTGTTTGAAAAACAATGCCGAGGTAAGTATAATTAATAATTAACACACTGAAATTTTGTGGTGTCCAAATAAAACTGAAACTTTTTACCTAGTCCGTTAAAAATATTAATGACATTGCTTTTGTTAATATTTACTTTTAAATCCAAATTGTTACAGTAATGTTGGACTGAATCAATCCACTTTTGTAACCCGTCTTGGGTTGTAGAAAACACTAGCAAGTCGTCAGCATTAACAAACAATTGAGCTACGGTTCAAAATAATTCTCATATATAGCAGTTGACGTGAAAGTTCCTTGCACACTTGTGTTGACAATAAGCGAGTAACTAGTGCGCATGCGTGCTTCCCAAGATTTCTCCACCAGAATATATATAAAGCAGTAATACTGGGAATAATTTTACAATTTTATATATATAATATATATATGATTTTACAACAATTAAAGCGGAGGGGTCGTCACCTGCGCACACGGGATTTGAGTCCCAAGCGACGGTAATAACGCACGCTAAAAACGCAAAGGCTCGTGGGTAGACGCTTGTTTGTAAATAACGACACGCTATGACCGTTAGCCGCATGCGCAGGTGACGACTCCCCCGCTTCAAATCTAAAAATCCAGTTTTGATTCCCATAGTGATAATTCACAATAGTTTGATGAACTTTTGTCTCAATTGTTAGTTTTAAAGTGATAAAATATTTTGACTTGTAGATATAAGTCAAGTTAAAGGTTTAAAGCGGAGGGGTCGTCTTCTGCGCAGGCGCGGGGATTGAGTTCCAAGCGACGATAACAACGTGCACTAAAAACGCAAAGACTCATGGGTAGTCGCATGTTAGTAAACAACGACGCGCTATTACCGTCTGACGCATGCGCAGGTAACGATTCTCCCACTCCCACTATTATATATTTCCCCTCTGCGTGTCAAAATAATAAATAATTATTTTATGCTAATTAGTGTTGCAGGAAGTCACTGTGTGATTATCATTGGCTCACCCAGTGAATAACACTATATTGCCTGCTAACTCTTAGTTACTGAACGTTGTTCAGATTCTGTTTATTGTACTGAGAATGTTTTAGCCAACTTGTTGCTTGGCTTTGGAAGTGTAAACTTTCAATGAAATTCCATATATATCGAAAAGGCAATTATTATAATAGTCTCTTTGTAACAAAAAAAATGATATTTTAAATTGCTCTCTGATGAAGCAAGGCCGTTTTGTCGTTTTCATAGTCAATGCATTAATACTTGAGCCCTTTAAAGGAACTCCAATTAATACATCGTGATGGCGCCCTCTAGTGGTAGCTAAAAACGCAAACATGCGCCCTCTTGAATTAATTACTAGTAATATAAATCGGATAATAGTTATTTAGCATGAAGTTTGGTATGTCCCCCAAAAGAAGGAACTCAATTTCAAGTTTAACTTGAAATTCAAGGGTATAATATCCCAACAAAGTACTTTATTTGTGGAAACAGGGATTTCTAATTGGTCACAGTGTGAGTGGACGTTGATTATAACAAGCCTGTCACAAAACACTAAGGAATATTATTTGTTAGCTTTATGTTGGCATGGAAGACATATTAGTATAACAACTGAAAAACAAAAATGATAGAGCATAATCAGGGAAATTCAATTGTTCCCCAAAGTAGGTTTACTTAACTACTTCTGGCTACTGGGCACCACCAAACAGAATAGGAGTAACCAGACATAATTTTTTCCGATCAATCTTTTTGTTTTTTTGTTTACACATCATACACTTTATATTGTATTATGATAATAAACTTTGTTTTGATGACATGTGCAACACAATGCAATATTACATTACCATGTACACTTTTCAAATGAACCATGTAGCACATATAGGCTGACTTTCTCCAGACAGCATTGTACATGATGACCAGTCAGACAGTTTAGTCAATGATAGGATTTGATTTGTTGAAAGAACCAGTCAGCAAACAAGCTGATTTCTGATTGGCTTGCTGTTAGGGATGCGTAGCCAATCAGACAAAATCTTCTAAGTCACTCTGACTTGGCTCCAACTTGGGTTTATTAAGTGACAAAATCATACAGATACAAATCAGAGAGGAAAGTGAAATTGCTCTTCACAGATATTTAATTGATTTTTAACACCACACACCTGTTTACTTATATAGGTGGGCACCTAGACTTATACAAATTAGACGGAATATGGAGTAAATTAATATCAAACGAATCCAACTTTATAATATACACTTTGTACTTGTTTTCATTACTGCTGGGAAATTCTGTTTTCCAATTTATTTATCAGAATCAGCTAGTTCGCACTATAAATATCCACATAATGGCATACGGTATTAATTGTAAAACTACGGTACAAAGTTAGGTAAAAGTATTCAACATATATTTTATTTTAAAACACAAATGTTGTGATAGAAGCCACTACAATTTTTCTCTTGGACATACCAAAAAAAATAAATAATCTTAAAAAAAAAAGCGTGTAAATGAATAAAGCTTCACATCTAATAAGTTTTTTTTCACTCATTAAAGCTTAAATGGCAGCAGTCGTCATGCCGTGTCCTGTTCGATCTGGGACTCATAGCGACATATACAACGCGTGTAAAATACATTGTTTATTTACATGATATTCAAACACGCGTTGCCCGACGACCATCGTCCTTTAAATAAAAAATAATGAATTCATTGAATCCCTGATTAAAGTACAAAATGTATCTTGATCTAAAAAATACAATAAAAAAAACATGGTAAAACTATTGTAAGGTTTCCCTGATAAAAAAATTTGTTTTTAAAACCAACAGTGAAGATGATGACATTTCATCCCCATAACTGTTCCATCTGTTCCTTTTTTTAGTAAGTTAAAAAAAATTGATATGTTTAATCAACAATTCGAATAAGAAAACACAATATGTCAATTCAAGCACACTGTTCCAGAGTAAATGTTACAACTATGATTAAGTGCAGTGAGTAATATGGTAATTGGAAAACCGAGACAGAAAAATGGAAATGTCATGCTTGACTTAGAGAACAAAACTTTTAAGGAAGTGAATTTTGAAACATTTTACCAAAATTGTTATGAATCAATAAAGCTTACATACGTTTATCAATTTTGAGTTTTTAATTATTATTACTCTGAGATTGTATGTTCATTTATGTGCTAAATGATATCTGATGATTTTGCAAGTCTACAATGTTTCTGATTCTGATATAATTTTTTGTTAGAATTTGCTATTTCTCTCGCATGATGTTCCAGCATCTGTGGTTTCGTAAAGATGTGTTCTTTGGAGAAAATGTTGCTGAATCATCAAATATTTCTCACATTTACCCAATATTCATAACAATAAATATGTCACATGATAGTCTGAAAACATATAAACTTAATTACCGTACCTTACAGTCACAGAAATATTAATACATACAAATATACAATAAATTAATTCATTCCAAGGATGAATTAATTGTAAAACCAAACAAACTTTAAAAGTGATCCATTGGAAATTTGGTGGTAGTAGCAAATATTCACTTTTGACAGTGAGTTTCCTGCGATTGTCTTAAAAAAAAAAAAAAATATGAATCTCAATTTCATTTATTTCGACCATTTTTCAATCCATAAAGGCTGTCACAGTAGTAATTAAAAACTCCAGGAGAATCACAAAGTCACTGTCAAAGTGAAAGTCATCATTTTTACTGGGTTGATATGAACTAACATCAAATAACTGACAAAATGAAAATAATTGAAAACAAAGTCAGATATCTAGTTATGAATCAATTTCAGTAATATTTATGATTTATTATTTTTAATCTTAATTTATCGATAATAAAACACCAAAATGTAAAAAATGAGATGATATAACACTGTAATTAAGAGACTCTTAAGTCACTGCCATACAAATACCTGTAATTATATCTTATCCATAACTCTATCAGTTCAAGTTCAAAATTTTATCTTTTAAATTTTCATGATTTAAAAGTTTGATAACATCTTTATTTCTTCCAACATTATTAGCAATAAAGTTAAAATTTCAAGATAAAAATTGTGTTTTGTCGATGATATCTGTACTGGCAGCTACAATTAGCCCATTTCATCAAGTTGTTCGTCCATTCAAGAAAACATTCAACGTCATGTTCAAGTTATTCCCAAGTCACTTTCATATTCCAGTCGATCTTGTGAGTAAAAATGATGTTTAAACGACAACATTAGGTGATGTTGATCCAACAATTTCCACCTAGAATAGAAAGATACAAAAAGTTGAGCATGTCTGTAAGATTGTCTGGTAGGAGAGGATGTCTGGGACAATGGTTGTCTGGAAAGGTACATGGAAGTACATAACACACTATCTACCATTACATGCATTAGATGTACCCCCCCCCCCCAGTGTTATGTAATACAGGACAGATAAAAAACACATAGTTCATATACATTGCAAAAACTGTATTCACTGAACCCGCTTACAGAAGATTGGGTTGCTCGGACCTTACAGATTTACCGGTATATACGGTACTGTCTGATAATGAATTATGGTAAAAATGGTTACTGTTGGCAAAGCTCGTGTGTTTATTTTCAGAATAATTATTATTATTTATTCTCTCAAAAAAATCGGTTAAAACAAATTGAAGTATCGTGATTACTGCCAGAACATCAACAAATATGATGAGGATTTCTACAAAACTCTGGCAGTAATCACTCGTGTCAGCTTACATCAACCTAAGAGAAAATATGGTGGGATTTTATATATGAATATTTTGTGACTTTCAACAAGAGTCATCTGATTAATTATGCAAATACATTTTTAATTCTTCAAGACATTCAAATTTGGAAATAGTGTGAAATATACTACAATGCATTATTACAAGCAAATCGATTTGTTTCCATGAAATTTTTTGATTTCATCATCATATTACATGACTCACTGCGTGATCAACAATGAACACTGTTAGGTGTACCCCCAGTTTGTACTGCACTGTTCACAAAATGCCTTTTTTTATGATTTCCTAAAAAACCTTACTTTTAATATAATAGGTTCCCCTACCTTTGCTCCACTTGGAGTCACAACCACTTCAGTCTTCTTCTTGCGAAACATAACCTTCTTTCGCTTTTCTCTAGCTTTATCCTTGTTATCGACCTCTGTTACCTTCTCATCTTCAGTTTGTACATCCTCCTTTTTGGATGTCCCAGGAGCAGCATCTTTATCAGAATCTGTCTCCACCTCCACAGTGACACTGCATACTGGGTCTTCCTCTCCATCTTTGGTCTCTTTTTTCAACAGAGGTTTCAGTTCAGTACCAGTATCTTTCTTACCTTTGGACTCAATGTCACCTCTATCTTTTGATGAATTGTTACCATAGCGACCAATGCTTATTATGGAATTGGGAACGGCAATGACGAAGTCCTTGGCTTTCAACCTTCAAAAAAAAATAATTGCATTCAGTGTTGTAACTGATACTAAAACCTATTTCAATCCCATAATGCAGTGCTACTTGGTTATATTTATTTGAAAAATCCCCTCTCCAGGTAAGGTAATATGAGAAACAGATTTCAATTAGTATATTATGGTAAGTTACCACTTTCTATTTCCAATCAGTGTAAGTTAAACAAGCAGCCAGTCGGCTGAGATAGCTCCGCTGTTAGCAGTGCACATTTCAATTAAAGAACAAAAGATATCATTAGAAAATGAACAATATGTAGACTTGCTGGTTTTAACAAGAATTCAAAAATCACTTTTCACCAAAAATGACAAAAATATTCATCAAAATTAGAGAATTGAAGATATCATCATGAAATAAACAAATCTGAGAGAGGTCCACATGTAGTATCTATATATGTAATATCAAAGCAATTGGACTTGAGGTTTTCAACAAGAAGTCAAAAATATCACTTTTTACCAAAAATTACAAAAATATTCATAAAAATTAGAGAATTGAAGATATCATCATGAAATAAACAAATCTGAGAGAGGACCACATGTAGTACCTATACATGTAATATCAAAGCAATTGGACTTGCGGTTTTTAACAAGAAGTCAAAAATATCACTTTTTACCAAAAATGACAAACATATTCACCAAAATTAGAGAACTAAATATATCATTACAAAATGAACAAATCTCAGAGAAGTCCACATGTAGTACCTATATATGTAATATCAAAGCAATTGAACATGCGGTTTTTAACAAGAAGTCGAAAATATCACTTTTTATCAAAAATGACAAAAATATTCACCCAAAATTAGAGAATTCAAAATATCATCATGAAATGAACAAATCCAAAAGAGGTCTACCCAAGGTACATATACACCAAGTATCAAAGCATTCAGGAGTATAGTTTTCAAGAAGAAGTCGAAAAACTAAAACATTGACACGGACGACAGACGACAAACAACGACGAACAATGATAAGCTCAACTTGACAAAGTCAACAGCGGAGCTAAAAAATATTGACAAATTTTATAATATTGATTCTGATCTACTCACAGAACATCAACAGTTGATCCCAGCCAGGTCCGTGCTAGTCTGCCTCTGAGTGTTGCTACGGTGTATGGCAACTCAAATTCTGGTTCATCCCAGTGTTTATCCTTCTCCAGAGTGGGAATTCTGCCATGAAGGTTATCAACAATCAACAATGCTACCTTTAAAAAAAAACATATTTTATTTGAAATTTGTTTCATAAAAATAATTCCTCTCATCACTATTCATAACTTTAACCTTTTCTCCACCAGACTTCTCTCGTCTAAATTATTCAGCACTTCTTTTCTAATAGTTTATGGAAATGAACCCTATTTTTGGAGCCGACAGACAATATTTGAGTGAATTTTCAGTTTTTACCCCAAAAATGTGGCTATTTTTGGCCCAATTTTCTGAAGGAAAGTACAAAGGAAACTATTTTGTGAATTTGTGATGAAAAAGGGAACTGGTGGTTAAAAGGTTAATGTATGACATGTATAACTATAAAATGCAAATATGACATCACACAAATATTATGTTTGAAATCTATTATTATAATATTATTTTGACTAGCTTAGAAATTAGACTGGAGTAACAACAATATATAATGTATTGTGTTAACCCAACAAAAATATATGTACTTAATTATCACTGGAAGCCATTTTGAATTCAAAATTGTGAAAATACCATGGCAATCCAGATTTGTTAAATTAGTGCCTCAATGGTTATTAAAAATATGCAGTTATGCAATGATTGTGACATTGGAATCATGAGAAATATTATGTTACCATGCATAGGCATGACATCCCATTGTATTTATAAATATTATACATTGTTACCTGATAGTTTCTGTCTATGATGTAATTCAATTCAAAATCATCATCGTCAGCTCCATATGGATTTATAATGGCTTCAGCAACCTTTGAGAAAAGAACAGAGAAAATTTGTTTATTAGGAAGCTGAGTTGAGAGTGATACAAAGTCTGATGTAAATTACTAGGCGACTGTGTGCCAGTTTGAGTCAAGCGCATAATATTATAATCTACATAGCTTTCACTGTGCCATGTGCATTATTTCTGTGAACTGACATAGGTATAGTCATTGTCTTTACTTGTAAAGTCTTATGTTACCCAAATCTGAACTCATCTTCACTTACTTTCAGCCATCCAAAGTAGAAGAAGAACTCTATCACTGTCAGCACTGGGAAGTACAAGTCTAGCCAGAAACTCTCGATATTTGATGAAGGATTCAGAAACTGGGCAGCGAACAATTTAGCCAGAAAATATGTGTAAACAACAATTGTAACAACCTGTGAAGAACAATGAACAACAATGGTAAAAACTTGAGAAGAACAATAGACAACAATAGCAACAACTTGAAAACAATAGACAACAATAGCAACAACTTGAGAAGAACAATAGACAACAATGGTAACCACTTGAGAACAATAGACAACAATAGCAACAACTTGAGAACAATAGACAACAATAGTAACAACTTGAGAAGAACAATAGACAACAATGGTAACCACTTGAGAAGAACAATAGACAAAACCAGTAACAACTTGCGAAGATCGCATTTTGGGGTTTGATATCAATATGACAGGTAATATCTGAAGAAATGATTTCTAAAGTGGTGTTCAACATATCAATGAAGACACTTACCTGTGTATACACCAAGGGAACACTTATCCAATCATAACTCATCTGTGTATACACCAAGGGAACACTTATCCAATCACACTCACCTGTGTATACACCAATGGAACACTTATCCAATCACACTCACCTGTGTATACACCAAGGGAACACTTATACAATCATAACTCATCTGTGTATACACCAAGGGAACACTTATCCAATCACACTTACCTGTGTATACACCAAGGGAACACTTATACAATCATACTCACCTGTGTATACACCAAGGGAACACTTATCCAATCACACTCACCTGTGTATACACCAAGGGAACACTTATCCAATCACACTCACCTGTGTATACACCAAGGGAACACTTATACAATCACACTTACCTGCGTATACACCAAGGGAACACTTATACAATCACACTTACCTGTGTATACACCAAGGGAACACTTATCCAATCATACTTACCTGTGTATACACCAAGGGAACACTTATCCAATCATAATTCACCTGTGTATACACCAAGGGAACACTTATCCAATCATAACTCACCTGTGTATACACCAAGGGAACACTTATCCAATCACACTCACCTGTGTATACACCAAGGGAACACTTATCCAATCACACTCACCTGTGTATACACCAAGGGAACACTTATCCAATCACACTTACCTGTGTATACACCAAGGGAACACTTATACAATCACACTTACCTGTGTATACACCAAGGGAAAACTTATACAATCACACTTACCTGTGTATACACCAAGGGAACACTTATCCAATCACACTCACCTGTGTATACACCAAGGGAACACTTATCCAATCACACTTACCTGTGTATACACCAAGGGAACACTTATCCAATCACACTCACCTGTGTATACACCAAGGGAACACTTATACAATCACACTCACCTGTGTATACACCAAGGGAACACTTATACAATCACACTCACCTGTGTATACACCAAGGGAACACTTATCCAATCACACTCACCTGTGTATACACCAAGGGAACACTTATCCAATCACACTTACCTGTGTATACACCAAGGGAACACTTATCCAATCACACTCACCTGTGTATACACCAAGGGAACACTTATACAATCACACTCACCTGTGTATACACCAAGGGAACACTTATACAATCACACTCCCCTGTGTATACATACACCAAGGGAACACTTATCCAATCATAACTCACCTGTGTATACACCAAGGGAACACTTATACAATCACACTCACCTGTGTATACACCAAGGGAACACTTATCCAATCATAACTCACCTGTGTATACACCAAGGGAACACTTATACAATCACACTCACCTGTGTATACACCAAGGGAACACTTATACAATCACACTCACCTGTGTATACATACACCAAGGGAACACTTATCCAATCATAACTCACCTGTGTATACACCAAGGGAACACTTATCCAATCATAACTCATCATAGTACCACAAGTACCACGGTGCTCTTGAACTTTCTGAAAATTAATTTCAATATATTAAAATAAACATGCATTCAAGAGTATACATATATACATGTATGTTCTATTGGAAGGATAAAGCAATGAATTAAGTGTATACCAATATAAAACCCTTGTCTTAAATGTTCATTGACAGAATATTTACCATAAATGCACGTGTTTTATATGATTTTTCTAATCAATCGAAAAAGATATCTTAAACTGAATATAAACATATTATGAAATGTCAGTGATTTTTCCAGCAGACTCTTTGTTATAAACAGCTCTAGAAATTATTACTATAAATTTTTTTATAATTAGATTTTGAGAGAATAATCATGCATTAACCCATTACTGTCATATCAATTAAAACGTACTTGACCTCAACTGGTATGATTAACCCATATCTACCACTTTGTTTCACATCAACAACTGAGATTTTGAAAATTAATTTATTTAAAAGAATAATCCAATAAAGTTAGAATACCATGGATGGTGCCTGGGGATGCAAACATGATGATAATATATGATGTGAGCTCATTGGGGAAGTGGATAAATGGGTGCTAAGAATAATATATGAGCAAATCAGTACGACAGCTATTACGAAAGTCATACTGTGTAGAGTAAACTTCGGTAACAGCTAGTAAATAGTATGCACATTATAAGGGTATGCATAACACTAAAAGTATTAAGTATAGCCATCCAACTAGTAGTGACGGCAGGTCATACAAAGAATATACTACAATAGAAACAGGTTACAAGAACTATAATCTTGAAATCGATCTGCACTTCAAATTTCTGTTGACAAACTTGAGTATAAATCTAGTAATTGTAATTAATTCATGGCATTATTTTACAACTATTGACCAAACTATTCTTTTTTCTGCATGTTATACAGATGTATTTGCATTCGTAATTCAGTTTCTAACAAGACTGTCTCCACCAATCAGATCAATAGTTTCATCTCAACTTCATCACAACAATGACATCACAGATGTTCAGTGGAAGACAAAATAGTAAATCAACTAAAATATCAAGGGATTCTAGATTATTTCAGAATACAATGCATTTACCAAATGACATAAGGAATAGAAATTTGATAGTGTGACAAAAAACAAATGGATGTAGTAACTATGGCAACATAAATTATAAAAGTTAAAATTCATACAGAAAGACAAATTATTTATCAATCTCAAAACAGTTTGAGGAAATATTCGTAATCTGCTTCGTAATGTGATACATCAGCCGTTCGGCTTTTTAGAACAAACGACTTATATCCTGTGTTTTGAATCTGTTGCGTTTCTAAGGCTAATCTTCTAAATGTCAGATGTCCACAGAAAGTATTATGGGATGGATGCGTGTAACTAGTAAATATGCAGAAGATTGGGAAGCACTACAAATTCTAGATAATTTGTTGGGTTAATGTTTCAATGAAATAAATGTAAATGACCAAGAATTAGCCGAAAATATAACCTTCTACCGAAATATGAAAAAATATTCATCAAAATTTTGAAATATTGTCACAAAATTAACAAATCTGGGTGAAAAAAACCACACAAGGTAATATTGTAGTTAGTATGAAACTTATATACTAACTTTTTAAAAAAACAACAATACATAATGTAAAGTTGAAGGTGGAGTGGGGGAGATGAACAACAACAGAAACATCAGTAATATGAACAACTCTGTTCCATCAACACCAAAGCTAAAAATACTGACCTTGATTCCATGGAAACAATTACTTTTTAATATTTCTGCTGGCCATTTTGAAATGCAAATTTATCAAAATGCATACCATTGAGATTGATAATTTAAACCCTATTTCAGACCCCTTAGTTTATTCATATGTAGCAAATTCACCAATATTACATAAAATTTCTACGTCAAAATGTCCACCAATATCAATTTCATTATTTAGATTGTAAATTTGAAAGTCACTTTGAATCTCTGTTTCATAATCACCAGTGAAATAAATCACTAATAATGAATCAAATTCAAATAATTTTATGCTTTTATATTGTTTTCTTGTTAATATATCCGTACAAAACCAAATTCACTAAAATTAAACCCAAATAATATATCTGTGTCACAGTTCAATAATAGCGGTATATTTCTATCATGGACATTTTTTTTTTTTAATCGTACTATGCACAATTGGATGATGTAAATTAATTTTTAGCTCAAGATCAAAATTCATGTATATTACAGCCACATTCCCCTTACTGTCATTTCACTGTGCCATATGTGAAATACATAATTCTTTACACTATGTGATGACCTTGACTCTTTAAAAGTTGTTGACAGTTGAAACTTGTGCACCAGAATAGTAAATCATCTATTGTGGGGGGAGGGGGGGTTGAAAGTTAATTGTGTACGTCAAAATTACAAAAAGCAACTACATATACATATACATAGACAACAAATTGACATGAGTAAAACATTGTACACATGATATAAATAAAAAGCACAAAGTGGATATATACATGAAGGTGCATAAAAATCCATCCAGTATATAGGTTTGTACTTGTATTTTCTCTTTAGAAAACTTTGTTGGGGGTTTAGGGAGGGGAGACAGCACCGGTAATTAGCAGCTTATGATTCGTATCATCAGTTGTAATGATTGACAGCTTCTTTTCCAAACAGTTTTAACAGTACTGTCAGTCGATGAATGGGAAGTTATATATATATATATCACAAGTTATAAGTGCAGTGGTCAACAAGACTGCAATGTAATCGATATGAGTCCCATACTACGCATAGCAACATATGGGGGCAAATATTACACTGTTGACATAGAGTTAGAAGGCATTAAAAAATACACATCGGTGTTGAATACTGCTTCCTTAGGTGATTGACATTAGAAATGATGAAGTAAAGTTTTAACCTCATCAATGAGTAAAATGTAATTTTCTGGTTTATCTACAATCTTACAAATGCAAAACAAATACCATGGATTTAATGAAACCATAATAATCATCGTGCAGATATTAATGCATATCAATCTACCAGAGTTCAGTTTCACACAGTACAAATGTCATGTTCCATATGACGGATGTTAAAGCGGGGGAGTCGTCACCTGCGTATGCGTCAGATGGCCATAGCGTGTCATTGTTTACAAACAAGCGTCTACCCATAAGCCTTTGCATTTTTATTGTGTGTTGTTATCGTCACTTGGGACTCAATTTCTGTGAGTGTGTAAGTGATGACCCTCTCGCTTTAACAATTTTAAAGAAAAGAGCAGACATATTTAATTTATTCCATTGATGAAAAGTATATGAGACATTAGAGAATATAGGGGCTGTCGATTGTGACAAACATTCATGGGAATAGAATGGTGTCACATGCAACCTTTCTTGATGTATCTACACATCTAATTATATCACATAGTTTGGCAGTACATATACAGTCCAACTTGTCACATCATACCTTAGCTTCACAGGTTTACAGTACGACTTATGGGGGAAATGGCTGGCAAGTTCTTGTAGTTATATTATTAGATGAATAATTTTGCATAATACATAACAAATTTGCATGATTCATGACTATTTGAGCATAATTTATCAACATATTTGCATAATTTGTAAAAATTTGCATACCTGTAACAAGAGATTTTGTGCTACATCGTCTTTGATTTTGTTTTCCTCTCTGAGTTTATTAATCAGATTACACGCCCATCCACACGGCATCCAGTGCTTGACATGGGGGGTTGGTAAGTCTTCATATTCTTTACGCTCTTCTTTGGTCATCAAACCTAGAAATCAAACAATAAACACTAAGTCAGCCATTTTATGGAAATCATCTCTATAAAGCACACTTGCAATAGAGTCTATGTCCAGTTTTGCCTCAAAAATTATTTGTGCACTTTAACTAATGACAATATCATGTGTGTGTGTTATATAATATTTGTAATGTAAAAAATGTAATTTTTGTTATTGCCCTCAAATTCGACCAATTTATTGTTAGTGCAAAGATTAGCCAATTTCTGGTGAATAAAAAAAAATCTTCCAAAATTTGCAAATCTCTCAGGCAATGAAGGTAAATACATTTTTTTTTCCTGGTTCAATTTTGTTTAAAAAAAAATAAATTTAAGTACACACTCCCAGACCATATAGCAGTTCCATATTATAGTGCATTGTGGGATATTTATGTTGGTTGCACGAGCTGACACACTTTGTGATTGATGAGTTGTGTTTGATTCAATCAAAATTTACTATGATTAAGATTTGCGATATGGTCTATGATAGTGTAAAAAAAAGTTAGAGTGAGGGAGTTGATCCTCACCTGCGCTTACAGCAGAAAGGCATATAGTCATTGTACCCATGAGTCTCTGTGTATGCGCAGGTAATGACCCCTCCCCTTCCTATGCCATAAACATAACATCAACTCTTCACAGATTTTCTAAAACAAAACCGGGCAATGTTAAGCATGATATTTGATGTGCTAAGATCAGAATGAATTAATATTAGGTTGAGTTATGTCACTGTTTGGTCGGTTTACATGTTTTCAGAGCTGTGTGTTTCGTCTGTACACATAATCAATTGTACAAAGGCGAGGCATTCTGTCCCAGTTGAATGCTCATTACTGATCTATTACTGAACTGAAATTTATTTATTAAAAATCATTATAATTGTTGTATATTATTTTAATAAATAAGATTCCAAAAAATTTGTGACTTGGGTTGGTTTTGGATGATTTATCGAATTGAATCCAACGAAACATCTCAATGAAGCATTTGTGCCCCTGTATGATATCATATCTGTCAGTGTGTTTTACCAGGTGTGCATGCAATATGGCAGAAGAAATTTACGACAAAAACAGTTCGTACTTGGAAGGCGAATAATGAAATAGACATAGACTGGCTGATAGAAATAGATAGAAATATGGTGAATTTGAAAAAAAAAAAAAAAAGCATGAAAAAAATCTGACAAACATAGAAAAAAAAATTGATCTACATTTACCGGTAAAACAAAACACAGTTTTACATCAATATTATCTAAGAAAAATATATTTTGCTAAAAACAAAACTAGCAGAGTTTCTTATCATTAATGCCAAACTCAACTTTGCTACAAATCAAGTCTAATAACTACGTTCAGTACATGTATGTTTTACATAGATTACCTGCAATCACTGACCATCGTGTCACAATGTAATTACGTCATCGTCTGTATGTTACAGGCATCACTCAAACACCAAATGTAATATTTCAGGTGTTACAAATTTGCCCAGTTTGTGACAAACAGGAAATTGAAAACGAAAAACATTTTCTTCTCAATTGTAATCTATACAAGAATGAACGCTAAATCATGATCAAGAAAATTAAATACAATAAAAGAAACTTGAGGACGGATGACGAACAACTTACAGATATACTAAAAAGTAAAAATGACAAAACAATCATCGAGCTAGGAAAATTCATCCACAAAAAAAAAAAAAAAAATCCTAAAATGCCAGATGCCACAACCAACCAACCACCAAATAATTTAATTTTTTTTCGCTTCTTTTCTTTATTCAATTGTCTGTGAATGTCTTGTATTTTTTTTGTTCTTTTTGCTATTTTTTTGTATTACCTTATTGTATTTTCAACTAAGATCCCACTTCGGGATACGGTTTCAATAAAGATTATTATTATTACAAACGTTTTTTCCAGCACCACAATGTGACACTTATTAAGGTCAATATTAAAGTGATCAGATTACATCAATTTATCCAAAGCGAGTAAAAAAATGTTTTTCCTGCCGGCAATTTTCACAAATAATACAAGAACGAATGATTCACTTATGAATGAGTTATTGCATTATGAATCACTAATTATTATTATGATTTAATTTACAACTTGCTTTTCCTTAGGTATAAAAGCAGGTAATCAGTTGTACAAGTATGCCAGTATGTAATCTGAGGAACTTACATGATATGTAGTCTGCGATTCAGTATAAGTGTGTGCTCTGAATCTACATATACTCAATATAAATGTATTTTCAATGGAAACTTCAATCAAAACTGATCATTTTTCATTTTTTCCACAGATTTGCTTGTGCCAGCGACAGCTCTGTAAACACATTTATATCCTATGAGTTTAGCCTTTTCACCACCTGTTCCCTCTCTTCGTCACAAATTCAAAAAATAGTCCTATTTATACCGGTAGTCTGCACTTTGATTCAGAAGATTGCGATGAAAATAGCCAAATGTTTAGAGTAAAAACCAAAAATTGATTTTGTCTGATGGCTCCAAAATTAGGGTTTATTTCCAGCAATATTGAAGAATATAAGAAAAATGAGCAGAAAAATTTAGGCGAGAGAGTCTGGTGTTGGAAAGGTCGAATGCCCCCTCAATATCCCCTGGTCTTTATCAAATAAATATCTTGCGATACTCAGACATGCAGTTTTTCTCCCATCAAGCGATATAAACAACACAATAACAAACAAATATTACCTGCTTCAACCAGATGGCCAATTGTTGGGAAGCGCTTCAACACCGGCATAGACACAGAAGTGAAAACTATGGCAGCTGTGAGATTCAACCAACGAACGAGGGTTCTTCGTTCGATGCGAGTGGCTTCGTCGGTTCCATGTACATGAGTTGAGATGAGCTGCGATATTGAATCTGTCCATGGCAACGCTTCGTACATGCTCCACCATCGACTAATCACCAGGCTGACGTAAAAACCGAGAATGAAACTGAGCGGGATGATGGTCATCAATCGGTCCTTGAAGAATGCACACAGCTGTGAAATAGAAAGTCATTGCAAGTCAGATCATGTCAAAGATATGCTCCAGAACTGCAATCACCAAAACAAAATAGTTGCCAGGCAGCCATTTTAAATCCCATATAAAAAACATGTGCACCTGCATCCCATGTTGTCCAATGTTTGTACCAATTTTCAACGAAAAATTTATACATGACCTAGATCCAGGACCAGTATGGCAGAAATGCTTGGTTTTGATTAATTTTTAACATTGAAATGACCACTAATAGTGCATGTACATGTGCATATGAATAGTTAAAGTTTTAACATTGGTAACTCTAGAACAGCATTTGTTAAAACAAAATGCAACTAGTCTACTATTTTTAAATTGATCTAAAAAAACAAAATGACGTGCATCAAGCTAAGGCTTCATAATGTCTGATGTTTGTACCAAGTTTGAACAAAATCTATCCATACATGACCAGGATCTGATTCTGGAAAGGCAGAAATGCTTAATTTTGATTAGTTTTTTAGCACAAAAATGGCCGCCATTCAACAATCTTGAATCAGATCATGAATCCTATAGACATGTATAAGTATCGTAATAGTAGTGAATACAATACTATTAGGGCAAATATGGTATATCTAAAGTTATAAACTAATGGTACTCAAAGGTTAACAAATACCGGTAGTGTATTTTTTCGATAAATTTATTAATAGCTCAAAAAATCAGACCAATTAAAGTTCCTGAGAGATAGTTAAGCATTTTGAAGTACATTTTTGTTAATCCAGTATGTGATTAAAATCAATAATTTTTTTTAAAAATATTTTTGAGTGAAGTAACAGTTCTGTTTTGACAGAGGTGCGTGACTATTTTTCTATTAATATGAAAATTGATGATATGATAATAAAATATATCTCAGTATCAACTAGGTCTGATACAACCTAACCTAAGGGGATGGGAGCACGCTTGCATTGAAACATTCTATACAGGTTGAACCCAAGTGTCTGGAATGGAGTCCCTGTTTGAACAGATCGTACTTTCTCTATTAATATGCACTCGAAATATAAATAACAGAAGTGTTAATGGTTATAATAAGTTGTATTTTAATAATTCAGTAAACAACAAATACAATTTCGGATTTATATGCGCTTTTATTTTGGATGTGCTTTTAATAGAGCTATTATGGTATCCTTATGGCTGCCTTGGAAGAGGTAGGTTTCTGCTTGCGGCACATCCATGTCACCCCCCTTGATTTATCAGTATATACACTGATATAGTCATAGTCCCTGATAAGTATAAAAGCTGAGACATACCAATTCAAATGATTGCTGATGTTCAGTACCAGTCAATGCAAGTCTATAGATGAGAGACAGTCCATAGTAGAGGAGTAGAAACACCACGAGTTCTTTGTAGATTAGTTTATAGATGCTGCCTCGCCACATGAACAGGAGACGAGAAAACGAACACACATTGGCTTTGGAGACTTTCAGTGAATAAGAAATCGTCATTGCGATGTCTTTCTACAGAAGTTATAAGTAATGAAGAAGTGGAGCTGAAACAAATAAGAAAATGAACTAAGATATACCGGTAATCAGTTGTAGAGGGACTGTTAGGTAATGTATTTATTATAAATGATCTGTGACATTTACATCACTGGCAGCTGATTTACTTAAGCTGCCTCGTCATTGTAAAATAATAGGTTTGTATTCTGGGTTTTATAAAAGCATGAATTTGTTTTATATAAAATAGTTCTAAGGGTTTCATAAATTTCAAACAACTAAACCAAACAAGTGTTTAGAGATTCATGGCAGTATAAAGCGAGGTGTATGTTTCATGAATGTTTCATAAATGTTTTCATTAAATGTACGATAGTTTTAGAAAAGCTATTTAAAAAATTTACATTTTATAAATATAAAGCAATTATAAATTTGAAAACTGCCAGTGACCAATCAGAATGATCATGACGACCCAGCTGTCCATATGCATTGGGTGTTGATCCATCGACATAGACGTATCAACCAAAATCTGCTCGGCTTTGCGGCATATTGTGGATCATCGCACAAATTATTATAGCCAATCCAGTTGTCGCAATTACAAATGCTCAGATAAATCGGTTATACGCTACTGATAAATTTTCGAAAAGGTTTTTCTGAAACCACCGTATCTAGCAACAGACAATTAATTGTAAATGAATGCCCCCTCCCTGGAAATTTGGAGTGGGGGCTGGGAAGAGGAAAACATATTAATGGGTGAAAATAATTTGAGTTAAAAATTTTAAAAGAACAGCACTTTTGAAAACACGACTAAAAAATATTGACATCTGCAGATACGAGTGAATAAAATATCTTGCAAAAAACAATATTTCTCCAGTCCCATCCAACGGTTTGCTCGTTAAACAATGTCAAATAAAATATGCCACACATAGCAAGAACAACAGGGTCAATTACACATAAGATAAAAATATGTCAGGCATTTTGCTTGTAACTTCGCCTCACAATATTATGCAAGCAACTTGAACGCATACTGATCGACGCCGGGGATCGTCCTTCATATGTTTCTTGTTTCATCAATGAGCGAATTGTACGAGGCTGACGCAACACTGGCAACTCGAATAAGAATTATGTACATGTAAAGCAGGAAATGGTCCGAGGATGTGAAATATCACGTCGAGGGTATCACAAGGTTTTGTCACGGGCGTGTACTATTTTCATTTTACATTCAGGTTGATGCAAACGATCTCGAATATGCCGCCACAGAATAGATAAATAATACAACTTGTATTGCAAACCTGTTTATAGAGATGGACATATAATACAGCAAATGTCTCCGCTGCGCAGTGCCACTTTGTTTTTGTTCGTCGTCCAGAAAGAAAGAAGGAAATCTTGCTTGTCAGCCTCGACAGTCTAATGATTTAATACGTTTATTTATTCGGGTCTTTGTTTTCATGAAAGCGCCACCAACGTTAAATATTTTTGCTTCGTTCGTTCTCTGTGTGGCGGGAAAACATCCAGGCGGACGAGAAAGGCATTTATTTCTCAAATCCAGGATAATTAAATCGTTATTTGAACCATTATATATTAAAATCAGAAGGCCCAATGTTAGGTGAACCATTTAACATTTGGGGAGGAGGCTAGAAGAAATTGGTCAATTGCATTCCTTTTTTTTCACACTACTGTGGCAGGGATTATTTTTTTCTGAAAGCATGTCTGAGGATTTGTTTTTGTATTTGGCAGTAAAAAGAACACATTATTATTACAAGAAAAATCTACCATACTTCAAAAATGTATACAAGTACATAAAGTTTGAATATAATTGGTCTGTGCTTACTAATTTTTTTGAAAGTTCAAGTCAAAATTCTAATTTTGAAGAAAGTTTACAACGTCTCAGTTTCTACAATAGTAAAACTCGCCATCTTTGTTTATACATGTATAAGACCAATATCAATATGGAACATTCATGGAACAGCTGAAAATTAGCTAATTGTCATGCAAATTAGATAATTAATATGCATGGCTTTTTACCAAAACATAATCAAATCTGCACATTGGCCCAGAGCATCTATGCACCAAGTTTCATCGAAAATCGATGTATGGTTCTTGAGATATCAGACGGACGGACGCACACACACACACACATACAAGCCGGTAGGCTGGTTGGCTGTTGTCATGGTAGGACATGAACATGAAGCTAACGTCGGTTTATAACCGAGTCTCATATACGAAGTTCG
Source organism: Saccoglossus kowalevskii (assembly GCF_978046115.1). NCBI lineage: Eukaryota > Metazoa > Hemichordata > Enteropneusta > Harrimaniidae > Saccoglossus > Saccoglossus kowalevskii. Next base: position 17,140,908 of record NC_140646.1, read on the forward strand.
CAAAAAAACATTCAGTCTTAAGAAATTACTTTATTTTATTGTTAGGACGTATTCTGTTGTTAAATTTATTATTTCCAACTGTTTTGAGATAATATTTTCTAGATTGAAGGCAGCATTAGCATTGAAAGCATTCATAGTTTAAAGTTGCGCTGGGATTACGTTGATACAGTGTAACCATAGTCAACTTGAGCTTGGGAAATTGTTTACAGCAGAAGTTCAAAACAAAGTTGGAGCACCGACACTGAGCTCCAACCTGAGCTTTAACTTGAGCTTGGGAAATTTACAGCACTACTAATAAACTCAAAATGAAGTTGGAGCACCGACACAGTTGTGTTGAAGTCAGCCATCAAAGCAAGCAAAAAAAAAACATACTCTCCGAAAAAACACACAAGTCTCTAAACACAGTTTGAACTTGCCGTTAGAAAAGGATTGTAGATTACGTAAATTGTCTCCCATTGGATGAGAACATTAATTGAAGTCAGTGAAAATGGCAACAAAACTGTAAGCGTTACGTCATGGTATTGATTATGACATGGGCGCGCAGAAGCCAAAACGGGGAATATTTTTACCCCGATATTTTACAAGAGTGGAAGATCATAAAAATAACCATGGAATGACCCCTACCACCTGTTGTTTACAGCGGAAGTTCAAACGAAGTTTTGACTAAGAGTTTTGACCAGCGTTTCAAGTAATGTTGCTGACATTAGTGAAGCCATAGAGATATACAGAAATAAACATATAAGAAATCAACGTTTTACCACTTTTATTGTTAATATACGTAATGGGCAAAAGAGGACATAATGATTTTCTTTCATTGTGAAATTCACACCTGTAAGATCGTGAGGCAGAAATTAATACAATGGTGGGAACACAAACTTGAGCTTTATTTATTCACTGCATGAACATGGCAGCCATATTGTAAACACTGTTTTACATATTGCCTGTGAGGGCGCACTTCACAAATAACAATTACATGTACATGAATATAAATGTGTACTACTGTACTGGACATTACATCCATCTCCTCTTTAGATATTCAGTCCATGAATGTTAATGAATAAATCATATTGCAGAGTTTGTATACTTCTGGTATAATCTATATGGTAGCCTTTAACTTGCCTTGTAGAGGTTATAATATAAGTTCATAAACATAGGTATCTCACAAATATTCATTGCAGTAGTAACGATGAAGCATAAATTCAACGATGTTAAACATTAACGAAATAACCAACTAACTACTAGAAAATTCCATACTTGAACTTGAACTTGAAACCCTGAGAATGTACCATTAAACATTAACAATATAACTAACTACATTTTTGTAACTACATGTACTAGAAAATTCTATACTTAAACTCAAAACCCTGAGAGAAGAAAGGTGTCAATCAGGTCAATGATCTCATTGTTATTGTTTATGTTATGAAGTCTTTGAGGTATTCCGGTTCACGTCTTAATCTGATTGTTTTGCGTATTGATTGTGGTTGTATGTCCGGTGGAGTAGATGGTACATTTTCAACATCTGAAGAATTAAATTCTTTTTCTTCTATCTCTTCTAACTCCTCTTCACCTGGAATAACTCCCTCGCTGAATTTCAGTTTCTTGAAATAAGAGCTATTGCGTGTGACTTTATGATTGTTCCCTTCTGTTGCTCAACTTGATATGGCTCTGGCTTAAATGGCGTGGACATCTTATTTTGTTTTCTTTGTTTGATTAGTACACGATCTCCTATTTGAATGTCTGACGGTTTTGCATGATTTCTTTGATCAGCATACTCTTTCATAATCTGTTTCTTCATTGCATCTCTGGATTGTAGATCTTTGTTTTTGTAATGCTGGTGCTGTATTTCTGGAAGTGTGGTTCTTAGTTTTCTTCCATTCAGCAATTCTGCTGGAGATTTGTCAGTTGTGGAGTGTGGTGTAGCACGGTATTGACGTAGAAATTTGAATATTTCTTTATGCCAATTCTTGCCTTCAATTACGGCGGTATGCACTGCCTTTTCAACAGTTCTCATTGCTCTCTCTTCACCATTTGCTTTTGGCCACAGTGGTGTCACTTTCTGGTGATGAAATCCCAAGTGATTAGCAAATTTGCTAAAATCATGTCCATTAAATGGTGGACCGTTATCAGACTTCACCACTTCAGGTATACCTTGACGTGCAAATATTTCATCTACACGTGGAATTACAGCTTGTGCTGATGTTGATCGAAGGAATGCAATTTTTGGAATTCTACTGTAGTCGTCAATTAATACTAGAATATATTCACCGCTAGGAAATGGACCACAGAAATCCATTGAAACATTCTTCCATGGACCACTAGGTAGTGTAGTTATTTTCAATGGCTCATTATTTGGCTTTGAACTATGATTTGCTGCCTGACATGGAATGCATTTAGCTATCAGTTCATCTACCATACGGTCTATCCCAGGAAACCATAATGTTTCTCTGAGTAATCTCTTGGTCTTCACGACTCCTTGATGTCCATTATGTGCTAATTTTACTGTACGTTGCTGTAATGCGTGTGGAATTATGAGGCGGTATCCTCTCAGTAGTACCCCTTTTGCAATCGACAGTTCGTCCTTCACTTTTCTATACTGAGCAATTTCAGGATCAACATCATGCCACCTTTGTGTTAGTATTACATGTGACAACTTTTGTAATGTCTCATCTTCTGAAGTAGCTTTCTGGACTTCTTCAAGTGTCAATGCGTCTGGCATTGAATTCTCAACAATGAAGTTAACATAAGTGTCAATTCGTGAACTATGGTCGACAGAATTTGTCATATCCTTATCTGAGTGACGACTCATATAATCTGCCGGGTTTTCTTTACCTGGGCGATAAATTACTTTGTATTTGTATGGTTGCATACGTAGACACAGACGTTCAATTCTGGCTGTAGACTTGCGCTGTGGTTTATTGAAGATTCCTTCTAATCGTTTGTGATCTGTGATTATTTTAAAGGATGATCAATAAATGTATTAGTGAAAATGTTCCCTTGTTCATACCATCACAAGTGCCTCTCTCTCTGTCTGGCTATATCTACTCTCAGCATCAGTTAGTGCGCGACTTGCATATGCGACTATGTTCCGATTTTCATCTGTAGTGATCTGCACTAGAATCGCACCCAATCCTGTTGGGCTGGCATCAACGATAATCTCTGTATTATACTCTGGGTTGAAGTATTTCATCACTTTCTTACTAGCCATTTCAGTTTTTAGTGCACTGAATGACTTTTGTTGTCTTGGGCCCCATGACCATGGTACATCTTGATGAGTAAGCTCTCGTATGGGTGCTGATATAGATGCGAAGTCTGGTATGAATCTGGCTATGTATTGTGCCATGCCAAGAAAACTTCTGATTTCCATTACATCCTGTGGTTCACTGACCTTCAGTAGTGATGATACTTTCTTATTGTCGGCTGATACTCCCTTAGCAGAAAAGGTATGCCCATAGAATGTGATTTCTGACTTACTGAATTCACATTTCTCTCTGCTGGCAGTAATATTATTGTCTCTTAGTCTCTGCAATACAGCTTTCAATTGGTCATCATGATCTGTCTGTTCCTTGCCGAATATTATTATGTCGTCTGATATATTTCTAGCACCTGGAATTCCTTGCAGTGCATCAGAGACAGCCTTCTGAAATATTTCTGCCGCTGAATTTATGCCAAAACTTAGTCTCTTGTAACGAAATAAACCTAAATGTGTGGCAAATGTGGTTATGTGTCTTGAATCAGGATCCAGTTCTATTTTATGATATCCCTTGTTCAAATCTATTTTGGTGAACATTGTAGCACCATTTAAATCTACTATCAGATCTTCTATTGTCGGTATTGGGTGACGTTCTCTTTCTATAGCTGTATTTGGAGCTCTCATGTCAACACAAATACGAATATTTTTTTTCTTTGGCACAACAACAATCGGGGAAACCCACGGTGTTGCACCTACGGCCTTTTCTATTATGTCTAACTCTTCCAATTTCTGTAACTCTTTCTCTACTTTATCTCGAACGTGGAATGGAACACGACGATGCTGTTGAGCGACTGGTTTAAATGATTTATCAATATGTAATTTTGCTTTGACATGTTTCATCTTTCCAATGCCCTCAAAACGATCCATGAAATTATTAACTATTTTCCCAACTGTGGGTACAGGTATTGTAGAATGTACATTATTCACGATGCGTAGCAATCCAAGATTCACTGCTGTTTCACACCCTAACAAATTTCCTCCTGTGCCTTTAACTACACAGAAATTCTCAGTCAACTGTTGGTTAGTTACAAGTGATTGTACAGTCATCTCAGCTTCACCTATTACTGGAAGTGGTTTTACAGCATTATAAGCGTATATTTTCTTTGATGATTGACGTAATTGAACACCTTTAATTTGTTGCAGTGTTTGCTCATCTATGATGTTAATATCAGCTCCCGAGTCAATGAGACATTTTACCGGTTGTCCTGCTAACATGACTTGTGTATGTGGTTGAAATTTATCAATGACTGGGGATACTGATATGTGGTATACATATTCATCATCTGTAGAATTATCTTCGTGGACGTCAATTGCTTTCGCTCGCTGTATATTATTGCTCCTACATACTTTTGCAAAATGTCCAATTTTCTGACACTTTTTGCATGCTTTGCTGCGTGCTGGACATGGAGTATCTTTGTGTGGGTATATGCCACCACATCTGAAGCAAGACTTACTAATATCATTTCTAGTTGGACCTTTGACCTGACTTTGACCTGAACTCTCTCCTGATTTTGAATTCAGCCATGGTTTTTTTTCTATTCCTATTAAATTTCTTAGACACATGCTTAATTTCAGAAATATGATCTACCCTATCAGTGTCCTCTATGCCTTTTGCTTGACGTTCTGATATTTCAAAAGCACGACCTGCATCAAGAATGTCTTTTAATGACAAATTTTCTCTGAGTGCTCTCCTTCTCAGCCTTGCTGATGTTGTAGATAGTACTATTTGTGACTTGATCTCTTCATCTTCATTATGAAATGTGCACGTCTTTACAAGTTGTCTCAAACGTGTGTTATAACTTTCTAATGTTTCACCAGGTTTCTGTGATGCATTTCGGAATACATAAACTTCGTATGCTTTATTTACTTTGGGTACAAAGTATTTATTCAGTGCTTCCAAGGCTTGTTTGAATTCCAGTATCTGGCAGGGTATCAAAAATATCTGCTACCTCATCCCCAGCTGAATATAATAGTAAGGCACGCTTTCTCTTATCATCAGTAATTCCCTTGGCAACCAAATATGTCTCAAAACGTTTCAACCATTTTGTCCATCTTGTCCCTATGGAGGTGCTTTCATCATGTACTGGGAATGACGGAAATGGAAGCAGTGCAGTAGCCATTGTTCAGAATTAATTCAATAATTTCACATCCAGCGAATCTGTATTACTCTGACGGTAGTCTGAATTCTAACGAATCTGTAAACTCTGACACTGGGAAATGTGTATGGCTGATTTACACACTACATGTATGTTCAACTCACGGTTTATGAATTAAAATATTTCTGCAGGCATCTCAGGTTTTCTTGAATGTTGCACTAGATCTTGTTCATCCTCGTCGCCATGTTGTAAGATCGTGAGACAGAAATTAATACAATGGTGGGAACACAAACTTGAGCTTTATTTATTCACTGCATGAACATGGCAGCCATATTGTAAACACTGTTTTACATATTGCCTGTGAGGGCGCACTTCACAAATAACAATTACATAAATATAAATGTGTACTACAGTACTGGACATTACAACACCTATCGTTATACGTGTTGATATCAGGTATTTCATAACAATAAGTCTTGTCAGTATAGGTTTGTTTAAATGTGTTCGATTTATTCTGGAGTGGAAAATAGTGATATTTTGGCCAGTAGACGAAACACATTGAGTGACGTGCCATTTTACATTGGCATCAAGTCTTTTTGTAATTGCATATATTTACTTGGTTTTAATATAAGTAAAAATAAAGTATCTAAGTGTCTTATATTTATGCCCCTTTTTATTACGTCTTTATTATTATCCATGAATTAAATACAAGGTGTTTGGAAATTTTGTAATAAGACGTATGATTTACACTATGGCCACGAGGTCAATAAAAAACAACAACATCACAAAACAAGTTATTATAAAATACAGACCAGGCTTTAAGATTCAACTATTGGGATCGAAACGTTCGTCCGCCCACCACGTTGATCAAAGTTTCTGATGGTCAACAGCCAAACCCACAAAAACACTACACACATAAGGAAAACCAAAAATATTTCTTGAAATCTTAAATTGAAAATAATTCTCGCTAAATGAAAGGGAACAACTCTAAAGATTGACAGTCCTGGTAAACACTGTAGACATTGTCTACTCATCACTCAGTCCCCTCCAAGCCACCAGCCAGGAAATAACCCCTGAAATATCTTACTTGTACAACCTATATTTACATCAATATCTATTATGTGGGGATTATATTCACGAGTGCCCAGTAGTTAAACAAAATACATAGAAATGCTTGTTTCACCACTAAAAACGGTAAAATGTATATACTGCAAGACATGCTGTGGTCTCTGCTGTCAAACATTTTCGGTACATGTTTTTCTAAAAACACTATCGTCTCCCATCCAACTCCTAAATACACAAATAACACAACAAAATGAGTATATAGATATAGTACAAAACTCCCTTCACCTTTCTGTTAATGTATTACTATGATATTTATAGTTTTTGTTGTGCTTTTGAGATGTGATTGTCTCTAACCTTTTGTCTATTCGACCTAGGTTGTTTATGTTTGAAAAATCTAAGGTGACAAATCACTAAATTGTCATTTACTCATCGAATTTTAGAATACCGGTATAAAGAATTAAAATGCAACAATACAGAATATTTTTTGGCTTGTGTATATTGAATAACAAAGAAAGAAAAAGTCAAAAGTCTGTTTTGGGTTGGAGAGGTTTTACATCTAGCTTTGTTGATGTTCGGTCTTAATGTAGCTTGTAATCTAACAAACCAGGACGTAGTCTAGCCTGGGTGTTACCATGGAGGTAGAAAAGATAGTTTTACCATAGTCCTATCAGGGGTAAATTCTTTTCCTCGGGGTTCTCGTCTCGTCTCTATATCTCGTCCCCTTGAGGTATGGGATCGGGGAAGTCACTTAAGCTTTACAGTCAAATAAGACACACACAACGAAATACGTTTCAACTCTCGTCTTAGTCGGTCAATCGAGCACTCTATAAGACACAGCGCCCTGGGGAAAAGTCCCCAAGACTATCACAAGGCTGACCCAAGACTCTCTTAGACTGCGTCAACACTCGCCCCAAGGCTCTCCAGGACTGCTCTAGACTGCGTCTATCGTGTTGTGCTCCCCAAGACCAACTCAAACTCTCTTTATTCATTTTCAACACTCTAACCAATTACAAAACAGTAAAAAGACTCTAGGGCGTAACTTTCAATCATAAAGCCAATCACACTAAGTACTGAATACGTCATATCTTTTGATTAATCGTTCACTACATTAATAACTATGGAAACCAACTGTCAGAATAGCAACGGTTATCTGGTAATTAGTTCCAAATCACTGAGCCAAGTTCCGTCCAAAACTTCAAATAGGCTTAAACGATGACAGACATAACACAGCAATTCAGCTAATAATCAGCTAATTAAGTCGGTCAACAGATACGCGAAAACAAATTCATGACACATCCCTTCACCCAAACTGAGATTATGCCTCCTGGAATAACACGTTCATAAATCAAAGATACCGTCAGCCACTCATCGTCATAGGGTTAAATACAATACTAAGAAAAGGTATAAATCAAAAAAAGTAAAACACACTAATAAGTACAATGATTATAAAGTCTAAATACAATGGTTATAAAGTCTCAAATATCAACGGTTATGAATCAAAAACAAGGGAAAGGCTACCAATCAACTCACTTTTCTCAAAACGGTTCGCTGAGGTAACCCTTCGCTGCCCTGTCTCCATTACTAAGGTTACAAACTCTATATCAAAAGGTCAAAAAAAACTAAGGCGTGGCGGTGTAACCAAGCGATCAGCCAATCGCTGCAGTCGACAGCATGATCACGTGATTACCAGGGATGCGTTTCTCGGTTAAAGCATTGCAAAGCAGTAACTAATAAACAATGAATAAACAAGCTATTAATCAAACTCCTGTCATATACGCTTATAAACTTCAACTGAACTCACAAGTCGTTAATCTAAACAAAAGTCATACGACGTGGAAACAGAATGCAAAGACAAATTCGCTTTCATAACACATATTACTCCTCTGGCAATTAAAAAACGGGGAAAAGCAAAACAATAGAAACTACTGAGTTACATATAATCCTGTCAATCATGAACAAAAGCTTGCGTTATCAAACAATACGTCAATAAGCGCACCACCTCTCATTCCAAAAATATATTAAAAAACGTTACAAAAGTGCTCTCAACTCAAAAAGCGTCAGAAGTATTCCGGAAACAACACAGAAACAAAAACAACTCTTAAAACGTCGGTATCTCTGTACTCGAAAAATCTCAAAACTCTGAAAAACTCTTTAGGGCATTACTTTCCCCATCATATCCCTTACTCATAAACTCATTAAAACACCATAAAACTTCACAAAACTCATAACACTGTGTTGCAAATACTTGTCCACTGAAATGCGCTTAGATCGTTATAAAGGACCTCGCACGTCACTAAATATCATTTCAAAACAAAGATCTGGGCGCTTACATAACATACAATTGAACATCACGAAAAAACGGTCAGAAAAACGATAGGAAAAGCAAGCAATACATTACATTACTGAGCAATAGTGTTGGGATTGTGAAAAGAGTTCAACGTCCTTGAGTTACACAGTGTCAGTTACAGTGTCTAGCGAGCAGTTCTCTAAGCAATACACAGATAGCTAAAGTTCTAATTCAAAGTCTATATAGCGTCTTCTTCTTTCGTCGCGTTAGTCCGGGGTCGTTCTTTCATCTTCTTGTCTTTAATGTCGCTCAATTCTTAATTATAAAGTCCTATCCGGTACTCGTCCTTCATAAGGGGTTCTGAAATCTTCATCTCTTCAGCGTTTTACATCGGTGTCGTTCGGGTAAAGCCGTTAGTCGTCAAGCGCAGTTTTGTCTCTGCCATGGAGCCAGTTAGTTCGGTTCACAAGAAAGACACACCTTCGCCATTTCACTTTTCTTCACAGGATGTCAATGTGTGTTAAACACCTGCTCGGGTTCATCCAAAACGTATCACGGGGGTAAATTCTCTCTCTGGGTGTCTCCCACTTGTCAGGGGGGAAACTCGTCTCGTCTCTCTATCGCGTCCCCTTGAGGTACGGGATCGGGAAAGTCACTTAAGCTTTACAGTCAAATAAGACACACACAACGAAATATGTTTCAGCTCTCGTCTTAGTCAGTCAATCGAGCACTCTATAAGACACAGCGCCCTGGGGAAAAGTCCCCAAGACTATCACAAGGCTGACCCAAGACTCTCTTAGACTGCGTCAACACTCGCCCCAAGGCTCTCCAGGACTCGACTCGACTCTCCAGGACTGCACTCTCTCTACTGCGTCTATCGTGCTGTGCTCCCCAAGACCAACTCAAACTCTCTTTATTCATTTTCAAAACTCTAACCAATTACAAAGCAGTAAAAAGACTCTAAGGCGTAACCTTCAATCATAAAGCCAATCACACTAAGTACTGAATACGTCATATCTTTTGATTAATCGTTCACTACATTAATAACTATGGATATAAACTGTCAGAATTAATCTGAATAGCGGGCGGTTATCTGGTAATTAGTTCCAAATCACTGAGCCAAGTTCCGTCCAAAACGTCAAATAGGCCTAAACGATGACAGACATAACACAGCAATTCGCTAATAATCAGCTAATTAAGTCGGTTAACAGATACGCAAAAACAAATTCATGACAGCAATGTACAATATCGTCATCTTTCGTTTCTGGCACACTGTCGAAGAAGCTGCACTACAATTTAAAGGGCGGTAGTCGTCGCGCCGCGCATGTGCGACATTTGTGTTGACAAACGTTGCTTTTCCCACAATCCAACATCTCGTTTGATTATATATGATATGATATGATATGATATGATATGATATGATATATATGATATTATGTCTACCGGATTCAACGGGAAAAGAATGTGCGGAAGCATTACATTTAGTATATGACATTCTAAGTTTTAATTTTACCTAAATAATCGTAAAATTCAAAATATTATTTAGAACACCTGTAAAAGTTTACAATTGTTCAACAAATTGTTTTTTCACTTCATGCGATACAAACATTTTAGCTTATCTTCACAAATATCACAACAAATATTCTGACGTGGGTGTGAATTAGCCAGACCTGTTATCACTCGTAATTTGTGGATAAAGTTAAGCCATGGGTCATGCACAAACGTTTTAGATTCTTCATAGGCTGCATCAATGATAGAATTGTTTGTTTTTACATACTAGTCTTTGATAATATTTCATAAATGAAACTATCACTCATCCGGAGCATTTTGTACATCTTAAACAGTGTTTCTGTGCTTTGTCTTGTAGCTTAGACAGAGCATTATGACACTTTCTATTTGTTTGAAAAACAATGCCGAGGTAAGTATAATAATTAACACACTGACATTTTGTGGTGTCCAAATAAAACTGAAACTTTTTACCTAGTCCGTTAAAAATATTAATGACTTTGCTTTTGTTAATATTTACTTTTAAATCCAAATTGTTACAGTAATGTTGGACTGAATCAATGCACTTTTGTAACCCGTCTTGGGTTGTAGAAAACACTAGCAAGTCATCAGCATATAACAAACAATTGAGCTACGGTTCAAAATATTTCTCATATATAGCAGTTGACGTGAAAGTTCCTTGCACACTTGTGTTTATAATATGACTGTTGACAATAAGCGAGTAACCAGTACGCATGCGTGCTTCCCAAGATTTCTCCACCAGAATATATATAAAGCAGTAATACTGGGAATAATTTTACAATTTTATATATATTATATATATATGATTTTACAACAATTAAAGCGAAGGGGTCGTCACCTGCGCACACGGGATTTGAGTCCCAAGCGACGATAACAACGCACGTTAAATGAATGCAAATGTTGATGTTTTTCTTATAAATCCCAACTAATTGTCGAAAAGGGTGTTTACAATCCCGGTCATAAGAAATTCGTGACTGTTTTCCATCCTCCACTAAGGTTATTTTTCTCCAGTCATCTAATCTTTCTTCTGGTGTCTTAAGTACTGCTGATTTGCTAGCATCTGAATAAAGACAGGATTACATTCAAGTAATGAGTATACAAAATGTAAATGTTTGAGCTAGGTGCATTTGAAATACCAGTCATTCCAAACTGGAACTGTTTATTTTCGATGGATATTAAAAAACAGAGAAACTTTCTAATCCAGAGAGCAGATTTTGCTGTCAAAGATTTTGGTCATTATTTGCATCGCATATCAGGAAATCGTGAACATGCAACAGCATTATATAAGGTATCATATTACAGCATTATCAAAAGTATGTGTGGCATATTTACTTGATCATACTGGTATTACTTAGAACCACATACATGAATTACTGGTACATATTTTTGTTGGAGTGGAGAAAAATTGGCTATAATCACAGTTCAACAGCAAACTATTCATTTTCATTTCATTAGCCTTAGTACTTATAGAATTAATATCTACCATTTACACTCTCAGGTACATCAGTGCTTTCATCAGGAAAATCTGGACATTCATCTTCACTTTCTGTAAAGTAATAGAAGCAAGTCATTTTAATGTGTCCATTTCACCAATTTTGACAGTTTTAGAAATTACACAATGATAATGGCAGAACAAAATAGTACAAACACATATCAGCCCAGGCAACCATTACAAAATGTTCATCTAAGGCCTAAAAAAAACTTATTTTGCCACTGCACAGTGACACCTTTTGAAGCCATGCATGGCAAAGTCCCTGTTAGTTATCAAATTTAAGATATATAGTTTTGTTTATAGTAATATAGTTGGAACACAATTCATTGAAAATGACACAGTCACCATAACATTTTTGAAAGTTCTTTTTGTGCTCGTCATATTAAAGCGGAGGGGTTGTCGCGAGCGTGTCCTTGAAACTTGAGTTCCAAGTGGTGTATACAACAGATTGTTTGTTTACATCAAAACACGTGTTCCGTGTAGTAGTAATATGGCCAAAAATAAAAACAACCGTTAATCGGCCATCTTTGATCTGATTATGAAATACACTGATATGTATGATGTATGTGCCAAATACGAATGAAAATGGCACATACATTGTGGAATAATAGTAGTAAGGCCAAAAAGTCAGATGGCTGTCAATCAGCCATCCTTGACCAGATTTTGAAACAAATTGTCATGGACATGCATCCTAACATGTATAAAGTACATGTATGTGCCAAATTTGAATGAAAACTGACAGAGCACGTCCAAGATACCGCACATAAAAAAAACAAGATGCCTGCCAGGCGACCATCTTTGATCCAATTGCGAAATAAATTGTCATGATCATGTATAATCTATGTACCAAGTTTGAATGACAACTGACAAAGCATGTCCAAAATACATCATTTTCAAAAAACAAGATAGCTGCCAGTCAGCCATTTTGAATCGAATCGCTAAACCACTGCATATGCATATGTTCCACATAAGGTACTAGGCACATGCAAAGAATGAACGGAATCGGTCCAAGGGATTCTGAGATATGACTCCAGACGGACGCACGGACGCACAGACACACAGAGACCGAATTATAAATCCCCGTTCGGACATGTTAGAAGTATGGATCCAGAAGATGATGCTTGATTATTGATGATTTGTTAAAATGAATTAAAATGATTGACAGCTTGTATCTAATCGTCAAACGATTACTTGTCCATATTGAGAAATATTGATCTGCAACAGCATTAATTAAAACAAAATGGCCACAAGTCGGCCATTTTGAATACATCTATATATCTATAACATGATGTAAACGAATATATGTAAACGAATATATAAAAAGAATATATAAAAAGAACTGCATTCATTAAAAAAAAATGGTCGCCAGTGCATCAAGGTCCCACGTATGCACCAAGTTTAAACAAAATCCATCCATAAATGCTTGATTTTGATGATTTTTTTAGCACAAAAATTGCCACTATTCGGCCATCTTGAATCAGATCGTGAAACAAATTAATGTGCATATGTATAGTATCATGTATGATGTATGTGTGAAGTTTGATTGTGATTGGTCCAGGCATTTGTAAGATACAAGTACAGAAGCACGGAAGCACAAAGGTCAAAACATAAGTCCCTGTTTTCGAACTGCAAAGACAAGCATACTGAATGAATTATTTTTTCTAAAAGATGACAAAAATTGACAGTGAAATGAAAATTAATCTTATTATTAACGGATGATAAAGCATAGAATACCATATCAGCATCTCCATTGTATTCTACCAATGTGTCAGCTTTTTCCTGTATCTGAAAAATGTTTAGTACTCAGATGATAAGGTGACATCTCAAGGGGAGGGATATAAATGCCAAACAGCTTAGTTTCAACTCAGTTGATACAAGTATGATACAGATCTGCTACCTGCAATCAAGCATCCCAAAGTAAGTGTCATATTGAATTAGGAATGATTATGAGAACAATAAATACCTCCGACTGCTTGGTATCATCATGCACATCAGAAATAACAGTGACATCGCTGGCACATGCTGAATTATCCTGAACAATTTCTCCTGGATCAATATCAATAGGCATGAAATTACAGACTTCCTGGTGATCAGTAATATTGGCAATTATAATATTTTCATGACAATAGATACAGTCAACTATAGCCACTTCTCCATGTAGGTTCTGTGAAATTAGGATTGAATAATTTGTCATATTATGTCCGACGGAGATATAACAGATATGTTGATTTAAATGTCACCAGCATACTAGACAAAATGACAAATATAATGTGCATCACACTTTTGAACATTCAATATATCCCTGCTGTATTTTTAGGTAATGAGAATTTTTTTTACAACCCAGAACAAAAAATCCAAACTTATCAAAGCTTAGTAAAAAATCTGAAATCCCTTAGTAAGCAACTGAAATATTAAATAAACAAGCACTGAGCACTAAGTTTTTACATAATGTTTGTCATAGATGAAGTATATATTTGATTGTTTATTGTGTCTTATCAGATGCACTTCAACTACAGCTTATCTGTAAACAGTCTGCTGTTGAATATTGGTAGTACTGGTAATGTTTGATAGTGGATTATCCATCGATTGGTATATTTACATAACAATGGATACTAACATATCACTGGCAACACACGATTTTCTCTAAATTTGCACCCATTGGTATAAAATTATTCTCTCAACAGCATGATTATTATATGCTCTGCAGTAGAACTGGGTAATAAACTGTAACATTCATTTACAAGTATTTTGTTGTAATATTAGAAAAATTATTCTAGTGTCGAACACACAGGGGCATACTTTCAGATCTAACTTACTATTCTAACCGGAATTAAAATATGTGTTTTGACCTTTTGATCGCTGTTGTTCCCGTTCAAATCGGCCAATTTTTGGAAGAGTTACAGCTTTTATAATATTTCCTATTTTTATTATTGTGAATACATAATGACCAAATTTATAGTAGTATTTCTTATTATTTTGATTTTTCCAATAATTAGTGCAATTTTCGGTTTTTATAAAGGTCAAGTGGCGGTGTTGGCTTTGACAATGTTCCTTTTTGTGGATGCTTTGTATGATATGCTCACACAACTAAACAAATGAAGGCATTTAAATATTCTGTAGAATGCTTGTAGTTTAATGGAGCATAAATTTCAATTATCTCTATTCTCGTTTTCTGTATAAATAGAGAAACATGGAGATTAAACATAGAAATAACTTGCATTTGTTTTGCCGCATTTGTGGTGATGATTTAATCATGACAAAAAGGAAATGAACCACGATCCAACTACCCAGTAATACTACTCCCTGTGTACACATCGTGTTATTTGATAAAAGTAATAAAGGACATTGCATTAATTTAACATGCTTTCAGGTTTAATCATTTTGACTAGGTGAATAATAAATTTGTCATATGATGCTTATGTAAACAAATGACTAGCTAGTAAGTTCAAATGTGGTTCTCTATATAAGGACTTTCAAACAATATTTAGAAAATGAAGGTTTTGAATAGGATAGGAGACAGAATTCATGCAAAAATATATTTTAATTTTGTGTTTATTTTGAAATAAAAATTAAAACTGCCTTTCAATAATTGTTACAATTTTCCTAGGTTTTCAGTTAATTATCACACCATGCACACACACATAAATACTCAAATAACAATAATGTAATAAATATTGCCTCACAAGGAACAATCATATTTGAAGACGAGCATAGTAAGGAATTACTAAGGGCTAACTATTTGATCACTGGACGAATAATCATTCATAGTTGGCTAGAGACATTAACAATATAGTATATAGTATAAGTCTAAATCTCTTTGTAGTGGTACCACATATGCGATAGCTTGACGCAAAGGACTTTCATCACGTAAATATTATGTGGTGTAACCCTTGGGTAACATTTCGATCGGCACCATTGGTTTTGCAAATTGTAAATCCCCCTGCATCTCTTAATTTTGGATACACGTCGAAGATGGTTTCACGTAGATGTTTAAAGTCACCATTTCGGTTCTGGAAGTTGACCTTTTTATCACCCAGCCCGGCTCTTCTCTTTTTCTGCACCTGATGGTAATTGTGTTTGACCCTGCTTTGCCAAAACACAGAACTTGCCGGCGATTGGTGTGCGTGCACCTCCGGGCGTGACAACATTCGCGCCGGAACTGCAGCATGCTGAATTCGGCATGCGGGTCGAAGTTGCACTTTCGACTTCCAAATCATTCTCTGTTGATAGTGGTGTTGCTTCCCCATCACTATGTCTTATAAGCTGAGCTGCAATTGATAGGTAACGTCTTGCGTGATCAAGGGACAATCGCCCTGCACCTAACGAACTTTCCTTGTTCTGGAAGTTCTGCGCCATTTTTCTTATCATTTTCGAAATTTGTCGATAGAGGGTGCATTCGACGAATGAGCTTCCTTCAAATGAGGTGACGTCGAATGCGAAGCCTTCAAATGGGGTGATGCACAATGCGAAGGCGTGAAATGAGCGTGCTTCAAATAGCAGGACGCAGAATGCGAAGGCATCAAATGGCATTTCGCATAGTGGAATGGCACTTCGAGGCATCAAATGGCATGTTTTGGCGTCAAATGGCACGAAGCATTGTGGAATGACATGACGCATTGTGAAATTGCAATACAAATACTCGAATCTCGCATTGTAAAATTGCAATACGAATACTAGAATCTCGCATTGTGGAATGGCATGACGCATTGTGCAATTGCAATATAAATACTCAAATCTTTCATCGTAGAATGGCATGTTGTGGCGTCAAATGGCATAGCGTACCATCAAATGGCATATTCTAATTTTGGCAGGAATACGACGCCATAATCATATAGTAAGTGGGGTCACACCAAGAGTCGCGCACTTCGTTGCAAAATGGCCGTGTGGTTGAAACTGGGTCATGGCGTGACGGGTGAGGAAGACATCATTAAACAGTCACAAAATCACAATAAAACGGGGGTAGTGGTTGCATATTACGCCGTAGCCAACATGGGAAATGAAAAACCGCACATGGGTTCGAATTCCACTAGATACACACTCGGATACACAGATTCACAGATCCAGAATTGGCAAAACTGATGATCTAATCAATAACAATAATAAACATTTACCAATACCAAATGACTACATTAATGATCATTTTAAAACAAGGAAAAATATGGAATAGTAAAATGAAATGATTCAAAATTAGATTGTCATCATTTGAAATACCTAAAATTATATTTACTTTATTACACTCTATTTGTTGAATAATACTACACCCTGCCTGTAATGCATGTCATAATTTTTGAACATGGTGACAATCAACTAAAAGATGTTGGCAGAGTGAACACAAAGGAGAATTTACAAGGTTCCATTCAAATAATTTTGCATTAACAGGTAAGTATCTATGTAAAATTTGAAACTGAAAAGCTCTCATGGCTGAAGCTATAGTTGTCTGAAAAGGAAGTGTAAATATCACATTACTCATTTCAGAAGATACACCATACAGTTCTTGAAATCGGCTGTCAATGTTTGGAGTCTCAACAATAACTCTGTATAACAATTTATAAATTTGTTCAGTTGTAATTGAATTAATATCTATATAGGAGGACTTGCAATAAATCATTTCACCATAATCAACCTTTGTATGTCTGTTTCTATGAATTATACTTTTCCATTCCCTTGGAATAGCATCTATTGTGCCCTGAATTTGGAAAAATTCTACTTGAGAAATACCTTATTCCAAAAACCCCAATTGTAAAAGTTTCCATTGGTGTCAATTAAATCCCCAATCCTATTAATATTTTTTGTTTGCCAATCCCCGAAAATACACTGAGTGGTTAGCAATCTTTAAAAATTTATTATTCCAGAGTATCTGGCTATCAATTTGCTGTACAGTTTCAGGATTTATATGGATAATTTTTGACCAATCTTGTAAAATATCATAATAGAAAAGTGGGACCTTGTTTATCAACTCTTTAATCTCAATGTTACACAAAAAAATAATATTACTCCCAAAACCCCTTAAAACCCTATTCATAATAGTTTGCCATCCCACAAAACCACCAGAGATACATAAAAATAATAATAAAAAAATAATAAAAAAAATAAATTGGATCCATTACCAGCAAAATATATAAATAAATAAATTATTTCTTGGCCTCTCTGCATCACAGTGAAAAAATGAAATTACAGAAATTATCCTAAAACAATATAACAATGAATCAGAAACAGCTTCTTCGGATTTTGAAAGAATCATATTATCTCTCACAGACCAAAATGTTAAAAAAAATCACTCCAAAGTGTTATAAAAAGAAAAACAAAGCAATAGTAAAAAAGAAAAAGTGGTTTGATAATGATTGCTGGTTGCTTCGTGTAGAATTAAAAAATATTTCAAAATTACCGCAGAAACACCCACTAGACCCAATTATTCGTGGTAGATACTTCAAAACAAAAAAGCAATTCAAAAATTTAGTCAGAAAAAAGAAACATGCCCTAAAACAGTTAAAACTGAATGAGCTTGAAAAGTCAAAAAGTGATACATCTAAATTTTGGAAAATACTGAATGATTTAAACAATGACAGTATAACACATTCAGATAATGAACCTATTTCACCTGGGGACTGGTTAATTTACTTTAAAAAACTGTTAAATAAAAACAACACTGTTCACTCTAATATGAAAACACATCTAGAAACTTTAGAGAAAAATGTGGATGCAGTCAATACAGAATCTTTGAATGGTCCTATTCAAAAAATGAAATTAAAAAAGCAATTAGCCAATTAAAAAATAATAAGTCATCAGCAGAAGACAAAATCAGTAATGAGGTTTTTAAATGTGGTGGTTATTACCTGACAGACGCACTACAGAAACTTTTTAACATAGTGATCATGTCTGGACAATTTCCTGATTCTTGGAATACTAGTCTTGTTGTACCATTGCACAAATCTGGATCAACATTGAACCCTTCTAATTACAGGGGAATAGCAATTTTAAGTTATTTAGGTAAATTATTTAATAGTATTTTAAACACAAGGCTAGTTTCATATCTATAAACAAAATGGATTCAGGAAAGACTGTCGGACAACAGACAATCTGTTTATCCTGAAAACTATTATTAATAAATACCTCCATCAGGAAAAGGAGATCATCCATCAGGCAAATGATAAAAATAAATCGAAAACATCAAATAAAATTTATGCCTGCTTTGTAGACATAAAAAAAAACTTTTGATAGTGTGACCTTACACTGTTACACAACACACCCATTAATTGCCTTCTTTATGCAGACGATATTGTGATTCTTTCAAAATCCAAAAAGGAATTACAAAACTATTTGGATAAACTATCAACCTACACATCAAAATGGCAGTTGTCTGTCAACACAGATAAAACAAAAATAATGATATTGAATAAGGGCAACAGACTCCTTAACAAGGTTGGTTTTGTGGCGGCACCTTTTACTACTGTAATTCGCTTCCCTCATGCATGTCGTCTTCATTTTATGCTTGATCTACGTATTTAGAAATGAATAGATGTAATGACAGCTCCATGACTCGCTGCCGTTTTTTGGTCTCCTCGTTTTTGAATCGACTGTGCAGTGGTTATATTCAGAATTTACCAGCATAGAACCTGCATCCGATATGCTGCGATATAGTACAGGTGTGATGGTTCAAATACCAAAATGGCAACAGTAACAGAAAGACTTCCCTGGCGGCGATGATAAAATATGAACACGGAGCCAACAGATGAGTTTTCAACTGGTACTGGTATTATTATACTCTGCAAACATCAAGTACAATGACGCGGTAAAACTCCACTACTCCAATAACTAGATACTTAAACTCCAATACAATTCAACGAGGTCTCCGATCTGAACTCAGTGCTGAACAACTCCCCTATATATACCCACACTGTCTATAAATAGACCATTACATCAGCATACATAATGAGTCTGGAATTTACTATAAATTTCTAGAATGTTCCATTACCTTCTATTGCCTCCTACAGTGTTCTATTACCTATTCAACCAGTTTCTAAAAAAAATCTAGAATATTCCACCCAGACACAGTACGGTTCTAGAACATTCTCAGTGACACGGAAGTGGTAAATAAGTCGTATGCGACAGTCACGCATCCAGTAAAAATCAGTTAAAGTGAGTTGCATGTTTGACATAAGTGGAAAGTCCTCACACTCGGCTACCGGTGCTTCGTGTACCGGGACGTCGAGTAGGAGGCCCGACAGTGGAAGTACGGATATTTTTTTGGTCTCCCCTGCTAATCGGAGGGCATACTCACAGTCTGTGTTTTCAGGTGGTGGTTTACTCGACTTTACCGGCTACAGCGAGGCTGTGTCCCTGGAGGTTTTTTCCTCCTATGGGGCCCGTCGCGGGTCCCTTTGTGGATCCTTTCTCACAAGGCGCCGAGTTTGCCTTCGAGTTGAAGGCTTTGGTCGTAGGACTGTCAGGGCAAATTGTGTCCCTGGCATGCCGGGTAGATCAGATGCAGTCGGAGCAAGGTGTCTCCACTGCGGCCCCCAAGTGGGCAAGCAGGAAGAAACACGAAAGCATGTTTGCATTCAAACACGTCTCTTCCGGGGAACCACCGTGGCTGTCCCACTAAGTTGGGTGAGGCAGAGGCTCAGGCTAATGGGCCTCCTCTAGAGCTTCGGGCACTGAATGCCAACAGGGTGGTGGCAGCCAAGCCTCCAATCTCTGGGCAGGGCTTTCAGGGCAGGGCACACGTTGACCCCCTACTTTCAGTCAGCCAGGGTTTGTTGCGCGGTAATGCTACAACGGTAACGAATTTACCCTTGTGTCCGGTCTCCACTGTGGGTTTTGACTCCCTTCTTATCGACCACGGTTGTCCCCAGAGGGAACCAACCCTGTCATGAGACGCACAGTCGAACACGCTCTCTCTCACATATTTAAAGTAAAAAGAAGACACAGTTCGCTCACGCCAGATACAGCCGGTATTTCGGGCGGCCCCTCAGAGTCTTCCATCCATAGTGACTCGGTGAGCCACGCTTTTGGGGTGATACAGAGTTTCTTCGATCTTAGTAATACGATGTAAATACCCCCACCCCTGATCCTAAGGCGACCACTTTCAGCAGGTCTCTCTCTGTTCATCTGAGTGCGGAGTGGGACACAGGGCGTGCAATCGGTGTTGATGGGCAGACGTTGGTCAGCCGCCAAGGAGGTAACGCTTAAGGCCCCCAGGTGGGGTAAAATCTTATGCAACACTTTTAGCTGGACAAAACGCTACCATATCGGTGTGGTTTCGGGATCAGTCCCCAAAGTGTGGGATGAGATCAAAATAAAGGGGGTCAGCCGCGCTCCATGGGCATTCTCACCAGCTAAATCTGAGACGATCCATCACGCCCTGAGGGCAGAGTTGCTTGAGCGCATTATTGTGCGCGCCCAGGACTCTGAGACCTCAGAGGCAAAACACACCAGCCTCCTAGACCAGTAGACATATTTACTGGTGGGTCACTGCACATCTATGTGCGACATCCCCTAGTGTTACCTGGCTCTCTTGGCCGGGGCCACTACTGCGCAACAAGACACGGTCTTAGACGCATGGGTTTTTGCCAGCAAGCTGAGTCAGGGGGTACATCCCCACCTCAGTGACGCAGATTGGACATCTTACACCCTCTTTGTTTAGGGAATGGTGGGTACAGTCTTGGGGCTTCGGAGTGCAATGAACCAGAGGGTTCAGATTGAATGCGCTAGCCAGTTGGCCCTGCCAAAGGGTAAGCGGAGGGCACCCCAAGCACAGAAGACACAATGCCCTAGGGCGTCGTCTGTTAGCCAGAGTCAGCCAGGAGGCAAGCGCTCATACCCTTCCATGGGAGGGAAGAGTAGTGGCTCGCCCCCCAGGGAGGAAAGAGCCAGGTGGTGGCTCCTCACCCTCCTCGGGCAGTCGTCTACCCTGGCAGCGGAGGAAGTGTATTTTGATGCAACCGGAGGGACAGGCATGTGTTCGGCGAGTGGCCAGGTCACAACTTAGTGACTACTTCAGGCCTTTGAGAATTCACCTCATATCCCTGTCATACACAGATTGCGCCGGTGAAGTCCGGATCAGGTGACCGGTCCCTGAACCTTTCCAGGTGGTGACATCCTGTTAAAGGATACCGCTGAAATCTCCATCTCCCCCCATCAGTGTCTCCCCTATTGGGCACTGCCAGGGGACTCCCTTGGACCCACTCGCCGCAGGTATGACTCTGGTAACAGATGCATCGTTTGGGGAGGTTGGGGAGCGCATCTATTGGAAGAACAAGCCCAAGGATATTACATTAGTTTCGGGACTACCATATCAACCGACTCGAACTGAAGGCAGTGTACTTAGCACTACCACGCTTTCTACTGATGGTTCAAGACCACAGAGTCCTGCTCCACACAGGCAAACGCAGTGGTGGTGGTCCTAGCGAAACAAATCCTCCTTTGGTTCCTGGAATACAATGTGGAGCTAACTGCACACCACCTTCCAGGGGTGAGGAACAGTCTGGCAGATGCCCTTTCAGGGCGGCTCTGTCTCCGGAACACGGAGTGGCTGATACCGCAGTGGGTAGCCTTCAGGCTGTTTCGGCTGTGGGACGGTCCAAGGTTAGACTGGTTTGCTGCACTCCAAAACATCAAGCTGCTGACTCCAGGAGCCTGGGCCAGGGTCGCTTTGCTAACCCAGCGGACCCACTTAGTTGTGTATGCCTTTCCTCCCTTCCCGCTAGTTCACCGGGCACTGGAGAAAACTTCGACAGATGCACACCTGCATATTATCATTGGTCGCACCCAATTGGCCAAGCAAGGCCTAGTTTCCACTTCTGTCAGAAATGCTAGTCGAAACACCAGTAGTGCTTCCGGACATATCGGACCTGCCATCCCAACCAGACGGCGCACTACCAACGAGCCCAGCAGGTATCACTTACACGCATAGAGGCTCTCAGTAGACCCGCACATATGAAAGCCTTATCTAAGCGAGCTGTCAACGTCCCGGCCAGGGCGAACAGGGATTCCACCAACACGGCCTACATTTCTATGCTGCGAGCATACACTGATTGGTGTAGCAGAAGGGAGATTGATCCATACCATCCCTCTATTGGCCAGGTAGCAGGCTCCACCTGTTTGGCGAAATGGGTTTGTCCAACGTAGCGATCGTTGGCTACAGGTCGGCCTTGTCCCCCAACATTATTATTAGGAGACTATTTACTGCTTTCAAGACGCTGAGACCCCATACAAGGGAACCACTCAACTGGGACTTGTCGGCTGTGTTATCTGCTCTAAGCAGACTGCCCTTTGAGCCTCTTCGATCACCACTCAAATTTTTGAATAGTCTTCCTACTGACCCTCGCCTCAGGTAGGCGTCGGCCAAAGCTGGGGGCATTGTTCTTCTCGGATGATGTACTGCCGTTATGGACAATCAAGTTGTGGTAAAGACATGAATCAAGTTTCTTGCCAAGAACCAAATCCCAGGACACGATCCTCACCTGATCGTCATCCCTGGCTGTCAAATTTTGTCTGCCCGGAGGGTCAGGAGAAATTGCTTCTCTGCCTGGTTTGAGCATGGAGTTGCCACCAAACCGTACTAAGGATTTGGGACGGGGTGCCAAGCACAAATCTTTGTGTTATGGTCCAGGCAGGCAGGATAGGCCGGCCTCCCCAACTTCCATAACCAGGTACGAGTGCATGAGGTCTGTGCGATTGCTAACTCGCTAGTGCTAGCGTCAGGCGCCTCCCCTCAAGCACACATGGATGGCAGGCTTCTGCAGAATGCAGAACGTCTTTATCAACTACCACCTAAGAGACACCAAATCTATTGAAAAGGGTCACTCTAGGTTGGGTCCCATCGTAGCAGGTCAGTCTTGGTTTGCTGACCCAGCCTGAACGACTGCAAGGGTTCCTGCCCATAGGCAATATGTCAGTCTCAGCATTTTATGCAGACAGATTTCTCTAATGTCAGCACTCCCCAGGAAGTCCTTGAGGCAGAGAGAAAGGAATCAGAGTGATTGTCAAGCCGTTAATGGCGCTGCCATATGGCGTCGATTATGTGGTTTGTGACATAAGGGAAGAGAATCTTGGGGTCATGGGGCTTCCCCTGACCTAGATTCTATCTCTCTGTCACCGGCAGAATCGCTGATTAATGTCTACAGTTTGAGGGTGATGGTCCGAAATAGGTCGATTTTAAGACGAAAACCGCAGAAAACTACAGTGAAATCCTCGTGTTTGCCGGCATCTTGAATAAGTTATCGTGATGCACAAGGCATTATAGTTTTCCCATTTCACGTGGTTTTCGTTGTTAAATCGACCAATTTCGGACCATCGCCCTCAAAATAATTGATGAAATAGTTTTGGGACCCATCGACAGTAGAATGTTAGAAACCTATGTCGATAATAATAAAAAAAACCTGGCTGTTACGACCCGACCTGATTTCAGTTCAGACTATTTTAAAATGATCATTTTAGGTAAAAATTCTATTTTCGACTTCTTCAAAACCGGTAGCCTGAATGTTTTGATACTTGGTGTGTATGTACCTTGTGTTGACATCTACTAGATTTGTTCATCCCATGGCCATATCTTTAATTCTCTAATTTTGGCGAATATTTTTGTAATTTTTGGTTAAAAAATGGAATTTCAACTAACCACTATTTCCAATGCTTTGGTGTTAGACATACATGTGCACTAAACTTTTGTACAATAGCCGTTGAGCAACAGGCCTATTTTTTGCAGTAACTCTTCTCTTCCTCCATTTCTTTGGCTTCCCTCTGACATCACCAGGCTACTTTAGTAAGCTGTGGAGTGGGGCAGCCACATTAGCATATTCTGGGATAAACCTCCTGTAATACCCAGACAATCCAAGAAACCCACATAGTTCACGTTCTGATTTTGGCCTAGGCCACTCTTAAACTGCACGCACTTTCCCCGGATCTGGGGAAACACCATTACTAGACACCACATGACCAAGATAGCGTACTTTAGTGTGAAATAAATGACACTTTTCAGGCTTTACAGGAGATTGAGCTTAGTCAGACGAGAAAGTACTATATCAAGTCTTGATAGAGTTTCGTCAAAAGTAGAACCAAAAACTAAAATGTCATCAAGATACACAAGAAGAGTCTGGAAATTGATATCACCAAATACTTTGTCCATCAACCTCATAAAGGTGGCAGGAGCATTACATAGATCAAATGGCATTTTGGTATACTCAAAAAGACCTCCTGTACCTGTACGGAATGCAGTCTTAATGTCCTCAATGTCCTCCTCAGCAACCGGCAGTTGATTAAAACCATGTGCCAAATCCAGGTTACAGAAATATATGGCACCTCCAAGTACTTCCAAAGTTTCCCCTATCCTAGGTAAAGGATACGCATCTTTGTGAGTCTTCATAATCAAGGAGCGATAATCCACACACAACCTCAGCTTACCATCCTTCTTTTTTACTAAAACTATAGCTGATGCATAAGGGCTAGACGACTCTCTACCAACATTCATTCTTGAGATAAGGTCTTGTACTTCAGGGGATGTGACATCACTGCCTGGTGCTTCCGTCACTTCCACTTCATTTACATTCACAGCATGAAACCTAATAGTTGGCTCTAAAGAAACAGACTTAGCAACTCACACTGAGGTGCGAGGGATTAAATAAACACAATGATCACTGAAATTTGCAATTTGCATAGGCACCCTACCAGTATCAGTCACAGTCACATATGTTGCACCAATGGCCACTCCACTCTGCAACTCCACAACATGAACTTCATTTCGCTCCAACAACACATTGTATGTCTGTCCAATGGGGGCAGGCTTGAGAGACACATCAATTACACGTATAGAACGAGCAAGAATCAATACAGGTTTCTTCCCAGCAATTCTCACAGGTCTGTTCTCCACTTAAACTGCAAACACTTCTTCATTGTTTACAAACGTTGGCTTGTAAGCGTTAGTATAGAAAGAAAGTTAATTTCATTCACACTAAGCCCAGTTTGTATTTTACTTCTCTTTTCTTTCGTGACTCAACAAGAGTATTGGTTGGGTCACGCACAACTAAGAAACCCAAATCATTAAATGTATGATTACAAATAGTAATAGACAGCTCTACATAACCAAGGTAGGGTATATCAAGGCCCTGGGAACCAGTTAACTTAATAAGTGATGCAACATCTACTCACTCTGCTTTAACAAGATATTCTCTAAAAAACTGCTCATTGCTGTTGAGACCTGGGCACCGGTGTCAAGTACACACACACCATCTGTACCTTACAACTTTAGAACAGTTTCTGGACAATCTCCCACCACGCTAAGTATAAATCTTGGGGTTTAGGCTTCGGTTTGGGCTTTCTCTTAGGGCAGTCTCGGTTTAGATGATCTGGTGAGTTGCATGTCCAACATTGGGGTTTATTGTCAGTTGACACAGGTGAATGATTCTCAGGTTTCACAAATTACTGTACCATTGATGTGAGGGTATCAACTTGTTTTGAAAGCATATACACCTGTTGAGCCAGTGCAACTTCTCCATAACTTTTAGATTGGTCACTGAATACCTCACGAACAGCAGTTTCACGTTCTGCTTTCAAAGATTTGCCTCTTTGACCCATCAATTTGATAACCTGGTCACGAGCATCGAAAAACCTAAGTTCTGGCTGATCTGCATCCAGTCTTCATAACTCCATTCGCAAACTGTCTCGAACAGCTTCAGCTAAACAACTATTTAACTGACTTTCCCTACCTGGTTTGAATGACGAATCTAGTTGTACGATTATGTCATACAAACAAACTAACTGCAAGGAACACGCAATGATGTCTTCTCCATCAGACTGTGTATACGCAAAGAACTGTTCCTGTAGCTGGGGTAAACTATCACCGTCACCAAACACTCTTATATAATATCTTACTTGGATCACTTTGGACGGCATCTCCGCGACAAAGTATCTCATGTCTGGCCTCACCAACAAGATGTTCAATGAGAAATGCAGCCTGTTTACTCACATCTAGTCGTTTGGAGGATATAACTGCTTGGGTATTTTCAATCCAGTTCTCTACTGACAAATTACTGGCTTTCTCAGGCTTGTCATGAAACCTATCAAGTTTCCTACTCGGAGACATGTACACCACCTTTCCCATAACAGCCAACTTCAATGTTTTGATTCTTCACAACATCCCTTGGACATCAGCCTCAGTAGCAGCTTGTTCTGTATCAGACATGATAGTAGGATATACAGCAAAAGGAAATTGTGAACCAGCAGTACACAAATAGCATTCAACTAAAAGAATCTACATTCAAGTATTAAATCCATACAGTGTGACCTTAATGACAGACTATCACACAGTAAGGTATCCTATACTACTACATTCACACAATAACAGCTTCAAGTAAAATTTTACAGTGCACCAGTCACGGGTAAAAACATACACCACAACAATCTACTAAAAACAAACACTGTGAAAACTCTGTGAAATACACAAGTACAAAATAAACATTCAAACCATTATTGTCAAAGAAACTTCAATAGAAGAGTCTATTTGAAAGAGTTCACACAAACTTGTCTTTTCATCCTTGATGATGTGTCATCAGTCCAGGTTGAACATCAGTGTCTTCTATGAGAACACAGTAGCACAGTATCACAGTTCAGATGAAATGTAGCACACCACCCAGGTAACACACTTTGAACTTTGAGTTATTTCTCTCTTCAAGTCAGGGTTTAAACCATGTAGAAGTCACACTTGGATCCTGCCAACTACGCCAAACTGTAACGTGCAGATAGACACACACAGAGACACGCATGTGTGTCATTCCCTGCGTTCTTTTATTCCAAGTTCATACTATGGTTAGGATAACATAACATAAAAAGAAACTGTGTAGACAAAATATGTAAACACATTAATAAGTACATTTGAATCGGTGAAGTGTCAGTGTTATACAATTAGTTATTGCAATACACTTCAATAGGCTGTCGAGCTCAGGGACTACATGTACAATTTGATATCAGGGAGATATAAATACATATTTGTCAGAAAAACAGAAAGTTGATGCTGCTGGCAAACATGAATAAAAAATATATTCATCTAAGGAATATAACGGCAATAAATCTCAGAAATACAATATATAGAAATATACAAAATAACTCACCCTGACTAGAACAACTCTAAATTGAGTGAAATACAATGCTCTCCTCAGATTCAGGTCGCCATTCACACAGCTCGAGCTCTATATGTCAAATACATGCAATTGCACACATTTTAGTAGATTATCAAGAAAACTGTGCTTGACTGACAATAAACTCATAAAAATGGGCATAGAATATATATCAAGAACTAATTTGCATAACAATTCACTCAGTAAGAAGTTTGCTAATGCTCATAATTAAAATGGCTGTAACAGTTCCAAATTTAAATGTATTATCGTTTTGTTAAAAGTTAAATATAGTGCATAATATGGAGATCCCGTCATTTCTTTTTTTCACCACGTTTCTTTTTTATTATTTATGTACAGCCTTGCTAAATCTTGCTAAGCATTCAAAAGAGATAATGTTTGCACCTGTTATCTATATTTTAAAATCGTTTTTTGAGTATGTTCCACTATTCACAATTCTACAAAATGTTAACAGTCTATAGCCAAGACTGTTTGGACAATGAAAAGCAATACAAGTGCCCACGAACCTGCATCTCTACCTTAACCCCCTAAGGATTGCTAATTCCCCCTTTCTAACTCTTCCCCCAAAATAATATATCTCCCCTTTTAGAATGTATTGACTCACTAATTAATGAATATTCATGAGCACAGAAACTGCCACGTCATAAATAAATTAGCATAATTTAAAACAAAATTAGCATAAAGTGTAGGTACATCTTCTGGAGCCCTACCTCGATCAGTATGCATCGCTTGCATAATATTGTGAGGCGAAGTTACAAGCAAAATGCCTGACATATTTTTATCTTATGTGTAATTGACCCTGTTCTTGCTATGTGTGGTATATTTCATTTGACTTTCTTTAACGAGGATCCATACTTAAACATAATAGACAAATTCTATTCGACGTTACCTAAAAATTGCATTTAAAAACCGTTGGATGGGACTGGAGAATTTTTTTTTTGCAAAATATTTAATTCACTCGTATCTCCAAGTGTCTATATGTTTTAGTCGTGTTTTCAAAAGTGTTGTTCTCGTAAAATGTTTAACTCAAATCTTTTTCACCCATCAATATGATTTCCTCTCCCCAGTCCCCATTCCAAATTTTCAATAGGAACCCCCCATACATTTACAATTAATTGTTTGCTAGTAGATACGTTGGTTTCTGAAAAACCTTTTCAAAAATTTATCAGTAGCGTATAACCGATCTATCTGAGCATTTGTAATTGTGACAACTGGATTGGCTATAATAATTTGTTCAATGATCCACGGTATGCCGCAAAGCCGAGCAGATTTTGGCTGATACGCCTATGTCGATGGATTGACTCCCAATGCACATGGACAGCTGGGTCGTCTTTTTCAGATTCATCTGTCACAGTGATTATTTTGATTGGTAAATGGCAGTTTTCAAATTTATAATTGTTTTATGTTTATAAAATTTAAATTTTTGAATTAAACCACTGTTCTGTGCATTTAATTATCACATGAACAGCTTTTATGGAAATTTATAAAACATACACCTTGCTTACTGCCATGAATCTCTAAACACGTTGTGATTGGTTTAGTTGTTTGAAATTTATGAAACTCTTAGAACTATTTTATATAAAACAAATTTATGCTTTTATAAAATCAGAATACAAACCTGTGCTCTTTGTTTTAAAATTTAAAATTGATTGTTATGTTATGATTGGATACATTTAATACCAATTGCAAGGAATAAATTTACAAAAGTTGAAAAATTATTCATTTCATAAGTAAGCAGAATGTTAAATATATGCCACAAAGGAAATTAAAGGGGGGAGTCGTCACCTGCGCATGCGTCAGGTGGCCATAGCGTGTCATTGTTTACAAACAAGCGTCTACACATGAGCCTTTGTGTTTTTAGCTTGTGTTGTTATCGTCGCTTGGGACTCAATTCTCGCATGTGTGCAGGTGACCACCCTCCCGCTTTAACTTGATATGTAAACGTTGCACTGATGGTTGTGTAATACCAACACTAAGGTCATTGGTCGAATGGTGTTGCATCAAATTTTATTAATCAAAAAATATAATCAGGCCTTCTTGAAAATGATTAATATTTCAGTTGAAAAAACTAATTATACACTGTCAGAAATTTTATTTTCTCATAAGACTAGTAATTTACTTTTTTACGACAAAGAGGCAGCTTAAGTAAATCAGCTACCAGTAATTTAAATGTCACAGATCATTTAGAATAAATAAATTACCTAACAGTCCCTCTACAACTGATTATATCCGTGCGCTACACAAATTTGTTATTTTATTTCATTTTCTTATTTGTTTCAGCTCCATTTCTCCATTACTTATAACTGCTGTAGAAAGACATCGCAATGACGATTTCTTATTCACTGAAAGTCTCCAAAGCCGATGTGTGTTCGTTTTCTCGTCTCCTGTTCATGTGGCGAGGCAGCATCTATAAACTAATCTACAAAGAACTAGTGGTGTTTCTACTCCTCTACTATGAACTGGCCCTCATCTATAGACTTGCATTGACTGGTACTCAACAACATTCATTTGAATCGGTATGTCTCAGCTTTTACACTTATCTATCACTATGACTATATCAATGTATAAATTAATTGAGGGGGGTGACACGGCGTACCACAAGCAGAATCCTTCCTTTTCCAAGACAGCCATAATGCGAAAAGGGTACCAAGCGCGTCCCCATTAAATGCAAATATAAATCCCAAATTGCATTTGCTGTCTTTGCTGTATTACTTATTTTAACGCAGTCCGAAAATAGGGGACTTATGTTTTGAGCTCCGTGCGTCCGTGCGTCCGTGCGTGGGTGTGTCTACCTATCCAAGTGACGCCAAATCCATGGACGCACACTAACAAAGTGAGCCCATTGGTGAATAGTGAAACCCCTTCACTTTGTTTCATAATTTATATTAATATTTAATCGAATTTAAGTCAGGTTTGCGAAGCTTAGGTTTAGTATCGGGGAAGGTATGGTTCACGTTATATTAATATTAATATAACGTGAACCATACCTTACCCCGATACTAAACCTAAGCTTCGCAAACATTTCTATGTTCAGTCACGGAATATTCAACTCTAGTTTAATTAAACTTAATTAAAGTGCAATTCTCCATTGTATTGCTTTGTAATTGAGTTTAATTAAACTCCAATTAAAACGCAACCCTATATAGGAACGCGTTTTAATCGAGTTCATATCGCAACTATATTAAAAGTTAATTCAACTATATTAAAAGTTAATCCAATGTGTGGCGTCACAACGATAGTAAGACCTGTACGTGTGCGTGCGTGCGTGCGTCCGTACCTGTATCTTAGAAATGCCTGGACCAATCACAATCAAACTTCAAACATACATCATACATGATATTATACATATGCACATCAATTTGTTTCACAATTTGATTCAGGATGGCCGAATGGCGGCCATTTTGTTTGAATGAATGTGGTTCTAGTGCCATATCTCTGACTTGTTGTGACTGATTATGTTCAAATTTTAAATATTCATTATACATCATGTCATAGATATACAGATATATTGGTTTGACGATCCTATTAAAAATGGCCGAATGGTGGCCATTTTTTTTTCTAAAAAGTCATTAAATATCAAGAATTTCTGGCATTTATGGGTGGATTTCGTTCAAACTTGGTACATACATTAGACATTATGGGTTCCTTGTGTACGTCATTTTATTTTTCAGATCGTGGTGGTGGCCATTTTGTATTAATGAATGAATTTCTAGTGGCATATCTCTGACATGCTTTGACTGATTACGTTCAAATTTTATATATTCATTATACAAGTATTCAAAATGGCTGATTTTGTTTTAATTAATGCTGTTTCAGAGCAATATCTCTCAATACCCGTTTGATGATCAGATACAAATGTCAATCATTTAAATGTTAAACAATCATGATAATCATATTCCTGACATGTTTATATTCTAGCTATATTACTATAAACAAAACTATATATCTGAAATTCGATAACTAACGGGGACTGTGCCATGCATGGCTTGTTTTATAAGTGGTCGATAGAAAAATTCACAATCCAGAGAATTGTAAAGGTACGGTGACTGCAATGGGTGTAAATGTGGATGCATGGAGGGCCAAGATTGGCGTGTTTATCCATCCTAGATCTTGGAAGTCCGTAAGTATGTCCCAGTATTCGCCATATTCAGTGTGGTCACCACTAAATGGATTTGTATACAGATGTATATGCTGTTTCATTGTTCTTGGTTATGTAACACTAATTACCTATGCTATTACTATTGGGATTGATTATATGCATAACTGGTTAGACTCAAATGGTATGTTAACTAATTCATTGACTCCAGCATGACATTTGCTCATGCCAACTAGTGCTATATCCAGCATGAAGGTGGCGGCAAAGTATACCCTTGGCGGTGCCAATGCATGTGGAATCTTTCTGGTGTACAACGATGGTGTATTAATTTTACCAACTCATCACTACGTTAGCAGATAGCCCCAACAAGCGGGTGATGTAGAATTGAATCCAGGACCCGATGCCAGGCAATCAACATTAACCAAGTCAGGGACTCTTCAACCGACAACCGCATCTAGTAAACAACTTGAAGATGAAGCCATGATGTCAATTTTGCGGAACATTCAAAGCAATATCAAAGATGTTGGAGGGACAATTTTATACTGAATAAGTATCTGGGACTTGGTCGTTAAACTTGGTTCCCACGCTAGGTTCGAAATATTAAACTTGCGTTTCACTGAGGGTACTGCCGCAATGGACAGTTCACGGGTGGACAGAACACGATCACAGCAATAACAATAAACTCGAACACTTTATTATCACCGAATTCTTGAAGGAACTGAACACTAACACAATGTAACACAATGTCCAGTAGCACGTACAAAACTATGTAGGTTTACAATGTAAAGTTCCACGACAAAACTTACAGCAGACAGCTCACTGCTAAACAATAACACAACTAGCGAATACTACTTTTTTGAATGAAGATATTGAGAGTAAAAGCCCGCGAGGAGTCCTGATTGGTCAAACGGCGATCACTCTCACATCATGAATAAATGGA
This sequence comes from Saccoglossus kowalevskii, assembly GCF_978046115.1. Lineage (NCBI taxonomy): Eukaryota > Metazoa > Hemichordata > Enteropneusta > Harrimaniidae > Saccoglossus > Saccoglossus kowalevskii. Next base: position 17,173,785 of record NC_140646.1, read on the forward strand.
ACAGTAAAACGAAATAATCGATGTACTATATAAAGATACAATAAATGATAACGATAGAAATAATATATTATGATTGCAAATATTCTCGATGTATTATCGATAGTCTCAACGACAAAAGATATGGATATGAAACTAGTAGATAAGGAGATTGATAGAATGGAATCCAAGCTGAATGGAGTAGAAGGGGCAATAGATGAAGTGAGGCAAACTACTGAGGGAAACAAAGAACGTTTGGATAAGTTAGAACACTTGGAAGACGTTATCATGGACTGAAAAATTATATAAACGTCCTAGCAACACAGAAGTCAGAACTGGAAGACCGTCAAAATAGGCATAGATGAAGATCCAAACGAATCATGGGATCAATCAGAGGATAAAGTGAAGAAATTGTAAGCCGAGAAATTGAATAACATGGGCGTTGATTTTGAAAGAATTCACAGGGTTAAAATCGGAGTCCGGGGTAGTAGACCACTTAATGCAATGTGTGCTCGATTCAAAGTTAAGCAGAAAATTCTATCAAAGAAAAAAGAACTGCATGGTTTATTGATGACCATTTCTCACAAGAAACCAGGTTTATCAGAAATAAACTAATTGCAAACAATATACGTGCTTTTGTAAACTACAAAAAGCTTGTCAGCTATGAAGATGGGAAAGTGTGTATACACTCATAGCCATGCCAGTGACTCTATTGTTTGGCAGGGTACTTATATTTCAAGATAGGGGAAAATTAATAAAGGTACGGGTAAAGTAATTAGTAAATATCTTGGAATGTACATGGATTATTGAGCAATTTACATGACGCAAGTTTTATCCAGTATTGTACGCAATTCAATATATTTTATTTGGTTGAAACTTGGCTTACACATGGGATGTTCACGAGTATTTCCCTGATTTTAAATTGATCTCATGCATCAGGGAGAATAATCGGGTGTCAAGGGGCAGGCCTAGTCGGAGTGTTACTGTTCGTATTTCTAAAGATATGATCACAGTTATCAAGGTGTTAGATACAAAAGATGAAATATGCTATATTTCTATTATTAAGGTCACACTATTTCGAATGGGGCAATGATATATTGTTTGGGGCTATATATATATAACCAGAAGGTTCTAGGGTGTACGAAAATGTGACTAAAGGAATCAGTATCTTTGAACAAGAGTTAACAAGGTTGAACACCATTTATAATTGTACAGATATTTTGCTCGTGGATGACCTTAATGCTAGGATAGCAGATGAACCCGATTTTATTGCAAATGATGGTACAAATTTCTCCCACATCTCTCATTGTGTACGCCACGTAAATCTAGGCGTAAGTTAACAATTAACTTTGGAAAGAGTTTACTTTCTTTGTGTTGTACTTTTGGCATATATGTTCTTAATGGTAGAGTGGGTGAAGACATACTAGGTAATAGTACATGTATAGCAAACTGTGGTAAAGGTACTGTGGGTTATGTAATTGCTTCGTCTGGGTTATTTGATGTAGTTTTTAATATTTGAGTGTCAAATAGAACCGAGTCAGACCATTTCCCCCCTTGAATGTACTTTGCAATGTAATTGTAATGATAGTGGTCAGGTAATACATACTCCCCAAGCTAATGAATGGGAAAAAGTATCGTTGGAAGGAGTGTATAAAGAATTTGGTAGATAAGTTGAATTCAGACGTAGTGGTGTGGCTACTAGATAAAGCACATGATTATGTAGGTGAAAATAACGTCAGGGTAATCGATTGTATTAAATGTGCATTACAACTAGCTGGGGAAGGGATGGAATGTCGCGGTGACACTAAAAATATGAACAACCAATCAACCGACCACCATGGTTCAATAAATTCTGCCACGATGCTAAACGTGAAATGTTTTACGTTGACAGAGAAATGCACACTGACGAAGCACTGTTGCAATACAAACTTTCAAAAGCATTTGTAATTTTAATAAGAAATCTCACACAGACTTGCTGTTAAGTCGAGGACAAAAATGTTGAGATAATGTGGTTGGTCGGGATGGTATGTGGTCCGTGATTGGACGGTATTGTAGGGGTATCTCTAGTAGTCCACAAGTTTCGTCTAATTGTTGGTTGGAACATTTTGCCCAGATCAATAATCCACAGGTTGTAAACAACGGGGACGTCACTAATTGATATTCATTAGCAGGATTGGTACAGCAAAATATGTTGCACTGCTAAACTAAGGTCTTATTGTAGTTTTAAAACCATGCTTGAACCAGAATGATATCTTTTTGTAGTCACAGAGGCTAAACACAGACATGCTCTAGTACGTATTCGCTGTTCCAGTCACAGATTGCGCATTGAAGAGGGGCGGTATACAGGGCTGGAAATTGATGAACAAATATGCAAGTTGTGTTTATCTGATGTAGAGGACGAGTACCATTTTGTTCTTGTGTACCCAATATTTCACTCTATGAGGAAAAAGTTAATTCCTGAGTATTTTTTGCATCTTCCCAATTCAGAAAAATATTACAGTCTAATGCGCTCAAAATCCGCAAAGATACTACGTAATCTTGGTAAATTTCTACATAAAGCATTTAAGCTTTGAAGGGAGTTTTCGTTACTTTCGGTACACATGTATATATATATATATTACACTTTCTTACATTCTCCAGTGCTTATGTATTCTTTTGTTTATTTGTTATGTATAGTCATATGGGCCTGTGGCCTAAAAAAACAATAAACACTATATAAGCGCATAATAATAGAGCAAATACTTCTGTTCAAACAGGGACCCTGTATACTAAATACTTCTCAAATAGGCGTATTTTGCGATCAGTGTTATTCACAAAAATATTTGTTTATAATTTTATAAACTTGCTTTGCAATACCCACCCCAATTAAATATAATATGTACATATTATAATGAATACAGATATACTAATAAAAATGAAATATTAATTAATTCATATTTTATTATATAACCTGCACAACAGTAATCAATATTTGTCCTTGCTAGAATGATGTGTAACTTCATACGGGAATCCTGATAAAGTTCACAACTGGCGATTTAGCAATATTAGGGATTGTCAACTTCCTGTGAATTTGATTACTTAACGTTTTTAGGTTCATGTGCTGCAAGTTACAGAGCACGTATCTAATCGGCAAATAATTAAGCCAAGGCAGTTTCGATATCGAAATCAAGAAACTCTCCGTTGTTACACAATCTGGGAAGTACAAATTACCGTGACTAAATGAAGTACAAGACGACGGAGCTGAAATATCCAAGAACCAACACATATAAACAAATTCAAAAGTGAATATTCGTGGTGTATTTTAAGTCTAATCAGACCGGAAGTGGGAATTTGTTAGTACTCTAAATATCCAAATAATTTTAATATAAGGTAGTAACAACTTGTCAATAATTATGGAAATATTTGTAAGCATAAGATTGTTATGTGAAATTTATTTATTAATGGAATACTGTGCGTTGACGCTATTTTCAGGGCCTAACTGATTCAGACTCCTATATTGAATATGTCCCGGGCTGTTTACAAGTACCAACCTACTTACTTGTAGGTGCCTGACTGTTATGTACAGCCCAGAACATGTCAGAATAGTAAAAAAAGTTAGTAAATGTCAGTTGCCCGTGCCATGGGCCGGCCATAGAAATTAACACTAAGGCCACACTGATTTAATTTTATGGAACTGTTATTACGAATTGAACCACAGTGTATCACATCTCGTACTGTATTACTGTCACAGGTATAATCACCTTTGATTTTGAAAAGGCAAGAGGATAAGGCAGATGTTAGCTTTGCCAAAGGCATACACATCAACTCAATAATAAAGAAAAACAATACTGTGTTGTATTGAAAACAAAAGTTAATTAAAAATGAACAATGACAGCAACCAGGAAATTAACTTTTTTGACATTCAAACTACAGCTTTTAAAGTGACACTTCAGATAGACTAAGTGTAGACACAAATGCTCTAGAACTACTATGTAACAAATTATAAGAGGCTCGATATTGTAAAAACACACCAACAGAGAGTCAATAAACATTTGGATGCAGAAAATTATGTACATGTACCTTGACGAAAATTTGTCATATGATCAAAATATTACTGACTGTGCGTGCAAGCAAATTATCCGAATCAGAAAATGAAAAAAAAATAATAAGAAACTTTTTTTCACCCCGAAAGGGAACTTCGGCCGTGGGGCTTACGCTGCTTGCGTTGCAGTTTTATCGACTTCAATGCGGACAAAGCAACCGAACTGACTTGTCGTCTGACCGACTTTTAGGCCACCATACACCTCCATTCCTCTCTCATTTCTCTCATGATCGTATAGCTGTGTAAACGTCACATCTCCCAGGCCAACGTCAATTGCGTACCAGTCTACAACAATCCCTCCGTTTTACCTCTGAACTTTTATGCTCACGTATTTTGGTGGTGTGGTCGCCATGTTGGATCATTTATGACAAAATTGGCATGTTTTGAGACAATCTCCTTCCCATAGGTCTTTACGCTTTACGTAACGCGCATCCATCTGTGCGGAGTTTGGTTTTGAGGTAGTCCAAAACGAGTTTTACGAAAAGTCGGCGCTTTGCGACAATATGAGTCGGCAAGTTCCGGACAGAAAACCGATGGTGGAGACTCGTCGTCAGAGATTTTTTTTTTTTGAGAACAGGCGAAAACTAATGCGCGCGCGGATGTCATCCATAAAATTAAGTCGGTGTGGCCTAAATGCAGCTATTCCGGTCAGCAATCGTATCATCAATCTTCATTAGAGATTTAACTGGTATTTCCACCTATTTGCTTAGTAATCCGCAAGTGAATGTTGTCAAGTTCGAGAGTGTTTTGACGTACAGCGACGTAAACATTATTGCTACAATTTTGGGCTTGAACATGTTCTATATTCACCCCAAAACAACTACAAACCTGAAACAAAAGTAACCATCCGATCTAAACGACCTGCATCTTATTTCCCTTGCGTTTCCGATTGAGAGAAGGTCGGGCCAATCTACCATGATTGTTTGTTTATCATCAATTCAAGCAAGCTGTTAGATAGGTTGTTTATTAGAGGTGACCAGGAACCAAAATTTTGGACGTGAATCCCCCCCCCCCCCGGCGACGAAAACAATAATAATAACCAAGGGCTGAGAGACTTTTGACGTTGGCGATAGCGACCCAATAGATTCCAGGAAACGCAGTGATCAGTGAGGCCTCAAATGACACACACCTTTATGAATTTAGAACGTGAATTAAGTTTATTACAGACTCCCGGGGAACAAACGTTTGAGATGTAATTCTTTCTGGTGAAAGAATGGTCAAGGATAAATAAACATTGCAACAATAATGCAACATTTTATTTCCCGTCCTTGCTGGTTTCGGGGCCCATGAGGTTTTATATACTTATAGTAGTGAAATATGTTGTATTTTTTACCTACCTATTGGATTTTTTCGTTGAAAACATGTTTAGGCAGAAATTGGGAAACCTTATGGGACATACTTAAATGTTTTGTAAATGTAAAGTTACACCAAAAATATTGCATAGTGACATCATTTGTATTACTTGATTATAGATTCCCGGGGAACAAATATTAGTTCTGTAATTCACGCGGGTGGGGGTATAGGTGACAAAGGTCAAAAACGTTTTTAAACGTGAATTTCACGAGGAACATTTTTCAAACGAATCAATCTTCAGGTTATCTCTGGTACGACTGCAGTCTTTGGAACACACTTGAGGGACTCTAAAACGCAATTTATGGTACGCGACTTAAAAACGCAATTTAATGCACATGAATTTCCCAACAAAGGTTGAAATGTTTTAGTTGTCTGTGGTGTGGCACTGATGCGGAAAGCTGTCGAATAAAATGGCGACAACCTTCAAACGCATTATATGTAAATTTGATTTCCGGCATGTTAGTTGACAAAGAAATGAAAGATTTCTTGAATTTTCTCAGCCATAGCTACCGCTCAGTTTCATTCTCGGTTTTTACGTCAGCCTGGTGATTAGTCGATGGTGGAGCATGTACGAAGCATTGCCATGGACAGATTCAATATCGCAGCTCATCTCAACTCATGTACATGGAACCAACGAAGCCACACGCATCGAACGAAGAACCCTCGTTCGTTGGTTGAATCTCACAGCTGCCATAGTTTTCACTTCTGTGTCTATGCCGGTGTTGAAGCGCTTCCCAACAATTGGCCATCTGGTTGAAGCAGGTAATATTTGTTTGTTATTGTGTTGCCCCGTAGAGTAGTGTAAACGAAGGGAAGGTATAGTAAGGGAAATATTTTGGCGTCTTCGTTGTTGTTGGCGTGATTTGTGGGTGTGATAACTCAAGTAATTTTTACATGATCGGTTTCAAATTTATATATGTTATAAACAAACATGCAACGATGGCCAAGTTCGATGATGGTATATTTTACTTGAATAATTAATGAGATATGACGACTGATTGTTTTTCGCTTGTGGGCGCGATAACTCAAGTATTTTTGCACAATCGGTTACAAATTTATATATGGCATGAACAAACATGCAACGATGGCCAAGTTCGATGTTGGTGAATTTTGCTTGCATAATTAATGAGAGAAGGCTACTGATTGGTTATCTCTTGCGGGCGCAATAACTCAAGTAATTTTCACCGGATCGGTTTCAAATGTATCTATGTTATAAACAAAGGTGTAACCAAGTTCAATATTGGTGCACTTTACATGCATAATTAATGAGACATGTAGTAATTCTTTTTTCAGTTAAAATGTAATTGTTAAACATTATAAGATAGTATTCTACTGTAAGCAGTTGAACTCAGTACTAGTCCTTATTGTTCAGTGAGTTACGAACTAAGTGCAATAAGTTTTGTAAAGTTGCTACTGTGCATGTACAATAAGTTATATACTAGAGTTCACATATAATAATTATAGTATAAGTTGCTATAAAGCATATTCAGTATTCTTCAGTGCAGTAAGTTTTCTGAAGTTATTACTGTACAATCAGTTATATCCTATTAATGAAGTCACATAAGATAATTATAAGTTGGCATATATAGTAGTTGTTAACTGAACAGTATTTGCTAATATAAGTTAAATTTGCACAATAATATAAGTGTCATTCCAAAAAGTAAATAGTGAAATATTTCCTCAGTCAGTCAGATAATCATATAAAATTAGATGTTGTTACCGATGAAGTTGATAATTTTATGGACCAATCAATGAGCAGACAGAATAACAAATCAAAGTAAAATATCTTCAAATGTAATGCAATTACTAAATCAGTTTCACCTGTATCAAAAGAATATTGTGAGTACTGATTGGATAGATGTTATAAATAGACTCCCTGGTGCTGGTTTACAAAACCTTGGACTTACATGTTATCAAAATGGTATTATACAAGTATTAAATACTTCAGCATTTGCAAGAATGTATTCTTACCAAATCAAAAACCCATCAATGCAGACAAAATAAAACACTGTCTTGTTTGTTATGTGAATGGGAATCATTTATAATCCAGATGTATTTGGGTAACTACAGTTTTAATAGTGCAGCATGGTTACGGAAATTCATTAAAAGTACAGAATTATTTAATCCTCTTGTGGAAAATTATGTCCATGAGTTTCTTGTGATTATATTTGATATATTAGAACAATATGATGTAAACAGTAATAATATTCCAGTACATACTTTACAAAGTATATTTATGGGTATCTATAATAACACATATAAATCAAAACACTGCATATCAGAATGTTAGACTTGAACCATTTTCTGTGTGGGAATCGAATAATAGGATAAAGGAGACGATCGATTAAGTCGAGGGAAGAGACTTTATTCTACGATGCAGACTATACGAATACTATACAGCTACTACCGAATAAAGCGTGTGTTGAAAGTATACATACAGTGTGGCCGGAAGTTTGGGCTTACTTGTTACTAAGTAGCCAATCAACTAACTCAATGGTTTCCGCAGTTCGATTGTGGTTCCGACATACTGTTTCACAACTTCCTATCACATATTCTAGTAATAATGAACCAGTTTCTATTTCACATTTCCTTAATGATTATTTTAGTGAAGAAACAATACATGAATATTCGTGTAGTCATTGCAACGAAGTTCATGACATTGTAAAAATGTAACCAATCAAGTATTACCGCCATACCTTGTTATACAGTTGAAACGTTTTTTTTTTCAAATTTGGGCAATAAAATAGAGACACCTGTCACTTATTCAATAAATTTTTAGACGCCAAATCGTATGTAGAACTTTAATTTAGCTTGTTCTCGCTTGAATTCAGTGTGGGAAGAGGAGCCATATCGAACCTCATAGCGTAGCTGTCGGGTCATGTTTATTAGTCCCCGTTCGGACGCAGTCTGAAAACGGGGGCTTATGTTTTGATCCCCGTACGTGTGCGTGCGGACCTGTATCTTAGAAATGCCAGGACCAATCACAATCAAACTTCACACATACACCATACATTATATTATACATATGCACATCAATTTGTTTCACGATCTGATTCAAGATGGCCGAATGGCGGCCATTTCTGTGGTAAATATCAAAATCAAGCATTTCTCGACTGTTTACAGATGGATTTTGTTCAAACTTAGTATATACGTAGGACATTATAGGAACTTGATGCACATCATTTTGTTATCAGATAAGATTCAAAATGGCGACTGGCGGCCATTTTGTTTTAATAAATGTGGTTCTAGTGCCATATCTCTGATTTGCTGTCTTATTATGTTCAAGTTTTAAATATTCATTATACATCATGTCATAGATAAACAGATATATTGGTTTGACGTTCCTATTAAAAATGGCCGAATGGTGGCCATTTTTGTGCTAAAGAATCATAAAAATCAAGCATTTCTCGGCTGTTTACAGATGGATTTTGTTCAAACTTGGTATATACGTTGGACATTATAGGACCTTAATGCATATCATTTGTTTTTCAGATAAGATTCAAAATGGCCAACTGGCGGCCATTTGGTTTAAATGAATGTGGATCTAGTGCCATATCTCTGACTTGCTGTCGGATTATGTTCAAATTTTAAATATTCATTATACACCATGTCATAGATGTACAGATATATTGGTTTGACGATCCTATTAAATATGGCCGAATGGTGGCCATTTTTGTGCTAAAAAATCTTCAAATATCAAGCATTTCTGGCATTTATGGATGGATTTTGTTCAAGCTTGGTACATACATTAGACATTACGGGTTCCTGTTGCACGTTATTTTATTTTTTAGATCGTATTCAGAATGGCTGTCTAGTGGCCATTTTGTTTTAATGAATGGGCTTCTGGAGCCATATCTCTGACATGCTTTGACTGACTATGTTAAGATTTTATATATTCATTATACAAGTATTCAAAATGACTGATTTTGTTTTAATTAATGCTGTTCCAGAGCAGTATCTCCCAATACTCGTTTGACGATCAGATACAAATGTCAATCATTTAAATGTTAAACAATCATCATAATCATATTCCTGACATGTTTATATTCCATCTATATTACTAAAAACAAAACTATATATCTTAAATTCGATAACTAACGGGGCTGTGTCGTGCATGGCTTGTTTTCTTTAACTTGGAGGTTTAGGTTTGTGTGTATAAGATGGCTGCTTAGATATCGACAGTGTTGTGCAAGTTAGGAAACAGAAAATCGTTTTATGGCTATTTAGACGTAGTGTGAGAGCCGTAACGACCTGGAGAGAGTATATTGTGTTTGAAGGAATAAATCGACGGACTTGTGAGTACTTTGTAGCGTGTTGTTTTGATGTGTATTCATCGCTAGCCTTGTTAAAAGATCGACGACTCCCAACACGCTGCTGAATGAAATTGCGTCATCGCTACGTCGTGTGCCTTATATAGACGAATATGTGTTCGACTTATAGTCATACGACCTAATGTACTGTATATAAAACGGACTAAGCGGAACATAGAATATGCAATCACATTGAGATAAAACGATTTTCTTAACCAGAGAAAAGGTCACTTTGACAACGAAAAAACTAGAACAGAACTGTAGTACTTTCCCAAGGTTAATTTGTTCTGGTAGGAGAAACAAGGTGGACACTGTGGCAGTCGAAGAGCAAGATAAGTAATTTTGACTAACAAGGATTGATTTGAATAAATTAAATTTTAACTACGTCAGAAAGTGTAACCGGAAATTGACATTCAGTTGTCATTGACATTCTATTATGGTAGAGATGCAGGTTCGTGGGCACTCAGAGTGATTTTTTTTGCTTGTTCTTACCTACACAGTCTTGGCTAGATAATGTTAAAATTTCTGAGTATTGTCATTGTTGGAACATACTCAAAAATCAATTTTAAAATATAGGGAAGCGAGGCACGCGTATGTGATTAAAAGTCCCGAAAGTTTGTTTGCGTTGCTCTTTGATTGACAAGTCACTGTTGATGTTATATGCAAATGATTGCTGGCACTCAGTTACGGAGCAGCCGGTGTGCGACTTCATGTCCTGGCTCTCTGTTTACTTACTTCAAGCGTGATCAACTAGCAAACTGCAAAAACAGACAAGACATAGACGCTTCCAGCATGCAAGCGGAATGAAACAAAACATACACTTGTAACTGATAAGTAAACTTTTTCACCCTTAAATAAATTAATTTTTCATTTATTTTCGTGTAGGAGGTAGCGTCGATAGTGCGATTTAATTTTCGCGCAAAACAAGGCCACAATAGACCATTTTCCGTTCACTGCGAGAATCACGCGTTATGCGTGAAATCGAACGTAAAAACAGAACAAACAAAGGTCGTAGTGGCGTCAAACATCGCGTGGGATTCGACAAACGCGAAGTATTTCCATGCATAATAATGTGCTGTCCACATTTCATGATAAGCAATTTCGATTAAGTAAGGGTATTCGGAAGCGATATTCCTCTGTCGAAGATCGGCCGGTCGATGTGAGTTACGAAATAAAGAAAGTCTAGTTCAAAATCAAATCGTTCGACTTTTGCGGCAGACGTTCGACGCGCGTCTTTCATACATCTCGCAATTGTACGGAAAATCACCTATTTCTTTTGTTTTCTTGGTGCATAGATTTCAAGCTTTTTTGCATTGTGGGCGAAACTAAAAAAAAAAAATTCCACACATTTTTACTCCAACGGCATTTTAACACTGAAGTAAACATTTTTCGTTTCGCTGTAACGATTATCGTTCTGATAGAATTGCGATGCAATGGACAAACAACACAGCTGTTGCTGTCATCTGTAACCTTTCAGTGTCAAAATACACAAACGTAAAATGCTCGGTTAATTAAAAAAAAAATAACCTGGAAATTACCGAAAAATCGGCAATGAGATGCTGTTTTTAAACACCGCGGAAAAATCATGCACTCTGCGTTGCCATCTTGGTTATCTTAATCGGAAACCCCCTTGTCAGCTAGCATGCACCGGTAGCGATGTCTCGTCTGTAGTTGAATGAAACCTGCCTCGATTTACAAGAGTTCGCCTTCCAATGTGACTTCATTTCGAATTTGTTTCACCGGCATTTGGGTGATTGAGTAGTAAAAACTGTGAATAGCCGCTGTGTAGTAAAATATTAGGGCCCATTTCAACCTGGTCGTCTAACTTCGCACGGTCCATGGAAACTGCGTCATACAAAGTATTTTTTTAAAGGTTTGAGGGAAGGTAAATTTAGACTCAACCCACCCAAAGGCGATCGCTATGTTTATATAACTGTATGAATATCTCATCGGCTTTACGTAATCTATTGTGTCCCTCCCTCAGTAGAATTGATAGCATGACGACATGACAGTTTTTACGCAATGTTGAGACTTCGCCGATAATTTTTCGTCCGTTTCCTTCGAACTGTAAATGTTTTTATTTTATTTTTTCACCTGACGATTTGACATCATTTGTTCATTTGTTTTCAATGAAATTTTCAGAGGTCATTATTCAGGTCTATCCTAAGTAAATGGCTTCGTATGGTTTCACTGTCTTCACTGGAACAGAAACAATAGAGCGGCCAATTAGCGGCTCTGTTAACGATTTATAAAATGTGAATGTTTCAAAGAGCACTGTGTAAAAACTATTCAAGGGAAACACTAATAAATAAGCCATTATGCTCCTAGTAAACAGAAGTTTTAAATAAGTGTGTTTAAATCAAAATCAGAGTATGCATTCAAAAGTTAAATAGTTTTAAGTGCACTTTCACCTAAAATGCATGATTTTAACCCAAAATCAACACCACTTAATATGGTATCATAGCACATTATTGTAAACCATAAAACTCGAAAGTTTAAATAAAACTCTTTCAAATGATATATAACTTGATGGGTAAAAAGTATATTTTACTCGTGTAATTACTGTAATCAGAGCCAATTAGAAATATAGTCCCCAACCTGCATCTCTACCTTAATTGAATTGACTTAACGGGGAATCGTGCTTATTTTCAAGAAGTCTGCCTGAACCATTGTGTATTTATCTCGGAAAAATTAAGTTCTTCATTGAATTTAATTATAGGGAAATATATATATATTTCAAAGGGGTCTGTGGATTACCGTGTGTTGAATGCCAGACATATAGGAGTCTTTGCTGTAGAGACTAAAAAGGGGTCTGTGAACAATATCTATATTTATCACAGAAACAATTCAAGTCATCAATAGAATGTAGTGTGTATTTCAAATTTAATAGAGAACAGCAATAATACATCAACCAGCTGAACATATAGTGATGTTGGAATATTTCTAGAAGAAATCCTTACATGTAAACCAGGTATAGCTGTATGCAGCAATTGCTGGGTACACTGTCTGTGATTACTGCAGTATTTTTAGCTCCGCTGTCGACTTTGTCGAGCGGAGCTTATCATACGAGTGATTGTCCGTCCTCGTCCGTCATCCGTCGTCCGTCGTCGTCCGTGTCAATGTTTTACTTTTTCGACTTCTTCTTGAAAACCACAAGCCTGAATGCTTTGATACTTGGTGTATATGTACCTTGGGTAGACCTCTCTTAGGTTTGTTCATTTCATGTTGCTATCTTCAATTCTCTAAATTTGGTGAATATTTTTGTCATTTTTGGTAAAAAGTGATATTTTCGACTTCTTGTTAAAAACCGCAAGTCCGATTGCTTTGGTATTACATATATAGGTACTACATGTGGACCTCTCTCTGATTTGTTCATTTTGTGATGATATCTTCAATTTTCTAATTTTGATGAATATTTTTATAATCTTTGGTAAAAAGTGATATTAAGTCTGATTGCTTTGTTATTATATATAATTATATATAATGGGTACTACAGGTATACCTCTCTCAGATGTTTCTTCAGTTAATGATGATATTTTCAGTTCTCTAATTTCATTGATTATTCTTGCCTTATTTGGTAAAAAGTGATATTGTCGACATCTCGTTAAAAACCGCAAGTCTGATTGCTTTGATACTATACAAATAGGTACCTCAGGTAAACCTCTTTCAGATTTGTTCATTTCGTGATGATATCTTTAATTATCTAACTTTAATAATTATTTTTGGTAAAATGTGATATTTTCGAATTCTTGTTAAAAACCGCAAGAGTCTGATTGCTTTGATACAATACATATTGTTCATTTTCTAATGATATCTTTAGTTCTTTAATTGACACTTTAATTGTTTGACACTATCAAAGGCCATAAACTCATCAATCACAAAGTGTGTCAGCTTGTGCAACCAACATAAATATCCCACAATGCACTATCATATGGAACTGCGATACGGTCTGAGAGTATATTCTTAATGATGCTTTTAGAAAAAAATGAACATGTCAAAATGTTTTTACCTTCATTGCCTGAGAGATTTGCAAATTTTGGAGAATTTATTGTTATTCACTAGAAATTGGCTGAACATTTGCATTAACAATACATTGGTCAAATTTGAGGGCAATAAAAAAATTCTTTTTTGTAATACATGTAGTTCCCAATAAAAATATATCTTCAAGTATTATATAACACACAAACGTGATATTGTCATTAGTTAAAGTGCACAAATGTTTGCAGCAAAACTGGACATTCAATTGCAAGTGTGCTTTATAGAGATGATTTTCATAAAATGGCTGACTTAGTGTTTATTGTTTGATTTCTAGGTTTGATGACCAAAGAAGAGCGTAAAGAATATGAAGCCTTACCAACCCCCCATGTCAAGCACTGGATGCCGTGTGGATGGGCGTGTAATCTGATTAATAAACTCAGAGAGGAAAACAAAATCAAAGACGATGTAGCACAAAATTTGTTGTTACAGGTATGCAAATTTTTACAAAATATGTTAATATGAAAATTTATTCATAATAATTCCAAATATAACCACAAGAACCACAGCCATTTCCTTCACAAGTCGTACTGACAAGTTGGACAGTACATGTGCTGCCAAACTATGTGATATTGGATGCGTGAATACGACAAGGAAGGTTGCATGCAGCGTCATTCTATTCCCATGGATGTTTGTCACAATCGGCAGCCCCTATATTCTCTAATGTCTCATATACTTTTCATCAATGGAATAAATTAAATATGTCTGCTCAATTCTTCAAAATTTTAACATCCGTCATATGGAACATGACATTTGTACTGTGTGAAACTGAACTCTGTGGTAGATTGATATGCATTACTATCTCATCAATTCTAATGTCAATCATATTAGGGAGCAGTATTTAACACAAATGTGTATGTTTGAAGGCCTTCTAACTCTATGTCAACAGGGAAATATTTGACCCACATATTTTTCTATCGGTAGTATGGGACTCATATCGATTACATTGCAGTCTTGTTAACCACTGCACTTAAAACAAAGTACAAACCTATAAACTGGATGCATTTATATGCACCTTCATGTACTTTGTGCTTTATTTGTATCATGTGTACAATGTTTTACTCATGTCAATTTGTAAGTCTATGCACACAATTAACTTTCACCCTCCAAATAGATGACTTGCTAGTCAAAGAACTTTTAAAGAGTCAAGGTCATCTCATGGCGTAAAGAATTATGCATTTCACATATGGCACAGTGAAATGACAGTAAGGGAAATGTGGCTGTAATATACATGAATTTTGGTTTTGAGCTGAAAATTAATTGACATCATGAATTGTGCAAACAAATTTCATGACAGAAATATACCGCTATTATTGAACTGTGACACAGATATATTAATTGGGTTTAATTTTAGTGAATTTGGTTTTGTATGGATATATTAACAAGAAAACAATATAAAAGCATAAAATTATTTGAATATTTTACTGGATTTTATTTTAATTTGATTCATAATTAGTGATTTTTTTCACTGGTGTTTTTAGTATGACACAGAGAGTCAAGGTGACTTTCAAATTGAAAATAAAAATCATGATATTGATATTGGTGGACATTTTGACGTAGAAATTTTATGTAATATTGGGGAATTTTTAATCATTCACCTGAAGAAAAAATGGCTTGCCCATTTGAAACGTTGTGTTCATCCTTTTTAAAGCTAAGTTTTATTTTACTAGTAGTGTTGACCACTACTAGTCCCTTTTATTTTGCCTATCGTGTGTGTCCCGCCCACTTTTTAGCTCCGCTGTCATCGCAGAACACATTTGGACTTACGATTTCGGACTAGTTGTCGAAAATAACATTTTTTACCAAAAATGACAAAAATATTCACTAAAAATCCAAATGTGCATATTTTGACACAAATTTAAAAAATCTGACAGAGAACCACCCCAAGTACTTTTGGTACAAATATGAATGTAATTGGTCAAGTACTTTTGAAGAAGAAGTCGCTTAAAGGAATACTTCACGCTGGACGCGGGATGCCAGAGAGACACCCATACCAACAGCTACGCTGGGTCATCTGCGGTGACATCGGGGCTAAAAAAAGAATAGTTTGGTAAATTGTTCCAGAGAAAAGAATAGTTTGGTAAATAGTTGTAAAATAATATTTTGCCACGAATTAATGACAATTACTAGATTTATATTCAAGTTTGACAACAAAAATTTGAAGTGCAGATCGATTTCACGATTATAATTCTTGTAAGATCCTAACCTGTCTCTATTGCAGTATATTCTTTGTATGACCTGCCGTCACTACTAGTTGGATGGCTATACTTAATACTTTTAGTGTTATGCATACCCTTATAATGTGCATACCATTTACTAGCTGTTACAGAAGTTTACTCTACACAGTATGACTTTCGTAATAGCTGTCGTACTGATTTGCTCATATATTCTACTGATTATTCGTGGCGCTCATTTATCCACTTCCCCAATGAGCTCACATCAAATATTTTCATCATGCACGCATCACCGTTCACCAACCATGGCATTCTAACTTTATTGGATTATTCCTTTAAAGAAATTAATTTTCAAAATCTCAGTTGTTGATGTGAAACAAAGTGGTAGATATGGGTTAATCATACCAGTTGAGGCCAAGTACACGTTTTAATTGATATAACAGTAATGGGTTAATGCATGATTATTCCTTCAAAATCTAATTATAAAAACATGTGATGTTGCCAGTTTTACGGTTTATAGTAATACCGGTAATTTTTAGAGCTGTTTATGAGAGTCTTTTTCGACTGATTAGAAAATTCATACAAAAACACATGCATTTATGTAAACATTCTGTCAATAAACTATTAAGACAAAGGTTTTATACTGGTATAATAGAACATACATGTATATATGTATACTGTTGAAATCATGTTTATTTTAATATATTGAAATTAATTTTCAGAAAGTTCAAGAACACCGTGATACTTGTGGTACTATGATGAGTTATGATTGGATAAGTGTTCCCTTGGTGTATACACAGGTGAGTTATGATTGGATAAGTGTTCCCTTGGTGTATACACAGGTGAATTATGATTGGATAAGTGTTCCCTTGGTGTATACACAGGTGAGTGTGATTGGATAAGTGTTCCCTTGGTGTATACACAGGTAAGTGTGATTGTATAAGTGTTCCCTTGGTGTATACACAGGTGAGTTATGATTGTATAAGTGTTCCCTTGGTGTATACACAGGTGAGTTATGATTGGATAAGTGTTCCCTTGGTGTATACACAGGTAGGTGTGATTGGATAAGTGTTCCCTTGGTGTATACACAGGTGAGTGTGATTGGATAAGTGTTCCCTTGGTATATACACAGGTAGGTGTGATTGTATAAGTGTTCCCTCGGTGTATACACAGGTGAGTTATGATTGGATAAGTGTTCCCTTGATGTATACAAGGGTGAGTTATGATTGGATAACTGTTCCCTTGGTGTATACACAGGTGAGTGTGATTGGATAAGTGTTCCCTTGGTATATACACAGGTAGGTGTGATTGTATAAGTGTTCCCTCGGTGTGTACACAGGTGAGTTATGATTGGATAAGTGTTCCCTTGATGTATACAAGGGTGAGTTATGATTGGATAACTGTTCCCTTGGTGTATACACAGGTGAGTGTGATTGGATAAGTGTTCCCTTGGTATATACACAGGTAGGTGTGATTGTATAAGTGTTCCCTTGGTGTATACACAGGTGAGTTATGATTGGATAAGTGTTCCCTTGATGTATACAAGGGTGAGTTATGATTGGATAACTGTTCCCTTGGTGTATACACAGGTGAGTGTGATTGGATAAGTGTTCCCTTCGTGTATACACAGGTGAGTGTGATTGGATAAGTGTTCCCTTGGTGTATACACAGTTGAGTTATGATTGGATAAGTGTTGCTTTGGTGTGTACACAGGTGAGTTATGATTGGATAAGTGTTCCCTTGGTGTATACACAGGTGAGTTATGATTGGATAAGTGTTCACTTGGTGTATACACAGGTGAGTTATGATTGGATAAGTGTTCCCTTGGTGTATACACAGGTGAGTTATGATTGGATAAGTGTTCCTTTGGTATATACACAGGTGAGTTATGATTGGAAAACTGTTCCCTTGGTGTATACACAGGTGAGTGTGATTGTATAAGTGTTCCCTCGGTGTATACACAGGTAAGTGTGATTGTATAAGTGTTCCCTTGGTGTATACACAGGTGAGTGTGATTGTATAAGTGTTCCCTTGGTGTATACACAGGTAAGTGTGATTGTATAAGTGTTCCCTCGGTGTATACACAGGTGAGTGTGATTGGATAAGTGTTCCCTTGGTGTATACACAGGTGAGTGTGATTGGATAAGTGTTCCCTTGGTGTATACACAGGTAAGTGTGATTGTATAAGTGTTCCCTTGGTGTATACACAGGTAAGTGTGATTGTATAAGTGTTCCCTCTGTGTATACACAGGTGAGTTACGATTGGATAAATGTTCCCTTGGTGTATACACAGGTGAGTTATGATTTGATAAGTGTTCCCTTGGTTTATACACAGGTGAGTATGATTGTATAAGTGTTCCCTCGGTATATACACAGGTGAGTCATGATTGGATAAGTGTTCCCTTGGTGTATACACAGGTAAGTGTGATTGTATAAGTGTTCCCTCGGTGTATACACAGGTGAGTTATGATTGGATAAGTGTTCCCTTAGTGTATACACAGGTGAGTTATGATTGGATAACTGTTCCCTTGGTGTATACACAGGTGAGTCATGATTGGATAAGTATTCCCTTGGTGTATACACAGGTAAGTGTGATTGTATAAGTGTTCCCTCGTTGTATACACAGGTGAGTTATAATTGGATAAGTGTTCCCTTGGTGTATACACAGGTGAGTTATGATTGGATAACTGTTCCCTTGTGTGTATACACAGGTGAGTGTGATTGGATAAATGTTCCCTTGGTGTATACACAGGTAAGTGTGATTGTATAAGTGTTCCCTTGGTGTATACACAGGGAAGTGTGATTGTATAAGTGTTCTCTTGGTGTATACACAGGTGAGTGTGATTGGATAAGTGTTCCCTTGGTGTATACACAGTTGAGTTATGATTGGATAAGTGTTGCTTTGGTGTATACACAGGCGAGTTATGATTGGATAAGTGTTCCCTTGGTGTATACACAGGTGAGTGTGATTGGATAAGTGTTCCCTTGGTGTATACACAGCTGAGTTATCATTGTATAAGTGTTCCCTTGGTGTATACACAGGTGAGTGTGATTGGATAAGTGTTCCCTTGGTGTATACACAAGTGAGTGTGATTGGATATAAGTGTTCCCTTGGTGTATACACAGCTGAGTTATGATTGGATAAGTGTTCCCTTGGTGTATACACAGGTGAGTGTGATTGGATAAGTGTTCCCTTGGTGTATACACAGGTGAGTGTGATTGGATATAAGTGTTCCCTTGGTGTATACACAGCTGAGTTATGATTGGATAAGTGTTCCCTTGGTGTATACACAGGTGAGTGTGATTGGATAAGTGTTCCCTTAGTGTATACACAGGTGAGTGTCGTCATTGGTATTTTGCACACCACTCTAGAAATCATTTCTACAGATATTACCTGTCATAGTGATATCAAACACCAAAATGGGATTTTCGCGAGTTGTTACTAATTTTGTCAATTGTTCTTCTCAAGTGGTTACCATTATTGTTTATTGCTATTGTTGTCTATTGTTCTACTCAAGTTGTTACCATTGTTGTCTATTGTTCTTTTCAAGTTGTCACCATTGTTGTCTATTGTTCTTCTCAAGTTGTTACCATTGTTGTCTATTGTTCTTCACAGGTTGTTACAATTGTTGTTTACGCATATTTCCTGGTTCAATTGTTCGCTGCCCAGTTTCTGAATTATTCAATCAATTACAAAAATTTCTGGCTAGACTTCTACTTCCTAGTGCTGACTGTGATAGAGTTCTTCTTCTACTTTGGATGGCTGAAAGTAAGTGAAGATGAGTTCAGATTTGGGTAACATAAGACTTTGCAAGTAAAGACGATGACTACACCTATGTCAGTTCACAGAAATAATGTACATGGCACAGTGAAAGCTATGTAGATTATAATATTATGCGCTTGACTCAAACTGGCACACAGTCGCCTAGTAATTTACATCAGACTTTGTATCACTCTCAACTCAGCTTCCTAATAGACAAATTTTCTCTGTTCTTTTCTCAAAGGTTGCTGAATCCATTATAAATCCATACGGAGCTGACGATGATGATTTTGAATTGAATTACATCATAGACAGAAACTATCAGGTAACAATGTATAATATTTATAAATACAATGGGATGTCATGTCTATGCATGGTAACATAATATTTCTCATGATTCCAATGTCACAATCATTGCATAACTGCATATTATTCATCATTATTATTCATTCATTATTCATCACTAATGAGGCACCAATCTAACAAATCTGTATCAGTGAATATATTTTGGGATTGCCATGGTATTTTCACAATTTTTAATTCAAAACTGCTTTCAGTGATAGCTAAGTACATATATTTTTGTTGGGTTAACACAAAACATTAGATTTTGTTGTTACTCCAGTCTAATTTCTAAGTTAGTCAAAATAATATAGTTTTTACACATAATATTTGTGTGAGGTCATATTTTATAATTATACATGTCATACAAAAGCTGGGTGGATTGAGGTTGAATTTCTTGATAAAAAATTGATCAATTTGTGTGTATTTTTTTGTATAATTGTCTCTAATCCCTTTTCACTGCCAGTTCCCTCTTTTATTTCACAAAATAGTTCCCTTTATAATTTGCACTTTGGGTCAAAAATAGCCGATTTTGTTTCGTAAAAACTGAAAATTGATTCAAATATTGTTTGTGGCTCCAAAAATAGGGTTCATTTCCATAAATATTGAAGAATATACGAAAAAAAAGTGCTGAATATTTTTGGCGAGAGAAGTCCGATGGTGAAAGGTTAAAGTTATATGAAGAGTGATGAGAGGAATAATTAATATTTTTTAAGAAAAAATGTGATGTTTTTTTTAAAGGTAGCATTGTTGATTGTTGATAACCTTCATGGCCGAATTCCCACTCTGGAGAAGGATAAACACTGGGATGAACCAGAATTTGAGTTGCCATATACCGTAGCAACACTCAGAGGCAGACGAGCACGGACCTGGCTGGGATCAACCGTTGATGTTCTGTGAGTAAATCAGAATAAATATTACAAAATTTGTCAATATTTTAGTTGTTGATCAGATTTGTTTTAGCTACGCTGTCGACTTTATTGAGTGGAGCTAATCATATTATTGATTGTATGTTGTTGACGTCTGCATCAACTTTTCACTTTTTCAACTTTTACTTGATTGGACCATTTTCAGATTTGTTCATTTTGTTATGATATCTTCAATTCTCTATTTTTGATGAATATTTTTGTCATTTCTGTAAAATTTATTTTTTGACTTCTTGTTAAAAAAAACGCAAGTCTGATTACCTTACCTGGAGAGGGGATTTTTTCAAGTAAATATAACCAGGTAGCAATTCATTGCGGGATTGAAATAGGTATTAGTATCAGTTACAACACTAAATGCAGTAATTTTTTTTGAAGGTTGAAAGCCAAGGACTTCGTCATTGCCGTTCCCAATTCCATAATAAGCATTGGTAACATTTCATCAAAAGATAGAGGTGACATTGAGTCCAAAAGTAAGAAAGATACTGGAACTGAACTGAAACCTCTGTTGAAAAAAAGAGACCAAAGATGGAGAGGAAGACCCGGTATGCAGTGTCACTGTGGAGGTGGGGACAGATTCTAATAAAGATGCTGCTCCTGTGACATCCAAAAAGGAGAATGTACAAACTGAAGATGAGAAGGTAAGAGAGGTCGATAACAAGGACAAAGCTATAGAAAAGCAAAAGAAGATTATGTTTCCCACGAAGAAGATTGAAGTGGTGGTGATTCCAAGTGGGGCAAAGGTAGGGCAACTTATGAAATCATAAAAAAAATGTTTGTTTTTTTCTGAACAGTGTGGTACAAACTGGGGTACACCTAACAGTGTCTATTGTTGATCACGCAGTGAGTCATGTATTAGAATGATGAGACCAAAACGCTTGCTAGTAATAATGCTTGCATTGTAATTTGTTTTACACTATTTCCAAATTGGAGTGTCTTGAAGAATTACAAACGTATTTGCATAATTAATTAGATGACTCTCATTGTTGAAAGTGGTGCGATGGGGATCTATTTCACACTATTGCCTTGTATAAAAATTTGGAAGTTCCAAGTCACCCAATCTTCTGGAAGCGGGTACAGTGAATACAATTTTTGCAGTGTATATGAACTATATGCATTAGCATTTTTATCTGTCCTGTACATATTACATAATACAGGGGGTGATGCATGTTATGTATATAATCTCAGACAACTAATAAACATAATGGCAACGCGGGGATTTCTTTTAATCTAATGTGTGTGTCTCGTGTTTACTTTTGCGATAACGTTTTAATCTTATAAACAACGGGGGAGGGAAGGAAAATGTACATGAAGTCACGCGATAACGCATTACTTGTTTCAACAGAAAGTGACGCTAAAGGTCGGACCAAAGTTTCATATAAATAAATCAGGTGAAGTGAGTGAAAAGCGTTCTCTCAACGCGACACATGTACAAAATCAAAACATCACGCCAGTACTATTTTGAGACCGTTATATTATTTTTGCCTCAATTTAGTGGACAGTTTTTCCCTGATGTATCGTATTTTCAACGGCTTTTTAATACATCATCGGCGAAATGAAATAACAGCTTTGTTGTAAACATGGCGACGTGAACTATCCTAGAAAAATCGAATAACTATCGGAAAAAATTGCAGTGTTCTGGTAAAAGTTATTCCTTTTTCTTAATTATACATTCAAGAACATTACTTATGAAAATCTATACATATAATAATGGTTACTTTCCTAAAATATGGTCAATTTTGACTAAAAATATATTATTCGACAACTTAACACGTTTGTCAGGGATTGGGCCGATTGACACCTCTAAACAATAGCGTTGCCAGTCTATTTATTATTTGTCTGAGATATAATGGTGGATGATGTTTTTGGTACCCTCATTTACCTTTCCAGACAACCACGGCCCCAGACATCTTCTGCCAGACAATCTTAAAGACATACTCAACTTGTTGTATTTTTCTATTCTAAGTGGAAATTGTTGGATCAACATCACCTAATGATGTCGTTTAAACATGATTTGTACCGTTAAAGTCCTATTATAAACCGCATACGTAATAGTAACCGCACACCGAATTCCGGCTTTGGGTTAAAGGCCCAGGTATACTATAAATACGCTTCTAAACAATAGGGAATATTTCCTTGCTTGGCACGCAGTGTAGAATATTCATGAATATAATTTGCATATATGACCATATATTTTGAATAATTATATGATAATAAGTATGATACATTTTTAATATTAATTCATGCATAATGATACAATTTATACGTATATTATAAAACTAATAATATCTATATAATTATGATTGCATATTTGAATATTGAGTTATGCATAATAATATATGAATATATTAATAACGTAATTACATACATTATAATATATTGCTAACTTTAATGGTTATGAATAATTACGAATCAGATATAATGCGTACGTTAAAGAAGTTTTTTTTTTCAATGCTAAACAAATTCACAATACACAGAGGAAATACAGACAAAAAAAATAATTACTGACAAAACAATAAAAGCAAGACCAGGCCGAAAAAGAGACTAGATGAATGAGGTGATTAGATATATCAATTAGATATTTAATATTCCCATTTTTTGTTGACATTGTCTATACAGTTGTTTCTTTTAGCAATGTATTCTTCAATCTGCTTAATATGCGTCATGTTGACTTGTAGGCTGTTCAGTGTTGGAGGATATTTTTTAAGATTGCTGTCATATATGAATTTTTTTTGTTAACATTATCAAATAATTCAATAAAATTTTGAAATCTTGGTCACCAAGCAAAATTTGCTTATCGGTAAGGGCAGATGGAGCGCCCAGCTGATGACCCCATTTTTTTAGAAAACTCCGCCACAAATATATGTAAAATAGTTTCCTCTGCTGTTCCACAAATGGTACAACGACTGGACTGTACTCGTGGTGGTGTCATATGATACAATGTCCAGTTTGTATAGATGATGTTATGCGAAAGTTTCCACTGGAATTCTTGAAGTCTTGTATCCAAACATGCAACAAAGGGGAGAAAAAAATGTCCATTCTGATTCATCAATTTTAAATAATTGCTGAAAATGAAATTTACTAATTGGAGGAACAAAGCAAGATTTGAGAAAACTTTTCGAATTGTTTTCGTATTGCAGTTGCTGGGTGGAGATAGAATATCTTTGATAATAACTGAAATTGAGGGTTCGGGGCGTACAATTTTAGGAAGGTCACGCTTCCATTTAGATGGGATTGCCGAAATAACGCCTCTCCATTTTAATAATTGAATTGGGGAAAGGCCTAATAGAAAAAAGTCATCCCATGTTTTTATCGCTTTTTCATCGTTAAAAATGTCAGATATGTACAAAATTCTATGCGAGTAAAATTCTCAATAAAAGATACTTTTGTTGTTCATTAAAATATTTGAGTTATTTCAGATTATGTTCTGTTTTTGATGGTCTTATCTCTGACCAAACGTTTAACATTGTAATATAGAAATCTGGAATATCAATCGGTAGGTGATCAACTTTATAATCATATTTAAAGATTAGTTTTCCACCGACAGGTCGCAAGTATCTATTCAGAAATAACTTCCATGGATGATTTATTTTGTCATTTAAATACCGTTGTACCCATTTCATCATTAGAGATTTATACATATCGACCATCCCAATCATATTTAACCCACCTTGGCCAATATCACCATTTATCGTGTTTCGAGCAACTCTATCATGTCCTTTCCAAATAAAATTATAAATTATACTGTTAATAGTCTTCATATCGAACGGCTCTATATAGATAGAGTGTAATATGTATATAAATTTTGGAATTATTAAGGATTTGTAAATTGTTATTTTACCAATTATAGTGAGTCCTCGAGATAACCACCAATTTAGTATGGACTTGACCGTGTTTAAGAATCCTGATAGTTTATGGTCACGTGCTTTATTCTTGTTGTACGAGAAAAACGTACCAACAATTTTGATTAGTGATGTTGGCCATTTAACCCCGAACGGATTATCTCTGCGATTTTTCCACTTTCCCAGCCACATTGCTTCCGTTTTGTCACAATTGATGGCGAGCCCAGCATATTTATAAAAATCTTTCAAAAGCGACAAGAGAGCTATAACAGATGACTCATCCGATAAAAAGCAAGTTAGATCATCGGCGAATGTGGAATTTCTTATTTCACAACCTTCGATACTGATTTCATGAATAGAGCCGCTAGACCTGATAGAAATAAGAAGTATTTCTAGGGATAATATAAATAAATACAGAGAAATGAGATCGCCCTGTCTTATTCCTCTACTAATATTAAAATATCCTGTTGATGTCCCCCCGTTCATGACATAGCTCATTGGATTGAAATAAAAAGTATGAATCCATTGCAACAGCGGTGGCCCAAAATTATATGATTTTAATGCAGGAAATAGACCATTCTATGCTGTCAAATGCTTTTCGGAAATCTATAACTAACAAAATACCAGGTAAATTAATTTCATGCGTGTAGTCCATTATACTCTCAATTAGACGAATACCGTCTCCAATTAGACGATTTTTAATAAAGGCAGTCTGTGTTTCGTGGACCAATGAATCCAGGTGTTTCTCAATTCGCTTTGAAATACATTTTGAGGCAATTTTATTTATTGTATTTAAAAGTGTGATTGGTCGCCAATTTTCAATCTTTCTTTTCTCTTTATCCTTTTTCTCTATTAGTGTTATCACCCCTTGACGCTGACTGTTTGATATATTTGTTGACATGTATGCAACGTTCAGCGAATTTGTGAGTATTTGTCTAATAGAGGGCCAAAAACATATATAGAATTCCGTGCTCAAAATATCATTTCCGGGAGGGATAAACACTGTAGAGCAGCAAAAGTTTCAATTTGGGTAAGGACGCCCTCGTATGAGTTTCTTCTTTCATTATCCAATTTAGGTATTCCATTATTAAAAATAAACTGGTTATGGCTGTCAGGGTCAAAAGTACATGGATTGCTTGTATACAAAACAGTGTAAAATTCTTTTATTTCTTGCATAATTTTATTTGGAGCAGTGAGAAGATCTCCTTTAGTTTTAATTAACTGCGTTATATTCGATTTGTTGTAGTTACGTTTTTCTAGACTAAGAAAATATTTGTTGTTTTTGTCCCCAAATTCATAGACGTCTGCCCGTGCTCTAATGATTGACCCTTCCGTTATGTAATTATAATACACTTGTAATTCTTTTATTTTTTTCAGATGGTTCTTTACATATTAATATTTCAAGTTTTTTAAATTTGTTTTCTAATAATGCAATCTTATTTTTCCGCTCCCTAGATTTTATTTTACTAAATCTAATAGTACAAGATTTAATTTTGTATTTTAAACAATCCCACAAGATCAAATCGTCCACGTCACTCCCACACTCTTTTCTCCACTCTGGAATGTTTGCTCTAATTAATATTACATAGTCCTGATCGTTAATTAAACTGTTGTTAATTTCCAGTAGGAAGGACCTCGCCTTTTTGCTACCGTTCTTATAATTAAAGAAATAGTCGAGTGGTCGGAATACGCACACGGTATAATGTCAGATTTGATGACTTCCATTTGTAAAGAATTGTTGATCATAAAGTAATCTGTCAGGAATCCAAAGTTTAATTTATTTCCAAGTATTACGTCCTCCCTGTTAGGCTTATAAGCTTTTAAATGCATACATGATTTACATAGAAAGGGGAATACTTTGTGACTTGTTATAGGTGGAGAAATAAAGAAATACTTAATACATATATTGCATGCACGAATTGTTAATTCTTCGCAAGGGGAGCAGCCTGATTGGACGACAAAGAATTTACCTGGGGTGAGATTTGTCTCCAAATACTATGGTACCGAAGACTTGATTCCCGAGAATCGGAATGAATTTGAGGTCAATAAACTTTGGTGAACTTGGTTAGCCGGGTCAACAAACTCGGTTTTGCATTTCTGTCAGTTTGCATAACATTCCTGTCGCACCTGATGTGGTAGTTTCTCGCAATTCTTCTGGTTTCGACCAATTAGAAATGAGCAGTGTAAACAAAGGGGTGTCATCTTGATTTACATATGGGGCACAATAAATTGAACAAGAAAGCGTGCCTTGGTTGGCGTGTTGGACGATCCACCAGAAGTACGGTATAACACAGATAACGTCACCATTGAACTCCGGATTGAGAATTCACTCTCTGGTCGTCCTGGTGTCAGCTATAGTACTGTACAGCGTCCTCGTGATGTGAGCCACCCCTGGAAACCAAGCTATCTGAAGTTTGTCGCCACGTTTGTTGCTGCAGTTCGACATCGTTACGTCCGGTATAGTACATCTGCCTTACACGCACAAACAGCCAGGTTTCAGTTTCTCCTTGCCTTACCTGCATATTTCGACCGCGGTTACGTTATCGGAACCATCTAAAATATTTAGGCAATGCAGTAATATTTAATTAGCAGATTTTGTGAAGCTATTTGTGTATTTACTGTCAAACTTTTGCTCTTTGTATTAAAGTGTGCGTACGCACATTGCAGTTAATTCAAATTTGGTGTCATTTAGTGCTGTGCGTATATGATGAATGTGTTCGTTCCCTTATTTATAAATTCTCTATGGTTCTTAGATGTCCAATTGTTATTGGCCTG
Organism: Saccoglossus kowalevskii; assembly: GCF_978046115.1. Classification (NCBI taxonomy): domain Eukaryota; kingdom Metazoa; phylum Hemichordata; class Enteropneusta; family Harrimaniidae; genus Saccoglossus; species Saccoglossus kowalevskii. The sequence continues at coordinate 17,201,353 of NC_140646.1, forward strand.
AGATCATTGTCGTCTTGTAACGATAACCATCTTAATGATTTCCAATGCCTTTATGGCCCGTGAAAAGAACCCACAACAAGTGTGATCTATATAGTTTAAGTTATACGAATCACAGTTTGGCATTCCCATTCGCTTCGTATGAATTCTTTCAGATTTGATACAAACATATATATAGACCTCTTGACATTGGTGGCAGCGGTGGGATATTGTTAAAAAGAAACAATATCCACAAATCATACTACCCTTGTATAACGAACACTTTATCATACGTATGCACAACACGTGTTATACACTGTTTCTGAAAACGTTATTACGTCAGGTTATTGAATTGCACTTTGGTTCTGTTTTAAAGCAATTTGTATTGTCTAGTTTTAAGTACTATTTAAGTTGCCATCGCTGGTCTAATTCAATCTTTTTGCTTTGTCCATTTCCCCCTTGCGGCCTTCAATCCCGTGTTCTGGTCATTTCCACTTTGGGTTGATATCTTAGTTGCCAATATGACTTCAGAGATAAAACCTAAGTCCCCTGGGAGATCTGTCGCCTGTACTTGGGATGAACCCAAAACTGCTTTGGAAGCTATCGACACGTTTACTGACGAAGCGAAGATTATGGGTTATGAGGGGGAGGACTTAAATCGGTATGTTAGAGAGGAGGTAAAAGAGTGGAAGAAAGTAGACCGTGAAAATAGAGCCTTACGCAGAGGCGTGGAAGCCAGAGCGAGAGAACAGGAAGCCAGAGCGAGAGAACAGATTGAGTTAGCGAAAGTTACGGCACAAGAGAATATTCGGTATGAGCACGAAAAACATAATTTCGAGTTGGAACGCATAAATAAACAAGCCGAATTGCAGGGGAACGGACGCAATAGTGTCCCGGGAAAACGCCCTAATTTACCTGAATACAAAGAGGGGGAAGATCTTGATTCCTCTATGAGACGCTTTGAAATTTATGCGAACCAAAACAAGTGGGAAGGCAACGAATGGGGGAGCAATTTTAGCTGTTATTTATCTGGGAGATCCCTTTCTATTTACAATTCGTTGAGCTTGGAACAAATTCAAGATTGGGAAGTAGTTAAACGAACTATGCAAAATGCATACAATCTTACGGAAGAGGGATATCGTTCTAAATTGCGCTTTGCAAAACGCGGCATTTCTGAGACGTGTGCACAGTTTTTAGTTAGGTTAGAGAACTATATTAATAGATGGGTAGAAATGTCACTTATCGCAAAGACGTACAACAACCTCCGCGAGTTGTTGTTAAAAGAGCAGTTGCTTAATTGTAGTCCCCCCGAGATCAGCGTTTTACTTCGCGAGAACCATAAACTTCCAATTTTAGATCTTGTAAAAAAGGTTGATATGTACGAAGAAGCAAGAAAATATGATTCTTCGTTTAATAAAGTTTCCAATAATTTTTCCCGATCTAATTCTCAGAAACAAAATAGTTGCAATGCGAATCAGAATCAATTTGCGAACAAAGTCCCGAGTGTAGCCCAATGCCGACGGTGTGGACGTCGTGAGCATGATATAAAAGCATGCCATGCGTCACGTCATTCCGTTACGGGAAAACCCCTCATGAGCAATAGTTGTCTAGTAAAAGTAGGGGATGAACTTCAGGAACCCGAGTCTAGTAGCGAGTCTTTAGTTCCCGAAGCGTCGGACAGTGACCTCCCCCAAGAGGTGACCTGTACGCAGGATACCCAATTGTATGAAATGGTACCTGTTGCGTCGCTGGTTTCTGTAACTACCGCCAACCCGGTAATTGGAAATAGCCGAATGCCTATAGCTATCGGCAAGGTGAATGGTCACGTGGTTAGAACCCTTAGAGATATGGGTTGCGATGGTGTGATAATTCGTGAAAGTTTGGTTAAGCCCCACCAATTTACCGATGAGAAAAAGTCCTGTATGCTTATGAATCGTTCTACAGGCGAACAAAATAAAATGGCTAAATTATATGTCAACACCCCTTTTTATTCTGGCGATGTTAATGCGTTGTGTCTTAAAACACCTGTGTGTGATTTGGTTATTGGTCAAATCCCAGGTGCTAAATTGCCTTGTAAGTGTGAGATGGAAGCGTCTGTCTTAAAAGCAGACTTATGGTGGTAATACCCCGGTTACAGACAAGACTAGTTTTGGTAACAATCGCGCTAAAACTAGCGTGCATAGTCCCAGGAGGATTTTTATGCAAAATAATAAATTGGGTAGTCTAAAGTCTGGAAAAAAAGATTATAACCCAAAATGAGAGTAGTCCTTCGAGGATTTCAGCTCAACTTGGCGCGATTCCAAGAAAAAAAACTAATGACACTGGTGCGATTCCAATAAATAAATCTTCCTGTAAAAACGACGCAGTGGAGTACGATAACAATTTGGCCATTGAGACGGATGTCATCAATGAAGCTTGTGCCGGTGAAAACGACTCCGACACTTCCCAAAAGAATGTAGACATCCAAAATCCTGAGATAGTCTTCTCCATCGCGCCTCAAGGGTCAGAAGCCCTCCTGACCTGCGAAGACGCCCAGAAAGGTACGGAACGCCCTCACCGTTCAAAGAGTGTAGATCAAATGATACCAGTTGTTAACTCGTTTACAACTGAAAGAGGCTCGACTCGCCTTTGTGACTCGTTGCCACAAGAAAATATTAACCAGTCTGAACAAATGGACCCGGATGAGACCCCCCGTGAATCGAGCTCTCGTATAATCGAGGCTGGTGCAGTAGAAACTCGTGCCCAGATTTTGGCTCAAAAGCGGAAACGGAGCCCTCTCGTCGTAGCTAAAACTGATGAATTTGATAATCTAATTAATACTGATACGCTTTTAGCTGCCCAACAGGAAGATAGAACGTTAGATAGAATTTTTAAACTATGCAAGTCGAACCAAATTCAACAAAATGGAAAGGGTGGACTCGCTACAGTTCAATTTAGAATGAAAGAGAAATTATTATACCGTTATTATAAATCTCCTAGAGTAAATTTTGGCCAAGAAACAAGTCAACTTGTAGTCCCTGAAAAACATAGACAACAAGTTATGAAAGTTGCGCATGACTCGATTATGGGAGAACATTTGGGACACCGGAAAACGTTAGATCGTATTATGTCGCAGTTTTTTTGGCCCAACCTCCATGCTGATGTAAAACGTTACTGTCAATCTTGTGACGTATGTCAGAAAACTACGCCCCGGGGAAGGGTAGGCAAGGTCCCTTTAGGACACATGCCATTAATCAGCATACCATTCCAGCGCGTAGGCGTAGATCTGGTGGGTCCCATTATGTCTGATAATCCCCGAAAATATCAGTATATTTTGGTACTCGTGGATTATGCCACTCGATATCCCGAGGCTTCTCCACTCAAAAATATACGTGCTGAAACTGTCGCTGAGGAGTTAGTCAACATGTATAGTCGGGTTGGAATCCCTAAAGAAATTTTGACAGATCAGGGGAAACAGTTTATTTCTGATGTCATGAGGGAAGTATCCCGACTGTTGTCCGTGCGTCAGATGACGACATCACCTTACCATCCGCAAACTAATGGATTGGTTGAGAAATTTAATGGGGTTCTAAAACGAATGTTAACCCAGATGTGCGAAGAAAAGCCCAATGACTGGGATCGTTATATAAGCCCCCTCCTGTTTGCGTATAGGGAAGCCCCTCAAGCTAGCTTAGGGTTTTCGCCATTTGAACTTTTGTATGGCCGTACTGTTCGAGGCCCCATGGCAATCTTGCGCGAGCTCTGGATTAATGAGAATGTAGAACCTGAAACTAAACTTGCATATACTTATGTTCTGGACCTCAGAAACAGATTAGAACAAACTTGCGAAATGGCTTTAAAAGAGCTGCATAAATCTAGTGATATATATATAGACATCACTTTAATAAAACTAAGAAGAATAGACAGTTTCAAGTTAATGATAAGGTTCTTCTCTTATTGCCAGTAGCCCAGGACAAATTACATTTGCAGTGGCAGGGCCCCTTTGATGTGATGTGAAGGAACGGGTGGGGGAATGTGACTATAGAATTAACAAAGGTGGGAAAATTAAACTTTTCCACGCTAATATGTTAAAGCGGTACGAAGAGAGAGCGCCCTCTGTGACTAAAGATAAGTCTGACACCCCCGGACTATTCATGAAAGTCAATGTTGCCTTTATTGATAGTCATCCTTTGGATCATGGGATTGAAGGCCCGGGGGAGAACTTTACTGAATTGATAGATTTTTTACCCAAAATATGTAACCAGTCTATAAAAGATGTGCACGTGTACGAGAACTTGGATCTCTCTCAAAAACAAGATATTTCATGTTTACTTAACAAACATCAAACAGTTTTGACTGACGTACCAGGACGTACAAACGTTGTTGAGTACGATATCAAGTTGACCACAAGTGAACCAATTTTTACCAAACAATACCCCCTTCCTCTGGCCTCCGAAGATGTGTTCAAAAAGGAAGTCGATGATATGTTAGAACTCGACATTATCGAGAGATCCAACTCCCCTTACTCATCACCAGCGGTCTTAGTAAAAAAACAAGATGGCACTATTCGATTATGCAACGATTACCGCAAGCTTAACCGAATTACGGTTTTCGATGCAGAACCGATGCCTAACCCCGATAAATTATTCGCTCGTTTACATGCAGGAAATTATTTATCTAAATTCGATTTAACAAAAGGTTTTTGGCAAATCCCTTTGTCACTAAATGCTAAAGAAAAGACGGCATTTCAGACCCCCCAGGGTCACATGCATTATAAAGTTCTCCCATTCGGACTCAAAAATAGTCCTGCAAATTTTTCGAGAATGATGCGGATAATCCTAGAGGGTTTGCAGGACAATGTAGTTAATTTGATTGACGACATTTTGATGTACAATTCTACTTGGCAAGGCCATCTTCGCACGATTGAAACTGTCCTTAAACGTTTGAACCAAGCAGGTCTTACTGCCAAGCCCTCCAAATGTTACATTGGTTATGATCAATTAGAATTTCTTGGACATATTGTTGGGCGAGGTTTGTTACAAACAGTTCCTGACAAAATTAGTGCAGTAAAGGAAACGCACCCACCGAAAACGATCACCCAACTGAGGTCTTTCTTGGGCTTTTGCTCCTATTATAGGAAGTTTGTGCCAAATTGTGCAGCCATTGCCGCCCCTTCACATGACCTTACAAAAAAGGGTCAACCAAAACAATTAAAATGGGAAGATGTACATCAAACTGCCTTCACTAAATTAAAACAAGCATTGAACTCTGATCGTATTTTACACCTCCCGAATTTTCGCAAAATATTTGTTCTTAGAACAGATGCCTCTAATGAAGGATTGGGGGCTGTTTTACTGCAGTACGACAAAGAAATTGCGTTTCCGATTGCTTATGCAAGTAGGAAACTTAGTTCGACCGAATCTAGATATGCGGTTGTTGAGAAGGAATGTCTGGCAGTCATTTGGGGGCTAAGAAAATTCCAACAATACTTGCTTCTGAAAGAATTCTGGATAGAAACTGACTATCAACCTCTTATTTATTTAAATAAATCTAAAATGAATAATGGACGCCTTATGAGATGGGCAATGTACCTCCAGTCCTTCAGCTATCGTGTTATTGCTATCAAAGAGTCCCATAATATCGGAGCCGACTTTCTTAGCAGAAATGCCGTGGATTGAGGGAAGATTGTCCATCTTAATAGTTTTATAGCTTAATGTATGCATTTTTACATCGATGCCTTAAACTTTGTGCTCCCTGCTGTCTGCAGGTTCATATTGTAAAATTATTTTACCATAGTAACCTCTCAAACCCGGGACGTGTGTCAGGAATCCAAAGTTTAATTTATTTCCAAGTATTACGTCCTCCCTGTTAGGCTTATAAGCTTTTAAATGCATACATGATTTACATAGAAAGGGGAATACTTTGTGACTTGTTATAGGTGGAGAAATAAAGAAATACTTAATACATATATTGCATGCACGAATTGTTACATTCTTCGCAAGGGGAGCAGCCTGATTGGACGACAAAGAATTTACCTGGGATGAGATTTGTCTCCAAATACTATGGTACAGAAGACTTGATTCCCGAGATTCGGAATGAATTTGAGGTCAATAAACTTTGGTGAACTTGGTTAGCCGGGTCAACAAACTCGGTTTTGCATTTCTGTCAGTTTGCATAACATTCCTGTCGCACCTGATGTGGTAGCTTCTCGCAATTCTTCTGGTTTCGACCAATTAGAAATGAGCAGTGTAAACAAAGGGGTGTCATCTTGATTTACATATGGGGCACAATAAATTGAACAAGAAAGCGTGCCTTGGTTGGCGTGTAGGACGATCCACCAGAAGTACGGTATAACACATATAACGTCACCATTGAACTCCGGATTGAGAATTCACTCTCTGGTCGTCCTGGTGTCAGCTATAGTACTGTACAGCGTCCTCGTGATGTGAGCCACCCCTGGAAACCAAGCCATCTGAAGTTTGTCGCCACGTTTGTTGCTGCAGTTCGACATCGTTACGTCCGGTATAGTACATCTGCCTTACACGCACAAACAGCCAAGTTTCAGTTTCCACTTGCCTTACCTGCATATTTCGACCGCGGTTACGTTATCGGAACCATCTAAAATATTTAGGCAATGCAGTAATATTTAATTAGCAGATTTTGTGAAGCTATTTGTGTATTTACTGTCAAACTTTTGCTCTTTGTATTAAAGTGTGCGTACGCACATTGCAGTTAATTCAAATTTGGTGTCATTTAGTGCTGTGCGTATATGATGAATGTGTTCGTTCCCTTATTTATAAATTCTCTATGGTTCTTAGATGTCGAATTGTTATTGGCCTGAGATCATTGTCGTCTTATAACGATAACCATCTTAATGATTTCCAATGCCTTTATGGCCCGTGAAAAGAACCCACAACAAGTGTGATCTATATAGTTTAAGTTATACGAATCACCGTTTGGCATTCGCTTCATATGAATTCTATCAGATTTGATACAAACATATATATAGACCTCTTGACATAATCTAAAAAGCTCTGTATTAAACTTGGCCTAAATCTTCGCCATGTAAACCTCCTCTCATTTCTAGATCGTCAAATATCCGCTAGATTTAAGTTATCACACAAATTTGTAAATGTTGTAAGCGAGATTATCCAAGGAAGTGGATTACCACCATCCGTGTCAATATTGCTATTAATAGTAAAGTTATGGTTTCCTCCCCATATAATCTCTATATCCGGATCAAAATTGCATGATTTCACCATTTCGTGGATAGAAAGAAAGAAATTTGTTATGCTCATGTTCATTGTTAGGGGCATAAGAATTTATTAATAAGTATTGTTTGCCTAAGACATCTATAGATACAATAACAACTCTACCTATGGAATCCGTTTTAACATAGTGAGTTTTATTGTCAAAGTTCCGTATAATAATCGCCGTACCTCTACTTACTTTACTACCGTGAGAGAATATAAAGTGACCTGTCATATCATTGCTCCAGGCTGTCTCGTCACAAATTGTGGAGTGTGTTTCTTGCAGGAAGATGACATTACTGTGTTGGTATTCAATCCAACGGAAGACTGATTAACGTTTCTTAGCACTCCTAAGTCCCCTGTCGTTAAGTGATATGCATTACTAGGTGGCGCACCCTCCACACATTCCGATAAGCACGTTACATGATACAACAACAAAATTTCGGTCTGCAAGAAAAAAAAGAAAAAATTAGAACACACAACAAATAAAAAACTGTTACAAATAAAGAACGAGGCACGTCTACAACGATGCAGCTTCAAACACACAAAGTAAAACAAAAAAATCGTATACAACATCGTATGGTTTAAAATACTAGAACATCGTCCATAATGCTCGTATCCAAGCGCGTTATTTCTGATGAGATTTTGTTGAAAAGAGAAATTACTTACACGGTTTAATGTTATCGATACAAACAGCCCACGTTGGTAGGAAAGTGTGTACATCATTACGGAATCGTCGCGATGAACGCCGTGTTGATGTAGAGGATATTGAATCAACGCTTCGCACAGTTATGTATCACAGTGTACAATACATAGAAATCGAGTCTTTGGTAAATGGTTAACGTCTGCAAATCACGTTCTGGAAATCACGTGGTGACGCTACGAATAAATTACAAGTAACCTCGTCGTGGATTGAAACGGTCTCGGAATTGTAGATCAATTTAAATACGAAAGATATTTTAAACCTTAGGCAAGGTGTTATCCGACCGTTACGTAACTTTGTCCGTTACGTAACTTTGTTACGTAACTTCGCATTCACATAAAAATCACGTGGTGACGTAATGAATAAATGTACTCTGGGGATAACCTTGTAGTTGATTTTAAATTTCCCGCGTGGGTAGATTCAAATATGAAAAGACCTGAGAAGATAATTAAGTTTTACCCAATAAAAGATGGGTCTCGTGGGGGTTGACTTCATCTTCATCTCACACCGCGATAGTCTACAATGGCAACCACAAGTCTCCAGTTCTACGTTAATATGATCAGATCGGCTGAGAATATTGACGAACTAACTCTTATCTAGGCTATGGTAAATGTTTCCCATTGTACCGGTGAAGATAAAGAACACCTACACAATCTACATCGTACGAATGACTGAACTAGTACTACCTAACGATGAACCATCAATATATGAGAAAATTCTGAATTCTAGTGGTGAGTCTTTTGAACATAATGGTGGTCAGTATGATCCTGGGGAAGGTACGAGTGATGGGTCTGTAATAACTATTTGTCGGAAACGTACTCGTTCAAAATCTCGTAATGATGTTAGTGAAACACCTAAAAAACCAAGATAAATGATATCCGCCTGAACAGTTTTATAGTATAGAACAGGTTTGGAGTAGAAATATTAGAAAATTTCGTGTACAAGGTATGGATCATACTATTTCGTTTCGGGAAATGGAAACCAATGATATTGATGATGTATTATTAATCATAAATCGAGCCCTGGAAAGTATGTTAACCCGTGTCACTGAAGGTCTTGCCGGTACGGATGTGATGCGTGTTATTCTCTCAAATCCCAGCCTCTCTTATCCGGTATCGATAAAGATAACGCTTGTTGTTGATAGAATTCATAGCAAGATTCAAAGAGTATTGCAAAGTTTCGAAGAATTTAGTATAGAAGACGCTCGGCAGGTTATGTTATCGTTGCACACTTACCAGTAGGTGGTCATGGTTCCAAAAACTCAGCACGTCGGTTCACTCGTTTAGAAACGTATCTCGAAAAATCAAATTCAATTATTCGAATAAAAAACAATGACCTTCTCTGTATGGCTAGGGCAATCGTAAAATTCAAAGCCAAAATCTAAATGATCCAAAATGAAATTCATTCCGTACAGGGCGTTTGATACAGCGTGGCCGTGCTTTAGATTTACATCGGGACGCTGGTGTGTCAACTTAACAAATGAATTGGAAGAGGCGGCAAAGTTTCAAAAAGTGCTCTCTCCATATTACCAACTGAATATAATTTCGACTAAAAACTTCAACTCACTTATTTATTCTGGCCCGTCTTCCCAACAAAGTATGTATTTATATCATGTAGTTGATCATTACCATTGCATAACATCTATGACAGGTTTTTATAATGTGAATTATTTTTGTCATACATGTAAGATTGGTTATAGCAATGCGTCCGATCACAAATGTCACAAAACATGTTTCTGTTGTTACTCCTCACAAACAAAATGTCCCGACGGAATTTGTGAGAATTAGGAGCCAATACCATGTCATGATGATTGTAATCGTCAGTTTCGGCCTAAGGTATGTTTTACAAACCATAAAAGAAAGAGTTACAAAGGCAGTAGCGTTTGTACGAAATATTTTAAATGTGCGGAATGTAAATTTACTATTAACGCAAAATTCAAGCTTGAAGCTTGCGGTCATATCTGTGGGGAGACGTTCTGTAACGTATTTCGAATCTTAGTCACACCAAGTCATCGTTGTTACATGAGAACTGTTCCTAATAAGAAAACGAAAAAGAGGGGTGACGGCGATGACGATGTTATAACTGATCTTCACAAACCTAACGAGTTGCATGATACTGCGAGAATGAGGATTTGAAAAGTAAAACACCTGAATATATCTTGCTCGATTTTAAAACCTATACCGATCAAAACATGATGCATATACCAAAATTATGCGTCGCGCATAAATTGTGCGAGTTTTGTATCGATGAAGAATTCGGTAATGATTTTATTTGCGATTTCTGTGATGAACGTGAATTTATGTTTTATGGCCCCGACACTAGCGATAACATTTTTAATTGGCTTTTTTCGCCTGAGAATATGTACGCTACGGTGTTCGCGCACAATTTTAGAGCGTACGATTCACATTTGATTATGCAATATTTACATAACTATACTATCCTTCCCACAGTAATTGTTAACGGAACGAAAATTTTCTACCAATGATGCGTTCAAACTTATCAAGTCTCGAAAGTTTTTTTTTCCATTTAAATTTAATAAGCCGGAAAATTTCGAATATGAATGCCCTATATCCCATAAAGAGTTTTAAGATCCTGATGGAATGGATAGTAAAACCCGTGAAGAATTTCTATCCTGGCATTCCGAACAAATTAATTCAGATAAAGTTTTTAATTGCAAACATGAAATAATTTCGTATTGTAAAAGCGATGTTGAAATTCTCCGGAAAGCATCGTTAAGTTTTCGGAAATTGATGTTTCAAAAACCAGCGTTACGGATGAGGGGGTTGATCCTTTCGATAGTTGTATCACTATCGCCAGTGCTTGTAACTTCCTCTTCCGTAGACATTTCTTGATACCATATACTATACCGGTAATACCATCGCAAGGCTACAAACCTAAAGTTAAATATTCCATAATGGGCTTGAAACAGTTAATGTACCTCTCTCATAAGGAAGGTATACAAATACAATATTCTCGCAGTGGCGAAGTAAAAATCGGCCCTTATTACGTAGATGGTTTTCACCCAGAGTCAAACACTGTGTATGAAATGAAAGAAACGTGAACAAATTTCAAAATGTTGGTTTAATTTCATACGGCTGCACCGCGGCGTAAGGGTCGGGCTGTATACCGACGATGTGTATATAATTGACAAACCAAGCAAAATGCCTTCCCGGACCCAAAACCCCGCGAAACCACGGCTACTCCTGAAAACGTCTGTGTTTGTAAGTTTTCGACAATGAGCTGTTATCACCGTAAAAGTGTTAAATTCTTCTTCAGTGCTGAGTTTATCTTTCAATAACAAATTATTTCTTGATTAAAAAAAAACATGCCGTTTTCCCATGGAAATCAAAGCCAAAAGATCGCACTACATTATCGGTAAATTTCTTCCGTGTTGCGTTCACCATGAGGTCGCTGAACTGTCATTCAGTCTGCACGAAGACAGCCTTCTTCCAGTACCATTACATCATGGAGAATTTGACTCATCATGGCGTTTGGCTCAAGAATTTTAGATTGTAGGCAATTATGAATCAAAGTTAAACTGTAAATAGCTCCCGTGTGATCAGAGCAAGTATTATAAAGGTATATTCTTTGCATAATAAGTTAATGTAATTGAATGTAGGTCGATCCATACTTTTACCAAATATTAATAAAATTGATCAAGATATCCGAGAAACTATGACATATATGGAAACACTAGATTTTGATATGGGCATCTTGAAAAACATGTGAGGACACTATACTTGTAAACAAAGGGCACTGTGAAAGCTAATTGTAATATAGACAAAATCTGAAAGATCACTTTAAAAAGAACAAAAATAATTAAACATGTGAGGGCGCTATCATTGTAAAAACAGCTGCTTGTATAGAGATACCAGTACTCTTTTTACAGAAAAACGTAACATTTGTTCATTTCAAGTTAATTTTTCCAGTGATTTGGGCTACGTCTAGTATTTTGTGATATTTGTGATACTACCTGGTTGGTTTTTATCGCAGCAGTTAAGTGTTAGCTTTTGACGTTTTCCCAAGAGCAATGTTGGTTATATTGGCAGCAAAGAGTCCGACCTGAAGTATACTCTCGATCCGTAAATAGCGATAAAATATAGATTTTCATTTTATAATGAATAAAGTGGCTCTTAAATATCTCACTTGTTCTCTTAATACAATCAATTTTCAAATAGGAATTATTTTCTTATATTTTGGCAGAAAACCGGCGATCTCAGGTCTAACGAGCACCTGTGAATCCACTGGCTTTGCTCAGATTTTAACAAACCTAACTACATTTGTGCCCGGTATTTTTATTAACTTAAATACATCAGTGTTCTCATATATTTTATATCATTTTTATATCACTTCATTGTATTTTATGTGTGCATCAAGCCAAATAAAGTTTGAAATAGAACAGCAAAAAAGTATTGTTATGAATATATTGTTATCCATGGAGGTAACTGGATCATCATAATTTTGTGTACAACAAGTACAGTCAGTTTTAATGCCCATGTCACTGTCAGTTCATATGACGTGGAGAAAAAAAATTTTGGGTTAAATTTGTAAAGTCTGCCAGATCGCAGGTTATCAAAATTTGACTTAGAAATTAATAAATCAATAATGACATTTCTTTCTCCAGCGGCATTTCAAAACTCAAGTCAGCGATTTTTCATTGATCTATCTATACCTTATGTGTAACGCTACGATCACCAAGGGTATTCACCGCTGCTGCTGTGATCATACACAAAAATAGACAAATTTAGAATGTTTTGTTAATTAAGACAATTCATTGACGATTATTTTAGAAATTACATACAAATCGCCAATGAGATGTTTGCCTAATCCATGGATTAAGTGTAGCCACTTTGAATCGAAACCGCTAGACGCAGGGGCTTTACTTTTCTCTGCTCGTGACGTCGCAATATAGTGGTGAAGGTCAGTACTGGGTTAAACGCCAGTCGTGACCACTAAATTTTGAATGATCGTAAATATTTTTTAACCCGATAGTAGTGATGACGGTGATTATTATATCTATCTCTTGCAATGTCTGGAACATTACTGAAAAAAGTCATTTGTTTCCATCTATATTCATGCTTGAAAGTAGGCCAAAGTATCTGCAGACCCGCCAGTGACTAGTATCCAGATAATTGTTTAGGATCGATTATTTCACACGTATTGTTCTGTTAAGCCACCTAAAGCAGGCTGACGCTAATTACTTATTCATCATTCCAAAAAACAATGTTTAGAAAGATTAATGTTTCGCGTAGACCAAATATGATCACGCATAATGTATAAATTCAAAGTGTTTTAATACATTGATGTGAGGTCGCATTTTACGTGAACAAGAACATGCACTAAGAAGAAAAAGCAAACCAAAGTCAAAACGGGGTGTATCATGGACTTGGTCCAACATGCGCTGCGACAATTAAGTGATCATTGACATTATTTTGAGGCGCAGTTGAACTTCAAGTACTTTGCGAAACTTGCTACGCGGCGATGCTGACATCAAGTGTGTGTTGACCGAAATTTGACCCTCAAGTCACGCACTGAACTGGCGCGTTACCTTAGCAACCTTTTCCTTTCGTGCTCCGCGCGTCGAAAGAAAATTATTATATTCGGCGGTAGTGTAATAACACAACTTGTATGCTTGTCAGTATTGGCTTTGAATATTTCATCACCATTTACTTAGTGTGCTGCCTTTCAAATTACGCAAATCTGTTTACAATATTGTACCGACTCTAAATATTTCAACATTGCAATGTATTGCTTTTACAATAATTACGTAAACTCAAGGTGTTTTTTTTACTATTGTTAGGACACTGACCCGGGTTCTGTGAATATTTCAGTATAACCGACTTGATAATGCATTGCATTCGTAATTATTACGCAAACATAAACACGGGCGAATTTAAATCATTGAAAATACAGTAGTCAGGTTCAGGAGTCAGGTGTCTACTGGAAGTTGGACAAATATTTTAAATACTTGTGATTCATGATGTTGCAATGGTGAATTATTTTATTCAAAATTAAGTGAATATGTAATATAAACCATACTATAACATACAATAACATGCGTAAAGTAAGTTTTATTATAATAAACTCGTAGCGCATTTCGATCGCATTATTCGCGTACATTTTGACTGAACTTAATAACCACATGTTTGAACTCTGTTGTTTAGCTCCGCTGTGTTGACTTTGTCGACACAGCGGAGCTGTTCATATTACTGATTGTCCGTCGTCGGCGTCGGCGTGTCGGCGTCAATTTTACAATTTCAACTTCTGCTTCGAAACCGCAAGTCAGAATGTTTTCAAATTTGATATGAAAGTACCTTGGATGGTTCTTTCTTAGATTTGTTCATTTCATGTCAAAATCTCAAATTCTCTAATTTTGGTGTTAAAAACCGCAAGTCCAATTGCTTTGATATTACATATATAGGTACTACATGTGGACGTCTCTCAGACTTGTTCATTTTGTGATGATATCTTCAATTCTCTAATTTTGGTGAATATTTTTGTTATTTTTGGTAAAAAGTGATATTTTCGACTTCTTGTTAAAAACCTCAAGTCCAATTGCTTTGATATTACATATATAGGTACTACATGTGGTTCTAACTCAGATTTGTTCATTTCATGATGATATCTTCAATTCTCTAATTTTGATGAATATTTTTGTAATTTTTGGTAAAAAGTTATATTTTCAACTTCTTGTCAAAAACCGCAAGTCCAATTGCTTTGATATTACATATATAGGTACTACATGTGGACCTCTCTCAGATTTGTTCATTTTGTAATGATATCTTTAATTCTCTAATTTTGGTGAATATTTTTGTCATTTTTGGTAAAAAGTGATATTTTCCATTATTGTTGAAAACCGCAAGTCTGATTGCTTTGATACTATACATATTGTTCATTTTCTAATGATATCTTCTGTTCTTTAATTGTAATGTGCATTGCTAACAGCGGTGCTATCTCGGCCGAGAAGCTGCTTGTTTTTAATAACCGTGTCGCGCGTGAAACACAGGAGACATTTCAGTTCATCTATTTCTTGTTTATCGATCTTGAACTGTTTGTCTGGAATGCGATACAGACTCTTACTCTTGAAATTGGTGATAAATACATGCATAAAATACAACATATACAATTTTTTCACGCAACAACAATTCGTATACAGCATTGGATTAATGGATTTTAATTTTAATAAAATACGCGGGCCAATAATATTACCATATATTTCCATGCCAGCAATGCTTGTAACCTGCTATTTAAAACAAAGACTCGTGGAATCACAAAGGAAACTGTTAAAGTACGTATTTCACTCCCTACCCATGACTGTGGTTGCAACCGGTAGTTAGTGGCTACCGCTGTAGAGTTCCCTAATTATATGCAGTATGCGGCTTGTCGCGGCGATGACCGCGGTGAACCGTCCGTTTGATTACCTACTCTCCCTTAAGTGACGCAGGGCCCGAGGAGTACTGTGTACATGTAACCAGCATATTTGCGAATCAAGATTGGCAGAAAGTTGTACGGGATTCTTCCTTCGATTTTGTCTATTGATGAATATGACGCACAAAGTGAAATTGAACTTGCGTCTATGAAAATCAGAAAGGGTACTGCTTTTTTGTCAAACTGAAAAAATGGCTGCGTCACTCTTGTAACTGCGCATGCGTACTCGCCATACTGACAAAACCGCATAAATTTGATGTTTTTAGTCGCTGTATCTGCTCAAATAACATCCGTCATCACATGACATATTAAATCATTATATACTAAAACTCAGACCTTCCAATGAAATATTACCAGTATTTTTGCGACAGAATACGTTATCGCAATATGCAAATTAGGCTACTCACCCAAGTCAAGTATTTGTTCAATTTCAAAGACCAGTTATAAATTAGTTAATGCAATAATTAGCTAATTAATATCCATGGAATTGCACCAAAATCGAATCAGTACATCTACCCATTATATATTAGATGTGTGCCGAATTTCATTTGAATTGAAATTGTAGATCTTGAGTTATCAGAGTCACGGCGTCACACACACCGGTACCACATAAGTTCCGTTTCACGGGAGCTAAAAACCTGATTGATTTAGGGTACTATTTTTTTTACTTCTGTATTTGATATGCAATTAACTCAGTGATTTTATAAATAATGTGACGCATTTTTAATGATATTATGAGGTATGTTTTGGGAACCCTCCAAAATGCTCAAATCTGATAATGACGTCATTATTTTGCTTGTACTTTTTTGTCCGCGTCCTGCTGTCAATTCCGTCACTGTGGTGAAGAATCTAGATCATGTATTTTACCAGCGGAGAAAGAACACGAGAACCAGAAAAAAAACCGATCCTCTGTAAATTAACTATGCCCTTTAAAATCGTGTAGGAGGTACAATTTTGTTTACATTGTACTAGATATTTATAAAATTGGGTAACAAATTGTATATGGGCTCTATTTTTAATCCTGCCTATTTTAACTGAAAACTATTGTAAAAAAAAACACGAAATGTTCGTCATTTTATATAGCGGGAATGTTGCTCCTGTATCATGTGCTATCTCTCCTCTTTAAATATTGTTTTAATCTGGAAACTGTTTTGAATCCCCCAACATTGCAATGCACTTATTAAATCCCGTTTAGTCGTGTATAGTAAGTAGTTTCCTGTTGCCCAAGTGTTTTGGGCACAGGCATGACGGAATTTTGTGGCTCGCAACTTTACATGCCGTACCCCAGGCCGGACTTTATTTATCTCAAAACACTCTTTTAGCATAAACATTCGATAGACTGCTTTCCAATTGTTGTATCAACCCCTAAAACTTGTTTGTATTCAAAATTATATATGACAATGGATATTCATATTGGAATAAACTATGGTAAAGGGAATAATATTATATAATATTCCCTTTATATAACAAAGTTCAACTATGTTTTTTAAGATTTTTTTTTGGGGTATGTCCAGCAGAAAAATTGACAGGGATTTGTACCTGTATGATTTTGTCACTTGATAAACCCAAGTTGGCGCCAAGTCAGAGTGACTTAGAAGATTTTGTCTGATTGGCTACGCATCCCTAACAGCAAGCCAATCAGAAATCAGCTTGTTAGCTGACTGGTTCTTTCAACATAAAGTCACCATCTTTGTTTATATGAGACCCATATATCTCGCACATGCGCAGCGCGACGACTACCGCGCTTTAAATAAACCTACTCTGGGGAACAATTGAATTCCCCTGAGTATGCTCTATCATTTTGTTATACTAATATGTCTTTCATGCCAACATTAAGCTAACAAATAATATTCCTTAGTGTTTTGCGACAGGCTTGTTATAATCAACGTCCATTCACATTGTGACCAATTAGAAATCCCTGTCTCCACAAATAAAGTACTTTGTTGGAACATTATCCGATTTATATCACTAGTAATTAATTCAAGAGGGCGCAAGTTTGCATTTGTAGCCAACACTAGAGGGCGCCGTCACGATGTATAAATTAGACTCCAGTATTAATGCACTCTGCATATGGCATTGACTCTGAAAAACGACAAAACGGCCTTGCTTCATCAGAGATTAATCTTAAAATATCGGTTTTTTTTGTTTGTTTGTATTTTTTTACAAAGAGACTATTATAATAATTGCCTTTATATATGGAATTTCATTGAACGTTTGCACTTCCAAAGCCAAGCAACAAGTTGGCTAAAAGATTCTTAATTTATACTGAGCATTACAACAACATCTAGCATGTACTGCAAAGCTAAGGATATGTCCAAAGAAGCCAGTAAATAAAAGCACTGTCTTACTAGGTATAGTAATGGAAGCGATAAATTATAAAAAAAATTCAAATAAGCATAGTACAATGCAGGTATGTATTGGCATTTTTGAGCTTGCTGACAGTCAACCTGAGCTTGCTGAGAGGCAACCTGAGCTCCACCCTGAGCTTCAACTTGAGCTTAGAAAATTGTTTACAGCGGAAGCTCAAAACGAAGTTCGAGTGCCGACTCTGAGCTCCAACCTGAGCTTCAACTTGAGCTTAGGAAATTGTTTGCAGCAGAAGCTCAAAACGAAGTTCGAGTGCCGACTCTGAGCTCCAACCTGAGCTTCAACTTGAGCTTGGGAAATTTACAGCACTACTAATTAGCTCAAAATGAAGTTGGGGCGCTGACTCTGAGCTCTAACCTGAGCGTCTACGATATAATGTGTTGAAGTCATCCATTAAAGAAGTTGTTCCACACATATTAAAGAAGTTTCCTGTTTGTAATCTATTTTTTTATTTCTGCTGTTACAATTTTATTTTATTGTGAAATGTCTACAAACTGTTTCCCACACATATAATACTAAACATATGGGAACAGGGGCATCTCTCAAGAGGACAGATAGACTCTCGTGTCACTGTTCTAGTCAGGCAGCATATGCTTATTCCGTAATTTGAAAACTCTTTGAAATCGTTAATGAAGTTACAGCAATGATTTTCAAGCCTGCTGATAAATACTCATTAACAAATAACACATATAATAGAATGCTTACATGAAATGGCAAAAAAAACACTCAACTAAAGCTATGAATAGGTAATTCTGAGGCTACGAAAGCATAAAACCAAATATTTCTGGGATTGTGTGAATTAATAAAACCAAAATTGAAATTACATTTAGAGTGGTCAATTATCAGAGGTATGTTTTGAATGGTTGAATCATACGTGTAAACAAAAATCCAAGAACGATTTCAAGAAGAGAATTCAAATGATGACGTCCGCTAGTGATTGAGAGTTTTCAATATTGTGTAAAACGGAATTGATGGTCATTCTTTTTTCTTGCCTGAAGTCTCTTGGCCAATCAAAAATCATAATTTATACAACTGTGAGATGATAAACATATGTCACCTGTGTGACCCCAAAGACACACTTAGGTTTAATTCGTTGAGTAAATGACTATTTAGTGATTTGTCACCTTAGATTTTTCAAACATAAACAACCCAGGTCGAATAGACAAAAGGTAAAACATTAGAGACAAACACATCTCAGAAGCACAACAAAACTATAAATATCATAATAATACATTAACAGAAAGGTGAAGGGAGAATTGTACTCTATCTATATATTCATTTTGTTGTGTTGTTTGTGTATTTAGGAGTTGGATGGGAGACGATAATGTTTTTAGAAAAACATGTACAGAAAATGAATGACAGCAGAGACCACAGCATGTCTTGCAGTATATGCATTTTACCGTTAACATAATATTCAACTTTGATCAACATGGTGGGCGGACGGGCGTTTCGATCTCAATAGTTGAATCTTAAAGCCTGATCTGTATTTTATAATAACTTGTTTCGTGTTTTTTTTTTTTTGTCATTGTCCTCGTGGCCATAGTGTGAATCATACGTCTTATTACAAAATTTCCAGAAACCTTGTATTTAATTTATGGATAATAATAATAAAGACGTAATAAAAAGAGGCATAAATATAAGACACTTAGATACTTTGTATTTACTTACATTAAAACCAAGTAAATATATACAATTACAAATAATCTTAATGCCAATGTAAAATGACACGTCACTTAATGTGTTTCGTCTACTGGCCAAAATATCACTATTTTTCACACCAGAATAAATTGAATATCTTTAAACAAACCTATACTGCCAACACTTATTATTATGAAATACCTGATATCAACACGTATAACGATAGGTGTGAATTTCACAATGAAAGAAAATCATTATGTCCTCTTTTGCCCATCACGTATATTAACAATAAAAGTGGTAAAACGTTGATTTCTTATATGTTTATTTCTGTATTTCTGTATGGCTTCACTAATGTCAGCAACATTACTTGAAACGCTGGTCAAAACTCATAGTCAAAACTTCGTTTGAACTTCCGCTGTAAACAACAGGTGGTAGGGGGTCATTCCATGGTTATTTTAATGATCTTCCACTCTTGTAAAATATCGGGGTAAAAATATTCCCCGTTTTGGCTTCTGCGCGCCCATGTCATAATCAATACCATGACGTAACGCTCACAGTTTTGTTGCCATTTTCACTGATTCAATTAATGTTCTCATCCAATGGGAGACAATTTACGTAATCTACAATCATTTTCAACGGCAAGTTCAAACTGTGTTTAGAGACTTGTGTGGTTTTTTTTGGAGAGTATGTTTCTTTTGCTTGCTTTAATGGCTGACTTCAACACAACTGTGTCGGTGCTCCAACTTCATTTTGAGTTTATTAGTAGTGCTGTAAATTTCCCAAGCTCAAGTTAAAGCTCAGGTTGGAGCTCAGTGTCGGTGCTCCAACTTCGTTTTGAACTTCTGCTGTAAACAATTTCCCAAGCTCAAGTTGGAGATTAGATTGACTATGGTTATACTGTATCAACGTAATCCCAGCGCAACTTTAAACTATGAATGCTTTCAATGATAATGCTGCCTTCAATCTAGAAAATATTATCTCAAAACAGTTGGAAATAATAAATTTAACAACAGAATACGTCCTAACAGTAAAATAAAGTAATTTCTTAAGACTGAATGTTTTTTTGCGAACTTCGTATACGAGACTCGGTTATAAACCGACGTTAGCTTCATGTTCATGTCCTACCATGACAACAGCCAACCAGCCTACCGGCTTGTATGTGTGTGTGTGCGTCCGTCTGTTTCTCTGATATCTCAAGAACCATTCATCGATTTTCGATGAAACTTGGTGCATAGATGCTCTGGGCCAATGTGCAGATTTGATTAGGTTTTGGTAAAAAGCCATGCATATTAATTACCTAATTTGCATGACAATTAACTAATTTTCAGCTGTTCCATGAATGTTCCATATTGATATTGGTCTTATATAAACAAAGATGGCGAGTTTTACTATTGTACAAACTGAGACGTTGTAAACTTTCTTCAACTCATTCTTCTTCATTAGTAAATTGCCTCCCTCAATGCAAAATTAGAATTTTGACTTGAACTTTCAAAACAATTATTAAGCACAGACCAATTATATTCAAACTTTATGTACTTGTATGCATTTTTGAAGTATGGTAGATTTTTCTTGTAATAATAATGTGTTCTTTTTACTGCCAAATACAAAAAAAATCCTCAGACATGCTTTCAGAAAAAAATAATCCCTGCCACAGTAGTGTGAAAAAAAGGAATGCAACTGACCAATTTCTTCTAGCCTCCTCCCCAAATTTTAAATGGTTCACCCCTAACGTTGGGCCTTCTGATTTTAATCTATAATGGTTCAAATAACGATTTAATTATTCTGGATTTGAGAAATAAAATCCTTTCTCGTCTGCCTGGATGTTTTCCCGCCACACAGAGAACGAACAAAGCAAAAATATTCAATGTTGGTGGCGCTTTCATGAAAACAAGGCAATTGATGACGAATAGAAACTCACAGATACGACCTCACGAATAGGACTCAGGAAGTGACGTATTGATTGTTCAATGGCGTTGTGACACATTATAATTTAACGTTGCCGGGCCCATTAGTATCAATATATTTGGTATTTCGTAAGACAGGAAGGAAATTATACATATTTATGCAGTTAACACGCCAGTCTGTTCTTCGCGATTATTCAGGGGCGGGGGAATTCTGAACGTCACGTACTACTAAGTATACCTTACCGGAGATTCACTGGTAGGTTCGCCGGAGAGATTCACAGAAGAAATTACAAAAATGTAAAACTTGAAGATTGATTAGTAACCTCTTTTCCGTTTATCTTATATGTCGGAAAAAATATACCCGTATTTTGTTTTCTCGATTTTAATAACCCTACCTACGTGTAGACATTACTTTCTATTGCATAACCACATTCACGGGCATGCACGCGGGGGGGGGGGGGTCAGTTGATACATAGCTGGGTAGGGAAGTGCTCAAAAGTGTGGCCAATTTTATAACTGGATAGTGGCAAAATCTATACCCATATTTATACCAAAGTACCATTTCTGTCCTCACTGTTTATTTCGAATAAAACAGTTACCTAGGGATATGAGGCCGGAATCTGAGGTGGAGATATTCGCTCATATACGGGGAATCATAAATACACCAAATTGGGAAAATACTACCGATATTCATACCTATCTTGATCAGAAATAAGACCGATACTTATTTCTAATATTCTAAAAACGAGAACCACTTCAGGGGCACGTAAAATATGCCGCCACTCGAAAATCAAGCTGAAACCTTTTGTATCAGCAGAATTTGCCCCCCAAAATGAAGGAAATAGGTTGTAGAGGGTCTAGATTTCAAAATTCAAGGAAGAGTATGCCCCTGGGTCCTCCTAGTAAGCGAGGGGTGATAAGCAGATCTCGCCCCTCCATGGAACATTTCGTGCCGCCGCCTTTGTAAATCATAATAGCGACTGATTTGGATATCTCGGCAAAATGTATCCTTGTTTATATTACTGTGACTCCCCCCCCCCCCCCAATACGAGACCACGAAATCTTTGTGCGTGTGTGTTCTCTAGAAAAGTTTGTTCTAGATGATTGGATATAAATTGTATTATCTGATGAAATGTTGAAACCTGTCTACACAACGGAGCAAATGTAACTTCCAGCCATATGTGCTAATTGTTGTAATCTTTCATTTTCGTTCCCAGTGCTGCAAAACAGCACGAACAAATAATATTAAAATTTACTGTTTTGTCTATTATATTTCTTTAAGGTCACAAGTTATGCACACTACGAATTGTTTCCATAAAATGTTAAGAAAATATTGTCGTAACTAATAAGTTTTTGTAACTGCGATTTTCGATCAACATGAAACCTCAACCGCAGCCTTTCAAATAGAGTCTGCGATGAACCTCAGACCAATGGTCTGACATTTACAGATAAATATCACAACTAGGACGAAACGAAACGAAACGTTGGCATGGCGACATCGATACACATACTAGTATATGGCGCATTACGTGTGAAATGCGAGAAAGTTGTAAATATGCACAATGCTTTCAAAACCTTATGCTTTCACAAAGCTTAGAAGACAGGATGCCCATGCACGATTATTTGTTCAAATACAAATCTGCAATATATGACCCTGATTTAGAGCTTGTGCTGCTGGGTGTAATCAGACCAGACGTCACAAACATGATTTATTGGTTGTCATCGTGGGTGGGAAAGTCCAATAACGTGTCGGCAGATGAACATGTGTAGACGGAGTTCAGTTCATATAGCTGACGGGCGTACGTGGCTACATGGGGTCGAAAGTTTTTTTGATAGTGGTTTGTCATCAGCTAGGTCAGTTTACCAGCTACCCGAGTTACAGTTGGTTTTCCAGTTCTCATCATGAATAGCGGCTACTTTTGTTTGAAGTAGATATAAGACGCATAATAATAATAACTGTATTTAAATCTACAAATACAACACTATCAGATTTTGACAATAATGAGCTAAAATCGTTACAAATGTCACGGATATACGATAAAATAAAAAATGTATTTATAAAGCATTGGATTAACTCAATTAATGATGATAACAGACAAAACACTAATACAAAAAACAAACTGAGGACTTACAACAAATTTAAAACAAACTTCATTTCGAAAAACTACTTAATTAAGCTAAAAAATAAAGAACTGAAAAGTACCCTAACTAAATTCAGACTGAGCAATCACAGTTTAAAAATTGAAAAAGGAAGACATAACAGAATCAAAAGTAGCGACAGAATCTGCAAATTGTGCAATAAAAATGATATTGAAGATGAACATCACTTCCTCATAATATGCCCAGTATATAGTAAAGAGAGGGTCGTTTTATACAATGAAGCTGAAAAGATTATTCCTGACTTTACTAATCTCACACCTGAAAATAAATTCATAAAAATAATGTCAAATAATAACTTAGCAATTCCTCTGGCACAATATCTGAAATACAGTTTTGCTATTAGACAGCAGCACCTACTTAGTCATTAACTTTTTTTTTATATTCAGTTTATAGTTTTTTTTTGGTGTTTCATTTTACTTTATTATATATTTCCGTTACTAACTTTTATTCTGTTTTTAGTCTGTTTTTGGTTGTCTTTAAACTATTAGCCATTGTAATTTGATTAATTTTTTTTTCTGTAATTTTTGTTGTTGTTGTAACCTTTAACCTCCTTCAGTAGGTTGTTATAAGTTAATAAATTGTACTGTATTGCATCTTTAGAAATACGCAATTTTCTATCAGTACCGGTATATAGCAATAACTCCAAATGTATTAGAACAGTGTACAGAACAGTGTTGGGTGCTTCCGCAGTAAGCTATTTTGGGGGTTATGTATTGCATGGAGCTTCATGTGTAGCCAGCTGACAATGAATGTTTGTTAGTTCATGGTATTATCAGCACTTTTAATATGAAAAACATTTAAATATCATCTGAAACAATTTTTTTTCATTGTAATGTTTCAGTGTCACTTTATTTAACCCATCGAGGGAAGGGAATTATTTCCTGGACTCGAGACTCAAGTTAACAAATGAAAATAGCTTATAAGATGATTATCAAAAAAATATTTTCATTATAAACTGAAATAATCTGGCAAAATATCTGTCCTGACGTTGCACCCACATCTATACAATGTTGATAATTCCAGGTTAGCCAGCATTAATTTATATTATATCCAGTATACAGTGCAGTAATGTTGGTTTCCATACAGCTTGTTCTAAAGAATATAAATGAAAAAATATGGCATTCTTTATCAGCATCCTCAGTTATATTATACAGGTTCTCTAATAAAACACAATTTGTTTTATAATAATTGTAAATGGTTGCAGTGTTATTCCATACTAAATAAACTTGGTTCTGAATGTCCATATGATTTGTGTGACATATTAGGCGCAAAACTGACAATTGAGATTTGTGTCCACAAAATATAAATAACTGTACATCCACAATTATGAGCAACTAATTTAAAGAGCCAGTGAAAATTTGCACCACAAATTTCATCAAGAAATGATCAAGTATCTTAAGTAGGTAGAGATAATTTTCCACAAAAATTGAAAACTGTAAATGTGCTGTCTTCTAGATGACTAATATGGCAAGTGTCAGTTCTGCAGTAGCAATAATTAGCTATTTAAATTTGAACTGACATCCATGAAAATCAGTTGTCACTAATACCCTCACAATTGTATTAAAGTTGCCTACAGTGCATGTAAGTAATATACTGGAATGTGGTGGATACTTATGTCATCGTCATCTCAACATTTTATTACAAACTATGGAATTATAAACTTGTTAAATAGGATAATCAGGTCTAGTGTGCAATGTCTTCATTATAACACTGTGTGACTATCTCTATATGCACTAGTGCTCCTGACAGGACTCTGTACGAACCTGTGAAAATAGGGCATCAAGGGACACCAAATACTTTCTGCATTTTCCTATACTAATGTAACATACAAACTAGAAAAGCATGCACTCAGAATGTCAAACACACATGATATATACAAGGATGATTTATCTGTGGTTCCACAGAATTTCTGTTTTCTTAGCCATGTTTTTTTTAGATTTATATATAGTTTAAGCTCAACAAAACAAAATAATTTTTCAGATCACCATGCACATCAGTCAAAGATTACATGTCAAATGTTTTTTTTGTAGTTGGCCATGGTAGTAAAGAAATGCATCAATTTTGAAAAAATAATTTGGCCAGAAACATTGTTTTTGGGCAAAGAGTGTACAATGTCACCTTTGACTTATTGTGGTACAATTAAACTGCTATAAATAAATAAAACCCAAGTTTTACTGTATTGCCTGCCCCAAAATACTATTAACAAGTTATACAGTCCTCATTGGTTATGAAGTTTAAGTCATTGCATAAAAAACAAAATCCATCCAAGATGGGGCCTTCTGCAGTCATCTTAATAATACCGGGTATTTATTAGATGCATAAAATCCTCAGGGAAGAATAAAAAGGGTCTTACAAAAAGAAATTTAAAAACTATAATTTAAAAAAAAAACAAAAAAAAAAACACACTATTCTAAAAATAAAAAACAAATAAAAAACAAATATGAATAAAAAAAATATGCATCCCGAGTTGTGTGCATGTTTAAAGTTTCAGGTTAACTATCCAAGTACTTTCAAGATGTGGAACCAGAATTATATTTGTTAAATCAAAAGGAAAGGACGCGCATCAAGGTTCAATATTAGTTCAGAAAGGCCAATTTAAATAAGTTTAATGCATTTTTAGTACTAAATCTTGAATCAAGTAGTAGCACATGTTGTATGGTGTTTGTATAAAGTTTGAACTTGACCATTCCAGTGTTTCCAAGATAGAGATCTGGAACTGTATTTGGTAAAACAAAATGGCCACCAGTAAGCCATTTTTAATTATATCTGCATGTCTCGTGCATCAAGGTCCCATTCGTTTTCATTGTACCAAGTTTGAATGTAATCAGTCTATGCATTACCAAGATCTGTTTCTGAAATGGCCAAAACAGGGAATTTTGATGTATTTTTAGCACTAAAATTGCCACTGTTTGTCCATGTTAAATAAGTCTGTATCACAAATGGATGTTCATATGTAAGTCATATGTACAAGCCTATATAACAATTTTGTAAAAGTCTGGAAAACAACCAAATTTGAGGTGAAATCAGTGAATAAATTCATTTGCACAGAAATTAAGGGTGACCAATACATTTTCAAGACTGTATTCAGAAATGGCTAAATAAAATGTTTCATTACTATACACCCTTTTTCAGTTTACATGGTGGTCTATGGAGAAAACTGCAAACATTTAATGTGATGGTCAATTTTGTAAAAAAAAAATACCAGTTTTCTTTATACTCCAAAAAAATTAGAGAAAAGAAATAGGGGACAACAATTTTAATGCACCAATAGGGAAAAACTGTATTGATTGTCTATTTTAATATCAATGACATTTTCCATCAACTGTAAATTCTGCAGTACTGGTAGTAGCATTGGAAATGATGGGAAATGTTCTTAAGAAATATGTTGCTAACATAAACACTTTATTTGCTGTTTAATCTGTTTATGAAAATGATTGGTCAAGCTACTACTTGTCCTGTTCAATATGGAACTCATGACATACACAATATGTGTAAAATACGCATTTGTTTACAGGGAATGCGCAGCAACGCTTTAATGACCATGAATACATTAAATACAATTATTTAATTGTAAATATGGCACTCCCAAACTGTGGTTATATTTATTCCCACTTTTAAGAAACTTTGTGCATGCAAATTTATGGGATCTTCGTTGATTTTATTATCAGGAACAACATAATTTAATTTTCAAGATCAAATGGTAAAATAATAAAAAAAACATAATTCAACGAGCATGCAACACAAGCTATTATATATTATTCCCTATTTTGAGTGACGTATCACTAGGAGTCCACAAGCTTCAGATCTTCTGTGCAAATCAAAGACTCAGATTCCTATATTTCACATGGATGTTACCCTAATATTCAAAACTTGTAATGGTTGTCGTTTATAGATTGCATATGTGATTTGATAGCATACCATGTACACAGTGATGATTTTTGCTGTGAAAAAAATCATTAATCTACTGAAAAACAAGCGACCTGACGGTCGAAATAGGTCCGCTGTCTTCATTATCATGGAACAAGAATCAGTGACGTGGCATTGTGGTTGTAATATTCATAGTCAGTCATTTAGAAAACAATGCAGTTGCAGTTTCTTGCAGTTGCAATTATGAACTTTTATAGTGTTCATAAGGATAGTGCATTTCATTGGACAAACATCATTGAGGCTAAACTTAAGAAATCATGGATGTGCAAAAACCTGAGAAATAGTCGAGAAAAAAAAAATATGTTTTTGTTTGAAAATTGTGGTCATGTTTTCGAAATGTTATCTTTCCTGATACATTATACATATATGTAATTGTTTTGTTACACCCAAGAACAAATGTTCAATAAATCTGTGCAGTAATAATCTTATGATCAGGTATAAAAGAGTCAATTACAAATGTACTCCAGTTTTACATAAGACATTGCTGAATGCAAGATCAATTGTTGTGCCATATATTTGGTGGCTTCTGAAATAAGCTGAGAAGATCTAAAAGTTGTTTCTAATGACTGTATCAATGTTCTATTTATAATGACCGTCCAAATTATTATGTGTGCAATTTAAGGGACCTGATATAAGCAGAATAATCATCGCATTTTTCATCAAATATACCAGTTACTTAACTCACTTGTGCTATTACATATTCAAAGTATACTTTAAAGCTGTATTATGTTTTATATTTAGTTGAAAGCTCTCTGTAAATAGGGCTTACGGTTTTGAACCAGTTGTCAAAAATAACATTTTTTACCAAAAATGAGAAAAATGTTCACTAAAAATCCAAATTTGCTTATTTTGACACCAGTTTAACAAATCTGACCATCCAACGTATCATTGCTGGAAATATGAAAGCATTTGGACTTACGGTTTCGAACTAGTTGTTGAAAATAACATTTTTTACCAAAAATGACAAAAATATTCACTTAAAATCTAAATTTCCATATTTTTACACGAATTTAACAAATCTGACAGATATATATATATATAACAAAATTTTTTTAGATGGTGCCGAGCACTTTTTTTTCAATTCTGACACCTCTTAAGGTAGAGATGCAGTTTATTTTGCAAATTTTGACAAATATCACTTTTTTTTTCATTTTTTATGGCATTGTATGAACATCTGTATTCTGTGAAAATTTGAAATTAAAATCATTAGTGGAACTCTGTTAAATCCAATAGCAATGTAAATCAGCATATATTTTTACTTAACTATAAAATATACAAATTAGCAATTATCTCTTATAAACTTTACGCTTTGACCTTTTGTTTTGAAATTTTCACAAATGATTGACAATGTGTTTATCTTCAAAATGCCGTCGGGGCATTGTTTTTGGTTGAACAGTGTTACAACAATCGTACAGACAACTAGCCTGGGTGTTAATTTATGCATAAACTTGAATTAGTGAAATTTGAGCTGCTGCCCAGGTAGACAGTTTTCAAGACGAAACTTTCTTCATAGTAAACAGATGTACCCGTAAACCAATTTTGACAGGAAACAGAGACATGGTTTAGAAGCGAATTTGTTTTAAATCACTTTTGACCAAAAAAAAAAAAAACATTTTTGTGCATATTTCAAACTATAATGTCCATAAAAAAAAATACTTACAAAATTTTAAAATTCATACAATAAGCTTTCTAAAAATATATAGTTATGTGAACAAGGGAGGTCATCTTGGTTGCCTAATTAACTAATTAAAATACCTGTCTGGTAAACTGCATCTCTACCTTAAATATCAATTGGCCCAAACCTAATAATCCCCTTATATAGCTACAATGGTATGTTAATGATTTGTAAACACAATCACTTTTCTATTTCAAAACAATATTCCTTCCATGAGAAATCTCAACCCAGGCATTTGGGATGTGGGATTCAATTAGTCTCAAAAATTGAATAATGCTGCCTAGCACAAAGGGATGGCTGGACAAATGTGAACAATAAGATACAGTATTGTATTTATATATGCAATATGCAATATTATGCAATATTCAAATGCTGCACCTTTCACAATATGAATGATTAAAATATTAAATAAATGAATTTTCAGGACAGCTGATTCCAAAACTGTGGTGCACACAATATATTAAGGCATGCCTGAAAAATGATATTCTTCACTTCATGATTTTAAATGGTGGAATTTGAGCAAGGTGGAACTACATTTACAATTATCAGACATTAATCTTTCTTGAACTTCTAGAAAACTAACAATTGCTATGCAATCTTTAATTTCAATTAGTTCAAATTATGTTGTATCTTTCTCCAAGCAACCCATAGAGGGCACTGTGTATTTAAAAAACATTCACTGGTTTGAATTCCAGTGGATACTAAATAGAAATATTCATTAGGTTAAAAATTCACTTGTTTGAGAAAGGAAACTATACATTCTACTGTTAAATCATGGACCGTTTTATTTGGTTCATACTGTCTATCAGCCATCCAAATCAGCTACTGGTAATAATTTAATCCGATTTATGTACATGCAGCGGTAAATTTGATAAAAATCATTAGCCACATTTTATTTATTATAAGTAATAGAGATGACATCTATTAGTAAAATAATTCCATTTTCAATAAACACAAATTAGAAACATACATTGATTATTATTGAGAAAAAAATTGTAGCACCTGATGGTTACCAAAAGAAAGTTGTTGTAAAATACATTGCAGTAATTAGCCTGTAGTAAGCACACCAATCACTGTCTTTCTTTTATTTTAAGGAACTATTCAACATCATAAAAGATGTTTATTCCAATCACAGTTTTGAAATATAGGTTCTGTCTTGTGTATGGGAATGGGATTGAATGTTTTGATCACTGAAGCAATATAAGACCAAACATGCTAAAACAGAAACATGTTATGTTCTAAGATATCAAATTTATACTGCTCCTTATACCGGGGTATAAACCACTACTATACCAAGATAATAATGTTTAAAAATTACAAAGGTATGAAGTGTTGTTTTAATGACAACAATAATACACAGTCACCTGAGTTAGCCAGTGAAATTTGTTTACGTCTAATGTGGAAAGAATATTACCCAGTTCTTTAATGCTGTGTTCCCCAATCTTAGAAAAAAAATTTACCCAAAAACACTCTAGAACAAGTAATATCAGGATAACCTTACATTTATTGAAACATGTCAAATTCCTGGAGAGGAATTAAACTGGTTTTATACAATTGTACCAGTTAAATGCTACAAGCTAACATACTAGATGTTAAATAGTACATTGGAACAGTACATGCTTCAATGCCCCGAGACATCACTACCTCAAACAAGGATTAGCTGAATTAAAAAATAAATTAATTTGTCAAATAATTTATTTATTTAACACTAAAACGAACTACAGTGAGTTGTTCTATGGTCATATAACAATAAAAATAGATAAGATAAAATAAAATAAACTACACTAAGATACAGTAATGTTAATCAACTACACAGAATGCTAAATAAAGCTAAATAATATTACAAACACGCAAAAGATCATAATAAACTTATACGGTACAATACAATACACTAGCTAATATTATTAAGAGGTAACAAAATCACATTAAAATCACATTAGAGTCATAATTATGGTGGAAAGAATATTTTTAATTTTGGTGGAGCTGCTCACATCTCATTTGCATACATTTTTGTATGTATTGTGCAGTTCTTATTCCTGAACAATGTTTCATGATTGCATTGAATTTTTCTAGTTCATTTAACTTCCTAAAATTTTGTATAATTTCCTTACAGTACTTGAATAATTCAATTCGGTGTGTATTGTACAGACTGCAGTCCATAAGGAAATGTATCTCATCTTCAATCTGCTTTTTAGCACAGTGTTTACAGACTCTTTCATTCCTTTAAATTTTTGCAATGTCTGCCAGTTTCAATATGAAGTTTGTGATCAGAGATTCTGAACTGGCATAGGGCGTGTCTCAGTTTGATATTACTCATCGTTATTAAACATTTTTCCATTTTAAACTGTGTTTTGAATGTTCTATAATTTGCCAATTTGTTTGTTCCACCATTTGCTCTGTTGTCATCAAATAGAGCTTCTTTCCATTTTATTTTATAATTTGTTTTCAGTAAAGCAGAGATAGTCTTGGTTTGGTGTGGTTTCTTTTTTTTCATTTGTTGTTTTATTGCCTTATCAAGATTGTTGTCACTGATTATTTTGTCAACATTTCTTGTCCACCTAGTTTTTACTGTATTGACCTCATCAAAGGTGCTTTTTATTAACTTGGGCGTCTATGGAAGTTTTGATCTGAGCCAGAATTTAATTATTTGTGTGTTAATTTTTATGGCAAGAGGGTATCTTCCCATTTCCACTAAGATTGCAAGCTTAGTAGCATTCTTTTTAACCCTCAGGAGTAATCAGAAGAAAGAATAGTTAACAGTTTCGATAATATCGCTATTTTTAGTGACTTCCTCTCCCCATACTTCACACCCATAGCTAATGATGGGTGCTATCAATTTATCAAATAGGTTTAGAGCTATGATTATTTTGAGGTTTGAGACAGAATTGAGTGTTTGTTTTAGTACGAACTTGTACTAGTGTACGTTTGTTTCAGTAATAAGCCTTCTTCCCTATACCCCCTCTAGATAACTATAGGTGTCCTTAGAAGGGACATACGCAATTAAATTGGGCTAGGAGTGGTATGGGGTGGTGGTTTTGGTACAAGAGGACCCCCCCCCACCGTGTTGGAGCACAGGAACTATGATCAAATTTGAAATTTTAAACAGCAACCAATATTCTTCAAGCTGGTATTTTTTTTTAGATTTTATTTTTCATTCCGTTTGACTGTTTTTTCGAGTTTAAAAAATATGAGCTGGCTGGAGCCTTCATCCCTTATTTCTTAAACTAGATACCAGCCGATACCCCCCCCCCCCCCGCTCATAGGGATTGCGTACAGTTGGAGGGTCACAAGTGTTCATAGCAAAAATGTCTGGAGAGCATTTATAAAATAAAAACGATTAAATAATGTTGGGCTTAACTGTTTTACTCCTGAAGAGAATGGAAATCTATTTGTTATTCTTCCGTTTAACAAGCTGTCGAAGATTCGGGTCAACGCAACGAGTCCGATGCCAATAAATATTCCAATAAATGTCAATAAATCCTACGTTCATAAACATGAATAAACATGCAAACTGAATCGCTATCTCGCGAGGCGATATTGGTTCAAATACTGCGTCAGGAAAACGTACGTCCCAATAAGTGATTTTCCGAACAATTGCGAGATCTCGCGAGATGCATGAAAGACGCGCGTCGAACGTCTGCCGCAAAAATCGAACGATTTGATTTTGAACTAGAATTTCTTTATTTCGCAGCTTACATTGACCGGCCGATCTTCGGCAGAGGAATATTGCTTCCGAATACCCTCACTTAATCGAGATTGCCTATCATCAAATGTGAACAGCACATTATTAAGCATGGAAATGTTCCCGAAATACTTTCGCGTTTGTCGAATCCCACGCGATGTTTGACGCGACTACGACGCTATGACCTTTGTTTGTCCTGTTTTTACGTTCGATTTCACGCATAACGCGTGATTCTCGCAGTGTACGGAAAATGGTCTATTCACATTCGTCCCAACACATTCGTCCCACAAGTCGATTCGTCCCAATTCACATTCGTCCCACGAGTCGATTCGTTCCAATTCACATTCGTCCCAATTCACATTCGTCCAATTTATTTAATTTTTGGTCAGCATTACGATCTTGAGCAGGGTCAATTTCTATGCCAACTGTTACTGGCACGCTAATTAATAACTCCACGTTGCGTGAACGGTGTATTTGTATTTATTTATTAACTAATACTAGTAACTCTACGTTGCGTGTACGGTGTATTTGTATTTATTAACTAATAACTTGAACGGTGTATTTGTATTTATTAACTAATAACTTGTACGTTGCGTGTAAGGTGTATTTGTTTTTATTAACTAATAACTCTACGTTGCATATAAGGTGTATTTGTATATAACGTCAGCAAAAACAGTGCGTGGGACCATGGAGCTAAAAAAATCTTTTTTTAGCTCCATGGTGGGACGAATCGACTTGGGACGAATTAACTTGTGGTACGAAACGACTTGGGACGAATCGACCGTCCTCCAACGTACGATTACTGGTAAACGCAAAACATCGAGTACACACTGCGAAGAAACCGAAAAAAACTAACAACTAACCTACCAGCCATTTTGTATGTTAAATGCAATATGGATAATATGTAAAGTAGGTCGTATTCGTGAGGTCCTATTTATATTTGAGGCTCCCAGATACGACCCAATGTGGCGTGCGCATAACCCGTCTCAAACAAGGACTCGAATAAATAAACATTAGACTGTCGAGGCTGACAAGCAAGATTTCCTTCTTTCTTTCTGGACGACGAACAAAAACAAAGTGGCACTGCGCAGCGGAGACATTTGCTGCATTATATGTTCATCTCTATAAACAGGTTTGCAATACAAGTTGTATTATTTATCTATTCTGTGGCGGCATATTCGAGATCGTTTGCATCAACCTGAATGTAAAATGAAAATAGTACACGCCCGTGACAAAACCTTGTGATACCCTCGATGTGATATTTCACATCCTCGGACCATTTCCTGCTTTACATGTACATAATTCTTATTCGAGTTGCCAGTGTTGCGTCAGCCTCGTACAATTCGCTCATTGATGAAACATATGAAGGGCGATCCCCGGCGTCGATCAGTATGCGTTGCTTGCATAATATTGTGAGGCGAAGTTACAAGCAAAATGCCTGACATATTTTTATCTTATGTGTAATTGACCCTGTTGTTCTTGCTATGTGTGGCATATTTCATTTGACATTGTTTAACGAGATTCTATACTTAAACATAATAGACAAATACTATTCGACGTTGGCTGAAAATTGCATTTAAAAACCGTTGGATGGGACTGGAGAAATATTGTTTTTTGCAAGATATTTTATTCACTCGTATCTGCAGATGTCAATATTTTTTAGTCGCGGTTTCGAAAGTGCTGTTCTTTTAAAATTTTTAACTCAAATTATTTTCACCCATTAATATGTTTTCCTCTTCCCAGCCCCCACTCCAAATTTTCCAAATTTTCCCGGGGGGGGGGGGGCATTCATTTACAATTAATTGTTTGCTGTCAGATACGGTGGTTTCAGAAAAACCTTTTCAAAAATTTATCAGTAGCGTATAACCGATCTGTCTGAGCATTTGTAATTGCGACAACTGGATTGGCTATAATAATTTGTGCGATGATCCACAATATGCCGCAAAGCCGAGCAGATTTTGGTTGATACATCTATGTCGATGGATCAACACCCAATGCATATGGACAGCTGGGTCGTCATGATCATTCTGATTGGTCACTGGCAGTTTTCAAATTTATAATTGCTTTATATTTATAAAATGTCAATTTTTTAAATAGCTTTTCTAAAACTATTGTACATTTAATGAAAACATTTATGAAACATTCATGAAACATACACCTCGCTTTATACTGCCATGAATCTCTAAACACTTGTTTGGTTTAGTTGTTTGAAATTTATGAAACCCTTAGAACTATTTTATATAAAACAAATTCATGCTTTTATAAAACCCAGAATACAAACCTATTATTTTACAATGACGAGGCAGCTTAAGTAAATCAGCTGCCAGTGATGTAAATGTCACAGATCATTTATAATAAATACATTACCTAACAGTCCCTCTACAACTGATTACCGGTATATCTTAGTTCATTTTCTTATTTGTTTCAGCTCCACTTCTTCATTACTTATAACTTCTGTAGAAAGACATCGCAATGACGATTTCTTATTCACTGAAAGTTTCCAAAGCCAATGTGTTCTCGTTTTCTCGTCTCCTGTTCATGTGGCGAGGCAGCATCTATAAACTAATCTACAAAGAACTAGTGGTGTTTCTACTCCTCTACTATGGACTGTCTTTCATCTATAGACTTGCATTGACTGGTACTGAACATCAGCAATCATTTGAATTGGTATGTCTCAGCTTTTATACTTATCAGGGACTATGACTATATCAGTGTATATACTGATAAATCAAGGGGGGTGACATGGATGTGCCGCAAGCAGAAACCTACCTCTTCCAAGGCAGCCATAAGGATACCATAATAGCTCTATTAAAAGCACATCCCAAATAAAAGCGCATATAAATCCAAAATTGTATTTGTTGTTTACTGAATTATTAAAATATAACTTATTATAACCATTAACACTTCTGTAATTTATATTTTGAATGCATATTAATAGAGAAAGTACGATCTGTTCAAACAGGGACTCCATTCCAGACACTTGGGTTCAACCTGTATAGAATGTTTCAATGCAAGCGTGCTCCCATCCCTTTAGGTTAGGTTGTATCAGACCTAGTTGATACTGAGATATATTTTATTATCATATCATCAATTTTCATATTAATAGGAAAATAGTCACGCACCTCTGTCAAAACAGAACTGTTACTTCACTCAAAAATATTTTTAAAAAAAATTATTGATTTTAATCACATACTGGATTAACAAAAATGTACTTCAAAATGCTTAAATATCTCTCAGGAACTTTAATTGGTCTGATTTTTTGAGCTATTAATAAATTTATCAAAAAAATACACTACCGGTATTTGTTAACCTTTGAGTACCATTAGTTTATAACTTTAGATATACCATATTTGCCCTAATAGTATTGTATTCACTACTATTACGATACTTATACATGTCTATAGGATTCATGATCTGATTCAAGATAGTTGAATGGTGGCCATTTTTGTGCTAAAAAATTGATCAAAATTAAGCATTTCTGCCTTTCCAGAATCAGATCCTGGTCATGTATGGATAGATTTTGTTCAAACTTGGTACAAACATCAGACATTATGAAGCCTCAGCTTGATGCATGTCATTTTGTTTTTTTAGATCAATTTAAAAATAGTAGACTGGTTTCATTTTGTTTTAACAAATGCTGTTCTAGAGTTATATCTTGACCAATGTTAAAACTTTAAATATTCATATGCACATGTATTCGCTTGACAATTCAATTAAAGATGGCCTATTAGTGGTCATTTTAATGTTAAAAATTCATCAAAATCAAGCATTTCTGCCATACTGGTCCTGGATCTAAGTCATGTATAAATTTTTTGTTGAAAATTGGTACAAACATTGGACAATATGGGATGCCGATGCACTTGTTTTTTATATGGGATTTAAAATGGCTGCCTGGCAACAATTTTGTTTTTGTGATTGCAGTTCTGGAGCATATCTTTGACATGATCTGACTTGCAATGACTTTCTATTTCCACAGCTGTGTGCATTCTTCAAGGACCGATTGATGACCATCATCCCGCTCAGTTTCATTCTCGGTTTTTACGTCAGCCTGGTGATTAGTCGATGGTGGAGCATGTACGAAGCGTTGCCATGGACAGATTCAATATCGCAGCTCATCTCAACTCATGTACATGGAACCGACGAAGCCACTCGCATCGAACGAAGAACCCTCGTTCGTTGGTTGAATCTCACAACTGCCATAGTTTTCACTTCTGTGTCTATGCCGGTGTTGAAGCGCTTCCCAACAATTGGCCATCTGGTTGAAGCAGGTAATATTTGTTTGTTATTGTGTTGTTTATATCGCTTGATGGGAGAAAAACTGCGTGTCTGATATCACACGATATTTATTTGATAAAGACCAGGGGATATTGAGGGGGGCATTCGACCTTTTCAACACCAGACTCTCTCGCCTAAATTTTTCTGCTCATTTTTCTTATATTCTTCAATATTTCTGGAAATAAACCCTAAATTTTGAGCCATCAGACGAATTTTGAGTCAATTTTTGGTTTTTACTCTAAACATTTGGCTATTTTCATCGCAATCTTCTGAATCAAAGTGCAGACTACGGGTATAAACAGGACTATTTTTTGAATTTGTGACGAAGAGAGGCAACAGGTGGTGAAAAGGCTAAACTGAATGCTCAGTGGATATAAATGTGTTTACAGAGCTGTCGTTGGCACAAGCAAATCTGTGGAAAAAATGGAAAATGGAAAGTTTTGACTGAAGTTTCCATTGAAAATACATTTATATTGAGTATATGATGGGTTCAGAGCACACACTTATACTGAATCGCAGACTACATATCATGTAAGTTCCTCAGATTACATACTGTCATACTTGTACAACTGATTACCTGCTTTTATACCTAAGGAAAAGCAAGTTGTAAATTAAATCATAATAATAATTAGTGATTCATAATGCAATAACTCATTCATAAGTGAATCATTCGTTCTTGTATTATTTGTGAAAATTGCCGGCAGGAAAAAAATTTTTTCACTCGCTTTGGATAAATTGATGTAATCTGATCACTTTAGTATTGACCTTAATAAGTGTCACATTGTGATGCTGGAAAAAACGTTTGTAATAATAATAATCTTTATTGAAACCGTATCCCGAAGTGGGATCTTGAAAATACAATAAGGTAATACAAAAAGATAGCAAAAAAAAAAAAATACAAGACATTCACAGACAATTGAATAAAGAAAAGAAGCAAAAAAAAACATTAAATTATTTGGTGGTTGGTTGGTTGTGGCATCTGGCATTTTAGGATTTTTTTTTTTTTTTTTAGTATATCTGTAAGTTGTTCGTAAGTTGTTCGTCATCCATCCCCAAGTTTCTTTTATTGTATTTAATTTTCTTGATCATGATTTAGCGTTCATTCTTGTATAGATTACAATTGAGAAGAAAATTTTTTTCGTTTTCAATTTCCTGTTTGTCACAAACTGGGCAAATTTGTAACACCTGAAATATTACATTTGGTGTTTGAGTGATGCCTGTAACATACAGACGATGACGTAATTACATTGTGACACGATGGTCAGTGATTGCAGGTAATCTATGTAAAACATACATGTACTGAACATAGTTATTAGACTTGATTTGTAGCAAAGTTGAGTTTGGCATTAATGATAAGAAACTCTGCTAGTTTAGTTTTTAGCAAAATATATTTTTCTTAGATAATATTGCTGTAAAACTGTGTTTTGTTATACCGGTAAATGTAGATCAATTTTTTCTTCTGTTTGTCAGATTTTTTTCATGCTTTTTTTTTTTTTTTTCAAATTCACCATATTTCTATCTATTTCTATCAGCCAGTCTATGTCTATTTCATTATTCGCCTTCCAACTACGAACTGTTTTTGTCGTAAATTTCTTCTGCCATATTGCATGCACACCTGGTAAAACACACTGACAGATATGATATCATACAGGGGCACAAATGCTTCATTGAGATGTTTCGTTGGATTCAATTCGATAAATCATCCAAAACCAACCCAAGTCACAAATTTTTTGGAATCTTATTTATTAAAATAATATACATATAAATATTTATTTTTATTGATCAATCCCTTTGAAGTAAAAGTTGTCACCTTAACACATTGCCTATTGATAGCCTACATGGTTACCCTATCATGATATATAAAGGCATTAGTGATGTGTTAAGGTAGCGAGACTATTATTTGTGTTGAAAATTACGATTTTCACATTTATTTATTAATTGATGAAATGCACCATAAACTTTCATATGATAAAGTCAATATAACATAGAATGTCATGTAAGTTGGTTAAAATATAGATTTTCTGAAGGGAAGCAAGGCAGCCTCAGTAGTGTTTTCCAAAATCAACAACACAGGTTTAATCTGTGTGCCTATAAGTTTCAAAGATAAACTCAAGACAAAGCAATGTTAGGATGTGTTATCAGTAGCTATCTGACACACAATGAGTGTTTCCAAACATTTGAGTGGTTTGTCTCCGCCCCTGTTTGTTTCACAGATTAGTCATTTGCATATGAATGTGTCAGACACAAGATCACACAGCCACTGAAAAAAAATCATTGATTTTGGTGTTCTCATATGCCGAATTTATCCAATTATAGCTATCCCATTCCTTTATTTTTTGGTTTCCAATAGCCTTACACATTTGGATGTCCCTACACATGGTAAAACAGACCTTGATGGGAAAACAAATTGATTGTGCCGATAAACAAGCTTGAAAATCTTTGCTGTTACTTTATGGACGTTTTCTAGGAGTTTATGTTTTTTAAAATACAAGGTCTTTAACAAAAAATAACGTATACTTATTGTCGTCGGATTAATACCAAATTTTCACAGCTTTAAGGTGAAAATGAGAGGAACTTGAATGTGTCCAGACAAACTATTTCATCAATTATTTACCAACGAGTTGTGGTTTGAGTTGGGGGCAATGCGACTAAAACAGTAATTGAAATTCAGCACACTATTTTTTAAAACGCGTTGCTTGAATAAAACTAACCAGACACATTCAATTTACCAGACTATTGAACAACTAGGAAAAGTGAAAAAAATACTTCTTATCGCCAGCATAAATTTTTAAGTAATTTTTCACTTTTGGTTGATACGGGCATGCTAAATACACTTGTGAAAAGCTTGTAGTCTGGCGATTCTAAAAATATATACTTTCCTGGGTTTATTTGTAGTCATTTAGTCACAATTAGAAGATGAAAACAAGTATGCAAATAATAGTCCCGCTACCTTAATTGGCTAAAAATTATAAAAAGTAATTTAAAAAAAAATAATTAGATAAAAGAGTTAACAATTATAATGATTTTTAATAAATAAATTTCAGTTCAGTAATAGATCAGTGATGAGCATTCAACTGGGACAGAATGCCTCGCCTTTGTACAATTGATTATGTGTACAGACGAAACACACAGCTCTGAAAACATGTAAACCGACCAAACAGTGACATAACTCAACCTAATATTAATTCATTCTGATTTTAGCACATCAAATATCATGCTTAACATTGCCCGGTTTTGTTTTAGAAAATCTGTGAAGAGTTGATGTTATGTTTATGGCATAGGAAGGGGAGGGGTCATTACCTGCGCATACACAGAGACTCATGGGTACAATGACTATATGCCTTTCTGCTTTCAAACATTTGAGTGGTTTGTCTCCGCCCCTGTTTGTTTCACAGATTAGTCATTTGCATATGAATGTGTCAGACACAAGATCACACAGCCACTGAAAAAAAATCATTGATTTTGGTGTTCTCATATGCCGAATTTATCCAATTATAGCTATCCCATTCCTTTATTTTTTGGTTTCCAATAGCCTTACACATTTGGATGTCCCTACACATGGTAAAACAGACCTTGATGGGAAAACAAATTGATTGTGCCGATAAACAAGCTTGAAAATCTTTGCTGTTACTTTATGGACGTTTTCTAGGAGTTTATGTTTTTTAAAATACAAGGTCTTTAACAAAAAATAACGTATACTTATTGTCGTCGGATTAATACCAAATTTTCACAGCTTTAAGGTGAAAATGAGAGGAACTTGAATGTGTCCAGACAAACTATTTCATCAATTATTTACCAACGAGTTGTGGTTTGAGTTGGGGGCAATGCGACTAAAACAGTAATTGAAATTCAGCACACTATTTTTTAAAACGCGTTGCTTGAATAAAACTAACCAGACACATTCAATTTACCAGACTATTGAACAACTAGGAAAAGTGAAAAAAATACTTCTTATCGCCAGCATAAATTTTTAAGTAATTTTTCACTTTTGGTTGATACGGGCATGCTAAATACACTTGTGAAAAGCTTGTAGTCTGGCGATTCTAAAAATATATACTTTCCTGGGTTTATTTGTAGTCATTTAGTCACAATTAGAAGATGAAAACAAGTATGCAAATAATAGTCCCGCTACCTTAATTGGCTAAAAATTATAAAAAGTAATTTAAAAAAAAATAATTAGATAAAAGAGTTAACAATTATAATGATTTTTAATAAATAAATTTCAGTTCAGTAATAGATCAGTGATGAGCATTCAACTGGGACAGAATGCCTCGCCTTTGTACAATTGATTATGTGTACAGACGAAACACACAGCTCTGAAAACATGTAAACCGACCAAACAGTGACATAACTCAACCTAATATTAATTCATTCTGATTTTAGCACATCAAATATCATGCTTAACATTGCCCGGTTTTGTTTTAGAAAATCTGTGAAGAGTTGATGTTATGTTTATGGCATAGGAAGGGGAGGGGTCATTACCTGCGCATACACAGAGACTCATGGGTACAATGACTATATGCCTTTCTGCTGTAAGCGCAGGTGAGGATCAACTCCCTCACTCTAACTTTTTTTTACACTATCATAGACCATATCGCAAATCTTAATCATAGTAAATTTTGATTGAATCAAACACAACTCATCAATCACAAAGTGTGTCAGCTCGTGCAACCAACATAAATATCCCACAATGCACTATAATATGAAACTGCTATATGGTCTGGGAGTGTGTACTTAAATTTATTTTTTTTAAAACAAAATTGAACTAAGAAAAAAAAATGTATTTACCTTCATTGAGATTTGCAAATTTTGGAAGATTTTTTTTTATTCACCAGAAATTGGCTAATCTTTGCACTAACAATAAATTGGTCGAGGGCAATAAAAAAATTTACATTTTTTACATTACAAATATTATATAACACACACACATGATATTGTCATTAGTTAAAGTGCACAAATAATGTTTGAGGCAAAACTGGACATAGACTCTATTGCAAGTGTGCTTTATAGAGATGATTTCCATAAAATGGCTGACTTAGTGTTTATTGTTTCATTTCTAGGTTTGATGACCAAAGAAGAGCGTAAAGAATATGAAGACTTACCAACCCCCCATGTCAAGCACTGGATGCCGTGTGGATGGGCGTGTAATCTGATTAATAAACTCAGAGAGGAAAACAAAATCAAAGACGATGTAGCACAAAATCTCTTGTTACAGGTATGCAAATTTTTACAAATTATGCAAATATGTTGATAAATTATGCTCAAATAGTCATGAATCATGCAAATTTGTTATGTATTATGCAAAATTATTCATCTAATAATATACCACAAGAACTTGCCAGCCATTTCCCCCATAAGTCGTACTGTAAACCTGTGAAGCTAAGATATGATGTGACAAGTTGGACTGTATATGTACTGCCAAACTATGTGATATAATTAGATGTGTAGATACATCAAGAAAGGTTGCATGTGACACCATTCTATTCCCATGAATGTTTGTCACAATCGACAGCCCCTATATTCTCTAATGTCTCATATACTTTTCATCAATGGAATAAATTAAATATGTCTGCTCTTTTCTTTAAAATTGGTAAAGCGGGAGGGTCATCACTTACGCACTCACAGAAATTGAGTCCCAAGTGACGATAACAACACACAATAAAAATGCAAAGGCTTATGGGTAGACGCTTGTTTGTAAACAATGACACGCTATGGCCATCTGACGCATACGCAGGTGACGACTCTCCCGCTTTAACATCCGTCATATGGAACATGACATTTGTACTGTGTGAAACTGAACTCTGGTAGATTGATATGCATTAATATCTGCACGATGATTATTATGGTTTCATTAAATCCATGATATTTGTTTTGCATTTGTAAGATTGTAGATAAACCAGAAAATTACATTTTACTCATTGATGAGGTTAAAACTTTACTTCATCATTTCTAATGTCAATCACCTAAGGAAGCAGTATTCAACACCGATGTGTATTTTTTAATGCCTTCTAACTCTATGTCAACAGTGTAATATTTGCCCCCATATGTTGCTATGCGTAGTATGGGACTCATATCGATTACATTGCAGTCTTGTTGACCACTGCACTTATAACTTGTGATATATATATATATAACTTCCCATTCATCGACTGACAGTACTGTTAAAACTGTTTGGAAAAGAAGCTGTCAATCATTACAACTGATGATACGAATCATAAGCTGCTAATTACCGGTGCTGTCTCCCCTCCCTAAACCCCCAACAAAGTTTTCTAAAGAGAAAATACAAGTACAAACCTATATAATGGATGGTTTTTTATGCACCTTCAT
Organism: Saccoglossus kowalevskii; assembly: GCF_978046115.1. Taxonomy (NCBI): domain Eukaryota; kingdom Metazoa; phylum Hemichordata; class Enteropneusta; family Harrimaniidae; genus Saccoglossus; species Saccoglossus kowalevskii. Next base: position 17,244,644 of record NC_140646.1, read on the forward strand.
GTATATATCCACTTTGTGCTTTTTATTTATATCATGTGTACAATGTTTTACTCATGTCAATTTGTTGTCTATGTTTATGTAGTTGCTTTTTGTAATTTTGATGTACTTTCACCCCCCCCCCCCACAATAGATGAATTACTCTTCTGGTGCACAAGTTTCAACTGTCAACAACTTTTAAAGAGTCAAGGTCATCACATAGTGTAAAGAATTATGTATTTCACATATGGCACAGTGAAATGACAGTAAGGGGAATGTGGCTGTAATATACATGAATTTTGGTTAAATGAGTTTTAGCTAAAAATTAATTGACATCATTCAATTGTGCATAGTACGATTAAAAAAAAAAAAAAATGTCCATGACAGAAATATACCGCTATTACTAAACTGTGACACAGATATATTATTTGGGTTTAATTTTAGTGAATTTGGTTTTGTACTGATATATTAACAAGAAAACAATATAAAAGCATAAAATTATTTGAATATGATTCATTATTAGTGATTTATTTCACTGGTGTTTTTGAAACAGAGATTCAAAGTGACTTTCAAATTTAAAATCTAAATCATGAAATTGATATTGGTGGACATTTTGACGTAGAAATTTAATGTAATATTGGGGAATTTGCTACATATGAATAAACTAAGGGGTCTGAAATAGGGTTTAAATTATCAATCTCAATGGTATGCATTTTGATCAATTTGCATTTCAAAATGACCAGCAGAAATATTAAAAAGTCATTGTTTCTATGGAATCAAGGTCAGTTTTTTAGCTCCGCTGTCGACTTTGTCGAGCGGAGCTTATCATATGAGTGATTGTCCGTCGTTGTCGTCGTCCGTCATTCGTGTCAATGTTTTACTTTTTCGACTTCTTCTTGAAAACTACAAGCCTGAATGCTTTGATACTTGGTGTATATGTACCTTGGGTAGACCTCTCTTAGGTTTGTTTATTTCATGTTGATATCTTCAATTCTCTCTTTTGGTGAATATTTTTATCATTTTTGGTAAAAAGTGATATTTTCGACTTCTTGTTAAAAACCACAAGTCCGATTGCTTTGATATTACATATATAGGTACTACATGTGGACCTCTCTCAGATTTGTTCATTTTGTGATGATGTCTTCAATTCTCTAATTTTGGTGAATATTTTTGTCATTTTTGGAAAAAAGTGATATTTTCGACTTCTTGTAAAAAACCAATAGTCCGATTGCTTTGATATTACATATATAGGTACTACATGTGGACCTCTCTCAGATTTGTTCATTTTGTGATGATATCTTCAATTCTCTAATTTTGGTGAATATTTTTGTCATTTTTGGTAAAAAGTGATATTTTCGACTTCTTGTTAAAAACCGCAAGTGCAATTGCTTTGATATTACATATATAGGTACTACATGTGGACCTCTCTCAGATTTGTTCATTTTGTAATGATATCTTTAATTCTCTAATTTTGGTGAATATTTTTATCATTTTTGGTAAAAAGTGATATTTTCGACTTCTTGTTAAAAACCACAAGTCCTATTGCTTTGATATTATATATATAGGTACTACATGTGGACCTCTCTCAGATTTGTTCATTTTGTGATGATGTCTTCAATTCTCTAATTTTGGTGAATATTTTTGTAATTTTTAGTAAAAAGTGATATTTTCGACTTCTTGTTAAAAACCAATAGTTCAATTGCTTTGATATTATATATTTAGATACTATATGTAGACCTTTCTCAGATTTGTTCATTTCGTGATGATATCTTCGATTCTTTAATTTTGGTGAATATTTTTGTCATTTTTGGTAAAAAGTGATATTTTCGACTTCTTGTAAAAAACCAATAGTCTGATTGCTTTGATATTACATCTATAGGTACTACATGTGGACCTCTCTCAGATGTGTTCATTTTGTGATGATATCTTCAATTCTCTAATTTTGGTGAATATTTTTGTAATTTTTGGTAAAAAGTGATATTTTCGACTTTTTGTTAAAAACCAAAAGGTCAATTGCTTTGATATTACCACAGTCCCTCTGATATTACATATATAGATACTACATGTAGACCTTTCTCAGATTTGTTCATTTCGTGATGATATCTTCAATTCTCTAATTTTGGTGAATATTTTGGTTATTTTTGGTAAAAAGTGATATTTTCGACTTCTTGTTAAAAACTGTAAGTCCGATTGCTTTGATACTATACATATTGTTCATTTTCTAATGATGTCTTCAGTTCTTTAATTGAAATGTGCATTGCTAACAGCGGAGCTAACTCAGCCGATAGGCTGCTTGTTTAGCTTTGGTGTTGATGGAACAGAGTTGTTCATATTACTGATGTTTCTGTTGTTGTTCATCTCCTCCACTCCACCTTCAACTTTACATTATGTATTGTTTTGTTTTTAAATAGTTAGTATATAAGTTTCATACTAACTACAATATTACCTTGTGTGGTTTTTTTTCACCCAGATTTGTTAATTTTGTGACAATATTTCAAAATTTTGATGAATATTTTTTCATATTTTGGTAAAAGGTTATATTTTCAGCTATTTCTTGGTCATTTACATTTATTTCATTGAAACATTAACCCAATAAAATATCTAGAATTTGTAGTGCTTCCCAATCTTCTGTATATTTACTAGTTACACGCATCCATCCCATAATACTTTCTGTAGACATCTGACATTTAGAAGATTAGCCTTAGAAACGCAACAGATTCAAAACACAGGATATAAGTCGTTTGTTCTACAAAGCCGAACTGCCGATGTATCACATTACGAAGCAGATTACGAATATTTCATCAAACTGTTTTGAGATTGATAAATAATTTGTCTTTCTGTATGAATTTTAACTTTTATAATTCATGTTGCCATAGTTACTACATCCATTTGTTTTTCGTCACACTATCAAATTTCTGTTCTTTAATGTCATTTGGTAAATGCATTGTATTCTGAAATAATCTAGAATCCCTTGATATTTTAGTTGATTTCCCATTTTGTCTTCCATTGAACATCTGTGATGTCATTGTTGTGATGAAGTTGAGATGAAACTATTGATCAGATTGGTGGAGACAATCTTGTTAGAAACTGAATTACGAATGCAAATACATCTGTATAACATGCAGAAAAAAGAATAGTTTGGTCAATAGTTGTAAAATAATGCCATGAATTAATTACAATTACTGGATTTATACTCAAGTTTGTCAACAGAAATTTGAAGTGCAGATCGATTTCAAGATTATAGTTCTTGTAAGATCCTAACCTGTTTCTATTGCAGTATATTCTTTGTATGACCTGCCGTCACTACTAGTTGGATGGCTATACTTAATACTTTTAGTGTTATGCATACCCTTATAATGTGCATACCATTTACTCGCTGTTACCGAAGTTTACTCTACACAGTATGACTTTCGTAATAGCTGTCATACTGATTTGCTCATATATTCTACTGATTATTCGTGGTGCTCATTTATCCACTTCCCCAATGAGCTCACATCATATATTATCATCATGTTCGCATCCCCAGGCACCAACCATGGTATTCTAACTTTATTGGATTATTCCTTTAAAGAAATAATTTGCAAAGTCTCAGTTTTTGTTGTGAAACAAACTGCTGGATATGGGTTAATCATACCAGTTGAGGCCAAGTACACGTTTTAATTGATATGATAGTAATGGGTTAATGAATGATTATCCCTTCAAAATCTAATTATAAAAACATTTATACATGTAGTAATAATTTCTAGAGCTGTTTATAACAAAGCATCTGCTGGAAAAATCACTGACATTTCAAAATATGTTTATATTCAGTTTAAGATATCTTTTTGGATTGATTAGAAAATTCCTATAAAACACATGCATTTATGGTAAATATTCTGTCAATGAACATTTAAGACAAGGGTTTTATATTGGTGTACACTTAATTCATTGTTTTATCCTTCCAATAGAACATACATGTATATATGTATACTCTTGAATGCATGTTTATTTTAATATATTGAAATTAATTTTCAGAAAGTTCAAGAGCACCGTGGTACTTGTGGTACTATGATGAGTTATGATTGGATAAGTGTTCCCTTGGTGTATACACAGGTGAGTTATGATTGGATAAGTGTTCCCTTGGTGTATACACAGGTAAGTGTGATTGTATAAGTGTTCCCTTGGTGTATACACAGGTAAGTGTGATTGTATAAGTGTTCCCTTGGTGGATACACAGGTAAGTGTGATTGTATATGTGTTCCCTTGGTGTATACACAGGTAAGTGTGATTGTATAAGTGTTCCCTTGGTGTATACACAGGTGAGTTATGATTGGATAAGTGTTCCTTTGGTGTATACACAGGTGAGTGTGATTGGATAAGTGTTCCCTTGGTGTATACACAGGTGAGTTATGATTGTATAAGTGTTCCCTTGGTGTATACACAGGTGAGTTATGATTGGATAAGTGTTCCTTTGGTGTATACACAGGTGAGTGTGATTGGATAAGTGTTCCCTCGGTGTATACACAGGTGAGTGTGATTGTATAAGTGTTCCCTTGGTGTATACACAGGTGAGTGTGATTGGATAAGTGTTCCCTTGGTGTATACACAGCTGAGTTATGATTGGATAAGTGTTCCCTTGGTGTATACACAGGTAAGTGTGATTGGATAAGTGTTCCCTTGGTGTATACACAGGTGAGTGTGATTGGATAAGTGTTCCCTCGGTGTATACACAGGTGAGTGTGATTGTATAAGTGTTCCCTTGGTGTATACAGGTGAGTTATGATTGGATAAGTGTTCCCTCGGTGTATACACAGGTGAGTGTGATTGTATAAGTGTTCCCTCGGTGTATACACAGGTAAGTGTGATTGGATAAGTGTTCCCTTGGTGTATACACAGGTGAGTGTAATTGTATAAGTGTTCCCTTGGTGTATACACAGGTGAGTGTGATTGGATAAGTGTTCCCTCAGTGTATACACAGGTGAGTGTGATTGGATAAGTGTTCCCTTGGTGTATACACAGGTGAGTGTGATTGGATAAGTGTTCCCTTGGTGTATACACAGGTGAGTGTGATTGGATAAGTGTTCCCTCGGTGTATACAAAGGTGAGTGTGATTGTATAAGTGTTCCCTTGGTGTATACACAGGTAAGTGTGATTGTATAAGTGTTCCCTTGGTGTATACACAGGTGAGTATGATTGTATAAGTGTTCCCTTGGTGTATACACAGGTGAGTGTTATTGTATAAGTGTTCCCTTGGTGTATACACAGGTGAGTTATGATTGGATAAGTGTTCCCTTGGTGTATACACAGGTGAGTTATGATTGGATAAGTGTTCCCTTGGTGTATACAAAGGTGAGTGTGATTGTATAAGTGTTCCCTTGGTGTATACACAGGTGAGTGTGATTGGATAAGTGTTCCCTTGGTGTATACAAAGGTGAGTGTGATTGTATAAGTGTTCCCTTGGTGTATACAAAGGTAAGTGTGATTGTATAAGTGTTCCCTTGGTGTATACACAGGTGAGTATGATTGTATAAGTGTTCCCTTGGTGTATACACAGGTGAGTGTGATTGTATAAGTGTTCCTTTGGTGTATACACAGCTGAGTTATGATTGGATAAGTGTTTCCTTGGTGTATACAAAGGTGAGTGTGATTGGATAAGTGTTCCCTTGGTGTATACACAGGTGAGTGTGATTGGATAAGTGTTCCCTTGGTGTATACACAGGTAAGTGTGATTGTATAAGTGTTCCCTTGGTGTATACACAGGTGAGTATGATTGTATAAGTGTTCCCTTGGTGTATACACAGGTAAGTGTGATTGTATAAGTGTTCCCTTGGTGTATACACAGGTAAGTGTGATTGTATAAGTGTTCCCTTGGTGTATACACAGGTGAGTTATGATTGGATAAGTGTTCCTTTGGTGTATACACAGGTGAGTGTGATTGGATAAGTGTTCCCTTGGTGTATACACAGGTGAGTTATGATTGTATAAGTGTTCCCTTGGTGTATACACAGGTGAGTTATGATTGGATAAGTGTTCCTTTGGTGTATACACAGGTGAGTGTGATTGGATAAGTGTTCCCTCGGTGTATACACAGGTGAGTGTGATTGTATAAGTGTTCCCTTGGTGTATACACAGGTGAGTGTGATTGGATAAGTGTTCCCTTGGTGTATACACAGGTGAGTTATGATTGGATAAGTGTTCCCTTGGTGTATACACAGGTAAGTGTGATTGGATAAGTGTTCCCTTGGTGTATACACAGGTGAGTGTGATTGGATAAGTGTTCCCTCGGTGTATACACAGGTGAGTGTGATTGTATAAGTGTTCCCTTGGTGTATACAGGTGAGTTATGATTGGATAAGTGTTCCCTCGGTGTATACACAGGTGAGTGTGATTGTATAAGTGTTCCCTCGGTGTATACACAGGTAAGTGTGATTGGATAAGTGTTCCCTTGGTGTATACACAGCTGAGTTATGATTGGATAAGTGTTCCCTTGGTGTATACACAGGTAAGTGTGATTGGATAAGTGTTCCCTTGGTGTATACACAGGTGAGTGTGATTGGATAAGTGTTCCCTCGGTGTATACACAGGTGAGTGTGATTGGATAAGTGTTCCCTTGGTGTATACACAGGTGAGTGTGATTGGATAAGTGTTCCCTCGGTGTATACAAAGGTGAGTGTGATTGTATAAGTGTTCCCTTGGTGTATACACAGGTAAGTGTGATTGGATAAGTGTTCCCTTGGTGTATACACAGGTGAGTGTGATTGTATAAGTGTTCCCTTGGTGTATACACAGGTGAGTGTGATTGGATAAGTGTTCCCTCGGTGTATACACAGGTGAGTGTGATTGGATAAGTGTTCCCTTGGTGTATACACAGGTGAGTGTGATTGGATAAGTGTTCCCTTGGTGTATACACAGGTGAGTGTGATTGGATAAGTGTTCCCTCGGTGTATACAAAGGTGAGTGTGATTGTATAAGTGTTCCCTTGGTGTATACACAGGTAAGTGTGATTGTATAAGTGTTCCCTTGGTGTATACACAGGTGAGTATGATTGTATAAGTGTTCCCTTGGTGTATACACAGGTGAGTGTTATTGTATAAGTGTTCCCTTGGTGTATACACAGGTGAGTTATGATTGGATAAGTGTTCCCTTGGTGTATACACAGGTGAGTTATGATTGGATAAGTGTTCCTTTGGTGTATACACAGGTGAGTGTGATTGGATAAGTGTTCCCTTGGTGTATACACAGGTGAGTTATGATTGTATAAGTGTTCCCTTGGTGTATACACAGGTGAGTTATGATTGGATAAGTGTTCCTTTGGTGTATACACAGGTGAGTGTGATTGGATAAGTGTTCCCTCGGTGTATACACAGGTGAGTGTGATTGTATAAGTGTTCCCTTGGTGTATACACAGGTGAGTGTGATTGGATAAGTGTTCCCTTGGTGTATACACAGCTGAGTTATGATTGGATAAGTGTTCCCTTGGTGTATACACAGGTAAGTGTGATTGGATAAGTGTTCCCTTGGTGTATACACAGGTGAGTGTGATTGGATAAGTGTCCCCTCGGTGTATACACAGGTGAGTGTGATTGTATAAGTGTTCCCTTGGTGTATACAGGTGAGTTATGATTGTATAAGTGTTCCCTTGGTGTATACACAGGTGAGTTATGATTGGATAAGTGTTCCTTTGGTGTATACACAGGTGAGTGTGATTGGATAAGTGTTCCCTCGGTGTATACACAGGTGAGTGTGATTGTATAAGTGTTCCCTTGGTGTATACACAGGTGAGTGTGATTGGATAAGTGTTCCCTTGGTGTATACACAGCTGAGTTATGATTGGATAAGTGTTCCCTTGGTGTATACACAGGTAAGTGTGATTGGATAAGTGTTCCCTTGGTGTATACACAGGTGAGTGTGATTGGATAAGTGTTCCCTCGGTGTATACACAGGTGAGTGTGATTGTATAAGTGTTCCCTTGGTGTATACAGGTGAGTTATGATTGGATAAGTGTTCCCTCGGTGTATACACAGGTGAGTGTGATTGTATAAGTGTTCCCTCGGTGTATACACAGGTAAGTGTGATTGGATAAGTGTTCCCTTGGTGTATACACAGGTGAGTGTGATTGTATAAGTGTTCCCTTGGTGTATACACAGGTGAGTGTGATTGGATGAGTGTTCCCTCGGTGTATACACAGGTGAGTGTGATTGGATAAGTGTTCCCTTGGTGTATACACAGGTGAGTGTGATTGGATAAGTGTTCCCTTGGTGTATACACAGGTGAGTGTGGTTGGATAAGTGTTCCCTCGGTGTATACAAAGGTGAGTGTGATTGTATAAGTGTTCCCTTGGTGTATACACAGGTAAGTGTGATTGTATAAGTGTTCCCTTGGTGTATACACAGGTGAGTATGATTGTATAAGTGTTCCCTTGGTGTATACACAGGTGAGTGTTATTGTATAAGTGTTCCCTTGGTGTATACACAGGTGAGTTATGATTGGATAAGTGTTCCCTTGGTGTATACACAGGTGAGTTATGATTGGATAAGTGTTCCCTTGGTGTATACAAAGGTGAGTGTGATTGTATAAGTGTTCCCTTGGTGTATACACAGGTGAGTGTGATTGGATAAGTGTTCCCTTGGTGTATACAAAGGTGAGTGTGATTGTATAAGTGTTCCCTTGGTGTATACAAAGGTAAGTGTGATTGTATAAGTGTTCCCTTGGTGTATACACAGGTGAGTATGATTGTATAAGTGTTCCCTTGGTGTATACACAGGTGAGTGTGATTGTATAAGTGTTCCTTTGGTGTATACACAGCTGAGTTATGATTGGATAAGTGTTTCCTTGGTGTATACAAAGGTGAGTGTGATTGGATAAGTGTTCCCTTGGTGTATACACAGGTGAGTGTGATTGGATAAGTGTTCCCTTGGTGTATACACAGGTGAGTTATGATTGGATAAGTGTTCCCTTGGTGTATACACAGGTGAGTTATGATTGGATAAGTGTTCCCTTGGTGTATACAAAGGTGAGTGTGATTGTATAAGTGTTCCCTTGGTGTATACACAGGTGAGTGTGATTGGATAAGTGTTCCCTTGGTGTATACAAAGGTGAGTGTGATTGTATAAGTGTTCCCTTGGTGTATACAAAGGTAAGTGTGATTGTATAAGTGTTCCCTTGGTGTATACACAGGTGAGTATGATTGTATAAGTGTTCCCTTGGTGTATACACAGGTGAGTGTGATTGTATAAGTGTTCCTTTGGTGTATACACAGCTGAGTTATGATTGGATAAGTGTTTCCTTGGTGTATACAAAGGTGAGTGTGATTGGATAAGTGTTCCCTTGGTGTATACACAGGTGAGTGTGATTGGATAAGTGTTCCCTTGGTGTATACACAGGTGAGTATGATTGTATAAGTGTTCCCTTGGTGTATACACAGGTAAGTGTGATTGTATAAGTGTTCCCTTGGTGTATACACAGGTAAGTGTGATTGTATAAGTGTTCCCTTGGTGTATACACAGGTGAGTTATGATTGGATAAGTGTTCCTTTGGTGTATACACAGGTGAGTGTGATTGGATAAGTGTTCCCTTGGTGTATACACAGGTGAGTTATGATTGTATAAGTGTTCCCTTGGTGTATACACAGGTGAGTTATGATTGGATAAGTGTTCCTTTGGTGTATACACAGGTGAGTGTGATTGGATAAGTGTTCCCTCGGTGTATACACAGGTGAGTGTGATTGTATAAGTGTTCCCTTGGTGTATACACAGGTGAGTGTGATTGGATAAGTGTTCCCTTGGTGTATACACAGCTGAGTTATGATTGGATAAGTGTTCCCTTGGTGTATACACAGGTAAGTGTGATTGGATAAGTGTTCCCTTGGTGTATACACAGGTGAGTGTGATTGGATAAGTGTTCCCTCGGTGTATACACAGGTGAGTGTGATTGTATAAGTGTTCCCTTGGTGTATACAGGTGAGTTATGATTGGATAAGTGTTCCCTCGGTGTATACACAGGTGAGTGTGATTGTATAAGTGTTCCCTCGGTGTATACACAGGTAAGTGTGATTGGATAAGTGTTCCCTTGGTGTATACACAGGTGAGTGTGATTGTATAAGTGTTCCCTTGGTGTATACACAGGTGAGTGTGATTGGATAAGTGTTCCCTCGGTGTATACACAGGTGAGTGTGATTGGATAAGTGTTCCCTTGGTGTATACACAGGTGAGTGTGATTGGATAAGTGTTCCCTTGGTGTATACACAGGTGAGTGTGATTGGATAAGTGTTCCCTCGGTGTATACAAAGGTGAGTGTGATTGTATAAGTGTTCCCTTGGTGTATACACAGGTAAGTGTGATTGTATAAGTGTTCCCTTGGTGTATACACAGGTGAGTATGATTGTATAAGTGTTCCCTTGGTGTATACACAGGTGAGTGTTATTGTATAAGTGTTCCCTTGGTGTATACACAGGTGAGTTATGATTGGATAAGTGTTCCCTTGGTGTATACACAGGTGAGTTATGATTGGATAAGTGTTCCCTTGGTGTATACAAAGGTGAGTGTGATTGTATAAGTGTTCCCTTGGTGTATACACAGGTGAGTGTGATTGGATAAGTGTTCCCTTGGTGTATACAAAGGTGAGTGTGATTGTATAAGTGTTCCCTTGGTGTATACAAAGGTAAGTGTGATTGTATAAGTGTTCCCTTGGTGTATACACAGGTGAGTATGATTGTATAAGTGTTCCCTTGGTGTATACACAGGTGAGTGTGATTGTATAAGTGTTCCTTTGGTGTATACACAGCTGAGTTATGATTGGATAAGTGTTCCCTTGGTGTATACAAAGGTGAGTGTGATTGGATAAGTGTTCCCTTGGTGTATACACAGGTGAGTGTGATTGGATAAGTGTTCCCTTGGTGTATACACAGGTAAGTGTGATTGTATAAGTGTTCCCTTGGTGTATACACAGGTGAGTATCATTGTATAAGTGTTCCCTTGGTGTATACACAAGTGAGTTATGATTGGATAAGTGTTCCCTTGGTGTATACACAGGTGAGTGTGATTGGATAAGTGTTCCCTTGGTGTATACACAGGTGAGTGTGATTGGATAAGTGTTCCCTTGGTGTATACACAGGTGAGTGTGATTGTATAAGTGTTCCCTTGGTGTATACACAGGTAAGTGTGATTGTATAAGTGTTCCCTTGGTGTATACACAGGTGAGTGTGATTGGATAAGTGTTCCCTTGGTGTATACACAGGTGAGTTATGATTGGATAAGTGTTCCCTTGGTGTATACACAGGTGAGTGTGATTGGATAAGTGTTCCCTTGGTGTATACACAGGTGAGTGTGATTGTATAAGTGTTCCCTTGGTGTATACACAGGTGAGTGTGATTGGATAAGTGTTCCCTCGGTGTATACACAGGTGAGTGTGATTGGATAAGTGTTCCCTTGGTGTATACACAGGTGAGTGTGATTGGATAAGTGTTCCCTTGGTGTATACACAGGTGAGTGTGATTGGATAAGTGTTCCCTCGGTGTATACAAAGGTGAGTGTGATTGTATAAGTGTTCCCTTGGTGTATACACAGGTAAGTGTGATTGTATAAGTGTTCCCTTGGTGTATACACAGGTGAGTATGATTGTATAAGTGTTCCCTTGGTGTATACACAGGTGAGTGTTATTGTATAAGTGTTCCCTTGGTGTATACACAGGTGAGTTATGATTGGATAAGTGTTCCCTTGGTGTATACACAGGTGAGTTATGATTGGATAAGTGTTCCCTTGGTGTATACAAAGGTGAGTGTGATTGTATAAGTGTTCCCTTGGTGTATACACAGGTGAGTGTGATTGGATAAGTGTTCCCTTGGTGTATACAAAGGTGAGTGTGATTGTATAAGTGTTCCCTTGGTGTATACAAAGGTAAGTGTGATTGTATAAGTGTTCCCTTGGTGTATACACAGGTGAGTATGATTGGATAAGTGTTCCCTTGGTGTATACACAGGTGAGTGTGATTGTATAAGTGTTCCCTTGGTGTATACACAGGTGAGTGTGATTGGATAAGTGTTCCCTCGGTGTATACACAGGTGAGTGTGATTGGATAAGTGTTCCCTTGGTGTATACACAGGTGAGTGTGATTGGATAAGTGTTCCCTTGGTGTATACACAGGTGAGTGTGATTGGATAAGTGTTCCCTCGGTGTATACACAGGTGAGTGTTATTGTATAAGTGTTCCCTTGGTGTATACACAGGTGAGTTATGATTGGATAAGTGTTCCCTTGGTGTATACACAGGTGAGTTATGATTGGATAAGTGTTCCCTTGGTGTATACACAGGTGAGTTATGATTGTATAAGTGTTCCCTTGGTGTATACACAGGTGAGTGTGATTGGATAAGTGTTCCCTTGGTGTATACACAGGTGAATTATGATTGTATAAGTGTTCCCTTGGTGTATACACAGGTGAGTGTGATTGGATAAGTGTTCCCTTGGTGTATACACAGGTAAGTGTGATTGTATAAGTGTTCCCTTGGTGTATACACAGGTGAGTTATGATTGGATAAGTGTTCCCTTGGTGTATACACAGGTGAGTGTGATTGGATAAGTGTTCCCTTGGTGTATACACAGGTAAGTGTGATTGGATAAGTGTTCCCTTGGTGTATACACAGGTGAGTGTGATTGTATAAGTGTTCCCTTGGTGTATACACAGGTAAGTGTGATTGGATAAGTGTTCCCTTGGTGTATATACAGGTGAGTGTGATTGGATAAGTGTTCCTTTGGTGTATACACAGGTGAGTTATGATTGTATAAGTGTTCCCTTGGTGTATGCACAGGTGAGTGTGATTGGATAAGTGTTCCTTTGGTGTATACACAGGCGAGTGTGATTGGATAAGTGTTCCTTTGGTGTATACACAGGTGAGTTATGATTGTATAAGTGTTCCCTTGGTGTATACACAGGTGAGTGTGATTGTATAAGTGTTCCCTCGGTGTATACACAGGTAAGTGTGATTGGATAAGTGTTCCCTTGGTGTATACACAGGTGAGTGTGATTGTATAAGTGTTCCCTTGGTGTATACACAGGTGAGTGTGATTGGATAAGTGTTCCCTCGGTGTATACACAGGTGAGTGTGATTGGATAAGTGTTCCCTTGGTGTATACACAGGTGAGTGTGATTGGATAAGTGTTCCCTTGGTGTATACACAGGTGAGTGTGATTGGATAAGTGTTCCCTCGGTGTATACAAAGGTGAGTGTGATTGTATAAGTGTTCCCTTGGTGTATACACAGGTAAGTGTGATTGTATAAGTGTTCCCTTGGTGTATACACAGGTGAGTATGATTGTATAAGTGTTCCCTTGGTGTATACACAGGTGAGTGTTATTGTATAAGTGTTCCCTTGGTGTATACACAGGTGAGTTATGATTGGATAAGTGTTCCCTTGGTGTATACACAGGTGAGTTATGATTGGATAAGTGTTCCCTTGGTGTATACAAAGGTGAGTGTGATTGTATAAGTGTTCCCTTGGTGTATACACAGGTGAGTGTGATTGGATAAGTGTTCCCTTGGTGTATACAAAGGTGAGTGTGATTGTATAAGTGTTCCCTTGGTGTATACAAAGGTAAGTGTGATTGTATAAGTGTTCCCTTGGTGTATACACAGGTGAGTATGATTGGATAAGTGTTCCCTTGGTGTATACACAGGTGAGTGTGATTGTATAAGTGTTCCCTTGGTGTATACACAGGTGAGTGTGATTGGATAAGTGTTCCCTCGGTGTATACACAGGTGAGTGTGATTGGATAAGTGTTCCCTTGGTGTATACACAGGTGAGTGTGATTGGATAAGTGTTCCCTTGGTGTATACACAGGTGAGTGTGATTGGATAAGTGTTCCCTCGGTGTATACAAAGGTGAGTGTGATTGTATAAGTGTTCCCTTGGTGTATACACAGGTGAGTATGATTGTATAAGTGTTCCCTTGGTGTATACACAGGTGAGTGTTATTGTATAAGTGTTCCCTTGGTGTATACACAGGTGAGTTATGATTGGATAAGTGTTCCCTTGGTGTATACACAGGTGAGTTATGATTGGATAAGTGTTCCCTTGGTGTATACAAAGGTGAGTGTGATTGTATAAGTGTTCCCTTGGTGTATACACAGGTGAGTGTGATTGGATAAGTGTTCCCTTGGTGTATACAAAGGTGAGTGTGATTGTATAAGTGTTCCCTTGGTGTATACAAAGGTAAGTGTGATTGTATAAGTGTTCCCTTGGTGTATACACAGGTGAGTATGATTGTATAAGTGTTCCCTTGGTGTATACACAGGTGAGTGTGATTGTATAAGTGTTCCTTTGGTGTATACACAGCAGAGTTATGATTGGATAAGTGTTCCCTTGGTGTATACAAAGGTGAGTGTGATTGGATAAGTGTTCCCTTGGTGTATACACAGGTGAGTGTGATTGGATAAGTGTTCCCTTGGTGTATACACAGGTAAGTGTGATTGTATAAGTGTTCCCTTGGTGTATACACAGGTGAGTATGATTGTATAAGTGTTCCCTTGGTGTATACACAAGTGAGTTATGATTGGATAAGTGTTCCCTTGGTGTATACACAGGTGAGTGTGATTGGATAAGTGTTCCCTTGGTGTATACACAGGTGAGTGTGATTGGATAAGTGTTCCCTTGGTGTATACACAGGTGAGTGTGATTGTATAAGTGTTCCCTTGGTGTATACACAGGTAAGTGTGATTGTATAAGTGTTCCCTTGGTGTATACACAGGTGAGTGTGATTGGATAAGTGTTCCCTTGGTGTATACACAGGTAAGTGTGATTGTATAAGTGTTCCCTTGGTGTATACACAGGTGAGTTATGATTGTATAAGTGTTCCCTTGGTGTATACACAGGTGAGTGTGATTGGATAAGTGTTCCCTTGGTGTATACACAGGTAAGTGTGATTGGATAAGTGTTCCCTTGGTGTATACACAGGTGAGTGTGATTGTATAAGTGTTCCCTTGGTGTATACACAGGTAAGTGTGATTGGATAAGTGTTCCCTTGGTGTATACACAGGTGAGTGTGATTGGATAAGTATTCCTTTGGTGTATACACAGGTGAGTTATGATTGTATAAGTGTTCCCTTGGTGTATGCACAGGTGAGTGTGATTGGATAAGTGTTCCTTTGGTGTATACACAGGTGAGTGTGATTGGATAAGTGTTCCTTTGGTGTATACACAGGTGAGTTATGATTGTATAAGTGTTCCCTTGGTGTATACACAGGTGAGTGTGATTGTATAAGTGTTCCCTCGGTGTATACACAGGTAAGTGTGATTGGATAAGTGTTCCCTTGGTGTATACACAGGTGAGTGTGATTGTATAAGTGTTCCCTTGGTGTATACACAGGTGAGTGTGATTGGATAAGTGTTCCCTCGGTGTATACACAGGTGAGTGTGATTGGATAAGTGTTCCCTTGGTGTATACACAGGTGAGTGTGATTGGATAAGTGTTCCCTTGGTGTATACACAGGTGAGTGTGATTGGATAAGTGTTCCCTCGGTGTATACAAAGGTGAGTGTGATTGTATAAGTGTTCCCTTGGTGTATACACAGGTAAGTGTGATTGTATAAGTGTTCCCTTGGTGTATACACAGGTGAGTATGATTGTATAAGTGTTCCTTTGGTGTATACACAGGTGAGTGTTATTGTATAAGTGTTCCCTTGGTGTATACACAGGTGAGTTATGATTGGATAAGTGTTCCCTTGGTGTATACACAGGTGAGTTATGATTGGATAAGTGTTCCCTTGGTGTATACAAAGGTGAGTGTGATTGTATAAGTGTTCCCTTGGTGTATACACAGGTGAGTGTGATTGGATAAGTGTTCCCTTGGTGTATACAAAGGTGAGTGTGATTGTATAAGTGTTCCCTTGGTGTATACAAAGGTAAGTGTGATTGTATAAGTGTTCCCTTGGTGTATACACAGGTGAGTATGATTGTATAAGTGTTCCCTTGGTGTATACACAGGTGAGTGTGATTGTATAAGTGTTCCTTTGGTGTATACACAGCTGAGTTATGATTGGATAAGTGTTCCCTTGGTGTATACAAAGGTGAGTGTGATTGGATAAGTGTTCCCTTGGTGTATACACAGGTGAGTGTGATTGGATAAGTGTTCCCTTGGTGTATACACAGGTAAGTGTGATTGTATAAGTGTTCCCTTGGTGTATACACAGGTGAGTATGATTGTATAAGTGTTCCCTTGGTGTATACACAGCTGAGTTATGATTGGATAAGTGTTCCCTTGGTGTATACAAAGGTGAGTGTGATTGGATAAGTGTTCCCTTGGTGTATACACAGGTGAGTGTGATTGGATAAATGTTCCTTTGGTGTATACACAAGTGAGTTATGATTGGATAAGTGTTCCCTTGGTGTATACACAGGTGAGTGTGATTGGATAAGTGTTCCCTTGGTGTATACACAGGTGAGTGTGATTGGATAAGTGTTCCCTTGGTGTATACACAGGTGAGTGTGATTGTATAAGTGTTCCCTTGGTGTATACACAGGTAAGTGTGATTGTATAAGTGTTCCCTTGGTGTATACACAGGTGAGTGTGATTGGATAAGTGTTCCCTTGGTGTATACACATGTAAGTGTGATTGTATAAGTGTTCCCTTGGTGTATACACAGGTGAGTTATGATTGTATAAGTGTTCCCTTGGTGTATACACAGGTGAGTGTGATTGGATAAGTGTTCCCTTGGTGTATACACAGGTAAGTGTGATTGGATAAGTGTTCCCTTGGTGTATACACAGGTGGGTGTGATTGTATAAGTGTTCCCTTGGTGTATACACAGGTAAGTGTGATTGGATAAGTGTTCCCTTGGTGTATACACAGGTGAGTGTGATTGGATAAGTGTTCCTTTGGTGTATACACAGGTGAGTTATGATTGTATAAGTGTTCCCTTGGTGTATACACAGGTGAGTGTGATTGGATAAGTGTTCCTTTGGTGTATACACAGGTGAGTGTGATTGGATAAGTGTTCCTTTGGTGTATACACAGGTGAGTTATGATTGTATAAGTGTTCCCTTGGTGTATACACAGGTGAGTGTGATTGGATAAGTGTTCCTTTGGTGTATACACAGGTGAGTTATGATTGTATAAGTGTTCCCTTGGTGTATACACAGGTGAGTGTGATTGGATAAGTGTTCCTTTGGTGTATACACAGGTGAGTGTGATTGGATAAGTGTTCCCTTGGTGTATACACAGGTGAGTGTGATTGGATAAGTGTTCCCTTGGTGTATACACAGGTGAGTTATGATTGTATAAGTGTTCCCTTGGTGTATACACAGGTAAGTGTGATTGTATAAGTGTTCCCTTGGTGTATACACAGGTGAGTGTGATTGGATAAGTGTTCCCTTGGTGTATACACAGGTAAGTGTGATTGTATAAGTGTTCCCTTGGTGTATACACAGGTGAGTGTGATTGGATAAGTGTTCCCTTGGTGTATACACAGGTGAGTTATGATTGTATAAGTGTTCCCTTGGTGTATACACAGGTGAGTGTGATTGGATAAGTGTTCCCTTGGTGTATACACAGGTGAGTTATGATTGTATAAGTGTTCCCTTGGTGTATACACAGGTGAGTGTGATTGGATAAGTGTTCCCTTGGTGTATACACAGGTGAGTTATGATTGTATAAGTGTTGCCTTGGTGTATACACAGGTGAGTGTGATTGGATAAGTGTTCCCTTGGTGTATACACAGGTGAGTTATGATTGTATAAGTGTTCCCTTGGTGTATACACAGGTGAGTGTGATTGGATAAGTGTTCCCTTGGTGTATACACAGGTGAGTTATGATTGTATAAGTGTTCCCTTGGTGTATACACAGGTGAGTGTGATTGGATAAGTGTTCCTTTGGTGTATACACAGGTGAGTGTGATTGGATAAGTGTTCCCTTGGTGTATACACAGGTGAGTGTGATTGGATAAGTGTTCCTTTGGTGTATACACAGGTGAGTGTGATTGGATAAGTGTTCCCTTGGTGTATACACAGGTGAGTGTGATTGGATAAGTGTTCCCTTGGTGTATACACAGGTGAGTTATGATTGTATAAGTGTTCCCTTGGTGTATACACAGGTGAGTGTGATTGTATAAGTGTTCCCTTGGTGTATACACAGGTGAGTGTGATTGTATAAGTGTTTCCTTGGTGTATACACAGGTGAGTTATGATTGGATAAGTGTTCCCTTGGTGTATACACAGATGAGTTATGATTGTATAACTGTTCCCTTGGTGTATACACAGGTAAGTGTGATTGGATAAGTGTTCCCTTGGTGTATACACAGGTAAGTGTGATTGTATAAGTGTTCCCTTGGTGTATACACAGGTGAGTGTGATTGTATAAGTGTTCCCTTGGTGTATACACAGGTGAGTTATGATTGGATAAGTGTTCCCTTGGTGTATACACAGATGAGTTATGATTGTATAACTGTTCCCTTGGTGTATACACAGGTAAGTGTGATTGGATAAGTGTTCCCTTGGTGTATACACAGCTGAGTTATGATTGTATAAGTGTTCCCTTGGTGTATACACAGGTGAGTGTGATTGTGTAAGTGTTCCCTTGGTGTATACACAGGTGAGTTATGATTGGATAAGTGTTCCCTTGGTGTCTACACAGCTGAGTTATGATTGTATAAGTGTTCCCTTGGTGTATACACAGGTGAGTTATGATTGGATAAGTGTTCCCTTGGTGTATACACAGCTGAGTTATGATTGTATAAGTGTTCCCTTGGTGTATACACAGGTAAGTGTGATTGTATAAGTGTTCCCTTGGTGTATACACAGGTAAGTGTGATTGTATAAGTGTTCCCTTGGTGTATACACAGGTGAGTTATGATTGGATAAGTGTTCCCTTGGTGTATACACAGCTGAGTTATGATTGGATTAGTGTTCCCTTGGTGTATACACAGGTAAGTGTGATTGGATAAGTGTTCCCTTGGTGTATACACAGGTAAGTGTCTTCATTGATATGTTGAACACCACTTTTGAAATCATTTCTTCAGATATTACCTGTCATATTGATATCAAACCCCAAAATGTGATCTTCACAAGTTGTTACTGGTTTTGTCTATTGTTCTTCTCAAGTTGTTACTATTGTTGTCTATTGTTGTCAAGTTGTTGCTATTGTTGCCTATTGTTCTTCTCAAGTTGTTGCTATTGTTGTCTATTGTTCTCAAGTTGTTACCATTGTTGTCTATTGTTCTTCTCAAGTTGTCACCATTGTTGTCTATTGTTCTTCTCAAGTTTTTACCATTGTTGTCTATTGTTCTTCACAGGTTGTTACAATTGTTGTTTACACATATTTTCTGGCTAAATTGTTCGCTGCCCAGTTTCTGAATCCTTCATCAAATATCGAGAGTTTCTGGCTAGACTTGTACTTCCCAGTGCTGACAGTGATAGAGTTCTTCTTCTACTTTGGATGGCTGAAAGTAAGTGAAGATGAGTTCAGATTTGGGTAACATAAGACTTTACAAGTAAAGACGATGACTATACCTATGTCAGTTCACAGAAATAATGTACATGGCACAGTGAAAGCTATGTAGATTATAATATTATGTGCTTGACTCAAACTGACACACAGTCGCCTAGTAATTTACATCAGACTTTGTATCACTCTCAACTCAGCTTCCTAATAAACAAATTTTCTCTGTTCTTTTCTCAAAGGTTGCTGAATCCATTATGAATCCATATGGAGCTGACGATGATGATTTTGAATTGAATTACCTGATAGACAGAAACTATCAGGTAACAATGTATAATATTTATAAATACAATGGGATGTCATGTCTATGCATGGTAACATAATATTTCTCATGATTTCAATGTCACAATCATTGTATAACTGCATATTATTCATCATTAAATACCATTGAGGCACTAATCTAACAAATCTGTATCAGTGAATATATTTTGGGATTGCCATGGTATTTTCACAATTTTGAATTCAAAATGGCTTCCAGTGATAATCATGTGCGTATATTTTTGTTGGGTTAAAAATTGACACAACACATTAGATTTTGTTGTTACTCCAGTCTAATTTCTAAGCTAGTCAAAATAATATAATAGATTTCAAACATAGTATTTGTGTGATGTCATATTTGCATTTTATAATTATACAAGTCATACGAAAGCTGGGTTGACTGAGGTTGAGTTTCTAGAAAAAAAATTTGATCAATTTGTTTGTATTTTTAGGTATAATTAACCAGCTCCCCCTTTTCATCACAAATTCACAAAATAGTCCTGTTTATAGTCTGCACATTCCTTCAAAAAATTGGGCCAAAAATAGCCACATTTTTTGAGTAAAAACTGAAAATTCACTCAAATATTGTCTGTTAGCTCCAAAATTAGGGTTCATTTCCATAAATATTGAAAACTATTAGAAAAAAAGTGCTGAATAATTTAGACGAAAGAAGTCTGGTGGTGGAAAGGTTAAAGGTTATGAATAGTGATGAGAGGAATTATTTTTATGAAACAAATTTCAAATAAAATATGTTTTTTTTTAAAGGTAGCATTGTTGATTGTTGATAACCTTCATGGCCGAATTCCCACTCTGGAGAAGGATAAGCACTGGGATGAACCAAAATTTGAGTTGCCATACACCGTAGCAACACTCAGAGGCAGACTAGCACGGACCTGGTTGGGATCAACCGTTGATGTTCTGTGAGTAGATCAGAATCAATATTATAAAATTTGTCAATATTTTTGTTTTAGATTAGATTGGTATTAGCTACGCTGTCGAGCTAATCATATTACTGATTGTCTGTCTTTGACGTCAGCATCAACTTTTAATCTTTTTCAACTTTTTCTTGATTGGACCTTTCTCAGATTTGTTCATTTTTTCCATTCTTTAATTGAAATGTGTGGAGCTATCTCAGCCGAGTGGCTGCTTGTTTAACTTACACTGATTGGAAATAGAAAGTGGTAACTTACCATAATATACTAATTGAAATCTGTTTCTCATATTACCTTACCTGGAGAGGGGATTTTTCAAGTAAATATAACCAAGTAGCACTGCATTGTGGGATTGAAATAGGTTTTAGTGTCAGTTACAACACTGAATGCAATTATTTTTTTTTTTTGAAGGTTGAAAGCTAAGGACTTCGTTATTGCCGTTCCCAATTCTATAATAAGCATTGGTCACTATGGTAACAATTCATCAAAAGATAGAGGTGACATTGAGTCCAAAGGTAAGAAAGATACTGGTACTGAACTGAAAAAAGAGACCAAAGATGGAGAGGAAGACCCGGTATGCAGTGTCACTGTGGAGGTGGAGACAGATTCTGATAAAGATGCTGCTCCTGGGACATCCAAAAAGGAGGATGTACAAACTGAAGATGAGAAGGTAACAGAGGTCGATAACAAGGACAAAGCTAGAGAAAAGCGAAAGGAGGTTATGTTTCGCAAGAAGACTGAAGTAGTTGTGACTCCAAGTGGAGCAAAGGTAGGGGAACCTATTATATTAAAAGTAAGGTTTTTTAGGAAATCATAAAAAAGGGCATTTTGTGAACAGTGCAGTACAAACTGGGGTAATTACAAATGTATTTGCATATTTAATTAGATGACTCTTATTGTTGAAAGTCACAAAATATTCATATATAAAATCCCACAATATTTTCTTTTAGATTGATGTAAGCTGACATGAGTGATTACTGCCAGAGTTTTGTTGAAATCCTCATCGTATTTGTTGATATTCTGGCAGTAATCACAAGTGTCTGTTACATCAACCTAAGAGAAAATATGGTGGGATTTTATATATGAATATTTTGTGACTTTCAACAATAAGAGTCATCTAATTAATTATGCAAATACATTTGTAATTATGTATTTGTCACATGCATATTCCTACAGCCAAAAATGTGTAACTGCAGAATATTGAGGGTGGAACTACTGCTATAAATAACATTAAATACTAAAACATCATTGCGTGTACTGAGTGAGCTGATTTTGTTGTTGCGATGGTGATCTATTTCACACGATTGCCTTGTGTTCGCTGTGTGGTGATTCTGCTCATTCATGATACTTCAATTTGTTTCAACCGATTTTTTTGAGAGAATAAATAATAATAATTATTCTGAAAATAAACACACGAGCTTTGCCAACAGTAACCATTTTTACCATAATTCATTATCAGACAGTACCGTATATACCGGTAAATCTGTAAGGTCCGAGCAACCCAATCTTCTGTAAGCGGGTTCAGTGAATACAATTTTTGCAATGTATATGAACTATGTGTTTTTTATCTGTCCTGTATTACATAACACTGGGGGGGGGGTACATCTAATGCATGTAATGGTAGATAGTGTGTTATGTACTTCCATGTACCTTTCCAGACAACCATTGTCCCAGACATCCTCTCCTACCAGACAATCTTACAGACATGCTCAACTTTTTGTATCCTTCTATTCTAGGTGGAAATTGTTGGATCAACATCACCTAATGTTGTCGTTTAAACATCATTTTTACTCACAAGATCGACTGGAATATGAAAGTGACTTGGGAATAACTTGAACATGACGTTGAATGTTTTCTTGAATGGACGAACAACTTGATGAAATGGGCTAATTGTAGCTGCCAGTATAGATATCATCGACAAAACACAATTTTTATCTTGAAATTTTAACTTTATTGCTAATAAGGTTGGAAGAAATAAAGATGTTATCAAACTTTTAAATCGTGAAAATTTAAAAGATAAAATTTTGAACTTGAACTGATAGAGTTATGGATAAGATATAATTACAGGTATTTGTATGGCAGTGACTTAAGAGTCTCTTAATTACAGTGTTATATCATCTCATTTTTTACATTTTGGTGTTTTATTATCGATAAATTAAGATTAAATATAATAAATCATAAATATTACTGAAATTGATTCATAACTAGATATCTGACTTTGTTTTCAATTATTTTCATTTTGTCAGTTATTTGATGTTAGTTCATATCAACCCAGTAAAAATGATGACTTTCACTTTGACAGTGATTCTCCCTGAGTTTTTAATTACTACTGTGACAGCCTTTATGGATTGAAAAATGGTCGAAATAAATGAAATTGAGATTCATATTTATTTTTTTTTTAAGACAATCGCAGGAAACTCACTGTCAAAAGTGAATATTTGCTACTACCACCAAATTTCCAATGGATCACTTTTAAAGTTTGTTTGGTTTTACAATTAATTCATCCTTGGAATCAATTAATTTATTGTATATTTGTATGTATTAATATTTCTGTGACTGTAAGGTATTTAAGTTTATATGTTTTCAGACTATCATGTGACATATTTATTGTTATGAATATTGGGTAAATGTGAGAAATATTTGATGATTCAGCAACATTTTCTCCAAAGAACACATCTTTACGAAACCACAGATGCTGGAACATCATGCGAGAGAAATAGCAAATTCTAACAAAAAATTATATCAGAATCAGAAACATTGTAGACTTGCAAAATCATCAGATATCATTTAGCACATAAATGAACATACAATCTCAGAGTAATAATAATTAAAAACTCAAAATTGATAAACGTATGTAAGCTTTATTGATTCATAACAATTTTGGTAAAATGTTTCAAAATTCACTTCCTTAAAAGTTTTGTTCTCTAAGTCAAGCATGACATTTCCATTTTTCTGTCTCGGTTTTCCAATTACCATATTACTCACTGCACTTAATCATAGTTGTAACATTTACTCTGGAACAGTGTGCTTGAATTGACATATTGTGTTTTCTTATTCGAATTGTTGATTAAACATATCAATTTTTGTTAACTTACTAAAAAAAGGAACAGATGGAACAGTTATGGGGATGAAATGTCATCATCTTCACTGTTGGTTTTAATAACAAATTTTTTTTTCGGGGAAACCTTACAATAGTTTTACCATGTTTTTTTTATTGTATTTTTTAGATCAAGATACATTTTGTACTTTAATCAGGGATTCAATGAATTCATTATTTTTTATTTAAAGGACGATTGTCGTCGGGCAATGCGTGTTCGAATATCATGTAAATAAACAATGTATTTTACACGCGTTGTATACGTCGCTATGAGTCCCAGATCGAACAGGACACGGCATGACGACTGCTGCCATTTAAGCTTTAATGAGTGAAAAAAAACTTATTAGATGTGAAGCTTTATTCATTTACACGCTTTTTGACTCCCATGTGCGAAGCACATAATGGGAGTCTTTGCAGTTAGTGTGTCTGTGTGTGTGTATGTGTGTGTGTGTGTGTGTGTGTGTGTGTGTATGTGTGTATGTGTGTCCGACTGTTCCACTGCTATCTCAAGAACCATACATTGGTTTTTGATGAAACTTGGTGCATAGATGCTCTGGGTCAATGCGCATATTTGATTAAGTTTTGGTAAAAATCCATGCTCGTTAATTACCTAATATGCATGATAATTAGCTGATTTTTAGCTGTTCTATGACTGTTCCACTGATATCTAAAGAACCACTCATTGGATTTTGATGAAACTTGGTACATAGATGCTCTGAACATATGCGCAGATTTGATTACTTTTTGGTAATAATCCGTGGATACTAATTACCTAATTTGCATAATGATTAGTCAATTTTCTGTTTTTCCACTGATATCTCAAGTACTAATCATCACATTTCAATGAAACTTGGTACATAGATGTCATATGACACTGCACAGACCTGATAGTTTTTATGGTAATATCAGTACATATTAATTACCTAATTTGCATAATTAATTAATTTTCAGCATTTGATACAAGTACTAATCATCACATTTCAATGAAACTTGGTACATAGATGTCATATGACACTGTACAGACCTGATAGTTTTTATGGTAATATCAGTACATATTAATTACCTAATTTGCATAATTAATTTTCAGCATTTGATATAAGTAATGAGCATTACATTTCAATGAAACGTGGTACTTACATACTCAAGGACTATGCAGAGATTGATTGTTTCCAATAAATATTTGTGCATATTAATCACCTAATTTGCATAATTAGTTAATTTTCAGCTTTTCCACGGGTATCTCAAGTACTAATCATCGCATTTCAATGAAACTTGGTACATAGATCCTTTAGGACTATGCAGAGACCTGATTAGTTTTAGGGCAAATAATTGTGCATATTAATTAACTAATTTGCATAATTAATTTTCAGCTTTTCTACTGATATCTAAAGTACTAATCATCACATTTCAATGAATCTAGAATTATGCAGACCCAATTAGTTTCCGGTAAATATTTGTGCATATTAATCACCTAATTTGCATAATTAACCAACTTTCACACTGATATCTCGGGTACTAAACATCACATATCAATGAATGTACATGGATGCTGTAGGACAATAGACAGACCTGGATAATTGTGGGCGAAAATCTGTACATAGTAATTACCTAATTTGCATAATTAACCAATTTTAAGCTTTCACACTGATATCTAAAGTACTAATTATTCCATTTCAATGAAACTTAGTACAAAGATGCTCTAGGACAATGTACAAACCTAATTAGTTTGGGGTAAAAATCTGTTCATATTAATTCCCTAATAAGCATAATAATTCATAATTTTTTGGTTCTAATCACATTTCAATTAAACTTGGAAACATAGATTTTCTGTTACATTGCGCAGACCTCATTAGTTTTACACTCAAATCTGTTCATATTAATTTTCTGATTTGCATAATTAGTTTTCAGCTAAGTAATTTCGAATTATATTTAATGCGTCTCCAATACTCTCGGCACATGGGAGTTCTTTCTAAGCTTTCTTTGATTTTTTTTAAGATTATTTATTTTTTTTGGTATGTCCAAGAGAAAAATTGTAGTGGCTTCTATCACAATATTTCTGTTTTAAAATATAATATATGTTGAATACTTTTACCTAACTTTGTAGTTTTACCATTATGTGGATATTTATAGTGCGAACTAGCTGATTCTGATAAATAAATTGGAAAACAGAATTTCCCAACAGTAATGAAAACAAGTACAAAGTGTTTATTATAAAGTTGGATTCGTTTGATATTAATTTACTCCATATTCCGTCTAATTTATATAAGTCTAGGTGCCCACCTATATAAGTAAACAGGTGTGTGGTGTTAAAAATCAATTATATATCTGTGAAGAACAATTTGACTTTCCTCTCTGATTTGTATCCGTATGATTTTGTCACTTAATAAACCCAAGTTGGAGCCAAGTCAGAGTGACTTAGAAGATTTTGTCTGATTGGCTACGCATCCCTAACAGCAAGCCAATCAGAAATCAGCTTATTTGCTGACTGGTTCTTTCAACAAATCAAATCCTATCATTGACTAAACTGTCTGACTGGTCATCATGTACAATGCTGTCTGGAGAAAGTCAGCCTATACGTGTTACATGGTTCATTTGAAAAGCATACATGGTAATGTATATTGCATTGTGTTGCACATGCCATCAAAACAAAGTTTACCATCATAAAAGTGTGTGATGTGTAAACAAAAAAACAAAAAGATTGATCGGAAAAAATTATGTCTGGTTACTCCTATTCTGTTTGGTGGTGCCCTTTCGCCTTGACAGTAGCCAGAAGTAGTTAAGTAAACCTACTTTGGGGAACAATTGAATTTCCCTGATTATGCTCTATCATTTTTGTTTTTCAGTTGTTATACTAATATGTCTTCCATGCCAACATAAAGCTAACACATAATATTCCTTAGTGTTTTGCGACAGGCTTGTTATAATCAACGTCCACTCACATTGTGACCAATTAGAAATCCCTGTCTCCACAAATAAAGTACTTTGTTGGGATATTATACCCTTGAATTTCAAGTTAAACTTGAAATTGAGTTCTTTCTTTTGGGGGACATAAAACAAACTTCAAGCTAAATAACTATTATCCGATTTATATTACTAGTAATTAATTCACGAGGGCGCAAGTTTGCGTTTTTAGCTACCACTAGAGGGCGCCATCACGATGTGTTAATTGGAGTTCCTTTAAAGGGCTCAAGTATTAATGCATTGACTATGAAAACGACAAAACAGCCTTGCTTCATCAGAGAGCAATTTTAAAATATCATTTTGTTTTGTTTTTTGTTACAAAGAGACTATTATAATAATTGCCTTTTCGATATATATGGAATTTCATTGAACGTTTGCACTTCCAAAGCCAAGCAACAAGTTGGCTAAAACATTCTCAGTACAATAAACAGAATCTGAACAACGTTCAGTAACTAAGAGTTAGCAGGCAATATAGTGTTATTCACTGGGTGAGCCAATGATAATCACACAGTGACTTCCTGCAAAACTAATTAGTATAAACTAATTATTTATTATTTTGACACGCAGAGGGGAAATATATAATAGTGGGAGTGGGAGAATCGTTACCTGCGCATGCGTCAGACGGTAATCGCGCGTCGTTGATTACTAACATGCGACTACCCATGAGTCTTTGCGTTTTTAGAGCACGTTGTTATCGTCGCTTGGAACTCAATCCCCGCGCCTGCGCAGAAGACGACCCCTCCGCTTTAAACCTTTAACTTGACTTATATCTACAAGTCAAAATATTTTTTCACTTTAAAACTAACAATTGAGACAAAAGTGCATCAAACTATTGTGAATGATCACTATGGGAATCAAAACTGGATTTTTAGATTTAAAGCGGGGGAGTCGTCACCTGCGCAGTTGGTTGGTAAGGTCATCATTCACACATTCTTTGCTGCATGGTGGACCAGGATTAAATGGCCTAGCTAAGCCAGTTCAACAGTATTTAGTCCATTGGAATATTGATCAAGCTGCAAACCACTTATCACTTGGTGATTAGCAGACTATGAACTAAAAGAAAGTCTAATGAAGGTAGGATATAAACAAAATATTTTTTCCTGCATATTTATATTGTCACCTGGCTATTCTGTATTGTCTATCCATATGTCAGTCATCAACGATTCAATATTTTACTTCTTGAAAACAACCAGTCAGATTGGTTTGAACTTGCCTTGCCATGAATGATTGACCAACACAAGTTTGAAAATGTGAAGGGATTCATTTCATTTAACACCCTTGGCGCTATAAATATATATATGGGCCATTGACTATGTACACTGATGTATAATATATTTTTTGACGAAATCGTTGATGGAGTGGACCATTGCATTCTTTTAATAGGCCATTGATGAGAAAAACAAACAGCCCATTATACAGCAGGATATAAAAAAACTTATATTTTGTAAAAAACATATATATATATACCAGTAATATATCTTTCCTACCCACTCTCTGTGGACAGACACAGCACTATGACTAAGTTTTCCAAGCCTCTTGCTGATTACCCGAGGCTGTGTCTGAGAGTAATGTCATGAATTTGTTTTCGCGTATCTGTTGACCGACTTAATTAGCTGATTATTAGCGAATTGCTGTGTTATGTCTGTCATCGTTCAGGCCTAATTGAAGTTTTGAACGGAACTTGGCTCAGTGATTTGGAACTAATTACCAGATAACCGTCGCAATTTTGACAGTTGATATTCATAGTTATTAATTTAGCGAACGATTAATCAAAAGATATGACGTATTCAGTACTTAGTGTGATTGGCTTTATGATTGAAGGTTTACGCCTTAGAGTCTTTTTACTGTTTTGTAATTGGTTAGAGTTTTGAAAATGAATAAAGAGAGTTTGAGTTGGTCTTGGGGAGACAGCACGATAGACGCAGTAGAGAGAGAGAGTGCAGTCCTGGGCAGTCGAGAGTCGAGTCCTGGGGCGAGCCTTGAGGCAGTCCAGTCTTGGGCTAGTCTTGGGTCAGCCTTGCGAGAGTCTTGGGGACTTTTCCCCAGGGCGCTGTGTCTTATAGAGTGCTCGAAAGATCGACTAAGACGAGAGCTGAAACGTATTTCGTTGTATGTGTCTTATTTGACTGTAAAGTTAAAGTGACATTCCTGATCCCGTACCTCAAGGGGACGAGATATAGAGACGAGACGAGTTTCCCCCCTGACAAGTGTGGAGAACCCCGAGAAAGAAGATTTCCCCCTGATAGTAAACTGAAACAGAGTCTGACTGAAAATCACATACAGGATACTCTGTATAGGCCTTATTTTATATCTTTTCATATGAAGGGGGAAATGTCTGCCCTTGTCATCATGTTTGTCTCTAGCGTAAACTATTGTGTAGCAGTTTTTAGCTCCCATTGGTGCAAAACACAAGCGGGGTAGTGATCATTTTGCTGAGTCTGTGAATACAAACTATAAAAAAAATAAGCAAATTCATATGCAAACATGATTCGTTTTTGAGTAATTTTCGCACCGTTTATTCAAACAAATTTGCTACGTAGTTAGGGAATATTCTGTATTTTCTCCAATTTGAAATCTTGTATAATTCTGTAGCAAATTGAAATTTAATCTGTTTAGTTTATTATTAAACTGCATCTCAATCAAACTTAAGTACCAGTAAACACATTTTTTATGGGCAAAATGATAATTATGCAAAGTTTTTACTGATGTATTCTGTATTCACATAGGATCAACAGAGTTTAACTTCGATTGTCCAATCTTTTTCAAATTTTGATATTTTATTAATCAGTTTGGATGTTAGGCCAAGTTTGTTTTTGGTATGTGTTTTATATATTATTCAAATTATTGGTGAAATTTCAGTTAAAATTGTCTGCATATGATTACAATAGTCATTTTTTTACTCCCAATGGGGGTCTTTGCAGTTAGTGTGTCTGTATGTGTGTGTGCGTGTGTGTATGTGTGTTTGTCCGTCCGTCTGTCTGTCTGTATATTCCACTGATATCTCAAGAACCATATGTTGGTTTTTGATGAAACTTAATGCATAGATCTTCTAACTAATGTGCAGATTTGATTAAATTTTGGTAGAAACCATGCATATTAATTATCTAATTTGCATGATAATTAGCTAGTATTTAGTTTTTAACAGTAGTGTTCACGTTAGAGATCTTGACATGTGCCGAAACTTGTGTATGAACAACATGTGTAATGTTTTTTGATTTGTGATCAAGTTCAAGAGTTCAACTTGGTTGGTTTTTGTGCCTCCTAATCATTTCTCAAACATACCTCAGAATGTGTTTAACGTTGTTGCAAAAGCTTAATTTGAAATGTTAATGTAGCCACATATAACTGGTAACTGTTTTATTTAAATTTAATCTATAAATTAAGTGGGTAATTTGCATATTATTTATCAAGTCTTGGCATTTCCCACTGATTTGATGTGAAATAGTTTCATTACGAAGTCCGAAAACAGGGACTATTAAGGTAGCGGTTTGAGTGGTTTGTCTCCGCCCCTGTTTGTTTCACAGATTAGTCATTTGCATATGAATGTGCCAGACACAAGGTCACACAGCCACTGAAAAAAAATCATTGATTTTGGTGTTTTCATATGCCGAATTTATCCAATTATAGCTATCCCATTCTTTTATTTTTTGGTTTCCAATAGCCTTACACATTTGGATGTCCCTACACATGGTAAAACAGACCTTGATGGGAAAACAAATTGATTGTGCCGATAAACAAGCTTGAAAATCTTTGCTGTTACTTCATGGACGTTTTCTAGGAGTTTATGTTTTTCAAAATACAAGGTCTTTAACAAAAAATAACGTATACTTATTGTCGTCGGATTAACACCAAATTTTCACAGCTTTAAGGTGACAATGAGAGGAACTTGAATGTGTCCAGACAAACTATTTCATCGATTATTTACCAACGAGTTCTGGTTTGAGTTGGGGGCAATGCGACTAAAACAGTAATTGAAATTCAGGACACTATTTTTTAAAACGCGTTGCTTGAATAACACTAACCAGACACATTCAATTTACCAGATTATTGAACAACTAGGAAAAGTGAAAAAAATACTTCTTATCGCCAGCATAAATGCGTAATTATTTTTTTTTACAGAAAAAGTAATTTTTTACCTTTGATTGAGTAACGCGTCGTAGATTGCAGATACGGGCATGCAAAATACACTTGTGAAAAGCTTGAAGTCTGGCGATTCTAAAAATATATATTTTCCCGGGTCTATTTGTAGTCATTTACTCACAATTAGAAGATGAAAACAAGTATGCAAATAATAGTCCCGCTACCTTAATTTGGGTTCATTCCGTCCGTCCGTATGTCCGGAGCTATATCTCGGCCACCCATGGACAGATTTCATTCAAACTTTACATGAAGACAATACATAATGTCCTACATATGCGTGTCAAGTTACCGCAAAAATGGCCGACTGGCGGCCATCTTGGATGTTGCTATTTTTAATACCTAAACGTGTCCGCAGCAGCTTCTCGGAGATGACTGGGCCGATTTGGATCAAAGTTGGTATGATGATCATACATTTTGGGTTGTAGGTGCACGTCATTTTTTTTCGTGATTCGAACAAATATGGCCGACTGGCGGCCATCTTGTTTTTCATGGTACCCATGATACTTTCTCTACAACGACAGTATACCAATAGATACATCAACATGAACATTATTTTTGTAATTTGCCCAATGTCAAATTCTCGTGTAAAAGCACTAAATCATAATTTTTTACAAATCCATCTCCTATTAATGGTTTTAATCTAATCTCAATGACTTCATCAGCATCAAATTGATATGTCAGATCACAAAATTTTAGACGGGGACTGTGTTATTAACAATGACTTGTTCATTTATATTATCTGTTTTATCTACTCAGCAGTGGTACCTGATATTAGTGATGTGCTCCAATTTATAACAGGATATAGAACTTTGCCAGAATTCAACATATCTATAACATTTTCAAAAGATGAAACTATAAAGTTGCCAGACCCAGGAGTATGCACAGAAGAAGTTAGCATAGCAACAAGTCATGCAGTATTCGCAGATTTCAAGAAAGCATTTGATTGTGCAGTTTCTTGTCAACGAACAGGATTTGGCAGGTATTAAACCATGTTTGTTTGAGAGATACAAAATATAAATCATATAAATCATTCTTGTCTTACCATAGTGTGAAAAAGTAAGTTGTATGATTGATGTTTACTGGTTTTTTTTGCATGCTGTTTATAAATTTCATTGGAAGAATCTATTAAACCCATCCCAGTGATGGGATAATTTTAATACCTTATGGTTATAAGTTTAAAGAATTAAGAGTATGGTCACTGTACCACTGCATGTACTTACAATTTTTTGTTTATATTCAACATGTAAAGTTATTATAGTTATCTAAACATGTTACCCAATCTGGTTAAAATCTTACGTAAGTTTTAAGCTGTAGTTGTTTTAATAATATATAACTACTGATGTATGCACCAATCAGGACACTTTCTAGAGTCACACTCTGTTTTAGTATAGCTCACTCTAATTGGTAGACAGATGGCATCAAATGAGAACAGCTGGATTGAACAAAATGTAGGGAAGTTCAGGTGTAGTAAGAGACAACATCTACACCTGTATTGGAAGAATAAGCAATCATCCACCTGAATACCTACGTCATATTTTAATATATCAGACTGCATGTTAACTGTACATCATGATTATAAATGTGTTAAACACTACATATTAAGAAATGTGCTTTAGTCTGTAATATACTCTGTTGAGTACTCATAAATAATAGCTTCATACAAGCTATTCATTTTTATAAATTATATTTTCTTTGAAAACAAGTGCATTCTAAAATTGTATGCTATACATCAAACCATGACCTTGTTTGTCAATTTATTCATCATTTAAAACCATGACCGTTTATTATTTTATTAAGTACTGTCTATGCATGTCCCAAATGTTTCTTGCACCAAAATACTGGCATCAAATCTGTTGCTAGTTTATAGCAAGTTTTTGTGTAAAATGGCGGTTATCATAATTAGATAATCGTTACTATAAACTGGTTTGATAATGTACTACTATCTGACTCAGATGTTACCTGAAACTTGACCACACCTATTTCAACAAATTAATGAGTTGTTTGATACTGAAGTCTGTTATGTTAATTCTGATATTGTATTCTGCCTTTTGCTCTTACAGCTATAGTATCACATTTAGTGATTTGAAGTAGGTGGCTACATATGTATCTTGAGTTTCTGTTAACGTATTGTAAATCAAACTTGTGACTTGGAATTGAGTTATTGATATAATGAAATGTTTATCATTGAAACATGCATACATGTAATACTAGTAAAACTAAAATTGTACAGTACAAAGTTTGAGCATGTTGGTGAATCCCAGTTTACTACACATTCACTACTTCTGCACATTTAATCGTCTGTGTACATCGAACGACAATTTTTTCACAAAACATAAATCTGAGACCTGTGTTACTTGTACTTATGTTTATTCAGAGGTAAAATTAATTAGATATATAGAAGATAATATTTGGTAATCGTAGTCCTAAATAACTATTAAAAATAGCTAGACGTTTCGAGCAATGGCTCTTTATCGATAGCATAGAAGAAAGTGTTATAACGTACAGGTAGAACATAGGAACGTAAGAACGCGCATGAACTATAAGTTAGAATCACAAAAAATTCCACAACAGAACAAATAACGCGCCTTAGGTAGTGAGCTCAACAAATGAGTTGAACTGTTTGTTAATACCATGGGGTTCTTTAGTTCCAAGGCGGAATATAGTTTCCTCCTCGACACGCCTGAGCTGATTTTCGTTGCCATTGACAACACATACACCAGAAATAGACATATCTGTAATATTATGTCCACTAGAATTAAAATGAAGTGAAACCGGATAATAACGATTTTTCTGTCTAGTTTGCCGTAGATGCTCAGCAAACCGATCACCCAGTCGACGAACTGTAGAACCAATGTAAAGTTTCCCGCATTTAATACATGAAATGCAATATACAACATTCATACTGATACAACTGAACGGATATTTGACCGCAACATCTCCCTTGGGACCAAATATACGATTAGAGTCTGTAATAAAAGGACAAGTATTACACCTAGGACAATTGCACGGGACAGAACCATATTTCTCAGGGTCTCCCCTTTCACCCGTATGCACCAATAACCTCCTTAAATTAGTGTCACGGCGCCAGGCAGTAGTAGGCATTAGTGGAAACGTAGAACTAGTCTCCTCGCTGGTCTGTAAAATGTGAAAATGTTTGTACATAATGTTTCTAATCCTGACATTTAAAGGATGGTACGTAAGTGCCAAAATTACACGATCCCGATTGTCACGGGAAACCGTAAATCCAATACAATCTGTTCTTGACATTGACACAACCTTGGCCAAAATTAATCTGTTTCATTGATATCACATTTCATTGACACAGATATGCTCTGGAATAATGCACAAATCTGATCGGTTTTTGATTGACTTAGATGCATAATAATTACCTAATTTGCATATAACTTAGCTAGTTAAGCCTGTTCATGCATATCTCAAGAACCACCAAACATGTAGAAAATGGCAGAAAGTATCATAGTTCTCGGCAATTATTAAATTATTCAATATAACTAGCAAGCAAAGTACCTATTCTTCAAAAGACATTTGCAAAGGACTACAGTAACTTGGTGCATACTTACTGTACAGTAAATCACAAAATGCAAACTAAAGATTTACAACATGTAATATATTTGTTTTACTGATGATGGCTAGAACAAGGAGAATATAACACAAAAAAATCTTTTCAAATTTGTATGGAAAACTAAAATATATTAATCATTTAATATGGTATTAGCGACTATTGTGTATGTGTTTGATATCTTCACATATTACCCCTTCTGTTCGGTTTTTTTTAGCTGGGTCAATTTCATTCAAACTTCAAATGCAGGTCACAGGGCCTGGGGGGGGCAACATTTGTCAAACTTGAACTACACCTGCATTCTAGAAAAGTGGACAAATAAAAAAAAGTCCTATCCTAATGTTGCCATGACAACCCAAAACTTAATTTTTGGTCATAGCATTGCGAAAAATGTATTCTTGTACAAATCACGAGTCAAAATCTTGGACACATCTCATTCGAGTTTGCTTGAGTGCCTAAAGTTACTGTTTTTTTTTTGAGTTTGTCTTACAATTAACATGGCAACACCCAAAAAAATAATTTTATTTTTAGCAGAACATTTCATTTGTGAAAATAATCAGTATTGGGACAAGATTTGTTATTTGTGTTAATTTTAAAACCATTTACTCCATTGTCTGTAACCTGTACTGCAATTTCTGCATATCCCATGTCAAATATGTAGCCATCTACAGTAGTTAGTTCAATGTGTTCATGTTAAGATTCTTATAAATATATTTTGTTACTGCAACAATTTTTTAATATTCGCATTTCATTTGATAGAATGTGTGTGAATGGCAAATGAATGATATGTAATTGTTCAGTATATAATTATTTTTTATGAAGTCAACAAAATAAAGTGACAAAGTAAAATTGCGACTTAATGTTAACTTAATCTTCAACAAAAGTCTTTTTATTCAGGTAAGATCAGGCAACATGATTACAAGTAGAACATAATTACCACTAATTGACCAAATTATCGATAGTGAGCATTAAACACATTTGGTATTGCTAGCCAAATAAATGCAGAAATATACCAAAACAAAATATATTTGGCACTGTTCATTATCTGAATGTGCTGATTATCTTGTAGTGTTCTCTGAATGTTTATTGACTCAAGTAGCATAAATACTGATGCGTATAGTCTAATCGATGAAATTAAATTCACAGTAATCTGACCCCTGTAAATTTTGGTCAAGTACGACTGGTAATTTGTCTTGCATGGCTACAAACATTTCCAATAAATAAACACAAACACCTGTCCCATGACAGTATAGATTAGTTCCTATGTTTGATACCAAATCAGACAATAATTTGGCTTGTAGTCGTCAAGTAGTGCACTCTTACAAAAAGTTGTTCAGTATACTAGTATTAAGGACTTTGCCATCTAATTGTCATCATTATTCATTGCCCACTTTGTAGCACAGCTGTATCTATACAAGTTTGTCTACTACAGAGTCATGGTAACACATTAGTGAGGTAAAATTCATCAACTCTCTAAATTTCATGCATTTAATAAGATGTATGCATATGAAATGTCAAATCAATGGGGTACGAGTAGGTGGTTTTAAAAAATATTTGTTAAAAATAAAGATATGTTTTCAACTTGAAATGAATCGATCTGATAGTCAGGCCGATGTATCCAAGCCAGCAGATGGTTTACATTAGGTGGATGCCTAAATTGCAATGGATTGACACTCATCTATACAAAGAGTTCTACTCCATTATAAACATTAATCATGGCAATATTTCATGAATGAGAAATGTTATGATCAACCAGTAAGCTAAGAATTGATGTCAATTAGCGCAGTAACTACATCAACTGTTTCTTCATATATGTCAATGCCGTAATTATTGCTTTCTCTACACGGGTTTACAATTCTTTGAAGTTCCCTCATGGCTTGTGGATTGAGACTAATGTTGTTGTTAGGTATTATGACTTCATTGCACTCTCTCTCTGCTGATACTGATCCTCCCCAATCTATTCCATACAACTGAATGTCAGTCTATGAAAACAAAAACACTAAGTGTCATTAAAGCAGCAATGTTTACACATACTCGTACATGTTTGAATTGTGTGGTAATAAAATAAATTTGATTAATCTGCTGATATTTATATGGCTTGAAACTAAATAAAAAGGTAGTTTCAAGCTGTATTCAAGATGGCTGCCCATATAAGTAAATATATATTGGCATTATTTGTTATCACATGTACGCTAGCTGACTGGGGTTGTACACAGTAGTTAGACTACACTAACTACACTAAAACAGGAGTGCATGCTACTTCAATAAAAATAGTGTTCAAAGATACTTATTATTAAATTCGATTGCAAATAAGCAGGGTAATTTCACTTTTTTTCACGTTTTTGTTCATGTTTTTTTGTAAAAACGCAGACATTATTTATTTAAAAAAATATTAAAAATGAAAAGACTTAAATGACACTCAAATCTGCATATATGTTGTATAGATGTTGCATTTCATAATCGGGCATATCATAATTGTTTGTATTGCTACATTTGAAACAATTGTTACTAATTATTTATTGAGTAAACTTACAAAATGCTTACCTCAAGTTGGGTGGTGAATACCTCTTCAGCAACAGTACTATCTGAATTACTGATAGCTAACAGCCCACTGACCCACAATTGATCAGGAATTAAGTTAGCAGCCATACGGATTTTATGTGCATTCCATCCCTGGGTGAAAATATCCAATGTATGATTAGTCCTGACATGGTACACATAATGCAAGCAAAATATATGAAGTTCATTAACTGGGTCCAATAGGCCAAGATCTTCTAAATGATAAAATAGATTATAAAATAAGTAGGTACAACCAGTGAACACATCTCTCCACAAACGCTCTATACGTTGATTGTGTGTGCTTCTACCAGCAGTATGGCTACCACGGCCAGGTCCTCTTTCAAGATGTGTTAACATGTAGGATGCAACGTCAACATTCTCCAGCCCTCTGTCAGAACGAACACGAGATGGTAACCCATACTTCGAAACTGCTTCTTCAAATGCACTGAGCACCGTTGCAGCTCTGTTATTTTCACTACAGCGCAGGAACATAATTTTCCTGCTATTATCAGGGGGTAAATTCTTTCTCTCGGGTTCTCCACACTTGTCAGGGGGGAAACTCGTCTCGTCTCTCTATCTCGTCCCCTTGAGGTACGTGATCGGGAATGTCACTTATACTTTACAGTCAAATAAGACACACACAACGAAATACGTTTCAGCTCTCGTCTTAGTCGGTCAATCGAGCACTCTATAAGACACAGCGCCCTGGGGAAAAAGTCCCCAAGACTCTCACAAGGCTGAACCAAGACTCGCCCAAGACTGGACTGCCTCAAGGCTCGCCCCTGGACTGGACTCTCGACTGCGTCTCTCGTGGAGTATTCGCCAAGACCAACTCAAACTCTCTTTATTCATTTTCAAAACTCTAACCAATTACAAAACAGTAAAAAGACTCTAGGGCGTAATCTTCAATCATAAAGCCAATCACACTAAGTACTGAATACGTCATATCTTTTGATTAATCATTCACTACATTAATAACTATGGATACCAACTGTCAGAATCTTAGTCAGAATAGCGACGGATATCTGGTAATTAGTTCCAAATCACTGAGCCAAGTTCCGTCCAAAACTTCAAATAGGCCTGAACGATGACAGACATAACACAGCAATTCAGCTAATAATCAGCTAATTAAGTCGGTCAACAGATACGCAAAAACAAATTCATGACACTATACCCATCAATTCCGTCATGTGTTACGAATCGCCACCTAAAACAATACAATTTGTGTTAGTCAATTAGTATACAAATCATATTTCTGTATATGTATGTACCCAAGATCAAAGTTGTTCCACACAACCTCAATAAACCATTATGCAAACTTGAATTCACAATGTTTAAGGTAAGATATGAACATTTGTTTGTGCCCATCAAATTTAATCTATAAATTAAGTGGGTAATTTGCATATTATTTATCAAGTCCTGGCATTTCCCACTGATTTGATGTGAAATAGTTTCATTAGTTTTTATCTGATTAATCTGTCATGAGATTTTGGTGCGAGATAAAGTAGTAACTTTGATCAAATAATTCTGGTTTGCTGAAGATTTATCAAAAATAATATCAATTGTAATGGGCAACAAATTTGAAAACATTTTAATCAATTTCATCACATTTAAGACAAATTTGCAATTGTTTATGATTTTGCATTGTCCGTAATAGTGATTATTTACTGCCATTATATATTGTTTGTGAAATGAAATGAATGTGTAAAATTACCTTATTAATTTATGATATCCATCGATATGCCACAATGCTAAGGGAGCAAAAACATTGTACGGTCTTCGCTCAACGAGCCGAAATTCCATCGCCCTAATAATAAAACCTTCTGCATCTACTCTGTGCATAGAGTCAAGTATCAACTGCTGTTGTACGCG
The DNA here is from genome assembly GCF_978046115.1 of Saccoglossus kowalevskii. Taxonomy (NCBI): domain Eukaryota; kingdom Metazoa; phylum Hemichordata; class Enteropneusta; family Harrimaniidae; genus Saccoglossus; species Saccoglossus kowalevskii. The sequence goes on from NC_140646.1 coordinate 17,283,474, forward strand.
TAGTTGTCTTTGTTGCAAAAATCCATACATACATACGCCGAAACCCGCAGTTAGGAAAGCTGTGCAGAATTTCTCTTACATGATTGTCTGTCCAGTTCATCAACAGATAAATTAGCATATGTTTCTGAAATTCGTATATCATACTCAGATAACCTGCGATAAATTGTTCGCTCACTTACGTGTAGCATTTTCGCAATGTACACTGCGGAAAACCCCAGGCCGATCAAGTATCTTAATTGTGCCTCGGAAATATTATATGCTGGCCTTCCAATGCTGTTTTTACTATTACGAGAAGCATGGTAGCCTTGGAGATTATGTTCATTTCTTAATCTTAGCTGCCCGATCTCATCTGTAGCTTCTTGCAGTACTTCAACAACTCGGTCGCTTACAATTCATGCACTATTCATAAGTACAGCGGCACGCAATAGAGCCAATGACCTTCTATAAAGCCCCTCACTTTCGAAAACTTCAGCTACGTATAAATTGCTCATTAAACTCTCGACACTGAATAAAAAAGTTGTTTTAAGGTAGCAAGACTATTATTCGTGTTGAAAATTACGATTTTCACATTTATTTATTAATTGATGAAATGCACTATAAACTTTCATGTGATAAAGTCAACATAATATAGAATGTCATGTAAGTTGGTTAAAATGTAGATTTTCTGAAGGGAAGCAAGGCAGCCTCAGTAGTGTTTTCCAAAATCAACAACACAGGTTTAATCTGTGTGCCTATAAGTTTCAAAGATAAACTCAAGACAAGGCAATGTTAGGATGCGTTATCAGTAGCTATCTGACACACAATTAGTGTTTCCAAACATTTGAGTAGTTTGTCTCCGCCCCTATTTGTTTCACAGATTAGTCATTTGCATATGAATGTGTCAGACATAAGGTCACACAGCCACTGAAAAAAATCATTGATTTTGGTGTTTTCATATGCCGAATTTATCCAATTATAGCTATTCCATTTCTTTATTTTTTTTGGTTTCCAATAGCCTTACACATTTGGATGTCCCTACACATGTTAAAACAAACCTTGATGGGAAAACAAATTGATTGTGCCGATATAAAACAAGCTTGAAAATCTTTGCTGTTACTTCATGGACGTTTTCTAGGAGTTTATGTTTTTCAAAATACAAGGTCTTTAACAAAAAATAACGTATACATGTACTTATTATCGTCGGATTAACACCAAATTTTCACAGCTTTAAGGTGACAGTGAGAGGAACTTGATTGTGTCCAGACAAACTATTTCATCGATTATTTACCAATGAGTTGTGGTTTGAGTTGGAGGCAATGCGACTGAAACAGTAATTGAAATTCAGCACACTATTTTTTAAAACGCGTTGCTTGAATAAAACTGACCAGAAACATTCAATTTACCAGACTATTGAACAACTAGGAAAAGTGAAAAAAATACTTCTTATCGCCAGCATAAATGCGTAATTATTTTTTTTTACAGAAAAAGTAATTTTTCACCTTTGGTTGAGTAACGCGTCGTAGAATGCAGATACGGGCATGCAAAATACACTTGTTAAAAGCTTGAAGTCTGGCGATTCTAAAAATATATACTTTCACGGGTCTATTTGTAGTCATTTAGTCACAATTAGAAGATGAAAACAAGTATGCAAATAATAGTCCCGCTAGAGTTATTTTCGTGAATTTTGCTTATGTGTATGCCATGTTGTCGACCACGCACTGGGTACACTATACAAGACAATCATTTTGCAACGGTTACTATGTTCGTTCACTTCACAGGAAAAACACTAAAACTTTGAGCCTACAATTCACATATTTCCAAGCGAGACACACACCATCTGCAATTTTGTTTTACGTTTGGCACCGGCTGATGTCATAATCATGTACTAAATGATAACCTTCTTGAAAGGAAAATATATGTAGTAAATTTAATGTTAAATTGACATTTAACATATATCCTGACCCAGAGACGACCATCCCGCAAATAACAAATTTTCTTCCTGCGCAATTTTCGTCGATAATATTTTTATCAATTTGCCGACAGAGGGCCGGCGCATTCAACGAATGAGCTTCCTTCAAATGAGGTGACGTCGAATGCGAAACCTTCAAATGGTGTGACGCATAATGCGAAGTTGTGAAATGAGCATGCTTCAAATGGCATGTTTTGGCGTCAAATGGCACGAAGCATTGTGGAATGACATGACGCATTGTGAAATTGCAATACAAATACTCGAATCTCGCATTGTAAAATTGCAATACGAATACTAGAATCTCGCATTGTAAAATTGCAATACAAATACTAGAATCTTGCATAGTGGAATGGCATAACGCATTGTAAAATTGCTAAAATTACAATACAAATACTCGAATCTCGCATTATGAAATTGCATGACGCATTGTGGAATTGCAATATAATTGCTCAAATCTTTCATCGTAGAATGGCATGTTGTGGCATCAAATGGCATAGCGTAAATGGCATATTCTAATTTTGGCAGGAATACGACGCCATATATGATCGTTCTGTTAAAGGATGGCAGTCGTCGTCGTGCCGCCACAGAATAGATAAATATGTAAAAATGTGTTGCAAACCTGTTTATAGAGATGGACATATAATACAGCAAATGTCTCCGCTTCGCAGTGCCACTCTGTTGTTGTTCGTCGTCCAGAAAGAAGGAAATCTTGCTAGTCAGCCTCGACAGTCTAATGATTGAATACGTTTATTTATTCGGGTCTTTGTTTACATGAAAGCGCCACCAACGTTAAATATTTTTGTTTCGTTCGTTTTGTGTGACGGGGGAAAATATTCAGGCGGACGAGGAAAGAATTTATTTCTCAAATACAGAATAATTAAATCATTATAGAAGAACACATTACGAGAAAAAATTACCATACTTCAAAAATACATACAAGTACATAAAGTTTGAATATAATTGGTCTGTGCTTACTAATTTTTTTAAAAGTTCAAGTAAAAATTTTAATTTTGCATTGAGGGAGGCAATTTACTAATGAGAGTTGAAGAAAGATTACAACTCCCATGTACTGAGGCATGCAATAGGTATATAAAAATAATTGAAATATTTGCATTAGCTAAAATATTTTACACCACACACATTTTGCAGTTTTGATCAATTTGCCATCTGAGGGAGCTGTACAGTGGCACAATAAAATTGTTCTCAACACATTATTGGTACATCAGAAAAATAGCTAAATATGCAAATTAGGAAAGTTACTCGCAAACATTTCAACTCAATTTGATGCATGGTTGGTTGTGGTGGCATCAGAACAGACGCACATACATTTCCATTGTGTACTATCGAATCTCAATTGCCTGTAATTTTGTTTGGAAAATTTAATATTCACATGTGTAACAATGCTTACAATCTACCCAGAGCTTCTCAAATCAGAATGTTTCATTGCCAGGCTTTACACACTAAATGCACAGTTGGAACCAGTCTAGCACTACAACACTGGTAAAGAGAGATACTAGGAATAGTTCTCTTGAGCATTTATACAGATCACAGGAAAGTTTTGACTAAGAATAGTACACCAGCAACCACTATAGCCAGGTTCAAACTTTAGCATTGGCATACACACATTGCTGATTTTGGCATGAACATGCACTGGTTTTCAGGATACTGGAATATCAGATCATAGTGCAACTCATTCAAATTACATGATACAAATTTCATTTAATAACCAGTTCTGGAACATTCACACTTTGCATTGTGTAATAAAATTCTATAGTTTTAAGAAGACTGAATTGCACAAGACATTCCCTACAATTTGCATTTCTAAATAGTTTTGGGGGAAATTTCCAGTGTGATAAACGTGCTATTTCCACAAACATGTGGGGGGGGGGGCATACGCTAGAATACCTTGAAAACAAGTATACACTGAAAATAACTTTTAGTCTTTTATTCATAAAAGTAAATTACACAGCAGTTTGACAGAGTACAGGTTTACAGCCAGCATTATGGTTAACAGTTATTTAAGAATAACAAAATTGAAAAGGACAGAAATCACAAAATAGAAGCGACACAACTAAACATCTCCTTCATACTACTAGGTAGTAAGAGCATGTAACTATTCATGAACGCTTAATTTGTTGATATCTCCACAATGTACTCTTTCAAATTTACAAAGACAAACAAAACAATGAAACTGAATTTGTGACAAAAACTGCTTACTTTCTAACTTTTGCCTGAATTCATGATTGATAAAAAATGTCATGATACTCGTAGATAAAAATTTGTTAAAATTGTCTAACGCTTATGATTATCACGGATGTTGTGCCGAGCCAATAAGTGGTTGCGTCATCGCTATGGCCTGTGGAAACAGTGCGTGGTAGTTGGCAAGAGGAACATAGGCAGCAGTTATCATTTTTCCTGCAACAAAAAAATAATTTGAGAAACCAGGTAATTAAAAATTACCAAAATACAAACTACAGTGTGACAAATCAAAGTATTATTCAACAAGCAATTTGTATTTGCTCAGAGTAGAACTATTGTCAACATAATATTTTAATGACCCAGTAAACAATAAAATGAAATTGTTAGTCCATTTGCGCTTCTAATAGAGCAGATACGGTTTATTATTTATAATGTTAAAACAGAAATAGCAAGTCAATGATCACCAGTAAGATATCTTTGATCATAAACAATACATTATTGGCTTATTATTTATTGAGTGTGTCAAATATTAAAACACAAAATTTTAGAATGTAAACAAAATATATAATTTAGCTTAGATTTTTAAGAAAACTTATTAACAATGACTATAAAAATAAATAAAATCTATACTATAAATAACATCTGTCCCACCCCCAAACTAACAGCATTAAGTTTTTTTTATTTTACATCAATCTTTTGACATTACCCCTTAATCCATACAGTTTTCAGTACTGAATACGACTTACCAGCAAACCATCGTCCATGTAGGGCATTAACTGCCATCTGTGCGATCTGTACAGTGGCACATTTAACGTATACAACACCCAAAGGATTGGTTTTATCTACATATATATGAACACAGCCCCCATGTTTGTTGCATTCTTCTATCACATCATCTTGGATTTCTCTGTCCCAACCTGAGCTGGTCTCACTGCAAGCAAAAACAAGGACAGCATTTAATTGTCAGTGGTTAAAAATAGAAAGTTCCTGAATTAGAACAGCATGGGCAGAATTAGGTTTTTGCTATAAGTCACGAGATCACTTGTCATTGTTACTTTGTGAATAAAGCAATGTACAAGGTGATAATTTGTGGGTCTGGGCCAATTTTTTTGTTTGTTTACATTCCATTATAAGTGCCTCAACACAAATGTTTAGATCTACAACCATTAAACTGAAGAAAATCTTCAAATCTCATAAAGGTCCATCCAAGGAACATGTGTACTAAGTATCAAAAGCAATAGCGTGAACGCATTTCAAGAAGTTGATTGAAAACAAGCAGCCTGTGGGCTGAGATAGCTCTGCTGTTAGCAATGCACATGGCAATTAAAGAACAGAAGATATCATTAGAAAATGAACAAATCTGAGAGGTCCACATGTAGTACCTATATGTATAATATATCAAAGCAATTGGACTAGCGGTTTTTAACAAGAAGTTGAAAATATCACTTTTTACCAAAAATTACAAAAATATTCACCAAAATTAGAGAATTGAAGACATCATGAAATGAACAAATCTGAGAGAGGTCTACCCAAGGTACATATACACCAAGTTACAAAGCATTCAGGCTTGTAGTTTTCAAGAAGTAGAAAAAGTAAAACATTGACACGGACGACGACGGACAATCACTCATATGATAAGCTCCGCTCGACAAAGTCGACAGCGGAGCTAAAAACAGTTGATGCGGGACGACGCCGGACAATCACCTCACCCATACCAATAGCTCTGCCTGTCATCTTCAATGACAGCATAGCTAAAACATGGACTGTTTTATCATGAAATATTCTAAACAACTTTCTTTGTAAACTCAAGATAATGAAACAATCAAATTACATTTTAAAGAAAATGTAAAATGGAAGGGGGGGGGGGTTCCCATGTACATCAACTCGTCATGCACCAGGGACGAGAAAACTGCACTGTTTGTTGTCCATATCGATTGTGGTTGATGCCTTGTATAGTAATTCTCAAGATGAAGCCTGTGAAATGTGAAATTAGAAAGTTGGTGAAATGAAACACTACAGTAAATTGCAAAACGCTAGGACAGTTACTGTCTCCAGATTCCCAGCAGACATGCTATTCTGTCCTCTGTTGTACATAGAGTATGCCATGAGGTTAATGTAATGAGTATACGCAAAAAACTTACTTTGTGGGATCAAACATATTGGATAACATAAAGCATGGTGTTGCTATTGATGGCATTGAAACAGTTGGGGGTGGTTGATGCAATGCTGCGGCCTGCTGCTGAGCTTGTTGTTGTGCTGCTGCAAGTGACGCTTGTAAATTGACAGGCTGTGGTGGCATAACTTGAGGTGGTGTTGTCCCTGGCAGTACTGGCAGTCCAATACCTGGTAAACCAGCTAAAGGATTAAGGGCTGCAGCTGCGGCAGCCGGAACTTGAAAACCTGTGCCTTCAGCTAATTTGGCCATAAGTTGTAATCGTCCTGTTGTCCCAAGATCTATACCAGATCTTTCTAAATCATCACTGTCCAAAAATGAAGCATCAGTAGCTGCATCAGACCTTTCAGTGACATGGCCAACTTTCATTGGACGTCCTGCTAATTCAAATCCATTCAGCTGTTCTAAGGCTTTCTTTGCATCTTCCGCATCGTGAAACTGAAATAGAGATATTCATTTTTTTTTGTCATTTTTAAGGTCTAGAAACCTTTACACATTCAATCACCAATGTATCAAGTTTTATGCCGCAACATTACTTTCCCAAGTTTCACAATCTGCAGGCAGGCCTTTGCGGAAACAGCTGGCAATGTGATATGGATCGGCATGGACAGGTTTCACAGTCCCTGCCAGTAATAAGCTTAGTTATTAAACATCCCTTTTTTTCAGTGCTAAGTGGAAGTTGTGGTGTGATGTGTTTGCTAGGCAATTTGTGAGAGCATTGGTTCTAGTCTCATAAGCAGAATGTTTTTTTTTTATTTAAATGTTCACCTCTAGTATCTAGTGTGCATTACTTGCTTTACCTCCTATGTTATCTTATTTATGAAGTTTCCTCGCATGAAGAATAACTACATTAAAATCAAAATGAAATTGCTAAATCAGGCTATACTTACTGTAATAAATCCATAACCTTTTGATCTTCCCGTTTCATTGTCCTTCATCAGTTGAATATTGTCAATCTGTTGAGAAAAAGAATGAACATACTGGTTCAACAAGACAACGGGCCCCCATCATGTGTAATGCTCATATTCACTCAAATGTCTGCCTTGTTAAATTTTATTGAAATTTCAAAATACCCAAATAGATCATTGCAACCCTATTATGTCTTGCCTTTGAACCAAATCTACAAAGGTGTATCAGTGATCTACCGTATTTATCCGGGTATAAGCCCAGGGTCTTGAACATGGAAAATTACCAAAAAGAAGGAGTGGGCGTTTGCCAGGAGATCCCCGGCAAAAAAAAACGAAAATTCTCGAAAATTGACAACACTCCGTTTGATCGAACTGCGGCAGGGAATAGAACGGCAAATGAAAACATGCAACGGAAATAAATGAACAATATGCAACACTAGAAGTAGAACAAAAATAATGTATTGCTTATAATGTGACAAAAAACCAGAAATAATAAAAATCGACAGTGAGGAATCATTTGAATTAGGATTTTCCTGCCGACAAACACGCATGAACTCAAAATGAATTAAAATGTCAGGGGTTAAACTGCGTAAAATGATTTCCGGTCGCGACAAAATACGCATCAACCGTCATACATGATCAATAATTTACAAATTTACACAGTAAAAATTATAAAAATTCATAGCTGTTTGAAAAAAACTTCTCAGATCTTTATTTGTACGTTCATTGTCATCTTCGTCAAACTTAAAACCCTCAAATGTCCAAGTCGCCGTCACTGTAGCCGTCGAACAAAATCCCTACAACTTATTCCTGAAGTTCGTCGATATCGTCCCACACAATTTGGACTTAGCACTTTTAATCCACGGATTTCGCAGTCTGTCAGCTTGGCACTTTTCATTCATGTCTAATCATAATAAAGATACAAGAAAAATGGGGTCGCTCTGCTGCGATGGCACACAATGCTTTTGTTTACAGTCTAGCAAATCTGCTTTACTGATTGGCTAATAATGACATCACTACTAGTATTTCATCATAAAGGTCAAATCGTGATATTGCTTTTTTATCAGACTCAACGCTTATTAATCACTGTGAAAGTTATCATTCAGCAAGTTCCGGCGGTTGGAATGTCTCACTATATGGATATCGCGGTGGACTTGAAATAGAAAGTTTTTTTTTTTTATCCAACGACAGAAGAATGTTTTCATGACGGTGATGAAAGATGGTAAAAAAGTTGGCAGTCTTCGGCGTGACATTGCAAAATTGCTGACCCCAGTTATGGATTCGCAAGCTGCTACAAAATATTTTATAAAGCCAAAATAACGTGATTTCAACCACTCTCCAGGTACGGGTTGCTACAATATTGCAACATTGGTTTCATTGTCGACTGCGCTAAAGCCGATCAAGTGCGACACTTGCGGCTCTCCTTTTACGATTTGCCTGAATCGTTTCTAAGTTACTAAGGAAGCACAAACCAAATGGCTGGCCAATTTTAGGGCCATGACATATTTTAAAAAGAGAACTTACCGTTTCTGCTTTAATATATATTTTTATAGAATTGCTGACTGTTATGATTCAGAACGCGCTGCCTGAAGGCAGAAAGCTGTCACAGCTATTTTGCGTTCAACCCCCCTTGTTTCACGCAATTAACATTATTTAAAAGTATCACGACAGTCTTCAAGAAAGTCGACTGTTAATACAACCACAGTCAACGAATAGAAAATAGTTTTTTTTTTTTGTGTAGAAAAAGACCCCCTGGGCGCGTGTCCGGATATGACCTCAACTCCTTTATTGGGTCAAAAGGGTGGGCCTTTGCCCAGGCATGGGCTCTTACCCGGATAAGTACGGTACCACGAGTGATCTCAATATCAGTGAACAAAATCTGCCAAGGCATGACTGAGAAACAGAGACATATCCAAATGTTGATTTATTTGTGTTTTTTGGGACAAAATGGGTCACCAGTCAGTCAAAGGCTTACAAAACTAAAATTGTGAAAGAAAACAAAATGTTATCACCCATAGACAGGAAACTGCCCACATTCTAAACTATTTTGGTATATAGATTTGTTCCACATTCTTTCCTATATATACCTGTTATCTATACTAGAGCTACACTCGTCACATGAAAAAGTCACTCACCTTTCCAAATGGCTCAAAAATTCCCCGCAGCATTTCTTCAGTAATATTAAAATGTAATGATCCTACATACAGCCTCATAGGACCAGAATTGCCTTTTTGTAAGTTTTGAGAGTTTTGTGCAGCCCTGTTCTTCTCTGCCTGTGAAGCCTGTACCATGATTGGAATACTTAACAACTTTTGACCACTTAGACCAAGTGCCTATAAAAAAAAACACAAAAAGCAATTAACCACAAGTAGTAATATTCTCTGATGCACTTTAGTTGTACATTAAATTATTGCAGTTGGATAGATACATATTCAACATTCCCTGCCTAGGAAAACCAGATTGTAACGTTCAAATTATACTTTTGTAAGGCAGTGGATGAACTTGAAGACTCACCAATGGGACACTGTTTTTATCTTGAAATTCAACATATGCAATTCCTTTAGATCGCCTTGAATTCCTATCAGAAATAAGTCTTACATCTCGAACCTGTAAAAATCAATTCAAAGGACACTTGTTACATCAGCTGAAAGAACACAATAGCAAGAAAATACAATGAATAGATAATGGCCACTCCAACTACCATGGAGTTTTGTGCTTAAATATTTTTTTTTTATAAATAACACACATTCATATCTTCAAATTGATTGTCAATTGAACAGGGTCATTAAAATCAAAGTGACAAGAAAATTTAACAGTTAATTCCAAGTTTGGGTAACTGCTTGAATGTTTAGGCAAACTGATGGTACATGTGATATATCACAACAAAATCTGAATAATTAAATGCAGTACCATCATTTTGCTAGGTTAAGTAAATTGTGCAAGAAATTTTTTCTACAGTCATATCAATCATGGTTTCTGAAGTTAAGTTTTTTTTAAAGACAAATACGCAATAACTTTAAAACTGTTCATTAGAAAAACAAACAAACAATGGTGTTTGTATGTATTACCACTGATGAATAGGACATCCTGTAACGTTTGTATGAAATGTAACAGATAGAAATTCAAGATGCATTTGGACACAGACTGAGCACAAAATACTTACAATTCCAACTGAAGAAAAAAATTCTTCCATATCCCTGGGGCGAATCTTTTGAGACAACTGCCAACAAAAAACTGTCCTCGCATCTCTTTCCTCTGGTGGTAGGTCTGGTAAATCTTTCTTTCTAGAAGGTATCAACAAATACAACAAATGTTTAAATAAACAAAAACCAAAATAAAACAAAACTTTGATGGCCCCTACAAGAACGGTAGTCATTGGCTTAACCAAATACCTTATTTATTGGGATGATTATTCAACATTTTTTTAAATGAAGAAAGTCAAATGGAAGCATTTTCCAACCAGTAACACACAGTAACAATAAGACAGTGTTCTCCACGAAAGGTTTAAGAGGGGCGCAGCGCCCCTCTTAATTTATTTGCACCCCTCTTCAATTTGTAGTGCCCCTCTATCTTCAGCACCCTCCTTTGTTTTCGGTGAACAGTCGTTTCACAAGTCCGGAAGATGTCCCGACGACGTTATTGAGAGACCTCTTATTAATTGACAAGCGATAAAACAAAGAACTAAGAGACAGATAGTGGCATAGGTGACAACTTGGACAATGGATTGGATGTCTGGGGAAAAACTGGCTGAATGAATAAATAAACAAAAAACAATGAATGGATGCGTGAAGTGATTGTCACAAGCAATGCGTTGATCACGCAATGGAGAGTCGAAACAAGTTCCCTCATCATTCCAGAATTAGCTTTGATACTTGAGAACAGAAGAACCAGCAACAATTTATTGGTTCAATTGCTTGTTACTTGCCTTTTATTGGCGAAATGTAAAAAGAATCATCAAATAAATCACCAAAACAAAACGTACGGTAAACACTGAAACATGAATGACATGGTATCTATCTGATTTGACCTTTGTCCTCAGTACCCACAATGCAATCAACATAATGATTAATTTATTTACAGTCATCGGATTCGATTTTTTCTTTTAAATGGTAATTTTGTTATGCAGTGTTCTCCCCAGACTTCATGTCAAGCATCACGGCCAATTTGCATAACAATGCATCTAATTTGCATAATTTTTATTTGCATAATCAGTTTTTCCCAACAAATATTGTCAATCTACAATTAATTAAAGACAAGATATTTTTATATCTGATAAATTTTATATCATTTTACTGCATTGTATTTTTTGTTTTTGTATCAAGTCAAATAAAGTTTGAAATGGAACATCATAAAAAGGAAAAAAAAATTGAAAAACTTGTGTTATAGCCAGTCAGTGAATATACTGTTATCCATGGATGTAACTGGTTCATCATTGTGTACAAGTTTTAGTGCCCATGTCACTGTCGGTTCATATAAACGTCGGGGAAAACATTTTTTGGTTAAATATATAAAGTCGGCAAGCTATCGAAATATGTTGAAATTAATAAATCAATAATTAAAAAAAAATTCTACAATGGCAGTTCGGCGATTTTTCATTGCAATATACCTTGTGAGTACAACGCTACGATCACCGTAACATTGTCAGCTGACGGCATTGCGTTGGACGGGTATTCACCGCTGCTATTGCGATCATCGGTATCTGACTTTTTGGTGTGAAATACACAAATTGTTTATTAAAACGATTCATTGATGATTATCATAAGCATTACATCTAAATTGCCAACGAGATGTTTTTAAACATCACGGAAAATCATGCATTCTGCGCCGCCATCTTTGTTACCTCGATCAGAACCCCTGATAGCCCAGCATGCATCGGTCACAATGTTGCAACGTGCATTGTGTCGCCTTAGGGTGGCGTTTTTCTGTACTAAGGTACCCTATGAATGGGGTATTTCCAGAGGTCAGAGTTTGTTTTGTCTCATCCCGTCTCGTCTGCTGTTGAATTATTCATACTTTTCTTTCCAATGCGACTTAATTTCACTTGTTCTTTTTTTAGTTTTGGAGTAAATAATGTCACCAGCGATTGAGTGATAACAAATCAGAGTGCAGCAAATCGGGGTTGATCTTCCCGACGTACGCCGTGACTTGTTTTGTCACATTGTTGCCGTTGCGTGCAATGGGCAAATTATTGCTATTCTAGTTATTTTTTTTTTTTGATTTGGAGGCTCTGCACCTTTGAAAGACTTCGCAACATATTGCAGACTTCCGTTTTTATCACTGTCTTTGTATGGCTAACAAAAGCGGAATTACCTAAATCGATCAATACATGTTTTAAATGCGTGCAAGACGAGACTGACACTTGTAAACAAAAATATAAGCATCACGGCTGAGTGACCAAGCGTCACAGAAAAAAGGCAAGTATCACGACCGAGTGTCTAAGCGTCACGGTACCATGTCGCTTCAGAGGCCTGGGGAGAACACTTATGTAAAATATTTTTCTCAGTCCCCAAACACAAAGCACTAAACAAATTCACAAGAAACCCACTGAAATGATTCTTGAACTAGTGCTAAGTTGTACTCATCTGAAGACCACATTTGACTGTTGCATGAACTGAATTCACCCCGTAAAATACATCAGACATCGAAATATTTCACATAATTCCAAAAACGCTTTATGAATTGGTCATAGAGAGAAACTCAAGTATTTCACAAGAAACATAAGCTATCAGACAAATATTTCTACACAGTATTAGGACTATAGCCACAGACATAACTTACTTTATAGGACTGGGACTCTTGCTCTTGCTTTTTTTCTTCTCTTGTCTATCATGTCTGTCATATTTTCCACGAACAGGACTGTAACTTTTCCTTTTCCTTCTGTCTGGACTTCTGTCAGGACTTCTACGATAACGATCCCTATAACTACCACCATAACGCCTATCCCTATCTCTGCTGCGGCTGCGACTTCGTCTGTGGCGACTTCTGCTGCGGCTACGTCTATGACGACTTTTGCTGCGACTGTTACTTCTACTTCTTCGCCTAAAATACAATTTACAAAAAAAGTATACTACTTTGCTTCACATGCATACATGCAAGAATACTTCCTGAACTTTTTGTTTGCAAATGATATTAAAATTGTAAATTCAAAACATACCTGTATCTGTGATCCCTTCCACGGCTACGACTGCGACTCCTCCGCCGGCTCCTACAAAAACATAACACTTAAGATTAAAACAAGAACTTAAACAAAAAACATCAGTGTTAATAAAATTCACTAAGTGATTCTATGATGAAATTAAATTAAAATCTAAACACAAGTTGGAGTCCCATTATAAAGTACTTGCCTCGCAACATTTTTCGAATGGCATATTCTCCTACACAAAATTAAAGTGTGTAAAAATACCATTCAAAGGCATCTCTGCCACAGACACATTGAAAAACATACCTGAGTTTGTAGCGGCTTTCACTTATAATATATTGACATGACAAAGGAAGCTTGAAGTGCTCAAATACTGAGTAAGCCAGACATTGACTGCAACCTATTTGCAACAGTCATATATAGGGATTGTTAAGCAGACTGAATAAATTGGATACAAAGATTGGATGACATCCACGTAACGACTGCCATCATTGTGTTGCTCAGTAAATTTACATTGCTATAAATTCAGCATTGTCCACACCAGCAGATTCTGTGTCAAACTTTGTCCCCAAACAGGTGAACCTGAGCAGCATGTGAACAACACCAAATATATAACAAGTCTGAACAAAAAATAAAAATAAAGATACTTACGATTTTTTACTGTTCCTGCTTTCTGAAACTTCCTTTTCGTCGTGGTCCTATCAGGGTCCAAACAAAACAGCAATGTCAAGATGACAATACAGGCAGTACACAGGTTGGCAAGGAAGGGATGGATAGGAAGGGAAAAATAAAAAAAAGAAAACAGAAGATATCTGTCAGCTCATTTTGACTTTTAGAAGTGTCTTAATACTGTTTTGGTTTACACAAACCTGTTTATTCTTCTTCACAGCATTACTTTCTGTACTATGTGATGGATGCACAAATATCGCTCATAATTTCCTAATTTGTACTTGATTGCCCCTTCCCCCTTCTCCTTCAAGTACACTCAAACCAGATACAAACACATTTTACTTCTAGTACTCCATATTGTCAATAGGAGTTTTAAAATGCACAATACATGAAACAGTACAAATTAGGAGAATTATGTTCAATTTTGAGTTATGTATGAAGTGGGTGAGGCAGTTATTGCACAGGCAAAATAATTAATAATACAAGTCAAATCAATTGAGAACTGTTGATGGAACAAGACGCCCTTTGGTTATTCAATTGAATGGAGAGAGTTGGTTTCAAAAGAATAAGTCTTGTAGTTGTGGTGCTGAAATCCATGTAAAAGCTTCTGGTCACCTTCTCCTGTGTTCTTCAGTCAGGGTCGTGTATTGACTGGTACCACTACACAATCATTCTTTCATGCCCTGGGATGATGAGAGTGGGAGGGTATTTTTTAGTTTCAAACAATGAATTTGGTGCTCAACATCTCCTAACTAACTTCTATTGAGTTTCCGAATAATAATCTAAGAGCTAGTAAACTGCCATAGGCAGGGGATCCTGCCATGCATCTTAAAATGATTTACACATGCCAATATAACATCTCTCATCTCTAAGCATTTGTGGAGATTCCAGTGAAATAATTATACACTATCTTGTATGTGAAACAGTTCTACTGTAATATGGAATTAGGCAAAAAAAATGACTAAAAGTTGAATCTCATTTTACTCCCTAGGTAAAAGATCATGCCATGCTGCTCTCACATTTCAGTAACTCATTGAAATGTTTTGCTGGTATTTCAAATCGCCAGCTACATGTCTGATACTTCATACTGATCGATCTCTATTTCAATCATCAGTTGAGCACAAAATACAAATATCCCAAAATGACTACCTCTTTGAGCCTTCAGCACTGCTATGCTGTAAGTCAATGGGTTCTATAAAAAATCAAATGGGCAATAGACAGTCAGAAGATGGTCATAAATATGTTTGGTTTGTTGAACAGGCAGGCTGTCGTATTTAAAGTGTTTAGGATGAATTGCACACATTCAGATATTTGATAAGCCATACAGTTCTTTAAGTAGGCTGGCTTCAGAAGGGATAGTTTGTTATGCGATAATTTAATTAAGTGAATAGTTTTTTTTAAAATTGATGGAGAGATCACAAAAGTAAAGTCCACTGCTCCCTTGTTGACAAATTTGCTTTGCATTTCATCTTGAAAATATTCTGACTTCATTATAACAGGGTATACATAGCGATAACTTTTCTCCTGACTTAAAGCATTTTATTAAGCGTATTATTGATTGTTTAATAATGGTTCACCTGCAAAATTTACCCAAGCCTGCAGCTGCATGCTAATTTGCATTAAAATGTTATCATTTTGTGATCACTCCACCTATTTCATCAAACTTATTTCTATTTATTTAATGGTTTACAAAAAATCTAACCTGACTGGAGCCAGCCTATTCATTTAATTATGTTGCATAATGTATTGATATTAATGAGAAACTGGCAGAACAACAATGAACCAAGTGATACCAGGCTTTCTCCCTGGTAAAGGGCACAGATGGTACGTACCAGTAAAATGCAATACTTACGACTCGCAATAAAATGAAACTTCAATTATTCCCAAAATGGGCATTTTTTTGGTCAAGATGTTGAGGAATATCTACAAGATATTACGCTGTACACTTTTGTATAAAAACGCTGATGACATGGCCCAGTAATAAGCAAAACCAATAAAAAGACAACGGTGCAATAACCATTATTACAGAAATTAAATTCAGATTGTTATCATAAACACTAATCTGTTTAATTGGTCGTAACATAATATATAACAATCCATAAAAAACCAACCTCCTTTCTGTATGGTGCCTCCAACATGGCTTCAACATCAAAGTCCTCAGCCATATTTTCTTTGTCCTTCATCAATATATTAGTGATCTGCGGAAGAGATCATTACAGTTAACACAGAAAACCTTAATTTTTACGACTGAATTGCATTTTAATTTTTAACACATAGAATTACAGTTTCGTTCAGTGTTATTTTTTTTTCGAACATAAAATAAGGCGCAGGAAAAATATGTTCAATAGGTACATAATATTTTGTATTAGTTCTGTAATTAAGAATTGTTAGTAGCATTTTTAACCATGGGACACTAATATAATTAACATTGTAAGAACTGTGTACAAATTTCTTGACAATCTTAACAGAATGAACGCCGGATCATTTACAAGACAAGTTTTGATTTGATCATGCATGAAACAAAAATATGAAATGGGATCCTAAACGTTTTTTTGAATACACCACTTCTCATTTTTTTTAAATTCAATTCATGTATATGGGTGCCATATGGAGACACACTCGTCTGAATAACCTTTACACATACAGCAATTTCTGCCCTTCATGGCAAGATATTCTACCGAGACTGACTTCCAATGTTTTCCTTCAACTCCAAGGTTTCTATAAAATGGAGAAACGCAAGAAATATTACAAACTGTAGTATTTTATATAACTAGATGCTAGTGTGCCTCTCGGTTAGTCTTTTTTTTTCTAAAAAAAAAAAAGTAGTAAAACACATTAATTTATTCATGCCATGACTAGGGCATACAAGTCCTGGAAGGGTTACAGTAGATGCGTACACGTCATTAGACTAAATGTTACCAAAAATCAAAATTACATCAACGACAAACACACCATTAGGCACTTACAACTTACGGTTCTTCAACATTTATATGATCGTCTATAAATAAACGAAACCAAACAAACATTCATATAGTATGACCCCCTAGGTTTGAGAAAAAATACATTATCACGTACAATACACACGGATGTTTGCGTAGACTAATTTAATTAAACACTTACAATTAGTTGTAATAAACGCAAGTGTCCGCTAAAATGGGAACAATTATGCAGAAAACGGCGCAACACAGCGACAAATATACACCGAATTTTCAGTTGGCGTGTGTACGGTTGTAGCGGGGAGAACTGAACAGTACGTCCATATTTCACCAAAATTCTAAAGGATTGTTTAACAAATAACTAAAAATGTCACTATAAAACATTGGTACTTACTTAAATGTCAGAACTGTTGTCTTCCGTGGTGATTTTAACTTCAATTTTACTGAATATTCGTGTGTACAATACACGCGAAACACAACCAACAACGTATTTGGCGATGCACTACGGGGTTTACAATATTGAAATGAAAGGGCATGCGAAGCGCCAGCTTCGGACGAGTTTGATAAAACCTTTGTTTGCAGTAGCCGTTTATGGCTACACGGCCAAATGCAGAGAGGTCAAAATGGATTTTTCCATCGAAGGCGGAATGGCACACGTAACACAATATTGCTCACAACATAGAAGTACTATCTAGGTACTGGGGTAAAATATCCAAGAACGATCATTATAGTAAAACTTCAGTGATTCAACTTGGAAGTTTAGGCGTGAAGGTGTCAGTATCTCCTATTGTACGCGTTGCGTCTCACAACAGAAGTAGAACAATTCCAAATGTTCATTCAAGTACACATCCATAGTTTTTAAATAATGTTTTGAACCATGAATTAGTGGGTCTGTCGCGACTGTCGCGAAAAATTGCGCGAACCAAGTCAATCAAATGAAAGGACAATTATAACACTATGGTGAAGACTTTCCTTTTACGACATTGTGAAATTCTTTCGTTTTCTGGGAGAAAAAAAACTGAAAAAGTCATGACAAGATAATTCAGAATTTTATATTAAGAACAATGCACCTTATGCACCCATAAATCATTTTCATAATTACCGATTGAACAAGAATATTACCAGAAAAAAAAATTGCTACATTCTATAAATGTTTGCCTTTTATCTGTCTTGAATCGTGACTGAAAGAAGCTGTGTAAAATTACAAACGATGTAGGGTGTTCGACAACTCATGTAGGAATAATAAATTTAATAAATATAATTTTACTTGGTAAAATACTATATTTTCCTGCATAAAAACAATGTCGAAAACGGAAAGTCTTTATCTCAGTTTTTTATCGAATTCCGTCACTTTTTCAGTCGTAGTAAATTCCGAATGAGTAAAGTCCAGAATAATTCATAGTCGGGATTTGACACCACAGTCTAGAAAAACTCAAACATGTACATTACAAATACACAAACTCGTTAAAACTGCTGAGGTTGTGACGTAAATTCGTTCATTTACATAATGATACTTTGTATGGAACGAGATGCTAAATCATCCGATTTACTGACATCGAGTTACGAAAACATTGAGTTACAAAAATGACCATATTTCAGAAACCACACCACTTTTGTCAAACCAGGCCCAAATTGTAACTTGATGTTCAATTACGGTTAACAGAACCTCGAATCACGGACAACATACATTTTTGTTTTTGTTGAACGTCCACATTTAGCAACTCGAACTTCAGTTTACCGAACATATATTTTTTGTTTTGTGTAATATTCAAAATGTCGTAACTCAATGTGATGATCCAAGGCTGTGACGTAAGTTTAGTCATTTGCATAATGATATTGATACATTATATGTAACATCTCGTGAAAACTTGGGCTCAGTTCCACATCTTAGTTACAAGTGCTCCTTTCCGGTACGTTATTCTCCTCCTGGATTTGGTGACCAATACTTACTTGGGGTACACTCTACGAGAATGATCAGCTCTCAGTTCACACTGGTGTTTTATTATACAATTTTCGATGACCACATTTTTCTTCATAGTACTGATTCCAGATTTCAATAATGGGTTATGATCAACGGGGGGGGGGTCTGAATAATCATTTGGTTTTTATTTACGAAAAAGTGTGGGCTTTCATAAGATATAGACATTGCGATTATTATTTTACTTTCCGAAAACATCTACTACATCCTTAATGGTGGATTCTTCCGGGGCTGGTGGGCTGGTTTGGTTTAGTTCCCCCCTCTACCCCCCACTGAAACTTAATTGATAAATATTGATCATGGCATCGGACTACATTCACCATTGGATACAAATTGATAATCGAACAGTAGTATGGCATAGCAGTTGGTTCTAGGTCTATGCCCTAAAATTGACCCCATTGGACGCACATATTTACACTCGGACCAAACCGTTTTCTCGTCTTGGATGTTTTTTTTTTTTTTTTTCATTTTCTGTTATTTTTGTCCATGATTGGATAGAAAAAAAAAACGAACGACAAATACTCCATGATTTTTTTACTTTATTAAAAAATAAAATTTTGTATGTATGATGAAAACTTTTTGAGGTCGAACCCCTCCCACCCCAAACTAAAGCAAATAATTTTTTTGTCCGACATCGATCTTTTGACGTTGTCCCTTATACAGAAGTTACGCTTTTTTTCTTTCTTTTGAATTGTAAGCCGGGCTTGTCATATCAAATAAATCAAATCGAGGGAGATATGGGCGCAAAGGCACAAACACTTTATATAATCATAGAAGGTACTAGTACCTTCCATGATATAATGCACGTTGTTTTGAATGTAATCATTGCTAGATCGGGGTATATTTTACATGTAACTCACGATAATTATTATTAACAATTAACAATAAATTGAGATTCAATCACCTTAGGAGTATCAATCATCCAGGCTTTATTTCATTTTTTCTTCAGAATCCCGATGACTCGGGTATTATCTGTTACAAGCTGTCCACATTCGCAGCTAGTCCAGCAATAAAGAATAAAAAAAGTCTATATATACTAATAAACGTGTTAAATCTTTGAAGGAAGAAAAATCTTCTTTTTCTTCTTTGAAAATCCTTTCGTATAGGTAATATAGTTCTTATAAATGATATATTTGGCCGGCGTTATTTACCGCCGGTGGATTTAGATTTCTGTTTGTTCATTTGCTGAACTGATGGTACGTCGCCGTCGACTGTCGATGTTGACGCAGCTTCCTGGCTAGCGGCCGCCGCCTTCGTCTTTGGCTTAGGGTAATAGGGTGCCATACGCACGGTCCAAGGATCGTGTTTGATCTCCTTCAATGTGATGCGCTCCTTGACAGGAGACAACATTCGGCAAATCAAATCCTTACAGTCTTCGGAAACTGTTTTGTTGGCTGGAAACTTGACTCGACACTGAACTTGCTGCATTAGCGTTTTGTGGTTAGAATCGTCAAACGGAAGTTGCCCAAATAGCATGGTGAATAGGATTACCCCCATACTCCAGATGTCGCTGAAATGCGGGTCGTATGGCATTCCTCGTAAAATTTCCGGCGGTGCATACGCATAACTCCCGCAATACGTTTCGCTTAATATTCTCCGACCATCTTTAGGTTTCATGCTCCCTCTCGCAAATCCGAAGTCAGTAATCTTCAGGTTATTGTTTTTATTTAGAAGGAGGTTTTCGCATTTGAGGTCTCGGTGCACAACGCCACGATGGTGACAGTAGTCTATGCCCATACATAACTGATGGAACCAGATTGCTGCCTGGGTCTCTGACACGGCGCCGTGGGACTTAATATAATCCAACAAGTCGCCGTTTTCAGCCATCTCCATGATCAAATAAACCCGACTAGTAGTTTCGATGGACTGCAGAAAACAGATCAAGTTCGGGTGTTTCAGATTCTTGATAACGTCGATTTCCCTTGGAAGAAATTTCACCAGATAGTCTTCTGGAGCTTTTTTTTTGGACACAATTTTCACAGCTACCTTGATCTTGTGTTTAGCGCTATGGGCCCACATAACGTTGGCGTAACTTCCGTGTCCAAGAGTTTTCCCCAACTTGAAACCATGTGATTCTAGCACGGACGCAGCTTTGCCAACCTTTGAACTGGTCCCCGACGTCCTTTCAGTGACTGGCTTCTCCTTCGATTTGGTCGTCATGTTGATATTGCACTCAGGGTAAAATGATAATCACTCTAATCCTATCGAAACCATCATAGTGAAACTTCTCTTCAAGATAGATATATTGTTCATAACACCAGAAGAGATAGATGCTAGTGCACAATAAATTTACAGATGGAATAACACTGGTTGAATATGCAGGCAATTGTTGATTGTTGTGACGTCGCCACCATTATGCTGGTACGCGTCGGCGGTGGAACGCCGTGACGTCACGAGTTTGTGAACACGGCGCTGAGCGCAGCGCGTTTATCTTGTCCACGCTGGCGATATGTTCCTGGCACAGTCAGCTGGCGACCTAATACGGGGTCTAATACATGCAACTATTAAATTTACCGGTGATTGCAATATTTGGCAGTAACGTATGATGTGTGCCAGTTGACTGTAGTTTCCGCCTGTAGAAAAGCTAAAGTTAACTAACTATATACAAAAATGCGAAAGTGAAAAGTAAAATTATTGTGTGTGTGTGTGTGTGTGTAATCGCGTTGCATTGTGTCGGGTATCACATGTATCAGCCAACGAGCAATAAATTGAAATAGTCAATGGTCTGGGACAAAATTTATTTTATGAGCCTTTTGAAGTATGCTAATTAATATAAAAGAAAGAGGGGAAATTAAAAGCTGTTCATAAGCTACCCTCCACCTGAAAAAAATTGTCTTCCCCTCCTGCTGACCAAATTCATCTTTCCCCTGCCCTCATTAAAAACAACTTTTTGTCCTACTCCTCTACCACCAACTTGCCTTTCTTGCCCTCCTGCTGACCAAATTCATCTTTCCCTTTCCCTCTCCTCAGTGGGTGACTCGCATTTTCAGTTATTGATAGCACACGGCTGCTCACATTTAGCATATGTTTTATTATACTCTGCCCTAAAGGCTGTTTTACCCACCCTGTGATATTTATCTCTGTAAGTACCCTGTCCTTGCATTTTTTTTAGAAATCTGCCCTGCCCACTGGGGGGGTACTGATATTTCCCGCCCCCTAAAAAAATAGAAAAAATTTCCTGCCCTCAATAAAAAAACCCTTGAAACAGCTTTTCCGATGAACAGCTCCATTGACTGCACCTGACGTATCCCCATCTCTACGTGCATACAACAGACATGTTTCACTCCAGTTTTTACATCGATTTTCAATCGATTTTTCTCATCCTTCATATAAACATGATATAAACAAATATGTCAAAATGACAATAACATTTTTACTTTTGTGTAGCGCTCTACTTTAATTCTTGTTGTTGTTGTTGTTGCTATTTTTGCATTTTCTATACGTAAGAACAAAAACAACTGATACAATGATCATTAGAACGATTTGTCAACATAAACGAATCAAAGCCTGAATATTAATTATCGTCTTGAAGATATAATACAATCAGATCATTATAAAGAAATGGATTTATATTTGTATTTAAAATAAAAAACTAATTATTCTCGTTTACAGTTGATTGTGCCCATGAATACCACGTGCCCGCCACAATCATCCCGCCCTGCGTTCGCCAATTAACATTATAATACTAAAAAGTAATCTCTTTCCTATATAATGAATTTGAATATACATGTATATTCGATTACTTAAAACTCACAAAATATGATAATTTGTAGTCGTATATGGCGTATGGCGTAAACTTTGGCATGGAGGGTCATTATTTGGTTGGCCGAAAAATCGAAGGATGAATTTCGATAATAATTTTCACTTGTGAAGAAACTAGATGTGTAATATGTGTAATATAAACACGAGTACGTACACATGTTATACTGCATACCTACCTGGCCACAAACGTCGCATGTTTATAACGACTTGCGAACTGACCATGTTGGTCGACTCGGAAACTGTACGATTTGTCCAGTTGATGCCAGTGGGTGTTATATTTGTAAATATAAACTGCCGTATCAGTTCATGAACCCCCCAATAAATGGATTGTATCAAGAGAATGATCTAAATCACATAGTTTTGGGCAAAAAGCTGTGCTTTCACGAAACGAGACCGATCTGCACTCCAATACAATCTGTAAAGTACCAACAAATGTAAGGTTCTAGAATTGTCTCGATTGCACCTGGTTTATTTTATTAGTGAATAATATGGATTGTTATTGGAATAAATTTATTTTTTACTCGATAACACTTTCCTGTGCCCGTCTCAACATTGTTAGAGGGCCAGGTAATAAAATACACCTGCACACGCATGCGACGACAACAACGCATGCTAAGTCGTAGAGGCTCTTGGGTAGGCACTTTACTTGTTTGTAAACAACGACACGGTACACAGTCCCTCTATCCCTGTGCACGGTATTATAATAGCCGTTTGCCCCAAGTGCGCAGATGACGTCTCCCGCTCTAAGAAAAAAAAACATCCACCAGGAGCAACTTTTCTCATATTGCCAGCACCAGTGTAGTAAACCATAGACCTTAGAATAGTAGGGGATTAAAACTAAGGTTACATGAAAGGAATACCCACAGTTGTATGTCTATGAGTAAATCGACTTCATTTTTGAAACTTTCAACATCTATAATGACACAGTTTCTTATTCGGTTTTGAAAACAATTATATAAACAACTCATTTTAATTTGTATACTTAACTAATTGGCTTTATGCGTAAACGAGCCTTGTTTTTTTACTATGGGTCATATGTGAAATGGGGTACCGGTAATTGTATACTACCTGGCACGTGATAGTCCCCCTAGTTCAGTCTAATTTCTGTAAGTGTTTCTCGTGAGAGACTATCGGAATATTGATAATACAATAGTATAAGGCCAGGTAAACAATCTGAAGAGTTGCCAACTAAACTTGCAAATACCTTAAAATTAGTAATAAACTCATAAACAAGTAGTCCCCATTTGTCTGCAATAAAATACAGTTCAATAGTATTTACTTAAGTTGGGGACGATAATTCTTGATGTCACACAAGAACAAAAATATTGTATAATAGTCCAGTTTGTCATTGACAATCTCGCGTTATCATAAAGAATTGTATTTTTTGTTTTATAAATGTATGACCTTACGATATGCATAGAAAACATACTGATAATGTCGTGTCAATGTTTGTATTTGGCCGCCATATGTTTTGGTAACAATTTGCATTTCATTTGGTGTAGGTTCTACGGTTTAATTTAATTTGGTGTATTTTATATCATACTAATTTAATTTTGGTGTGGGTAATAGTGTTGAAGTTGTCTTGTTTTTTGTAGAGCCTTTTAAACAAATGTTTTACTGTGAAATACCTTAATTTAACTGGAATTAATGTTCGTTGAAAAGAATTTTGGGCGTTTTGTATGGAATTTATTTTCACTGATTTTTGACAAGTTGAATGTAAAATATAGGAAAAAAGGTGTATTCGCTTGATTTTATTTTAACTGAATCATTCCTTCAGCAAAAATAGCGAAAATGAATTCCAATGAAGTGAAAATAAAGTATTTTACAGTATGCCACATTCGCGTGGGCTTTAATTTGTTTATATATTTGTTTGCTATTATATTATATTACAAGCTATTTACTTTACTATCACTTACTCCGATTCACCTTGAACGTGATAGGTAAAAAGAGTCACACGACCCACGCAGACGTCACACATCAAGTACTAGTATCACGTGTTTCCCCAAAGTTCCGACGGACGGCGGAATATAATAGTCACTGAATATAGCGACGTTCCTTTGCGCCTCCAGGGCGAATGACGTTTATGTTGACAGTGATTTCACACATATGACAAGATTGCACATTTAGTCATCCATATAGTGCCCGGGCGGCCGTTAACTACATTATGTTTAATTGCGTAAACACTTCCGACTGTGCACAGGTGTGACGTAAACCAGTAAAAACAAGGAAATTATACATTTTACACGTTGGAATCCGAGCACTATCACATAAGACAACGTGAGAAATAAAGAATTGTTGCGTAAATATTATTATAGTGCTCCAGTCAATATATTATGTATAGTAACCCCGCCCTCCCGACTCAAACCAAGCTGAGTTTTCCGCAAGTGCAATTACAGACAACATCTTTACTGTATTCTCACCGGACTCTTAGTGAAATTCACAAATGAGAACAGAAAACCAAAAATTAGCGAAAACTGTCCATACACACTAATGTAAATTTTATTAAGTTATCTTCAGATTTTTATTAAATTTGTGAGAATCTTACTAGTATTTTACTACTGACAGGGATAGCATAATCGTTCATACATCCACGCAATGGCCATCCGCCGCATTGACAAGACGATTTTACATTGTTTTTATTTTTTGAAATGCTCGTTTAGCATTTTTGAAGAAAGGAGAATTTCAAAAAATACTTAACATGCCTAAAATGCCAAACGTGCAAGCCTTCTCAGTTCAAAGACAGGTCTCAAAAAATGACAAACTGCATTTCAAAAAATGTAAAATCGTCTTGTCATTTGGTGATGTTACAAAAATGTCAAATATGTAAATATTGTAATACATTTTTTTGTCAACATTTTAGTTTTCAAACATGCACTGCACCAAACAGATATTTTTACATACCTATATACAGACACGTTTGATCTAAAAATGCCAAACGAACATGTCTGCTGTTTGCAAAACCTCACAATGGCACGACGAGTCGCACAGTGGGATAAACATATAACTTTACATGTGAGGCTCATGAAACTCTCCGTAAAATCAAACAAGGTCAAGTTCTAAAATCATTATCAAAATTATTTATTCACTCCTAATTTGCCACATAAAAATATTCCTGACCGAAGCTGATACAGCTTATAGCACATACAGTGTTTACCCGCGACTTTTACTCCTCTTTTTCTCAGTGTCAAAGAAAATTACATAAATAGTGATGTCGTCCCTGTGATCACGCACTTCATAATGAGGGAGCGATAAGAAAGCGGAGAGCTTCCCGTGGCTGATGCCTTTCTCGCTGTCACCCAGAGCATGTCGTACGAGATGAGTGGCTACATTGTCGTCGATAGGCCTCGAAGCAAGTCCCGATTTACGGTCTTTCAATTTCGAGTTAATGTCACTGAGTGTAAATCGCGAGGTTGGCCTGACCTTAAACGCCTCCAAAGTTTCCCGCCCGCTAATATGATCACCCACAAGTTGAACAGTTTTCTCCTTAGTCATAAAATCCCACAAACCATCAGTGGCAATTACTAGAAATTTATCCTGGGGAGTGAGGCGATGGTGGATTATTTCAGGAGTAGCAACCAGATATGGGGGTGTGTAATAGTGCCTTGGAATAAGCATTCTTCCATTAGGTAACGCCCTTAGTTGGTTAGCGTGCCATTTGTATTTGACGTCGCCAAACGCTCTGAGTGGGGCTAATTCTGAAAGTAGTCTGTTATTCTTGATGAGAAAGGCACTTTCGTTATGAGGATGCGCTTTTCTGATTCGGTCAATTTCCACTGTGTTATGACCGCTATGACGATGAGAAAGTGCTTTCGGAATCCAGCCTGAATGAGTCATCTCTGCTTTACGTCCGATAATTGCCCGACTATCCCCGACATTTGCTACCCATACGTCAGAACCGTTGATATAAGCGACACATGCGCACGAACCAGACAGTGCAACTTGGGTAGCGTCCTGGTATACTGTCGTACGCCCACCAATCAAAGCTCTTGCTTCGGACGATATATCTTCGTCCAGTCGTTCAAACGCAAGTTCGATGGCCGCATGTAGGTCATCGTCTTCCACATTCATTGCTAGACTGTCATTCACAAATCGACCTAGACTTTTCTTGTATCCCTCGGCATTTTCGACGCTAATATAGTCATCTGGATTCCTGTGCCACTTTAGAAGAGGTATTTCCGTCCGTCTATGCAAAAATGCATCTTGAATTTCAGCCAGCCTGTCGTAGGGAAGAATCGATGTAGCAATATAGTCGAACAGACGTTCGCTGACAGCCTGAGAACAGGCAGTACCAGCATGTCCATCAAATACACCGAAAAGCAATCCACCACTCCGCAAGCATGTCGCTGCCGATCGACGATCTTCAACGGGCCTATTCGCTGCAAGCTGGGTCGTATCGAAGGACGTCACGACGCCACCTTCGTATTTATCCAGATGGACTGTAAACTCTTGTTGCCGCAAGATTGTACTTACTTCAGACGGAGACAACATTGCACATCTTCTACTGGAAGTCGTAAACTGTTTATTAACGCGCCGTACACGGTTAACATCGTAACGATTGTGCAATAAATACCGGAAACTTGAGGGATCACTTTCACCGAGTCGTCTGAACCATCTGCATGCTAGAAGGCGAACACACATTGCTATTCCTCGCTAGTCTTTCAAACCAGCAGTAATGCCTTCAACATTTACGACATTTTCTGAAAATGTCACATAAAAGAAGATACGGCGGCAAGTAAAAATTACCACACGATGTAAGCGTGCGACAAGTAACCTTTCACCCAGGAAGTGTTCAACAATCAGCGAAAATGACTCCCTAGGCTAACAATATTTCCATTCGACAGTTCCTATTATTCTAAACAAAATATCATTCTTTAGATATATAATTATATGTAAACTATTAAACAATTTATATTTTTAAAACAGTGCACACACAACTTTATTCGTCTTTAATAAAGAATTACACGAATATCCGTGTAATGATCCTGGTATTTGACGTCTTCATATTTTATACTTACTTAGGGAGCACACTCTTTTGCGCACATGCGTCCTGGTTCAGTGGTGTTTTGATTGTTTGATTGCGGACCACGGCTCATTTGATCGTGATATCCGTGTTGATAATTTATTGCAAGTTCGGAGAGCTACAATTTCAAGATGAATCACGTTAAACCCACGACGTTACGGACATTATTATCGAGGCTAAGTAACATAACAAACAGGGGCATTGCAAATGCTCCTTCCGCAGTGTCTGGTATGTAGACATTTATAGGTTTCACTCTACTATTATGTTTATTTATGTGATGTTATGGTCTCATACCACTAATTGGAACTCCATAGATGACAATGTTAGCGTTTGGGTGAAAGGGTTACAAAGATCAAAATATTGTTTTAATTTGTTGAAACCACATGTATGTAATAGCATTCTGGCCAGTAAAACTCATGTTTGCGAGCTCAAATTCCTACGGAATAGATGTAAACAGAGCACACAGATTTGTCAGTCTTTCTACTTTCAATCTTCTCAGAAACGTAGCCAGTTTGGAAGTTGCCCAGATCCACAGGTCACCAGTATACAATATACAAAGTGACTCACAGCTGTTGTAATTGCAGTACTTTTTCTGGACTACAAGCATGACGAAAATAACCAAGTCCTGGTCAATTGCAAATTATTCACGTAATAGCTGATTAGCATATGACTCCAGTTTGACCCCAGAGGGGTACAGTCACTTCGCCCGAACTCCTTCGCCTGATTACCAGTTCGCCCAATTACCAGTTCGCCCAATTATCGGTTCGCCCGTTTTCCTTTTTGCCCGATTTACTGATGTTACACAGTAAGCCTACTGCGGGTTTCGATTCGAAATGTACATCTGGTAAAATGCATGAAATCTACCATATGATCACATTTTAGTCGGGGTTTTCTTGCCGATGCAAACACTGCAACTGATGTCCGCCAATGCGGGTAGTCATCCCCATTCACAATAGAGGGTTGGCCGACAGGCAATGGGACAGGTATGCATCGGCCGTCATACACAGATTTTTCACTTGTTTCACCATCGGTGTTTGAATAAAATACTTTCACAGTGGTGTTGTTGGCAGAATAATTTCAATCCGCGCATTTTATGCAAAGATTGACCATTGATGGAACCTTTGTACGCCCTCCGGTGTTGGGAACTTGGAACACTAAGTAGTACCTAAAGCCAACCTCGGCGTTTATCAATCTAATAAAACTCGCAAATCACGACGTCGTTAACCGTATTTTTAAAGTTTTAAATACAATTTATATAGTACCAATAATATATTATTTCCTCTTTTTTTACAGTCAGATTTTATAGTCGATTCACGCTAATTTATTTTAAATTTCGACCATACTTTTAAATTGAAATAGAAACACAACATTGTATATAATTAATACAGTATTAGTGCCCGATCTACGCTAATTAATTTTAAATTTCGACCATACTTTGAAATTTCGACTTCTAGGTTATCTTGTTTTGACTACACGTAAATACCAAACATACGAGGAATCAGGCGAACTGGTAATCGGGCGAAATGACAATCGGGCGAAATGGTAATCGGGCGAACAGGTAATCGGGCGAAACCGTTTGGGCGAAGTGGTAATTGGGCAAAATGCCACCAATTCGACCCCTGACACGCTTGTCTTTGTTCCAACTCCACTCAGACAAAACATTAGCATGTTTAGAAAGAGTCATCTTCACGTCTGAGAAACTTATTTGCTGGTAAAACAGGGGTGAAGTATCGGAACAATGAACAGGAAAACGAACATATTAACTGGTCTTAGGATGTATCATATTTTTTTAAAACTGACTGAGCGACTTTAGCCTATTGTTATTTACTCGTGGTTTGGTGGCAATATGGGTGCTGATTAGTCTTATACATGTGGACACTTTGTCTGTTAGTGTACTAATAAATCTAGTGAGGGACTAAATAAGGAATAAACCACTTCTGCAGGCCGATATACCACACGATATTGCACAATTCACAACATGTGCATGAGCCGCAGAGTTGTTCAACTGCAGCGGTGGTTTATTGCTGTTATATAAACCATGTTTAATTGTCATACAGCATCTGAAGCTTGCTACCGTGGTTAAATGAAATTGGCCCTGGAACTAGCATACAACAATTATAGATACATGGATTGGTGATGCAAATTCGGACCTGTATCTTGTCGTTGCAGCGTTTATTTGTATACATGTACTAGTAGTTTCTTGTTAGGGGCAACATTGATACATGTAAGATCTTTTTAATCAACATAATTTCAAAAATTCTGCAAAAATTATGTAATGTTCTTCATTATGTCCGCAGCACAAAATAATAATGTATAATAATAAGTATAACTCAGACTGTACACCGTAGCATCGACGGTCGATACTCCCGCTGTACTGTCTTTGTGCATACTTTGAGGTATCCTCATAATAACCTCATAGTATTGAACATGATGTGGTGTGGTGTCATAAGTGTTTACTACAGGTATACTGTTCAAGATGGATTATTTATTGGATATATTTTTAGTAGATTTGTTGTGCATATTAGTGACCTAATTTAAATTTTTAACTGTTTCTCAAATATTATTGAACAGATTGTATGGGACTATGCACAGACCTGATTAGGTTCTGGTTGCAATCTATGCATATTAACTATTTGGACATGGCATTAACAGATTGTAATAAAAGTTGGTACATAGATGGTATGGGACTATGCACAGACCTGATTAGGTTCTGGTTGCAATCTATGCATATTAACTATTTGGACATGGCATTAACAGATTGTAATGAAACTTAGTACATAGATGGTATGGGACTATGCACAGACCTGATTAGGTTCTGGTTGCAATCTATGCATATTAATTTTTTGGACATGGCATTAACAGATTGTAATGAAACTTGGTACATAGATGGTATGGGACTATGCACAGACCTGATTAGGTTCTGGTTGCAATCTATGCATATTAACTATTTGGACATGGCATTAACAGATTGTAATAAAAGTTGGTACATAGATGGTATGGGACTATGCACAGACCTGATTAGGTTCTGGTTGCAATCTATGCATATTAACTATTTGGACATGGCATTAACTGTTTATATGGCAGGCCTCAAGCAATTTCATTCAAACTTAATCTTTATACCTCTTTCATACACATCTGTAGTTAATATGCCAAATACTGTGGAATACTTTATTTTCGCTGGAATTAATTTGCGCTGAAAAGGCTTTTTGGGCGTTTTGTATGGAACTTATTTTCACTGATTTTTTATGAATTTAATGTGAAATATAGGAAAAAAAGTATATTGGCTGGATTTTATTTTCACGGAATCATCCATTCAGCGAAAATAGCGAAAATAAATTCCAAGCGAAAATAAAGTATTCTACAGTACTATTCCAATATTTAAACATAACCTGACTATACTTTTCATTGTTTGACAAAGTCACTAAAAACATGACAGGGACTATGGCATTTACAATGACTTGTTCATACTTAATTGGATTTTTTTTGCTTTTTTCTAGCAGCCTCAGGAAATAATTTTCAAGGGAAGGCCCTTTATCTTGATGTCCAAGCTACAACACCAATGGTAATTTTCAAATACATGATAAAAAATAAACATTCTGGAGCCTATTTTAATGTGAAATTTTTTTAATTTGTAGCAAGACATCACTGTTAACATATATTCATGTTTGTTTTTTGAACTTAATTAAAGCGAACCTAAATGTGGCCTTAATTTATAGCTGTGTATATTCTAAACTGTATTCGAAATAATATTGCAGTGGTATAATTTTGTTTTTAATTATAACTGTAGCTTGGATAGGCATTTGGAATGCTTGCAATTAAACACCTGCATGGAGGCCATTCATGGAGGGGAACGAACATATTTAACATCCGGGTACTTTTCAAAGCTATGACGTTTTAGTATCTGATCGCATTCGTACATTCGCCATTGTACATAGCCATTCATGCTGCCAAGCATTGTGTACTACTAGTATAAACTCAACTTTTATGTGCACAATGTGCTTTTTAGAACTTGGGTTAGAGCATTATGCGTTTGAACCACAGTATTCTGAGAGTGGAAGCCCAATTGTTTTAAAGTACCGTACTTCTCTGATCGTAAGCCCATCCTTCTATTTTTACTAGGTATTTATCGAGTTGAGAGCATTCACGATTCTTTAAAATATGCGTGTAAAAAGTATGTTTCTTTTCATGATAATCGTGATTGGCATGGTAGTTTGGTTCGTGCCTTTATGAGAAAACTCGCATTAATTTCAGAGTGCGTGGCGAACGTACACAACGTGGTTCGCATCCTTTCTATTCTGTCATTTACTCAGAATGAACCCTGATGTTGCAATACTGGAGTACCGTAATCCATATTTCTTTGAGTAGTAGCTTTCGAAAAGCCAAAAATGTGATCGTTAATTTAAGTCGTGTACCTGGTTATTGGGCATGGTTTACTATGAGACTATCATGAAAGGCCTAGTGTTTGAATGATGTGACATGTTAGTGACCGTGAAAGGTGTTTAAATTTTTCCTCCACACTCGGTTTACCCACGGTTACTATTAACCGTCGTTTACTTTTTGGAAATTGCGAATCGCCAGTTTTTAGGGAAAAAAATCATCGTTTTTTCGTTGCAATCAGTGCTACAGATCGCATTTTAACATTGCGGTAATTCACTTCCGCATTGCGATAAAAAATCATCATTTTGATTGGTTAATGAAAGACATGACCTGTTAGGTCAAAGGAAGTTGTTTCAGGTCAAATCGTGCTGAAAAACACCATGTTGAAAAATTGCTTTGCATCGAGAGTTTGCGTACGATCGAAAACATACCAAAACGAAGATAATAAATGCCTTTGACTGTTTCCCCACAGACCCTACCCATTATTTCACCGTAAATTCAGACTGTATGTAAATCATATGTGTTTTTTTTTTATGAACATGTTTGTTTCTTCATTGTAAGTGTCGTGGAAATCAATGACAATGAGTTGGTCCTCGAGTATAAGCTCATCCCTTACTTTTCACTTACGTGTTCATGCCTCCGGGCTTATGATCAGGGAAGTACGGTATACTGTGAAGATTCAGATCAGTCCAGTGTGAGTGATGAGATTATATCGCCGACGATGCCTGTTGTTCGGAAGTCTCCGAACAATCTGCTTGGTGCTCCTGTGACAATTGTCCCATGAATTGCCAGTGCAGCCCTGAAGAAAATGTTTCCACCACCACCCTACGAACTCAAGATTGCATACTCCAGCATCCAGGCTTTAAAATAATTTGCACACACAGTGCAGTACTGGAAACAGCATTTATTAGACATTTAGACGAAAAAAATGCCTGTCTCGATGAATCGCACATCCATAATGTTTGTATGTTGATACGCTTGTAAACAACATTAACGTAAAAGTCGAAACAACCTAGACTAGAAGTCAATTCACCAGTCCAGTCAACTGTGGCTCCCTAAGTTGTTTATATTTAATCAGATACTATTTCGTCATCATGCTTTGTTACCTTACCTCATGAGGAAGTCTTTCACAGGTTTATGGTTTCTCATATTTAAATCATCATAACTCTGAAGATAATCATTTTTTTTAATTTTTTTTTTCAAATTTATAATCAATATACATAACTTGATAAATACAAACACCAAATTAGGCTCTATTTAGTTCCCCTTCAAGAATCAATGTGGATAACGAGTAAAACAAAAACACTACAAATTCTTGATATTTTGTTGAGTGAAATGTTCCTTCAGATAAATTACAGCAAGTAAAAAAAGAAGTAACCAAACTTGTTTCTATGGAAATGGTTACTGTGTTTTCTACATAGCTTTAAAACATATTCTGGAGTCCATTTTAAATTGAAAATTTATCAAAATACGTACAGCTAAAGTTCACAAGGCAATTTATTTGTTCAGACTTTTAAAAATAACCAGTTATAGGAGTAACGATGCAAAGTAGTGTATTCGTTTATTATTTTGACTAGTGGCCTAGTTGGATAGGCATTCATGTACATGTATTAGGCATTGCCAAAGATTCGTAAGATTAGCATATGTAAGTGTGTAATATGTGATGATGATCTCATAAGAATTGAAGCGGTCGAGGACTTATAATTCGGTCTCCGTCTGTGCGTCTGTCCGGAGTCATGTTTCAGAATCCTTTGGACCGATTCTGTTCATTCTTTGCATGTGCCTAGTACTTTATGTGGGACATATGCACATGCAGTGGTTTAGCGATTCGATTCAAAATGGCCAACTGGCAGCCATCTTGTTTTTTTGAAAATGTCGTATTTTAGACATGCTTTGTCAGTTTTCATTCAATTTGTTAGATTATACATGTTAGAATACATGTCCATGACAATTTGTTTCAAAATCGGATCAAGGATGGCCGACTGGCAGACATCTGACTTTTTGGCCTTACTACTATATTTCCAAGATTTATGTACCATTTTCATTCATATTTGGCACATACATCATAAATGTCAGTTTGTTTCATAATCAGATCAAAGATGGCTGAATAACGGCTGTTTTTATTTTTGGCCATATTACTATATCTCTGTCACCCATGTATCACTTTCATTGATATTTAGCATGTCATAAATGGATACATGTACATGTCAATTAAATTTGCAATTTGATCAAATATGGCTGACTGGCAGTCATCTTGTTTGTTAAAAATGTGATAACTTGGACATGCTTTCACTTGTGATCTATGTTTTTCTTTGCTATGTCTTAAACCAGAGGGGTCGTCACACAACAAGTGTTCGAATTTGATGTAAATAAACAATCTGTTGTATTTGCGACTTGGAACTCAAGTTTCAAGGGCACGCTCGAGACAATCCCTCCGCTTTAATATGACAAGCACAAAGAGAACTTTATTTAACGGGGACTGTGTCATTTTCAATGACTTGTTTAATCGAGAGTATGTGTTTTGCACATATTACAGGAAATACTCTTGTTTTATTTCTGTTCACGCATTCAAAGTCAGTATTCACTGCATTCTGTGACACTATTGGCTAGAAATACATTTGATTGATGTGCGCTTACACATACTCATAAATCGGTAGACCATACATGGTTATGAAAAGTTACATATTACATACATATTACATCTTTTGATAATTTTTTTTTTTTTTTTTTTTTGGAAAGGATCCACGAGTTCATGATGCTATGTTGCCATATAATGTCAGTTACTATGGTAACCCTCATTCCCGAACGCATGCGTATGGATGGGAAACTGAGAAAGGTGTGGAGAAAGCACGGAAGGTAAGTTCTGCTTCTGTCGGGTTTTAGATATTGAAGGAGAAGTCCAGGCTATAACAGCATGATACTCACGATCGGGGGAACACAAGAGTACCCATCTTGGGCTTAACTTGTCGCAGCATTATTTTTTTGCAGAATTGCATACTTTCTACAAAGGCCCATCAGGACAATCATGAACATTCTTTTGCAGTGGGGGGATCTTTGTCTATCATTTTGATTTTCCAGGTAGGAATTATGGGTAAAATGTGACATCACATTTATTGCAAAAAATAAAATGAATGCAAATTATTTTTTGTCATTGAGTATAGAATAATACTTCATTGATCAATTGTATAATATATACAAAAAAAAATGCAATAATTAATATTTTCATATTTTTTTGACTGCCCTCATTCATTCTCTTGGGGAAGAATCTCATCAGTGCTTATAACTCACCACTAGAGGGCACACTTCATCATAATCTGTGTTCTAACATCCCAGAAACAAAAGGAATGCTAATATCAACATAATTTTATCCAGCAAGTTGCAGATATCATCGGCGCTGATCCCAGAGAGATTATATTCACCAGTGGTGCTACTGAATCCAACAACATTGCTGTAAAAGGAGTAGCTAGGTTTTACAAGAGTAAAAAGAAACATGTTATCACTACACAGACAGTAAGTTGGCCCGATTCCTATAAAAACAATGTTATTCTTATGAACAGAAACTTTTTTTGCCTGGGACACGTCATAAATCAGTTGTATTGTGACGCTTGGTTCATGGGAATCAAATCAAGCTAAATATTTTTGCCATCAGTCAGTAATTTCTTGAACTTACTGAATATACTGCAAATATAGCTTATGTTGTGATCCCGTTGTTGCCATTTTGTTTTAATGAATGTGGTTCTAGTGCCATATCTATGACTTGCTTCGACTGATTATGTTCAAATTTTATATATTCATTATACAGCATGTCATAGATATATAGATTTATTGGTTTGATGATCCTAGCCCTATTCAAAGTTGCCGAATGGTGGTCATTTTTGTGCTAAAAAAATCATCAAATAATAGGCATTTATGGATGGATTTCGTTCAAACTTATAATGTACATTAGACATTACAAGTTCCTGATGCACGTCATTTTATTTTTCCGATCAGATTCAAAATGGATGACTGGCAGCCATTTTGTTTTAATGAATGGGCTTCTAGAGCCATCTCTGACATGCTTTGACTGATTATGTTCAAATTTTATATATTCATTATACATCATGTTATAGATATATATATGTATTCAAAATGGCTGATTTTGTTTTAATTAATGCTGTTCCAGAGCAGTATCTCTCAATGTGGACGAGTACTTGTTTGACGATCAGATACAATGTCAATCATTTTAATGTTAAACAATCATCATAATCATATTCCCGACATGGTTATATTCCAGCTATATTACTATAAACAAAACTATATATCTTGAATTCGATAACTAACGGCATGGCTTGTTTTCTTTATTTTTTCAGGAGCATAAATGTGTGCTAGATTCATGTCGGGCTTTAGAAGCGGAAGGTTTCAATGTAACCTATTTACCAGTGCAAAAGAGTGGTAGAATTGATTTAAATGTAAGTAACACATGGAATGTGAGTTATGGTAGGGATTTGGGAAAAGGGGATTAATTAAATAGGATCAAAAAATAATAAGTATTCTAGCAAATAGATGTTGGTCGGATTGGGGGATATTTACCAGAGATTACCTTGTTGAACTGGGTAACCCATGACGCTGTTTTTTTAGTTATTTTTGTGCGAGGCTTTTTTTCTTATATTACATTTTGCCACAAAGACCATATTTCAGTTTGGGAGTACATGACAGGGCTGTGTGACCATCTCCCTATCATAATGGCTTTATAGCAATTTATTGTGCTATTGTGTCCCAGAGTTTCTATAGTGAATGAGTCTCGGCCAGTGGATTTAGCCTTCCTATTGAGTCTGAAGCACACTCGCCCAGGGTTGGGGTTGACCCTTTCTAATGTTCAAACCAATCTGGTAAAACATCAAATTCTAAATGGTAATTTATGACTGATTTGACACGCCGACTAGAAAACTGGGTAAAATAAAATAAAATAAAAAGGAAAGAATATGTTATGGTTGACACAAGATGGCGCTATTCATAAACCACAGTACAAACAGAATTACGGTTATTATAATTTAGGCCACACTGATTTAATTTTATGGATGACATCCTCTGAAGACCCCAAAACTAATACAAGAGTGCGAAAAAAAAATCCTGCCAAAAAAAAATGCTGTTAAAACCACAGGACTACGGAACTGTTATTACGAATTGAACCATAGTGTATCAAAAAAACAACAAGTCTTTATTTGGAGGAGGCACATGCTGATGTACACATTTCGTACTGTATTACTGTCACAGGTATCATCATCTTTGATTATGAAAAGGCAAGAGGATAAGGCAGATGTTAGCTTTGCCAAAGGCATACACATCAACTCAATAATAAAGAAAAATTTACTGTGTTGTATTGAAAAAAAAAATAATTAAAAATGAACAATAAGTTTGTCAACAGCAACCTGGAAATTAACTTCTTTGACATTCAAACTACAGCTTTTAAAGTGACACTTCAGATAGACTAAGTGTAGACACAAATGCTCAAGAACTACTTCAACTATGTAACAAATTATAAGAGGCTCGATATTGAAAAACAAACAAACAGAGAGTCAACAAAAATTTGGATGCAGAAAAGTATGTACATGTACCTTGATGAAAATTTGTCATATAATCAAAATATTACTGACTGTATGTGCAAGCAAATTATCCAAATCAGAATATGAAAAAATAAATAATAAGAAACTTTTCTTCACCCCGAAAAGTTTTGTCGACTTTCAATGCGGACAAAGCAACCGAACTGACTTGTCGCCTGACCGCTTTTAGGCCACCATACACCTCCACTCCTCTCCCATTTCTCTCATCGTTGCAGAACAAACGCGGGACAGCCACTCTGGACAATATGTCCTTAAAGTTGTCTGAGCGAAATTCGCTTGCCGCTACCAATCTCTCGTATAGCTGTGTAAACATCACATCTCCCTGGCCAACATCAATTGCGTACGAGTCTACAACAATCCCTCCGTTTTACCTCTGAACTTTTATGCTCACGTATTTTGGTGGTGTGGTCGCCATGTTGGATCATTTATGACAAAATTGGCATGTTTTGAGACAATCTCTTTCCCATAGGTCTTTGCGCTTTACGTAACGTGCATCGAACTGTGCGGAGTTTGGTTTTGAGGTAGTCCAAAACGAGTTTATGACAAGTCGGCGCTTTGCGACAATAGGAGTCGGCAAGTTCCTGACAGAAAACCGTTCTGTAGAGACTCGTCCTCGGAGATTTTTTTTTTTTTTTTGAGAACAGGCGAAAAATAATGCGCGCGCGGATGTCATCCATAAAATTAAGTCGGTGTGGCCTTAGTTAGTCTTGAATAAAATATGCATTATGTATTTTTAGTTGGTAAAAAAAAGTTGGTACCAGTTTTTGTGTTGAACATTACTAGTTTTGTGTCACAATACGTGTCCTGGTTTGGTCATTAATTTTTTTTTTTTTTTGGTTTTACTTTAATTCAGGAATTTAAGGCAGCCATCAGACCAGACACTGTACTGGCTTCCATCATGACAGTGAATAATGAGATTGGAATAATGCAGCCAATAGAAGAAATAGGTAATACACAACATAGTTAACATCTTGTGTTTATGTAAATAATTTGTTAAAATTGGTTTAGTGAAATTTACTTTAGTGTACTCCAGCCAATGTGTAATATGGTACCTGCGATCTGGAAATTTGTTTGAAGTAAATTTTGTCTTACATGATCTATACAGGAATTTTTAGCTCAATTTTGAATATTTATGTATTACGACCTGACCGAATAATACGTGTTGTTTTCTCATCGAATCTTGAATCCGTACGTTTCACAATTAATCTGCGCTGCGCATGTAAAGCAAATGTTATGAGCTCTACTCCCCGAAATAAAATTTCATTTGTTGATAAATTTTGTTCTCAAAATGGCCAAAAACCTTAAATCTAATAACAAAAGTTTTCCTGTTTAAATATTTTACACACATCCTTGTGTTTAACCATAGGCTCTCTATAGTCAACTTTGGGAACACCGTGGTTGATAGTTAAAGGTCAAAAGGACGTATGTGTCATTATCAGTAGTTAATCTCTTTGATAATCCTTCAGAGTCTTTCTATTCAAATATAATGTTTGTTGAATCTGTTTGAAGAGGTACAGTTGTGATATGCAATAATTTTTAGTTCAACAGACCTAAGAACTAGTCGAGATTGCGATAACATTCGGCAGTATATCTGCTTTTACAGAAATCTACTGAATCCTGTTGTGTTCTGATCTGATCCATGCAATTTAATCAATACAAAATAATGTTATTTAAGGATATTCGGGTTGAATCGAAGATTTTTTGTCATTTTTTTCTAGCTTTCATTACTATGGTTACTATATTGCCATCAGTGCACAAAGATTAAATGAAAAAAAAAATGAGGTCACTGTACAAACCAAATATTATTGAGTACGGTATGATTAAAATTTGCATTTTTTGACTGGTTTCTATGGTGATATTATTACTTCATATCTTGAAATTTTGCTTGTTGACATAGTGTAAAACTTGTATTATTGATAGGAGTCGTAATATTGTTGAAACATTTTTAAAAAATGACAATTTTATATGGTGAGTTTCCAGTGTTATAGTTTCTCTTTATAATGATTGGAAGTTCTCTCCCACAATGCATTGCATGTATGCACAGTAAAATTCTTAACAGTGCAACCTTTAAATGTTGTGCAAACTGGTTTAACCTTTTCACCATCAGACTTCCTTGCCCAAATTTTCTGCTCTTTTTTCTTATATTCTACAGTATTTCTGAAAATTAACCCTAATTTTGGAGCCCACAGAAGAAATTTGAGTCAATATGTAGTTTTTACCCAAAAAAATTTGCTATTTTTGTTCCAATCTTCTGAAGGAAAGTGCAGACTATAAACAGGACTTTTTTGTGAATTTATGATGAAAAGAGAGAACTGGTGGTGAAAAGGTGAAGTGAATAAATGATCTGTAGAATTTTGAAATTTTTTAACTTTTTTCTCCTCATAGCAGAACTTTTACTGTATACAACTGTATATCAGTCTTAATTATTTGCTGGGTATTGTTACCGCTTATTTGGTTTCCCAGTGAAAACCCAATGAATATTCAAAATTTGAAAATGGAATTTATTTTTTTCTTTCACAAACTAATGAATTTAAAACAAAGTGAATATCCTGCAACATGAAATCTACTAAAATTAAACCCAGTGAATATTCCCCATTCAACATTATAAAAATTTCATTGTATTTGTTATTCTTACATTAATATATTGAAGATGCATATCAGTTCATGTTAGGTATGCCGTAGTATGTGCCTATTCGTTAATCAATGAATTGCATTTTTCTTGATAATATTTGCAATGTTTTAACTAATCCATTTTTTCAATGCAACAGGGGCCATATGCAGGGAGAAGAAGGTATTCTTTCACACTGATGCTGCCCAGGCTGTGGGAAAAGTGCCGATGGACGTCAATCAACAAAAAATAGATCTCATGTCCATAAGTGGGCATAAGATTTATGGGCCAAAAGGTAAATTTGTGGGAATGGCAATAATTATTTTTATGGACAAGGCATCTTGTATTTGCAAAATCATTTTCGTCTTTGAAAAAGTACATTTATATTAGCTACACTTCTTGACAAATCTGATTTGCGATGGCACAAGGCCTAAAATAGCTTGACTATAAATTCTATGGTAGATGATTCTATGCTATGAAACCATGTCCATCATGGATTAGGCTTTAGGTATTTAAAGAGTAAATAACCTGTCTTCCCTTTAATGTTTTTCAAACAAAGTAATGTTGAAATGTGACAGTAATACTTGGTATCATCATACATCTGTCACTGTATTGCCATAAGTTACAGAATATCATAATTTTGTGGTATTGCACTGTGTATTTTCATCTTACCATATTAGGAAACGTGAATTCCAAATATGAAATGATTAGGCACATAAGCGTCCACTAATAATAAAAAAACAACATGGCTGCCACCAGGGTTTGACTGAACTCCACACAAAGAAGTTCATTAAATCTGTTCTAACATTTTGGATTTCAGCATTCCCATGATGTATTTGTGGGAGGAAAAGATGTATAATAATAAGGTTATTACAAGGATTCTGCAAAGTATGCACGAAGACAGTACAACGCGAGTATCGACCTCCGCTGCGACTGCGTATTGCCTGAGTGCATACTTTGCAGTATCCTCGTCATAACCTTATCATTATACATCTTTTCCTCCCACGAATACTTCATGGTGTCCAAGTCCTATAACGCTTAACAAATATTTTTTCTTTAAACTTATATTATAAGATGCCTCAGACTGTATGCTGATTCAAATGATTTTTTACATCAGTATTATGATAACAAAAAAATTAACTATGAATAGAATTTAAAATATTGTGTTGATTATTCTTTGTCATAGGTTTATCACCCCTGTATAAATATCACTGCTTAACATTCTCACATCAGTGGTTTTCATTAAGGTGTGAGAGATTTTACAGCCAATTTAAATAGTTTGAATGTCTGAATCTATTTATTAATATGCAGAACACAGCATTTGATTTCACAAAGTATTTTTAACAAGACCTCCATTTATATATAGCTCGATCTTCATTCTAGCACTAGACAACCATGTTCAGGTTGTCTAAATATCGCGATATATAGTGACAATGGTTTCATAGAATACTTTTAGCAAGAACCCTGCTCAATTGTATCTGTGCATTCTAGCTATAGATGATTTTTAGATCGTTGCTCTACTGGTACTTTGTATCTATAAGTGATATATATATATCGTCTAAAACCCAAATCCAAATATATCTGTGTTAATCAAGTTTAGTTAGCTTCGCAGTCATAGACAATACATGTATACATTGTTTAGATACCTCATTACTAAAAAAAACACAATTTCGCAACTAACTCATTGTTTAAACCATCAATGCTGTTTAGTTGTGATGGTTGTTTTATAGTTAATCCATGTTCTGGGTTTTTTCTAGAAAAAAACTGCAAGAGGGAGCAGTGCAATTTAGCGGCGCCATCAAGTGGGGGGGGGTGATAGGGTTCGGCCTACCAGGGTGTGGAGTTTTTGATAATTAGTTAATAATAAGTTAATAAGGAGCATTCTATGGCTTCCTTAGGGCCACAATTACTATCAGACAGGTCACAGTTGAAGACTGGCCGCATGTGATCCATGGTCAATCAGAATTTCATGGTTACTAGAAGATCTGCTCCCCAGGGTAAGGAGATGCAT
Organism: Saccoglossus kowalevskii; assembly: GCF_978046115.1. Lineage (NCBI taxonomy): Eukaryota > Metazoa > Hemichordata > Enteropneusta > Harrimaniidae > Saccoglossus > Saccoglossus kowalevskii. The sequence goes on from NC_140646.1 coordinate 17,325,802, forward strand.
GGCCACGGCATAAGGGCATTGTGCCCCTGTCCCCTTGTTTAAAAAAATCCCTGCATGTTTGTGCAAAGATAGTTTGAAAACCTGATCTTTTGGATCCAGGCTGCATAACAAAAATGACAAAAGTATTTTAAAACATTTTGAGCTAATGAAATGCGTCCAGGCACTCTTCACACATGAACTCTTAACCTATTGATGAACTTACTCTGCCCTCTTGTGCATGTATGCTGTTCAAGAACATTTGCATGAGGATAGTACTGTAAAATACTTTATTTACGCTTGGAATTAATTTTCGCTGAAGGAATAATTCAGTGAAAATAAAATCCAGGAAATATACTTTTTTTTTTTTTATATTTTACATTCAACTCGTCAAAAATAAGTGAAAATAAATTCCATACAAAACACCCAAAAAATATTTTCAGCGAAAACTAATTCCATCTAACAAAGTATTTCACAGTATTTAGATGATTTAGATCAAAGGTAAAGGTCATTTAAAAAGTCATCTTATCAAGTGTCAGGCTTGTCACATGATTTTCTATGTGCTCTGATATTTTTTTTTTCAAAAGGTCATTGCAAGTTCATTCAGCTTATTAATCATTTTGCTTATTATCATTTTGGAGGGACTGTTATTTAAACAGAATTTTCATTTTTGTTTTTATTAAAAATGGTTGTTTCTGGTATTAAAGATGCCTTAAAATTGGAATAACTAAATTTCTACAGTTGTCATGCAGCACCTGTATGCACATGTAGAATGCATCACTATGGGGTACTACATTAAACACAATACAGAGCACATGACTGGAGTGCTTAAAATCCAAACTTGAAAATGTCAGTATGTCAGCCTTGATCTGTCATGGAACAATGGACATGGGCTGTGTTTGTATTGCTCACCAGACCATGTTATGCTTTCATCAGTTTGTCAATATTGTTTTACACCCTCATTCAACCTAAAACATTTGGGCTGATCCATATTAGCACAAGAAGAGGGATGGAGGCGTGTAAGAATTGGTTGGTTCACATCTCGGTTTAAATTTGTAACTAACTAAATAAATAAATAAATAAATTTTACATGTTCACATAAATTTAATTTAGCAAATTTTACTTATCAGCAAAAATAGCAGAATTAACAAATAATTAATGTTTACAATAGTTTGTACAATGTTCACCAAATAATAAAATCAGTGTCAACTTCTTTTGAATGCCATAATCACCTTCAGTCTCCATTTCACAAAATAAACTCAAATAATTCCATATTTTTCTGAAAAATTTGATTAATACCTGTAAGCAAATGACCACTAATACCTATTTGATCAAAAAATTTAAAATAAATTCTAGAAAATAACATACAATTATGCAATATGTTGCATGAGTGGCAGCCATTTTGTTTTAAAAAGTATGCCTGTACATGCCTGTACTGATAAAGTTTAAACTTCATATCTGACAAACATACTTGCATTTTTGTCACATTCAATTTCAAAATGACTGAATGGCAGTCAACTTGCTTGAACAAATGCAGTTCCACAGAGCCATATCTTATACATGCCTGGATCAATCAAGTTTAAACTTCACAAATACATCACACATCAGGTCATATATATACATCTTGTGTCTATAATATAAACAGGGACTAGTTTTGTCACATTCTACTAGTCATCTTGTTTAAATAAATGTACTGGGTAGTTAGCCTTATCTCGTACATGCCTGGACTATTCAAGTAAAACTACTTCAGAGAAATCTTACTAGGGTTTTCATGCTGCATGAGTATACTTCATTGCTATATGGTTTTTACCAAATGTACAACTGGTTCGATTCAAGTCATGGTCTCGAGGTGCATGCGTATGACTTGAGTGTGGTTAATCCTGCGATAGTACACTGAATTGCCATAGTGTTTTTATAACCTGAAGAGATGGTCACATACCCCTGCCACATCCTCCAAAAAAAGGATTTATGGTGTTCTAGGCCATAAGACATGTCTTTTTTGCGAGCATGTCTTTTTCGCAAATTTAGCAAGAGAACTTGTTCGCTAATTCAATATGTCGCTAATGACTTTATTAAAAATTCAAACAAAGAATTCAACAATGAGAGAGTTTCGCTAAATCAACATTACGCTATTACGTCATTTTACCACAATTCGCTAAAATTACATGCCGCATTTTCAACATGTTTTACAGTATTGCACAAAATACTCTTGCAATTTGCACACGGGGGGGGGGGGGGGGATTGTGCACACAAATATTTATAACAAAAAAAAATGTCAATCGTTGTGTATTGCTATTGTTCCAGGCGTTGGAGCATTTTTCATTCGTCGCAAACCTCGTGTTCGAGTTGAGGCTTTACAGAGTGGCGGTGGACAGGAACGTGGTATGCGTAGCGGCACATTACCTGCACCTTTAGTTGTTGGACTAGGAGCTGCTTGCGACGTGGCTGCACAAGAGATGGAGGTTTGTAATTTATTAACTGCACTGCACTGCACTACACTGCACTGCACTACACTACACTACACTGCACTGCACTGTGTTGCACTCTTGAAACTATGCTAGGTATTTCAACTGTCAAAAAAACATAATCCTATTTGGTGTTTGTGTATCCCGTTTATTTGCTGTTTGTGTAGTATTCAACTGGATATCCTAATATGTGCGTTGAAAATACTTCATAATGAATATTATAAAATAACGTCAGAAAACTAAAATTGGTTTTACAGCAATGATTCTGTAAATTAGTATGTTATTTATATGCAGATGCAGGGACTCGATAATATATTTATTTTTAGTCCCCGTTCGGACGCAGTCTGAAAACGGGGACTTATGTTTTGCCCTGTGTGCGTCCGTCCGTCCGTGCGTCCGTGATCACCTGTATCTCGAACATGCATGGACCGATTAAGTTCAAACTTCACTCATACATCACACATTATATGGGACATATGCACATGCATTTTTTTCATATCCGATTAACGATAGCCGAATAGCGGCCATTTTAAGGCCGAAAATGCATTGAAATCGCACATTTTCACCATTCCGGACCCGGATCTCAGTTATGCATGGACGGATTTCATTCAAATTTGGTACATACATTAAACATAATAGGACCTTGATGCACATCATTTTTTTTTTCGGATCAAGTTCGAAATAGCCGACTGGCGGCCATTTTGTTTTAAAGAATTCAGTTCTGGATCCGTATCCGAGACATGTCTGGATTGATCAAGTTCAAACTTCACACACACAAGGTACGTCATGTCACAAATACGTATGTGCATTTGTTTCATGATCTCATTAACGATAGCCAAATGGGGGCCGCTTTAAGGCCAAAAATGCATTGAAATCGCACATTTTCACCATTCCGGACCCGTATCTCAGTTATGCATGAATGAATTTTGTTCAAATTTGGTACATACATTAAACATAATAGGCCCTTGATGCACGTCTTTTTTTTTTTTTTTCGGATCAAGTTCGAAATGGCCGACTGGCGGCCATTTTGTTAAAGAATTCAGTTCTGGATCCGTATCCCAAGACATGTCTGGATTGATCAAGTTCAAACTTCACACACACATGGTACATCATGTCACAAATAGATATGTGCATTTGTTTCATGATCTGCTTAACAATAGCATAATGATGGCCATTTTAAGGCCGAAAATGCATCAAAATCACGTATTTTCACAATTCCAGAACCGGATCTCAGTCATGCATGGATGGATTTTGTTCAGATTTAGCACAATGTGTTGTACATATGCAGGTGCATTTCGGTCATGATCTGCTTTGAATGTATATGTCACTCAAATATGAACGGAACGGGGACGTGTCATTGACAATGACTTGTTTAATATCGATGTTAAAGTACCTTAAAATAACGTGTGCCATGTCTCACAACACGGTGGTGGATTATCGGGTATTGTTTTATTTTGCTCTGTCTACAGAATTTATCTGCCGGTATTTTCATTGTTAACACTAGGTGAACAGATGTCTGGAAATATTTGCATATGAATAGAATGTAACATGTGTTATTCAATCAGTCAGCAGAATTTAAATTAGATCTCAACTTTGAGCGCTCTTATGCCACTAAAGATGCATTATATTTGTATTAATTCCATAATATTTTTTGACCAGTTGGATATAATATTCTATTGGTTATAGATTTTGATCAGAATTTTAAAGATAATTATATGGGTTTATTTTGTACCAGGTGTCCATTGTACTGGACCTTATTTTACCACACTTTCATGGCTTCAAATTAAAAAATCTTTCACTCAGCACAAATTTGCATTATTTGTAAGTGTGATGGACCATGTCACAATGTTGCGTCTTATTTCAACCATGCACATTTAGCTTCCAGTGAGTTTTCTACAGTAATAAACAAAAATCTTTCCTCTTTTTTTTTTTTCCAGTATGATAGTAAGCACATTAAGAGGTTGTCCGAAAGATTGACAAATACAATTATGAATGGTTTATCACATGTGGTTAAAAATGGTGATTCACAACACTCCTATCCTGGTTAGTATCTGATTGAGTTGTTTTTGTTTGTCAACAAAATTCTGCTGCGCCTTCACTCCAAAAAGTTTTCTCTGTTCGGGAAAAATGTTAACAAAATATATATTAAACTGCAGAGAACTTCAGTCTGTGGTTTGTATGTGTACTGTGCAGTTCCCTATATCTGTATTGAGTTTCCCAATGCCAGTCTGTCTAGTGGATATACTGTTATAAGTGTGTTTCATACTATTTTTTTTTTTTCAATCATATAAAGCATAACCATTGCTTTCTGTTCATTAACTCTGCAGGTTGTGTTAATCTCTCGTTTGCATTTGTGGAAGGGGAGAGTTTATTGATGGCTTTAAAGGATGTAGCACTGAGTTCAGGAAGGTAAGATTTACTGTTGAATAGTTGCAAATGAATGCAGGAAATTGAACCAGTGATACAAGAGAGGCCATCTTACGTTAGATAGGTTTGGCAGGAGCATGGCAAGTTTCAGGAGCTTCCTTGTGTGCATCTGCAAACAGACTTGATGTTTACCCACTCCACTCTGAATCTGTGCATGATTCCACCAAAAGGTTTGTTGACCTCCGTAAAATACATAGATCCAATTGGAAGTGCATTTAAAACGTGCACCAATCAGATTTGTCCTAGAGTTTGACAGTGGATGTGAAACAAATTGCCAAAGAGGGTGCACTTGAATACGCGCACTTGCTGAATAGAATTTGCCAAGGTATAGTGGTGAGGTGGTCGATGAATTTGCCTTCACCTTCTCCTACTTTTTGTTATGTTGCTGAGTGTGGAATTCTAATGTTTTACATGAAGTCTACACTACATGCTTATATGACATTGTCATCTCTCTGTACAAGTATACCATGCTAATTGGATAAGGATTGGTCAAGCGGAATAAAATGAATCACAATACACAACCACTCAGCTTATGCAAATCACACCGACATTCCACTTTAATGATATCAGTAAAAAGATGCACACAATTTACAACAAACATCAATGTATTTGTTTGATGGTTTTATTGAAAGGTGAAATTGGATTATGAAATGCATATTTTGAAAAAAAATAGTTACGAGTTGCCTGGTAAATTTGCATAAAATTTAGAAGCTTTACAAATTCTTTATATTTTGCTGAGAGTAATATTCAATCAAATAAATGAAAAAAAGCAAACAAAAAAGTGGTACCCAACCTGGTTTCCATGGAAACAGTGCATTTATTTATTTATTTCTAATTTGAAAATTGGTCAAATACATAAAACTGAGGCTCATAATTCATAATATAAATATTTTTCAGACTTTCAAACCACCATTGACAGGGAACTTTCAGTAAACTTGGGAGTCAAAAGTATGTTAGCGCTGACTATCTTTAATATAAAAATTTATTGGTGAATGATATAACGGTGTGTATTTCGTTATTACAGTGCCTGTACGTCAGCATCCCTGGAACCATCCTATGTTCTACGAGCCATCGGTACTGACGATGACCTCGCACATTCTTCAATTAGGTAACAAATGATATTTTGTTTAACATCAATGTTTACTTCAATAATATGAGAAACAAATGATATTGAAAAATGCCTTAGTCTTCTCAAAATTATTATTTTGGTTTTGTTCTTTTCAGGTTTGGTATTGGCAGATTTACAACACAAGAAGAAGTAGATTTCACAGCTGAGAAGTGTATTAAACATGTCAGAGCACTTCGTGAAATGAGGTATATATAATTTTAAATTACTAAGCCGTGTCATTCCAAGACAAATATACGCATGTTCCAACATTAAAATTTTATCTTATATGAGACTATGCCATTGAATGTGGTCTTTTGACATCTCGCTATGAGAAAATTCTGTCACAGAATGCGAACATTTGCACTATGCAAAATGTTTTTCGTTCCCATTTTTGGCTTAAATTTTATTGAGTTGTTACTATAAGCGGAGGAAACATGTATAATAAATAATGAGGGTTATCACAAGAATACCACAAAGTATTAACTCGGGCAGTACAGCATCACATTGACCTTTGCTATGCATTAGTTGATACGATATATTGCTTTCATGCATACTTTTCAATATTCTTGTTTATTATATCATATTCATTATATAAAATCCACGGGTTGTCTGTAAATCTGTTCCTATCACTGAAAGTCAGTTATTTAATTTGGCAAGTGATAGTGTATTCACTGATGCAGCTACAGCATAAATTAGAGAATTGGTATGTTCAACCACTCAGACATCATATTCAAAAAGATTAGTAATTATTCATGTCTGATGAAAGCTGTTTTCGCTCTCATCCTCTCATTTATTTGTTTATACATTGTATCTTACAGCCCACTATGGGAGATGGTCCAAGAAGGAATTGATTTGAAAAACATAAAGTGGAGTCAACATTGATAGATGTAAATTGCCATGGCAACACTGAAAAGCATCCTCATCTGTCTTGTCTTCATCTTGTAGTGATCAGTGACATCAGATTCCTTCTACTATTCTTATAATCTGTAACATATATGTAACTCTATCAGCACTTCAGCACCATTGCGAGATGTTGTTACATCATTAGTAGGCCAGTTTGTCATCAACTTTCTTCGTTAAAAAAAAATTAAAGTCAATTTGAAATTGTCATTTATGTTTTGCTATGTAAAATTACAAAAAAAAATCTTGAAAAATGATGTGTTCAAAGGGTTGTACAATAAACCCTCACTCAGCATGGTTTCATATGTGTATACACACTATGCATACATTCTGACATAATAATGTTATCACAATAGATCCCAAACTAGTGCTTAACTATGAGCACACCATATTTTCGTTGGGCAGGCATTCGCTGGTTAGCAAAAATGTAATCGAATGATATCACAGTGCACCGGCCTATACAAATTAGAGGCTGATTCAGTCATATGCCCTCCTGAGTTCGTGTAGTAGTCAGAATCACCAGAAAGTATCGAAATGGCAAGAGTGAGAATTCTTTAGAAATTTAATGATTCAACAAATATTTTAGTCTAGTGTGGTACTCAGTATCAAAACGTAGACTCGCCGAGAGTGTCAGCATATGAACTTATTTCTATATACAGTATTGTGTTGCTGTATATACATTTTGATTTAGCTCTAATCAGAAATTGGTTATTCCTGTAACTATAAGTACCAGAATACTAATAGTATAACCATTGACTGTAAATACATTTGAAGCTGATATAATCAGTATATTTTTTATTCTCTTTATTTTCGGGAAAGTTGTTTTTCAATGTTTGTATAAATAGCCAGGGCAACTGTAAAATTCTTTAAATATTGGGTAAATTTCGTTGTAGTTGTTCAAAACTTATTTGTTTTGAGACCAGTATACAATTATAGGAAAATCAGTGATTATTGAAATAAATTTGTTGTAGTTTAAAATATTTAATGTTTTTTTTTTCCTGAAATAGCTACCTTCCTAAAATGTTTATTTACATATGTATATTTGGAATTTAATTGGTGCTATGTTTAGATACTGTGCTCAATTAGTACACAGTGGCAGTGGAAGCAAAACAAAATTGAAATTTAAAAAGTGAAAACGAATTTTGAGAACTGGCACTTTTTGATTTCAAAAATATACAGGGTTTTTGACATTGTTTTTAAAAAGAAAACTTTATATTGTGTTAATTTTCAAGTTGCGATGTTGATAATGTATATTCATCGATGCCAGGGTGACTCCCATGCATACTGTGTTCAATATTTGTTTTTAGTTATTTAGTTTTAGTTAATTATTTTCACATTATATCAGTTCAATTCAATAAAAATAAATTCAATTTGTCAACTTTCGTTGTGTAAATTGTTTGATAGTTCTTATGGTAACATTCATTGGGTAAAGCAATGGTCAGCAAATAGAATTTGCATTTATTACAAAGCATTGATTGTATTACTTATGGTTTCAACAGTTGCTATAAGTGCAGAAACCCTCATGCAAGATATTGATATTGTTACCATTGTAAACTCGCGTGAAATAAGAAAAATTTAGACTTTATTCATTAAAAAAATATACAAATCATTTGAAAACCAATGGATTTTAGACATGCATAATGATAATAGAAAACAAACCTTGGCTAAAAACAAACTAAGAACATACAGACTATTTAAACAAGATTTGAAAATTACCTAATTAATATGCATAACCATGGTCTTAGAAGGTTAATTGCAAAATTCAGGACAAGCAACCATGACTTTAAAATTGAGAAAGGCAGACATAATAATGTGCCTCTGGATAAAAGAACATGTGATATGTGCAGCCAAAATGTAATTGAAGATGAGCAACATTTTGTAATGAAATGTCCAGCTTACAGTCATCATAGGGAGAAATTATTCCTGACTGCATAAAATAAAGTTCCAACAACTATCAGTGTATTAGGTTACATTTTGTGTTCATTCTATATTCTGTATTCACCATTGGCTGCAAATTGTCTTTATTGTTTATTCATATTTGTTTTTGATTTGTTTTATATTTTTAGAATTTGTTTTTTTGTTGGTTTGTTTTAGATTATAGTTCTTAAATTTCTTATCCTAAAATCCTAAGGATTTTATGCGTCTAATGAAATATAGTATGTGACCTTCCCATTCTGCACGGGTATGGCCTTCCCTACTCCCCAATCTACCTATGTGATCACACCATTCTGTCTGTGTAGCCTCCCCAATCTAGCTGTGTAACCACCCAATTCTTTTTGTGGCCTCCCCAATATAACTGCGTGAACTCGCCATTCTTTCTTTGGCCTTCCCAATCTACCCGTGTGACCTCCCCAGTCGACCTGTGGTACTACTCCATTCTTTCTGTGGTCTCATCAATCTACCTGTATGACCACCCCTTTTTTTTGTGGCCTCCCCAATCTACCTGTGCGACCTCCACGTTCTGTCTGTGGTCTCGTCAATCTACCTGTGTGACCACCCCATTCTTTCCATGACTCCTCAATCTACGTGCATGACCACCCCAATCTTTCTATGACTCCTCAATCTACGTGTATGACCACCCCAATCTTTCTATGACTCCTCAATCTACGTGTATGACCACCCCATTCTTTCCATGACTCCTCAATCTACGTGTATGACCACCCCAATCTTTCTATGACTCCTCAATCTACCTGTGTGCCCTCTTCATTCTGTATGTCCCATGGTTGATATAATTTTGAATGTTGAAATAAAAAAATAGCACTGAGCATTTTTCGAAAATGTTATGTCAATTAAAATGAAACTTTAAAGTTGCAGCAAATTCATTACAAGATTTGTTTAGATTTTTAGTGGAAATTATAGATTATATATTGTGTACCAGTTTGTCTCGCTCCCTCTGCAGTAACACCTAGTTTCAACTGCCTTCTCCATGATGGGGTAGAAACTAGGCGTTATTACGTCACCTGATTTTATTGTGCCCTCCATTCTTTCTCAGATTATTTATACGGGTTCTACTGTACTTAGATTACTTTATACCATTTTATTAGCTGCAAAAATGTTCATCACAAACCTAATGGGACACTATTATTTTGAGAGTTAGTTTTATTAATATTACCTGCGTAACATAATATTACCATTCCAAATGCAAAAACTTCAGTGTCTGACAATATTTATGATTTTGTGTGTCTCCGTGATTTAATTTGTCCGATTGATGCAGTTATGCCTTGTACTCATTTACCCCTCCAAAATGGAACATTCTATTTATGACCTCTGCTCAGCTGTACTGTAAGTTTGTTTATTTGTGGAGTTACACAATATTTAAATGCCCATTTTATCCAAGACCTGCCTGTGTTATTGTGTGCTTGTGGGATGTTAAGGGTGTATGTGCGTCCACGGTTTTTAGTAACCGTGGTGCGTCCGATACATATGCACGTGCAATCTGTTCATGATTGGGACAAAGATGACAGACATCGCTTCAATTTGTGAATTTAATATTTACTTTTTGCAAATTCTTTCCCACATGCTTTGGGCTTGTAATTTCAAACTTATACATATTAAACATGTATATCGTCCAGGCACTACTTTGGTAGATAGTACATCATGGCATACATACACGCAAACAAACAATAGTATTATGATCAAGGATTTTTTGATCAGGGATAGGGTGTGTGTTATGTTTGACCAGTGGCGGGTCCAGAGAAGGGGCCAAGGGGGCCATACCCCAATCTGATTAAAATCTGATGTAGTGTACGGGCTTTAATTATTTTGGCTATAAACTTATTTTAATTTTTATTTCAAAATCAAAGTAAAATAATAAAATTAAAAGGCATTAATAACAAAAGTAATGAAAAATAAAATTAAAATAAGTTTATAGCCAAAATAATTAAAGCCCGTACACTACTAGTACATCAGATTCTAATCAGATTGGCCATACCCCCCCCCCCCCCGATGCATGACGATTCATGTCATCTGGATTACGCATAGCTTCTCTGCAATTTACGCTTCGTATATTATAAGCGAAGCTTGGACCCCCCCCCCCCCCGATACATTTTTTCTGGACCTGCCACTGTGTATGACGTGTATTCTTCAAATTAGGTGAAAGAAGTAATTACTAGAGGCTGGTGCACGTAATTTGATTTGCTTTCTTCGTAAGTCTTTCTGTGGCTGTATATCGCACACATTCGATCAGGTCCAAAAAACTGTGAGCACTGTGATTGTGTCATGGTAACACAAGAGACTATGGTAGACTGTAATACGTCGTTTATTTCGGAAGACAAGTCTGGCATCAAAGTACAATTAGAACAATCCACACTAAACATGCACTAAAACACCCTTTATATAGGGTTAATAGGATTACACCGCGGATTATAAAATTGGGGGGAAACACTATGATTGGTGTGTCATGTGAGAAGGTCACTATAGAATAAACATTTCGGCTTAATCCGCTACAAAGTTGCGACTTCTCTTGCGTTCGCTGTGATAAAGGCATGTTTGTGAACATTACGTAAATGGCTTACAATAAATTGATTTGTGCTTCTTTGTCATAGGAATACATGTATTGTGAGGTGAAATGAAGCATGAAACGGCTTCTAACAGACATAACTCAGAGAATAATGCTTGGAATCGAATGAAACGAAAACGAATAAATACAGAAAATGATTGCCTATCGATACAAACTAAATACGAATGAAAAATAATAACTATAATTAAACAACAACAAATATAATTGAATCGAGAAACACACACGTGGATAAGCATCCACGATACTTTTAGTCTTTTTATGAATCAAGACGATTATAATTAAGAACTTATTAACAATTTGCTATGCTGTTTTCTAGCTGTAAGTGTGATATCATTCCTTGTTACATGCAATTTGTGTACCTCAATAGTGAAAACCATCTTCTATATGCGCATGGGCACATTATTCTATCTCGTGAATAAATACCACAATAATATCAACTTATCTTATGAAAAATGTCTGCTTGACTGTATCATCATGTTAGATATTTACACGTTTGATCTCAAAACATGTCTGCTGTTGGCCAGATTGTGGAAAATGTTAAAAGCAGTACAAATGGGCTTTTTGGATTGTAAAATACATAAGTACGACATTTGACTTAGAAACAACCAATCACACAGAATAATTTATCAACGTTTCAGCTAATTCCTGTCCCAAAAGTGTATCAGCCGTTTTTATGTCCCAACTGATAGCTCGTTAAAGAGCTGAGGCATTAAAAATACAAATATACTAAACGTAACTCCAGTTGAGACAAAGCACATATACAAGACTGTTAAAGTTGGGTAGCCAGTGAGGCATATTCTTGTAGGTAGCTTCGCATTTACTATTGACATTGACCATGGAACTAATTTTAGCTCCGTGCATTGACCGAATTAACGATTGTCAAACACTGCTGCATGGTCGTAGATAAAATGTGAAAATATTTACGTATTACCAGTGTACCCTTGGTATTATACATAGAAGTTCTGTATAATTCTGCAGCGTTGTGTTTTTGTTTCGTGCACGTTCAAGACCGACAACATACATTTCGACTACAGAATATACTGAAGCAGCAAAGGTTACATAGAAAGATTCCGTTGTACATACTTTACAAAGAAATTAATTGTATTGTCTCCATTGATGTACTGTGAGTACGTTCATGTGAATAAAAGGATGGGATACAATAGCCGTACAGTTAACATTGTCGGAAAAATGGGACCACATTGTAAAAGAATATGTCAAAATGTTCCACACGCACGGACATGTAAAAGTAATTCCACACCGGTGGCAAGTTCAAAACTTAGTTCGCTTATTTTTTAACTTTGACTTTTATGCTACAAATACAACCACAAACCACCGTCCATCAATACCGTGCATAAACAATATACAAACAATACTAGTTGTGTTCACGTTACACGAGGTACGGGCTAAGATTTAAGCTGATTTAGGCTTATCTAGCATATTTGCATTTCGGCTAGACCCAATTGCGTCCACGCACAGGGAGGGCCAGTCGTTAGCACGGGCTAAGGGTTGCCATTAGTCGGTGACCTTTGGTAAGCCGCTATTTACGAACGAAAAATGGATGACACGCACGAGGTTCTATTTCTGCTGCTGGCATGTTTCGTTCTAAATTTAAAGCGACGTGCACAGGAACGCGAGAGAAGACGGACCCAACTTATTTGGATGCACATAAACAGTATACAACGGTCGTAACAGAATACAGAGTTTTATTAATGCATGTCGTAGACAGCGAACCAAATTTATTTTGTCTACGATTGGAGCTGCTGTACGCTCTACTACAGTGACCCGATTAGTGTGGAAGCGAGCGCGGAGTAATGACTGGTGGAATATTGTCGTTATACGAACATGGGGACAATTTTCACACCCAAAGGTCGCCGCAGAGGGCGCTTAGCCCTGGGCTAAGCGTTCGCGCATACTTCGTTAGCCCGTGCTAAGGTCTAGACCGCGTCTTAAATTCGGATCAGATTTAACCCGTACTTAGCATTCCTTAGCCCGTGCTAAGCGTTCACGCACGTTTTCTTAGCACGGGCTAAGGAATTTGACCTCTTACTATGTATTACTATAGCAACCATGCTCACCAAATGTGTCAGCTCCATAGCCTTTTGAAGTCTTACCCATGTGAAGCAGATTTGTACTAAATCATCAAATTATCTACATAATTAGTGAACGGTGAGAATTAAAGAAACTTATTTTATATTTTTAACATAAAGGTATGAAGTACAAAATAAAGTGGCATTAGATGCAAAATATAGTCAAAATCGAAAGTTGCAATGAAATTAGTGACATAACAGTATCTCTACTCAATAGAGGGGATGTGGTTGCGCCTACCAGATCAATTATAATCGGCCAATCGCGATGCTCTGTCGGCCAATTACAGGGTTACGTCAGCAGACCAGACTGCGTATGTGTGTTATCAACGCGTATGCTATTAACCAACAATACACATTGTTCTCTGAATTTCTAAGACCTGTGAATTGTTCGAATAACAAACATAATTGAAAACGCTTGTTTTAAATTACTCGTACATCACAGACCCTTCTGAGAGAGTGTATGATTACAATACGTATGGTGTATACGAAAATCCTAGACGCATGCGCAGATTGTAGCCACAGAATGGAATACCGCAACAGGGGTTTTATTTTTTGCGAAATAATAATAACCCAAATGTTCTAGTGTTTGCAACCAGTGACAACGTGTATATCTATATACAATATTCATGTCCAGTATAGAGATCATTACTGTAACTGTAAACCCCAAGGTCTAAGTATATATTAGTAGTAAGCTGATTGGCTACCAAACCTAACACCTAACAGTCAAACCAATCAGAAAGCAGTTTGCTTGTTGTCAGGTTTTTTTGGCATATCACATTCGGCCTTGCGATAATAATAATGCCTTTATTGAAATCATATCCTGTTCAGGATCTGGATTTTTAAAATACAATAAAGATACATATAAAATGGCAAGACAAAATACAAATGAAGACAAAATGAAAACATGATATAATAAAAAACAGGGAGAACAAGAAATGGTTAGAAAAACAAAACAGAAAAGGTATCTTGTATGTGGGCGTCGACTCAACTGAAAACTTGTGTGGGGCGGGCAAAACTCCACAGAGAAAAATGACCGACACGAATACCGGTACTTGGTAGATAAAGAAAAAAATTGACTGTAGCATCGTCGTCAAAACAAATCTAGCCCAAAACTAGGCGTAGGAAAACAATTACTTTGCAAAGTAGCTCAACTATATTTCCACAATCTCGTACGCAGAGCCTGAAACTATGTACACTTACATGGTTACGCAAATCAAGATAGTTATGTTATTAATCCGAGATTCCATCACGTTCTACGTCGGATCGTTGTCCTGTTGAAAAGTTGTCGTTTCCAACCTTTATATTTCCGAAAATTATAACCAAATAACATGCAATAGTTTCATTCACTAGATATAGGATTTTTTTAAAAACTATCTCAACGTCGAAGTTTAGACGAAATAGGTCATTGACCGTGATTTATGAATAAACGAAAAGTTGTTCATATACAATATGTAAGTCGTGGCGTGGCGGTATTTCATGTAAAGCGTGTGCTTGTTTTTATTTACACCCTGGTTACAATCGACTGCGGTTTATTTACTCACGTAATGTTGGCGTGGGGTCATGGCTCTATTTCTGCCCCTTTCCGCCGAAAAGAGCCACAAAGCAATCTGTCGAATAACTTTTAACCTCTTGTTTGACACTGACTCGCTTTCGTAATTTTTTCGTTCTGTACCAAAATACATTACTACTACTAGTATACTTGCATTCTTTTAATTTGTACAGCGAACGAATCAATGTAATTCTGAGTGTTTTAAATAAATTTGATGGCATCTATCGTTTGCGTTCATGGCAGTAAATCGGCCAAAGATTTGAACAAACCCCATGAAGACTCGTGGGTACCAAATGGTTTGTATGGACAATGAAAGCATCTTCTTTGGATTAGCATATTCTGGGATAAACATTTTATAAATATTTTTGAATGTAAATATAATAAAATCACTTTTTCATGAAAGCGGGTGTAGGGGTTCAACATTAAACAGTATGTATCATAACTCACATACGTCATTGGTTCTGTCAATTCCATGTAATAGTTTTCAGATACGCACAATATAAGTACCGCCCCATGACCGCAGTCCTATATGTTGCGGTATGTGTGTGCAATGTAGGAATTCGCAGCAAATTCAAGTGTTCTGTCGATACACATATTTTATAATACGGGCATATATATATATATTTAATATTATAATATATAATGTATTTAACCATTGTTAAAGCAAATGAAACTATGCTCTGTAAATGGGATAAGATAAGGCAAAATTGACGTTTTTAGTTCTGTGTTACAAGTACTTTTAGACGTTTTTATTTGAGCATAAATAATAAAGCCACAAATAACACCATAATTTTGTCATGTTCAATGGTCTGGTTACTCCTTGTGACTTGGTGTTACCCGAACGCCGGACCCGAACTAGATTTGAAATGAATTATAAAACCCCGTGATGAAGTTTGACTAACTTCAATCCAAAACGGTCACCAGCGTACTGAGATTGAACGATGCGAGCAAACCGCAAAGTCACTATTACCATGAAAACAAGTACGGGCACCTTATTAACATTGTATATGCTCATTGTCATTTGATGTAACCTTTGCTCGGCGTTCCACGGTGTACTAGACCATTTACCGACACTAAATGCCTATTTTGCATAATATTAGGCAAATTTTACAGATCCCGTATACTAAAGTGGTTACAATTCTCACATATTAAAGCATACCGATTGTTATATAAAATGTTATCAACAGTAAATTATATCAAAAAACAAACATTGTTTTTACGGGAATTCGGCACTTTTTGTTACCATTTTCTAGCTACTTGTGGTAGTCTTGAAATTTACAGTGTAGCCAAGGCTGTCTACATATTATAAGAATGCAAAGAAATGCATTTTGTTAAAGACTGCACCTATACTTGTACCTAATAAATACAATAAATTACAATAGATACGATAGATATCGGTGATACAGTGTCACCCGCCCACGTAACGAGAGGATGCTAAGGCTACCCATGGACTTTAATATTGTGAGACCTATACGCTTAGTTACTGTCGCTGTATGGCGGCGAAAAAATCCCATTCAGTTTTAATATGATGAAAGTGTGCAACTAAACGGACCACTTGCACTATAGCACTATTTTACGTGTTACAAAACCCTGCCAACCGAGATACGTATCACGAGTTTTGTTCTCTAAGTCGCCAGGCAAAACGATTGTTCGCTTTCGTATTAGAAGTCGACGATTTTTGCCTAGTCACGGTGACAGACAGTGTTTGCAAGGGTGCCAACCCTATCACAGCCGTAATTGACGTCACAAGTAATACACCCCCTGTTTTCACCTTTGCACCCTTTCCGTTTGAAGTCTGGTGATGTCATCGTATGTTGACACATGAGTACAAACTATGCAGCGGAGATGTAGAAATGACGATCATTCTGGACACACTCGCGGCTTGCAGGGGATGTATTCGTGGTATCCGCAGTAGGGTGAGTAGTTTAAACAAATTTTGGGGAACAGGAATCGCTAGGTTCGGTCTGCATTCTGTACGTTCATGCCATTGATTACCAGCCACTAAACCGGCCGTTGGCGTTCCCGCAGTCGAGTCGAGTGCTGAACATGTGGAACAAGCGTGCACATTCAATGAAACGTTGGTATCAACGCAAATGCTGTTTTTAGCTTTCTGGTGTTGCTGCATTTATGATCGATCTAAAAATGTCTTTAATTCACGGTTTCCCAACTTGTTAGAGAAATGTTGACCCCGCCCCACTCCCGCCGATTTAGGTACCTTGATTGTGGTTCTATACGCAAATTACCAAGTTCGTGCATACTTGCGCATCATTTACACAGTAACCCGTCCTTGTACATAACAATACCCATTCAAATATAGCCGCCCTTAGGTACGTACGCAGTATGCCTCATATGCCTCAATACAAAGGTTCAGGACCAACGACTTTATCGGGGGGATCATGTAGGCCCGGCAATCATGAAAATTTTTCATGAAAATCACGTATTCGTAATTTTGTTGTTGTACACAAAATATGAATTATAAAAATATATGTCTCAGGAAATGATAGGCGATAATAAAGCTATGAGTCCTGATTGATATTGTATGATACATGTACCGGTAATATTAATCTCTGTCCTGGAACCCGGTCCATGGTTTGCTATTCTAACACACAGGTTGTAATAATCATTATTTTTGTTAGTAAATAACTGCAAAATGAAAATGGGAGTTTCTCAAAATGGGTTATTATTTCATTCAGTCCTTGCCGACAACACAGTAAAAATGCACATTGTTTTTTTGTTTTTTTTAACATATGTCAATGAGTCAAAACTGTCAAATGAGTTTTGTGACTGGCAAATGTATCTGTATTCACTGACTGCAAATGAAAGCGGTCTCAGCAGAACATTTATCTGGTCTAAGGTACGGTAGCATCAGATGGAACCGAAAAGAAATTTTGCATGTCTCGCTAGAGTCAATAGTTGTGATGTTTTATATATTGCAAAACAATGTTTCGACAAAGCAAAAAAAATGTTTTATTCAGAGAAGGTAGTTGTTTTGACCGTCACCAGAAGAAAGAGAAAATAAGTTACCCATTCAACAATTCGTACTGTTTCACAATTGCAAGTACCGTAGACTGAACTTTGAGAACGTGAATTCGAGAAATGTAGAAGATTCTTTCATTCAGGTGAATTGTACTTAAAATATTTTTTATCTGCAGTATTCAGTAGAATATGATTTTGAAACAACATTTCATTGGAAACAACATTTAAGTGTGAAAAATAATTTACAAGACAAAAATCAAATTACTGTAAAATCTGTATTAGAAGCTGCACCTATTCATTATGAACAATTGAGAACCCAAATTTTACCATTTCTCATGTGTAGATGCTCTAATGGAAGCCGCATCCTCTCTGTTGCATTGTACATGTACCATTTTAATAGAAGCCATGGTTTCTAATACAGATTTTACAGTAATATGCTATTACACAAAGGTTTATTTGAACAAGTTGGTTCAGAAAATACTTTCATTAGTCACATTTAGACAGGTGGTCTTCATACAGGTCTACATGTAAATTGCATTGGGACTGCTGAAAGGTGGTTACTATGGGCAAGTGGTTACTGTTACTGGTTTGACTGTTATATTACTTGTACGGTAATGTTCATATGCAGACATGGAGCACAGGGTATTTATAATGTGTGTGATTAACGAGTGTTCCTGTATGGGTCATTCATTTATAACTGTATCATTGTATAGATAGTACAAAGTTCTCTATATGCTACGTTTACACAGCAGCATTCTATCAGTGCCGAACTACTGCACCTTCCACCGACTATCGGAAGATTATCTCCAATTCGTTTTCACGGTCGAGAACTGAAAAAGAGCCGGGATCTTCTAGAGTTCAATTCAGTTTGATCAGAGCCAAAAGAAACAGTTACCACAAATAGTTAGTATGAAAACAGCTGAAAACAACAGCTAAAATACGGTAAATGTGTTACTTCCTATTCACTTAAGTCATTGTCATACAAAATTACCATCTTGTAATTGTTCAACTGTTGTGATGTGTGCAACAGTTGTCAATCTAAACCAAAGACACTAGAGAACCTCTTTTGATTTTGACTCTGATAGTTGGGCCCGATGCATATACACGGTCGGAGCCATGTCAGGGCACCTCCCTATCGGAGTTCAACCCCAAGGGGGGTTTATTGGAGCCAAACGTGGCTCGAGTCAGCTTGGGTCGAACACATATACATGGCATTGGGCTCAGATAAAATGCTGTCCTGTAAATGTAGCAATTATTGATTTATTTGTAGTAAATGGAAGATATACTGTGAAATACTTTATTTTCGCTGGCATTAATTTTCGCTGAAAAGGCTTTTTGGGCATTTTGCTTGGAATTTATTTTCCCTGATTTTTGATGAGTTTAATGTGAAATATAGAAAAAAAAGTATATTCGCTGGATTTTATTTTCACGGAATGATCCCTTCAGCGAAAATAGCGAAAATAAATTGCAAGCGAAAATAAAGTATAAAACTATTCTACAATAAGTTAATGTTTTACCATTGTTTTATCCAACTGCTATGTGAGATAGTGTACAAAATTCATGTGATGTTCTGTAAGTGGGTCTACATACGTATAACTACTGATGGTGAAAAAATTATATAGGATTTTGCTGCATTACCGTGAGATACCTGAGCTCAGATTAACATAGCTGTTATATTCCCGATTTCCTAGGAATCTTTGGATATTGTAAAAGGCACAATGTAAATATGGTGAATATATAACATGTTGAATATGGGAAATTGCGCTCAACGCACTGGAGTTCATTTGCCTCAGAGCAGATGTTATCTTTGTGAGAGCATGTTACTTATTTTGGCTGTAGAAGAGATACACTTGTCTGATTTATGCAAATGCATGCAAATCTGGTACTACCAGTACATTATATTTCAATGACATTTATGGGAGAGGATTTTGCTGATTTGCAGATTGTGCTTATTCATATTCATATTATTATCGATGTGTGAGCATTTTCTGTTATATATTTAGCCCCCATTTCAAAATTCAAAATTGCTGACTGACAGCCATTTTGTTTTAAAAAAAGATGCTGTCTGAGAGCCGTATCTCTGACGCCTAGGCCTTCACAGATGATGTTCGAATTTCACATGTACTTCGTTCATCACTTATGACATGCCCTGACTGATTGCCCTGACTGATTGCAGTCAAGTATCCTCATACTTTATAAATCATGTCACCTATATTGACATGCATTCAGTTCAAAGTTCTGATTCCAAATGGCTGTTTCTTTTTCTATTCTACAACGCGTACTGTTCATGACAATCAGGATGGAGTCGGCTCAATTTGAATTCTGATGCGGATTCTCCCAAAGCAAATTTTTTCAGGTTTTGTTTCATCTCAAAAATTAGAAGAAATAGGTAATAAATAATAAATAAAAAAAAATGGGTAATAAATAAAAAAATCAATATTAGAGTATTTTTTATAAAAAATGTCTTAGTTTCACTAAAAATAGTTCACCAAAAGGCAGCTTTTATTTGAGATTACGGTAGATAACATTTGTGTCATCACCAGCCCCTCATGCCATGGCCATGCACCCCCTTACCCTGGGGAGCAGATCCTCTGGCAACCATAAAATTCTGATTGACCAGGGATCACATGTGGCCACAGTCAACTGTGACCTGTCTGATAGTAATTTGGCCCCAAGGAAGCCAGAGAATGCTCTATTTTAACTTAGAATTATCAAAAACTCCACGCCCTGGTAGGGAGAACCCTATTTCTCCCACTTGGTGGTGCCGTTGAATTGCAGCGCTCCCTCTTGCATTTTTTTGATCACTGATCACTCCCATAGGCTTGGTAGATTGATTTGACAAATAACAAACGCTTCTGTAGAATACTCTCAATGTCAGCAATTCCTATTTCACACATTTACTGAATTTTACCAAAAATAAAGTATGTTGACATAAGTGTGCTCTAGTTCACTTGAGCTCACCATCAATGTAGCTGGTACCTGGGAATAATATCAAAATTAAAACTGAAGATATTTGAGTGACAGGCATTTAAGCTCTACATTAAAAATCAAACTATTATTGTGTATTGAATAGCATCTGTTATCTGTTAGGGGAAAATAAAACAGCCTCCACCAAGTTTGTTAACTTAAGATACTGTTACTGGGTATACATGAATGTGAATTGTAGTAGCAAGCTACCCCGCCCTTATTTTGTTGTTTTGTTTTCACACCAAACCCTGTAGTGATATGGAAACCATCAAATTGACAGGCATTAGTAGCATTCCTAACACATATGTTAAACTCAGTACAGTCGATTTATTCTAACCCCTACACAATGTACATCAGTCAGGCTTCAAGCAGTAATCTGCTTTTTAGACCTTTTTGTTTTGGTTTTTCATTTAGATTTGTTTGTCTGTGAGTTATAAGTCCGTTGGTTAAACATCTGGTTATATTGTCTCTTTCTACCTTCTCGCGTGTTTGTACATGTATTTGTGGAGACAACAATATGAGTTAAAGGTACTTTCAGCGCACAAAAGAATACATTAAGCAAAACGAAACCATTAATTTAGGTTTCAAGATATTTACCAACATTGTTGACACTGGCAGTTCACCTGGGTCATATGAAGGTCACATTGCCTGTAAGAAGAAGTGTTTATTACGGTAAGCTCTGTTTGGATGAAGTCTGAAAACTGAGAGTGATAACTTTCGTGTATAAACTCTGTGCATCCATACTGTATATGTCTGCTTGTATCCACACCTGTATCTCAGACATGCCTTGACCATTCACAATTGAACTTCGCACATGTATCATAAATTTGGGGATATATTACAGGGGCTTTTCTAGAAGAAAAATTGCAAGAGGGAGAACTGCAATGCAGCGTTGCCACCAAGGGAGGAAGATCGGGTTCTCCCTACCAGGGTGTGGAGTTTTTGGTAATTCCAAGCTAAAATGGAGCATTCTATGGCTTCCTTGGAGCCAAAATTACTATCAGACAGGTCACAGTTGAAGACAGTGGCCACATGTGATCCATGGTCAATCAGAATTTCATGGTTGCCAGAGAATCTGCTTCCCAGGGTAAGGGGGTGCATAGCCATAGCATGAGGGCGCTGCACCCCAGTTCCCTTGTTTAAAAAATTCCCTGTATTATGTACATGTATTTGTTTCATGAACTTCTTAATTTTAGTTATAAAGATACATCCAAATCAAGCAGTCCCAAAATTGTGCTTGCGTATGGATGAATTTCATTCAAACTTGGTACATACAGGACATTATGGGACGTTGATTTCAGATTAGATTCAAAATGACCAATCACTTTCAAATTACAGAAATATATCAGAAATCATGCTGCTATCATGCACATGCATCTGTTTAGAAGATGTTGAATGAAGTCCATTTTCAAGCTGAAAATGCTCCAAAATCAAACATTTTTACAATTGTAGAATCAGATCTAATTAAACTTGGCACATACGTTACATTTTAAAACGTCCTGATTCAAAATGACTGACTAGTTTCAGTTTTGTTTTCTCTTACACAATAGTGTCATGTTGATAACTTGTCCATTCAAAGCTAATTGTTTTTTGTGATTGATTTAAAACATGCTGATTTGCTAAAATTTTCCTGTTAATTTCAGGTGTAGTACATGAGTGTGCCTGTAACACCAAACTGTGTGCACTGGGGTGTATGTGCAAAGTTCAAAATAGTTATGCATGCATTCATTTCTGAAGATTTCTTTTCTGACATGGTGTACCTTCATTAGGCAAAAAAAAAACGGGAAATATAAAATAAAAATGATGCAATAATGTGGTTAAATAACTTTTTTAGACGAAACGCAAAACTATTTTTTTGAATGACCATATCATGGTATTTTTGATACGGGCTGAACATGTTTTTTGATAACATCTATTTACATGTTTCTGTAAAAAAAAAATTACTGAGAAAGTTCTCTTGTAACCTACAATCAAGTTTAATGATGGGAATATCAAAGGTTTCGTTTCCGCCTTTTATTTTTGGACTGAATACAAAGTAGTCCTGGCTATGTCAGGCTACCATCAGGAAGGGAATAGATTGGGAGTAAAAATATGAAATATTTGGTACTTATAAAGCTATTGCATTTGTTTCATGTAGCTATTTATGTCTTCTTGTACACCGCGTATATTGATGGGTTTACACATGGCTTAGGTTGTTAATTGAGAACAGTTTAATATTGTCAGTGGTTTGTAGTTCCATAGAGAGAGAGAGAGAGAGAGGGCACAGGTCTTGCTCTAGACTACAAAAAATGTGCTTCTATTATATTTGTCGTTTGTTTCAGTTACAAATACTTAAATTAACAAATCTTAAACCAGTTTCCTTTTTTAAATTTTTTTTAATTATTATATAATATAATACTCAAATTTGTAAAAATCTGAGCGTCTGGTGATTTATGATTTGAAGCTATGCAAGTGAGAAAGGAGGGATGGGGTATTGTATCTGGCTGTATGTAGATTTTGGAAATAAAAATTTACATTCTTTGAGAGGACTGTTTTTGCCGAGTCACGTTGACACTTAGTATTGTCGATGGCAATGACTCAGCATAATTATGATTTACTGCTTAGATCAAGTGTTATTTATAGTCACATTTTTGATGCAGTGAAAAAGAAGGTCATATTATTATAAAATGAAATTAATAATTACTATGCTGTGCATGTATACTCAGCACTATGGAGTAAGGGCCCCCTAACTATGTAGTTATGGATTAACAATTGAACTCGTACAGTATAGGTGATTAACTTACAGGTAATATGCAAATTACTGTTAAGCATCAGTACCAGTAATACTTTCCTGGACTAGGTAACATTTTCACTGCTACAATGTACAACACTTGTGCTGACTCATGGTTGTCTATATAATAGAGTACACATAGCATGGTTGTGTCCACACATGGAACTGCAAACCCTGGGATTATCAACATCAATCCATACCGTTTTTCATCAGTATTCAAAGATATTGACGTGTAATTTGTACATAAGATAAAAAACAAAGGCTGAGAAAGAAAAGCCAAGACATGATCATCTAGCTTATGTGCAATTCACAGGTCTTTCCGCAAGGTTAAATAATAGTGTTTTTCAATAGTTGAAATAGTAAAAAAAAATCACATAAGCGAAATTGGTCATCAGGTAATCCTTTAAACTAACATTAGTACGGCATATGCACTACCGTATTTGCCTATATCTATGCTTTCAGATGATGTATAGGTTGTTATATTTGCATGCTTAGTAACTTTAAGAGAATGTCTAAATCCCAGATCAATATATAACTCATTTCCCTCCTGTTGCTGCCTTAATTTGGCTATTTACAAAAGATTTGTTGAAAAAAGTTAAATATAGATTTGTGTGTTCATTTCAGGTTTAACCAGGAATGCTACATCATGGTTTTATATACTTACTGACATCGTCATTGATACCATCACTATGTCTACGGATGTATTGAGTACGGACGTGGCCATCATTGGTGAGTTGAAATCTTCATACCTGTAGATACATTTAAATGTAGTCTTAAAATTGGGTTTAATTTGGTGAACAAAAATGACTGGTGGATTGTTCAATGTATCAGATATGTCAGTGACCTCTCTGTCCTAATGATCCCAAAAAAATGCTCAAAATATTTCTTGGTTTTCCTGACTTACAAAAACTTGTCTTTCTGGTAAAAATATTTAGCAGTTTTACAGTATTCCTTCTTTCACAAGTCTTTTTTTTTGTATTGTTTTCATGTTATGTTTCAATCCTTTATGTAAAAATTTGTTTTGCTCTGCATATACCGCTATATTAGATATGTAGTGCATCTATCAATAGAACATATAAGCTAACAATTGCATTACCATGGATGTTTTTAACTGTTTTAAATTGTTGTAAATATGCAGAAATGTAGATACAAGTTCTTTGTTTCGCTTTCTGTGCATGGAGCTGATTGGACTTCTATTTTCATTGAAAAATTCACCTACTAGTACGTTTACACTGACTTTCAACGGCGGCAGTTAGACCACCCAAGACGATTAATTCAGAAGCAGAAGCTAATCTAAAATTTGAAATATCTTTTTTCTTGTTGCTACATTTAAGGTTCTACGCACAACAGGGGTTCCCAGACTCCTGAGATTCTGATTTAAAAAGTAGACTGCCTAAAATTTCATTACATTGTCACCCAGTGTCATCCCCCCAAAATCTCATTACGTACCTGGTACGGCAAATACATTTTTTTTAATTTTATTGGTAACAAAAGTATATTCTAAAAGAAGTTTCAAATAAAAACAAACACAACTGCATTGCTTAGTAACAAATGATCATGGTAGCACAATCCGGTCATGCTGCGTTTCACAATTGTTGATTATTACTCTATAATAACTTATAATAATAAACTATAATAAACTTATACCGTAAAATAACGTACAGAAAATAAATTCATCGAATTGTTATGAAATGCAAATAAAATTCAACTTAGTTTCATCATAAGCGAATAATTCCGGTCGCATATAAACGCTCAATGCTGTAGGATATCTACCATGTTTTGTTCTTGAGTTGACCTGATAGGTCAGAAGTGATTTATCGATGTTGTAGTATGATCTTTTGTCTTGGATTTTGATTGGGAATACAGCATGATTTTTTCTTTAAACCAAAAAAAAATGTTTCTTTAAAAGATTACATTGTTTACAGTTATAACAGCTCATTGTCAAAACGAAGCTTACTCATTCATGCTAGTCACAATAAACATCATACTCTTGAATAGACGTCAATGACTATGGAAAAATATAAATTAGACTCTATTTTAGGTATCACGAATGATTGAATGATTGCCCCCAAAATATTTAAAAAAAGCCTTAAAAACTGCCCAAAAATTTTTTGAGGATTTTTCTGGTCCCATTTTATTTTATTTTAAACTGAAACTGCCGTTTAACGACCCAGGGCGAATTTACGGCAGAATTTGGTAACATAGTGTGGGTCTAATGAAGAAAGGAGTACAAGGACATATTGTTGACATGTATAAAAGATATTTATTTCAACATAATAATGTCCACTAATAAAAGAAGACCTTTCTTATATGAGGGTAGGACACAACCCATCTCACATAAAAGCTTTCATATGATGTACAGGTTTTTATAGACATGCTTCGTTAATGTCAGGATCACAGATCAAGTTGTTACTTGTTTCTCCACTGGAAAGAGTCATGGTTGTCACACAGCATGTTCAATTTCATGTAAATAATTGTATTTTACAAGTATTGTGTATGCGACATAAAATCCCTATCAAACTCAAAGTCATGTCTCAACAACCACTGCATTTGTATAGTTGTTGTTTACAGTAATGTTTTATCAAATATTGCCTGTTTGTCATGTGATATATGGTTTTATATGAATGTTGCCAATAGTAACATGGTCATAAAATCAAGTTTTGTCGTTTACAAAATATGCTAGTAGATGTATATACTAGTTCCAAAATTTAAGGGAGGTGGTTGTTGCGCAAACTTGTACGAGATTTGTGTTTATAAACAGTAATTTTTATCACAACTGAAGGATTGCTGATATGTTTTGTATAAAAAAAAGCTTCAGCTGGCAATCTGTCAATACGGAATTTGTAAATCTTTCATGCATGGCACGATGACCACTGCCATTCCAGATGCAGTCATCACTTGTTTACATTAAGTGTTCAATGCGGGGTAATTTATATGGTTATTTTTGTTACTATTTGTTTCAGGTAATGGGCCTTCAGGAATCTGTCTGTCCTATATGCTGTCTGGTAACACACCATATTTCACTGGTCAACCGCATCCAAATATATATTTACAACAGAAATTGGAGGAACATCCGGATATTTCTATACTAGAGCAGGTACAAGGTCATAAGAATCTGAGACATGCATTGTTCAAGCTTGATAGAAACATAACACTTTTTTACCCACACTTCATTTACTTTGATGGATCTTTTTCTGTAGAAAAACAAAATTGTGTTTACTGAAAAACATGCACTTTCATCACGTATATGGGCCGAAATGACCCAATAATGCCGCTCAGTTGATTTTAATGTGCTGTTTATCTTTTGTCTTGACAAGATGAATAGAAATGGTTCTGTTGAATTTATAGCCAACTCAAGGTTTTTGTAGATGTATGGTGTGACGGCCGTTAAAATTACACAATTACGATATTGTTGGCGCCCTTTTACATCTACATATGCTCATGAAAAAAAAAACAAAAAAAAAAACATTGCATTGCATCACTTTTTGTTGCATTGCATTTGCTTGAGATACGCTTAGTTCTCACTAAATACTAATGCTTGAATTTGCAAATTTTCATCTTCTTAGGACCTCGAGTACCTCAGTGAAGGTTTAGAAGGTAGGTCAACCAATCCAGTGGCATTGCTGTTTGATGCACTTCATCATCCCAATGCGGACCTTGGTCATAGTGAACCATCTAGACTAAAGTGGAGGCAGAATGAAGCGAATAAAATACCGCATGTTGTGCTTGGCAGTACATTACCAGGTGGAGCCTGGCAGGTAAGCAGTAACTTTGTTTGCTCACTGGCTTCTCTCAGCTTAGTGTGCCATTTCTGCTGCTATTGTTCCAGCATTTGAATTGAATTCCTTTTTTCGTGTTTGAGTCATTGCTGTGTTTTTAGGCCATGCTAGCCCTTATTTTGTTTAAAACAACTTGAATATCCAAAACGTAGAGTTGCACTACTTTGGCATTATGATAGTCTAATGATAAGATGGCCGATATCTGCAGAACAGAAAGTGACATCACATTTTAAGATCACTTATCACATTATATTGTTGTTCTAAATTGCAGACAATGGGAGATTCCAAACTCACCCTGAGTTTGCAAAGTTGGATGGAACTGCCTGGTTTGAATTTTGTGGAATGGCTTCAAAAGTTACAAAAGTAAGTCAATAACTTTGTATTTAGGAGATCTATGGTACGATATATAAATAAAGTACATGTAAAATACCGTAATGCATTGTACTGAGATATAAAGGCTTCAGTCTCGTATAGCCTCTAGGCTCATAACCTTCGACTTTTTGAATTATTTGCATATCTCTTTGTCACATGACTTGCGTAATTTGAATATGATAATATGCATTTGTGTTCTTCAATTAAATATATTATGAGTAAATGACGTGTTACTTTTCTTTCTGTTTAGGGATGATAAATGTGGAGATTCAATCCAAAACAGAGCCAGTTTCAGCGACGTCAGCAAATACTACTCAGAGTATGTTGAGTGTATGGGTATCAAGGAGAACTTCCTGTCTGGTGTTTGGGTGAAATCGGTCAGACGCATACGTGGCAAGAAAATTAATTACGAAAATGGAGAGTGCGAATTTGTTTCTGAAAAACATGGTGATTCGGAGAACGTGACAAATCTGTTTGAAGTGGTATATGAGAAGTCTGATAAGGAGAGTAGCATGACTTCGGAGTTTAAGATTCATGCAAAAAATGTTGTCTTGGCAACTGGAGCATCAGATCTCCCAAACAAACTTGACATACCCGGTGCGGAGTTGGGCTTTGTTAAATATAAAGTGCAGGACCTCGAAACAGCGGTTGAGGCTGGAGAAATGAATGCAAAGTCTGATCCTATTCTCGTTATCGGTGCTGGGCTTAGCGCTGCCGATGCTATTTTACATTCCCTTAAATCACACATCCCAGTGGTTCATATAATACGCCGACGTGTCAACGATCCAGAGGTAATGCTGAAGCAACTGCCGAAAGCCGTATATCCAGAATACCACACAGTGTACCAGATGATGAAAGGCGAGAAGTCCAGTATACCCGATGCCCAGTACACTTGTTATGATCAACACATTGTTAAGGAAATTCAATCAAATGGTATGGTCACTATATATGGACCTGACGGCGCAACCAAAGATATCAAAGTATCACTGGTTATGGCATTGATCGGGGCCAAGGCCAACTTAAAATTTCTCTGTTGCAGTGGTCAGCGTTACTGCGTGAATCCTAAAAAACAGATTTCAAGCAGGAATCCTATAAACATTGACCCATATACATACGAGAGTATAGCATCTCAGGGAATCTATGCCTTAGGACCTCTAACTGGTAATAACTTTGTTCGATTTCTCAAGGGTGGAGCATTAGCCATATGCAGCCATCTCATAATGAATAAGCATTATGGTCCCAGATCTAAAGAATTATAAAATTACATATACTAAGTCGGGGTTTTAAATTTCAAACCTTCCCAAATGTTAAAGCATCATACATGTATATAAAGGCATTAATTTTTCATTGACTTTTAATTAGCTGATATGGACAATTCTCTAAATTAAATGCAATAGAACTCATTGTTTCATTAGTCAATCTGTGAACTTAAAACCCAGTGAATATGCTCAAAAAATCATAATAGTGAAATTATATGCTAATGCAAATAAATAGTTTTACAGTGATGTACTTTACTAGAGGTGAGGGGGAAACAAACGCACAACTGTTAGGATAATGCCTTTCACATCTATGATTTAAATAATACATAAATATTGATTATAATCAATGTAATTAAAGAAAAATTTTTATAATTGTATATTTACACATCTCGTGGCTTGGGTTCATTTAAAAAGATTTAATATGTTTTTAACTTTATGAACATTTTTTTTTTCTGTATCAATTTTATTTTATTTCAGTTGCTTGGTGTTATCATTTATTGGAATATATGTAATATGGTAAATGTTTTATGATATTATGTAAAACAACATATCATGTTTATATTTTTATAATAAGGCATAATAATTGTTCTTAAAATTAAGCCTTCATGATATATTATGTATTCAGCTCCAACCTTCGTTGAAAAAGTATGAAGTTATAAAAATGTGTAAACTGTTCTTGAGAATGAGGTGTTTCATTTGCGTCACAGATGTAGCTCTACGCCATGTGCAAAGATGCAAAGCATGTAGTTTACATTGTTTGTTGAAATTCAAACGTTACATAAATTAAAAAAAACAATAGTACAATAGTAATACTGGCATTTGGAAAATGTATTTTGATAGATTTGGAAGTTAAATGGCAGATATTTGAATAAAAATTGACGAAATCTATGACATTTTTGATGATACATGTACAACTAAAAGAAAGGGTCAATGACCTCAATTTTTTTTTGCGTTGTTTCAAAAGTGCTGTTATGGCACTATTTTTCTTCTACATGCACCTGTATTGGAACATATGGGGTAGAATAAGGGTCTGTGATTGGCTGAAATGCTTGTTATTTTTTTTTTTCTCAAAAAAGTTGAAGGCAATATTTACAAACTCCAATATCTCTTACTGCAGCCTAGGTTATCAGAAACACTGTAAATTTGATTTGCAGTAAGACTGCAGTAGACTTAGAACTGTATCAATATTGTATTGTGTATATAATTTATGTTCCTATTTATTATATTATTTGCACGAAGCATACTGTGTATGCATATTGTAACTATAATACGTGGAAGAGGAAAATAGAGGGGGCAGAAATTAGAAACTTTGAAAAAGAAAAATATCCAAGAATGTGTAGGATGTTGCACTTTATATATTAATCTACTGATGCAATGTGTTCTACATCATTTTACTCCAGTATTTGCGAAAGTTCAACTACTTGTCTGATATTAAAATGTAGAACATCATACGTTCTTTGTGTTTGGTGAAAGGACACTCTTTTGATTTGTAAAAATTGGTCACATTTTCAATAGAAATTATTATTTCATACCAGACCAATTTTGATTGATCAATACAGTTTCGGAAATGTAAGTGTGTTCGAAGTGGACATGCAGGAGTTTTCACATGAAAACACTTTATATTGTCAATGTAAACTACTGAAGCTGAAACTATCGTATCATATATCTTTACAAATAGATTCATATGACCCTTTTTATTTAAAAAAAATAGCTTCTGACACAATGTTTCATTATCTTGAGTTTTGAACAAAAAAAAAGAAATTTTTAAAATTTAACTATTTTTTTTTTATTTTTTACTTTGTAATCCGCATAAATTAATATCATGTTCAACAAAAAGTTCAGCAATTTCTAAAGATTTTCAGGAAACTGTTTTGATCAAGCATAAAAAGTGAAACTATTTACATTGTAATATTCTATTTCTTGTAAAAGCACAGAAAACAGGAATGAATGTACTGTGAAATTTTCATCGCCATCAATTTTCACGAAATGATATTTTGTCTGGCGAAAATGAAGCGGTTTTCAGTTTTGCTTTCCCGGAGAAGAATGATTTATTAAGAATAATATTTTGTAGAAGTAGAACACACATGTAGTTTAAAAAACTTCCTTGTATAATAATTAATTAATTAATTAATTGAATTTAGATACAAGAAATAAGTATTACAACAGAGTGAAGCAGCGGCAGTATTATTTTACTTTTTGACTAAAATGTGAAACACTCAACCAATTTCTTCATTCTAATGAGAAAGTTGGGTATGTGGTTTTTAACTCAAATATATGTAATGCACTTGATAATCATATCGTATTTGCTGTTTTAGTAAATTAAGTTGCGATGGTCAAAATCTGTTGTATTTTAACCTTTTCAGTACCAATACCACAAATTCACAAAAAAGTTTTGTTTATAGTCTGCACTTTTCTTCAGACAAAAATAGCCAAATTATTTGAGTAAAAATTGACAAAAAATCTTGTCTGTTGGGTTCAAAATTAGGGTTCATTTCCAGAAATATTGGAGGACTGAAAAATTTGGACGAGAAAGTCTGGTGGTGAAAAGGTTACTGATAATGTCCATTTTTTTTTATTACGTGTGCATTTATTGAAAATGCGCTTATAATAGAGCAAATACTACACTGATTTTTTATATTGAAAAAATTAAAATAGAACCATAATGATCTTTTGTTTTAATTTGTGTGAAAGGTCAGTTTAATTGTGTAATTATGAAACACTTGAGTGTCCAACAATGTCTGCCACATAATCCATCAGTTAATGACACAGGTTACAGGGCCTGAGTTTATGACTACCAGTCATTTACACTATATGTATTTATTGATTAATAACTATATAATAGGTCACATAATTAGCTGCTATTTTTGATTTAAAACCATTGAATTGGGGGTTACCCAGTGTGACCTTGTGCTGCATTGCATGCTGGGACCTCACAGATTTGAGGGCATGTTCTAAACAAACAGTGAAAAAGCAGCTGCCTATGCGGTGTGAAGGGTAGTGTAAGTGAATTAATAAGACATCTATGGTTTAAATAAATAGTGGTAACTGAAAATAACAATAGCAACAATATATATATGAACAGAGTGTATATACTGAAGTCAAATATCTTGAACATTTAGGTGGCCTGGTGTGCTCACAAAGCTACTAAGTCAAACACCCAACATGATCAAATACTGTAAATAGGATAATTGTTCACTGGGTTTTGATTTTGCTTATTTCGTTGACTGGAAAATGCGCTAAATTAAAACCCAGTGAATATGTTAAATTTAGCGTAAAACATATTATCTAAATGATAAAACAGTGAATTTAAAACCCACTGAATATGCCTGAAATGGTAAATAAGTGACATTTAAACGCAGTGAAAATTGATCATTTTACTGTAGCAATACTTGTAAGCGCCCTCTAGTGTTTGTTTACGAGTAGTGGCCACATGAAGGCAATAGGAGATCCACTCTTGAATCGGTCAGAATGGTGATATCAACATCATTGTACTGTTCTCTTCTTGAATCTGCTAAGTTGAGAGATGACTTGGTGCCTTCTCCTTTTTGTAGGTAGGTCGTGGTCATAAAGTTGTCGCTTCTGCAAGAACCAAACTGAGTGTCCTTCAGATTCAATACTGCCATGAAGTTACATGCCATGGGTTCCATGGATAACTAAATAATAATTAATAGAATAATATGAATAATAAATATATGCACAACGACACATACTGGATAAATTGAGATAGCCGTAAGTCATCAATAGAGGCGTACATGAGAGTTGTAAACAATATTTAACAGCGCCGTCAGCGACGAGTTGTTATTATGAAGGCGAGTTGAAAGCGTCCTATCGTCTTTCAGCTGCTAGGACCTTTTAAACCCCTAACAACTTTCCTACCTTTACTAACTTTATAGATGATTTTATTGTTAACTTTCCAGATATCTTTGTTTGACTTATCTGACGATGTCTTGTCTTCTGAAACCGATTTGCAAACTTTTTTCACAACTTCCCCATTCCAATGCAACTTTTCTGCTTCAAATTCTAATTAATCTCAATCAACTTTGCCGCCTTCAACATATACTTTTGCGACTTTCCAGACACACTTCTGTAAAGTTCTGAAGCAACATTTCAAACTGGTCATACAATTCAACATCCCAGATGTGTTTAGAATGTCGAATAAGTCAGTTGGAAAGTCGATAAATTTGTAATATCGAACAGTTAGTTAGAAAGTCATAAAAGTTGATTGTAAAGTCGCGAACTTTTTTGGAAAGTCGTAAAAGTTGTTTAGAAAGTAAAACTAGCACCTCTCGGCTGAGATAGCTCTGCTGTTAGTAGTAATGAACAATTGGACTTGCAATTGAAGAAGTCAAAATATCACTACTTACCAAAAATGACAAAAATGTTCATCAAAATTAGAAAATTAAAGATATCACAACAAACTGAACAAATCAAAGAGAGATCCGGCAAAGGTATACATATGTTCAACATCAAAGCATTTCAAATTTTTACGTTTTCAGCCAGAAGTCGAACATATCACTTTTTACCAAAAATGACAAACGTATTCATCAAAATCAGAGAATTGAAGATATCATCACGGAATGAACAAATCTAAGAGAGGTCTACCTAAAGTACATACACACCAAGTATCAAAGCGATCAGATTTGCAGTTTTCATGGAGAGGTCGAAAAAGTAAAAAGATGACAGTTGAAGAAGTGAGCAAAACAGCAGAGCAAAAAAGTTGGTTGTACTATCAGGGGTAAATTATTTTCCACAGGGTTTCTCCACACTTGTCAGGGGGGAAACTCGTCTCGTCTCTCTACCTTGTCCCCTTGAGGTACGGGATCGGGGAAGTCACTTTAACTTTACAGTCAAATAAGACACACACAACGAAATACGTTTCAACTCTCGTCTTAGTCGATCTTTTGGAGCACTCTATAAGACACAGCGCCCTGGGGAAAAGTCCCCAAGACTGTCGCAAGGCTGAACCAAGACTCGCCCAAGACTGCGTCAACACTCGCCCCAAGACTCTATAGGACTGGACTCGACTGCCCAGGACTGCACTCTCTCTTCTACTGCGTCTGTCGTGGAGTACTCTTCAAGACCAGCTCAAACTCTCTTTATTCATTTTCAAAACTCTAACCAATTACAAAACAGTAAACAGACTCTAGGGCGTAACCTTCAATCATACAGCCAATCACACTAAGTACTGAATACGTCATATCTTTTGATTAATCGTTCACTACATTAATAACTACGGATGTCAGAATAGCGACGGTATCTTGTAATTAGTTCCAAACCACTGAGCCAAGTTCCGTCCAAAACTTCAAATAGACCTAAACGATGACGGACATAACACAGCAATTCGCTCGTAATCAACTAATTAAGTCGGTTAACAGATACGCAAAAACAAATTCATAACACATCCCTTCACCCAAACTGAGATATGCCTCTCGGCATTGCACGTTCACAAATCAAAGATACCGTCAGCCACTCATCGTCATTGGGTTAAATACAATACTAAGGAAAAAGGTATAAATCAAAAAGAGTAAAACACACTAATTAAGTACAATGATTATAAAGTCTAAATACAATGGTTATAAAGTCACAAATATCAACGGTTATAAATCAAAAACAAGGGAAAGGCTACCAAACGACTCACTTTTCTCAAACAGTTCGCTGAGGTTACCCTTCGCTGCACTGTCTCTCGTTACTAAAGTTACAAACTCTATATCAAAAGGTCAAAAAAACTAAGGCGTGGCGGTGTAACCAAGCGATCAGCCAATCGCCGAAGTCGACAGCATGATCACGTGATTACCAGGGATGCGTCTCTTGGTTAAAGCATTGCAAAGCGGTAACTAATAAAGAATGAATGAAAAAGCTATTAATCAAACTCCTGTCACATACGCTTATAAACTTCAACTGAACTCACAAGTCGTTAATCTAAACAAAAGTCATACGGCGTGGAAACAGAATGCAAAGACAATGTCGCTTTCATAACACATTACTCCTCTGGCAATTAAAAAAAACGGGGAAAAGCAAAACAATAGAAACTACTAAGTTACATATAAACCTGTGAACAATCGTGAACAAAAGCTTGCGTTATCAAACAATACGTATATAAGCGCACCAAACTCTCACCTCAAAAAGACCTTAAAAAACGTTACAAAGGCGCTATCAACTCAAAAAAGCGTCAGAAGTATTCCGGAAACAACACATAAACAAAAACAACTCTTAAAACGTTGATATCTCTGTACATCGACAAATCTCAAAACTCTTAAAAAAACACGTGGGGGCATCATTCCTCCTATCATATTCCGTACTCGTGAACTCATTAAACTCCATGAAACTTCACAAAACTCAAAACACTGTGTTGCAAATACTCGTCCACTGAAGCGCGCTTAAATCGTTATAAAGGACCTCGCACGTCACCAAATATCAGTTCAAAACAAAGATCTGGGCGCTTACATACATACAATTCGACATCACAAAAAAAAAACGGTAAAAACGATAGAAAAAACCAGCAATACATTACATTACTGAACAATAGGGTTAGGATTCTGAAAAGAGTTCAACGTCCTTGGGTTACACAGTGTCAGTTACAGTGTCCAGCGAGCGGTACTCTAAGCAAATAGCTAAAGTTCTAATTCAAAGTCTATAAGCGTCTCTTCTTTCGTCGCGTTAGTCCAGTACGGTCGTAAAAGTTTGTCAGCAAGTTGATATAGAATTAGCTGGCATGTCCATAAAGTTGTAATGTCGAACAGTTGGTAGGAATATTGGTGAAAAGTCGTGAATGTTGGTTGGAAAAGTTCGTTAAAATGTCAAAAAAACTTGGTTGGAAAGTCGATAGAAAATTGTTTGAAAGTCGTAAAATGTGGTTAGAATATTGGCTGGAAAATATAGAATATTGGTTGGAAAATTGAAAAAGTTGGTTGGCAGGTCGATAGAATTGGTTTGAAAGTCGATAAGGTTGTAATATCGAAAAATTGCTTGCAAAGTCGTGTAATGTAGTTAGAACATCCAGAAAGTAGAGAAAGTTGGTTTGAAATATCAAAACAAATTGGTTTGAAAGTCGATAAAGTTGGTTGGCAGTCGATAGAATAGGTTGGAAAGTCGATAAAGTTGGTTGGCAGGTCGATAGAATTGGTTTGAAAGTCGATAAAGTTGGTTGGCAGGTCGATAGAATTGGTTGGAAAGTCGATAAAGTTGGTTGGCAGGTCGATAGAATTGGTTGGAAAGTCGATAAAGTTGTAATATCGTTTGTATAGTTGTAAAATGTGATTAGACAGTTTGTTGGAAAGTCGTGGCTGCGTTGTCAGGATGTCGTGAAAATTGGTTAGAAAGTCAATAAATTAGAGCAACAGTCGTGAAAGTCGATTAAAACATTGGTTATAATTTTGAAAAGTCAAACCATTTGGAGGAAGTCGTGGACGTTTGTTGCAAAGTCGCAATGTTTGAAAGGTTGGATGGAAGGTCGAAAAAATGGGTAGACAGCTATGAAAATTGTTTGGAAAGTTGTTTGGGCGGGCAGTGTACCCGCCAGTGATAATGCTGCCATGTTCGAACGCTATAGCAAGCAATGAGAACTGTTTATTAAATTAATTGAAATATATAATCGTTTGAGGGCGCACTGATTGATGTACATGTATCTAAGATATCGTGGAACATGTACGTTTGCATTTCAGTTCTCTTGCTAAACAACTTTATTTGAAGTCTTCTGAATCGCACAAAATTGTGTTATTATTTGGCATATCTAAAAAAAATGTCTATTGAAATGATAGAAACTGTGACACCCCATAGAACCTAATTATTGCATACAGGTATATCAGTGATATTTAAAAAAAATTACTTTACGCTTATTATTATAAACATCTCAGTTCCATTGTTGTCATCTGACAAAGAATTACTGGACAATTGTTATAAGTTTATCTACATTTGGATCAGTGATTATCATGATTGGTTTTTTTAGATTTAGACTGCATGTCCCTAATCTTGACATATACCTCACTATTCAAAGCAGTACGTATTGCCATTGTAGATGTACTTGTCTCAAAATATGGGTGTTTACATTAAAACAAATGAGTTAAGCTAGAGATGCAGTTTACCTGACAGGTATTTTAATTAGGTAATTAGGAAACAAAGATGACCTCCCTTGTCCACAAAACTATATATTTTCGGAAAGCTTATTGTATGAATTTTAAAATTTTGTTAGTATTTTTTTGTTATGGATGCTGTAGTTTGAAATATGCGCAAAAATGTGCTTTTTTGGTCAAAAGTGATTTAAAAAAAAATAGCTTCTAAACCATGCATCTATTTCCTGTCAAAATTGGTTTACGGGTACATCTGTTTACTATGAAGAAAGTGCCGTCTTGAAAACTGTCTACCAGTTGTCAATTTTGCAGGGCAGCAGCTCAAATGTCACTACTTTAAGTTTATGCATAAATTAACACCCAGGCTAGTTGTCTGTACGATTGTTGTAACACTGTTCAACCAAAAACAATGCCCCGACGGCGTTTTGAAGATAAACACATTGTCAATAATTTGTGAAAATTTCAAAATAAAAGGTCAAAGCGTCTAGGAGCTATTATTTTTTAAAGTTCTGGGATGTGCACTAAAAAGAAGCTGAGATAATAGCTAATTTGCATAACAATTCACTCAGAAGTTTGCTAATGCTCATAATTAAAATGGCTGTAACAATTCCAAATTTAAATGTATTATTATTTTGTAAAAAGTTAAATATAGTGCATATTCTGGAGATCCCGTCATTTTTCTTTTTCACCATGTTTCTTTTTTATTATTTATGTACAGCCTTGCTAAATCTTGCTAAAGCATTCAAACGAGAGAATGTTTGCACCTGTTATCTATATTTTAAAATAGTCTTTTGAGTATGTTCCACTATTTACAATTCTACAAAATGTTAACAATCTATACCCAAGACTGTTTGGATAATAAAAAGCAAAAAAAAAAAAAAAAAATTCACTCCCAAGTGCCCACAAACCTGCATCTCTACCTAAGGAGTTAAATGAGTTAAATGAGTTAAGCTTCGGGAGAATTTTGAAAATTTAGCTTGGGCTGTAATGTATCACCTAATATCGTTCTCATCCAACTTAACGCCCATGCTCAACTACGCACCCAACCTCCACTTAAGAGACATTTCAGTATAGATCTATTGTACTAGGTAGTCCCACGTTTGATCGGTTCTTCGAAGGGTTAGAAAGTGCTTGCGAACTATTCAAAGTGCTATTCAACTATTCACTGCCTGCGAAGAATAACCACACTTTGTGATGAGAACTATGAGACACATAGATCAAACAATATAGACCAAGGCGCTTTCGCAACTTTTCATTGGGAAACACCATACATAGGGCAACCAGTTTACGTTACCAGGCTCATTTACAAGGATTATGAAGGTTGCGCATATTAATCACCAAATAGTATGGGGAGGATGATAATCTAATGATTGAAAACGTGAGATTAAATTGTAAAGAATACAATACTTTACATCGTAAATTAGGGTAACAAATTGTGACATTGCAAAAGGTAACACTGACACACTCCGAATACCGGCGAAATGTCACATTTTTTCTCTTTGTTTGTTGACACGTATTAAGAGCAGCATCTTAGTGTTATCGTATATATTGTTTTAGTTAACATTTCTGAAACAGGAATTAGAATACAAGTTAAAAATCAGGATCATTAGTTGTTTTTATAGGATTCAATTAGAGTACAACTATTATAATAATAAATTCCACAAGTGCGATGAAGCTAAGTAACCCAAAAGAGTTGCCTTAGGCACCAGTTTACAGAGTTTTGTAATGCGACGTACCAATCTGTGGCAGACCTTGGATTAAATATTTAGAGAGTTTATTCCCACTCACCCTAATTTTTATTAGCGATGCCTAATGTGCGTGTGGAGTTTATGATCACAGGTCAAACAATATATTATCTGATTATGAACATAGTAAGTAGGCGACATAATTTTGCATTATTGTAGTACTAATCTACAGAATTAATTGTTTTAACAGTCAATATTCTGACTCTAGCAAGCATCACATACCACGTGTCAGATTTGTTTCATAACTCAATTACACGTTCCCAATAATGGAATTTGCTTGTTTACAAATACTCAATTTACATCAAGAAGCATAAAGCTTTTATATCACAACACACTGTATTCTGCCAAACCTGATTGGAAAACTATTATAATTAGATATAAATTAAAATAAAGGGAGGAGGAATGGTCACGTATGAACAATCAAACAATAACTGGAGTCAGCTACCGATTCGAAATTTCATCCCCGTGATTTCATCATATCTTTGATTGCCTCATTAAACCACAATGTCCATGAAGTAAACAGAACATAAATCAGTCTCTAGCAAAAAGGAATTATGTCAACTTGTTCGTGCCTTCTCATACACCACATGGCTATGCTCATCATGAAGTTTACTCGGTAGTACGCCACTTATCATTCATATCAGATATGTACAGTAAAAGTGGTAAGTTTACTTATCACAATTAGTGTTTATTTGTATATGACTGGTTGTACACAACATGCTGTTTCTGTCTCGTATAATCACCAAATAGCATACATAAGTTGGTAGTACAAAAATAAAATACTTTGAGACTATTCAAAAATAGTTCTCTCTCATGAAATTATTTAAAAATATAGATTCAAAAAAACAAACAATCAAATCCCTATCAAATAACTTGACGTGTACCAAATAACCTGAATACTAAATCAGTTTACAAAACTAACCATCCAAGGCAACATGTTTACATTGTCATATGTAATATGGAATATATCAAACAACTGAAAACTATGAAATATTAGTTCAATATTAGTCCAAAAATATTAACTAAAAAAGAGAATTAATGATACCAACACAAAATGGACAATTCTGATTTAACTCCTTCAAAAGTATCTACGTATTAAGTATCAATGTAATTGAGCTGGCAGTTCTCAAGAAGAAGTTAAAAATATTATTTTTTACCAAACATATTCGCAAAAACTAGAAAGTTGAAATATATTCACCAAATAAACAGATCTAGCAGAATTCTGCTCAAGTATCAAAGACGTATTATGTTAGCCGTTAATTCAACATGTTTACATAATCAGTCTCTCTTCGTAACTGTAACCCAAATATCGTTACTCGGTATGGTAACGAAACCATATTTCCTCTCAATAGTTTGCCCTTCTACCAATTGAAATTTAAACTTTCTACACAATGTAGCTAAGAATACAGCTCCCTCTGCATAGGCAATACGATATCCAGGGCATTTTCGTTTTCCAGCAAAACCGAATGGTTGGAATGACAACGGGTGACGAGTACTGACATTTTCCGGCAAAAATCGTTCTGGAATGAATCTGGGAAAATAAATATAAACTACATGATATGACATGCAATCAGAACCTTTTAAAAAACAATATTACTAAATGTTTAGTAACGTCTGACAGAGCCTTGAAAAAACATCAATTTTGAAATATTTCATTTGTACATTTGATAAAAGCATGTCTCGTTGCCTGAATGGAGCCAACTGGTGCAAAGTCAAATAGAAAATAGTTGAATTCCTTGTGGGCCAGCTTTTGTGTCAAGTTATTTGGTGAAATTGGTTTATCTATAATACTCGTGTTGCTATACAAATTCGTGTACACAGTTGTTTACACATACTTAACATCTATCCAGATATCATTTGATATGAGATTGATAAGTCTTTACAATGTTTGTTTCAACAGCACGAGGGTTGTAGAGATGGGGGATTATTTGTGTTTGTTGTATGTTAATTACTCCTGCATTTTGATTCCATAGTAACGTCCATGCCACATTGTATGGGCCAATAAGTTTAAATATTTTAAAATAATCAAGATTCCAATACATTTTATTAAAAATTGTATATGCGAATTAGCACAACATTAGAGAAAATATATATTTATTTTTTCGTGAGGTTTGTCTAAAGTAAATCAAATGTTGTTATTATTATTTACAGTTGCTAGACATTATTCGATCAATATATCATGTACCTTTCAGGCTCAGACCATATTTCGTCATCCATTAGTACAACACCCAATGCATGCACTACAGGTGTCTACAGATACAAGAAGAATAGTATCAGAAAATATAGACTTTTGAAATGCTTACTGTTGTGTAAACTGGAAATCAAAATTCATGATAAGGATTCACAAGATCAAAATACGAATGGTAGAAAAATGGTGGTTAAAAACAAATGTTTCTTCTTTGTCAAGAGATATACATAAACAACACCATCGAATAAACAAAAAATTACAATAATCTAATAAGGAAGATCTTTAAATTCCGACGAGTAACGCACTTCATAATTGTGAGTATAAAGCCAATGACAATGACATTGAAATACTTACCCCTTTTGGAATGGTATAGCCCTGTACCACCATGTCTGCATGCATATTGACCCTGGCAGCAAATGGCGCCAAAACAGAACATCTCATAGACTCGTCAAACACGCATCTCATGTACCTAATGAATTCGATGCAAATGTGATACAAGTCGTTATTCAGCAGTCTATAAATCTGACAAAAATCTGGTAAGTTTAACCCATGGAATGATTTCATTGCATTGAGTATTAACATTATTGTTTTTGACATAATTTAAATTCGATGATGACACATTCCATGGCATACTAATACTATGTACAGAGAATCGGTCATTCAATATCTGGTAGAACTTCAAGAACCAAGGGAAGACAGCATTCAAATTCAATCATATCATATCATATCATATCATATCCTCGAGGTAGTTCTTAACTAAGTAGGTCGTAGTAACCGTGATTATACGACTTTATTTGTAAGCAGAATTATATTCTGCACGTTGTTCGGACTTGCCCATGCCCATCTAGTCACTGTGCATTCACTATACACCATATAGCTGTCTTTTGGAGGGATAGTGCGAGGTGGCATAACACAGAAGAGGAGCGCGTCTACCTACAGTGGCGAGGCGCATTTGTCAAGTTTAGAATTTAGAGCTAAACCCATGATGTAATACATCGAACACTGTTTCACAGTTTATTTTGTTTCAACAATTTACATTTACCCCATACAATAGGAGAACATGGAATAACTCACTTCAGTGATTCCAGGTTTACATAGTTTACTTGTTCGTCTTTGCCAATAACTTCGATTATTTCCTGGTAAATTTTTTCTTGCACTTCTTGATTCTCACACATATAGTAGAATGTCCACACCATCACTGTGGACGGATAGATACACACATTATGTTAGTAAAACAAAGGTAAAAAATCACGACCAAGCATCAATGTAGTACATCTCAAATTGTTTTTACTATTTTATGA
Organism: Saccoglossus kowalevskii; assembly: GCF_978046115.1. NCBI lineage: Eukaryota > Metazoa > Hemichordata > Enteropneusta > Harrimaniidae > Saccoglossus > Saccoglossus kowalevskii. Next base: position 17,368,256 of record NC_140646.1, read on the forward strand.
ATTACGGTGAATATGTTTGAATGCATACATATGTCACAAGTAGATGGATTTGAACAATTATCAAAAAGAAAATTACTAAAAGCAGTAGTATGATAGCCTGCAATGAAGTAGCTTGTAGCATCTGATATGAGTTCTTCTTCGGACGATGATTTTGCCATCAAAACATCAATAAAAGTCCAATCGTCATCATTTGGTGGGTTATCTCGTCGATGTTGAATCATGGCACGTATAAAATCATGCCATGTCTTCAAAGCTGTAAAATATCACAAGTATTACATTAGCATGAATTAAATATAGCTTTTGTTCAGACGGCCAGGTTAACCTATTATCAAAACAACCAGGTAAATCCAACAAAGATGTTCATGTGATGAAATGGTGCGATTTTTTATCAGAGGGGGGTGGGGGGGGGGTGGCCCTGAGCCAGAACATGCATGTACTGTTCGCATTAGGCAGACACTGATCACATCAGGTATTTGTTTCATATCAATTGAACAGAAACAAGCAAATTGTTTGAAGAAAAAACACATGCATACTATTACTAATGAAATCTGCCTTATCATACTACAAGCTGGTGTGTAGATGATACAAACACAAAGTATCCTACATATAGAACAAACATCAGCTTGACCAAATTTTATAAGATTAATAAAAGAATTCAACAATATAAAAAATGTTTATTGTTAATGCTCATTGCATCTACGACAAAATGCCATGGATTGTTGTCACATCAATTGTTACCTTGGGCGAATCTCTGTCCAGCTTCAGTGTCCTTAGATATGTCCTGATTCAAAATGGCCATTGCCTGAAATAAACCAATCTTTGAATATTTATGCAATCCGAAGTGTAATCGTAATTTCATAGTTTGTGATTTAACCATGTTAAACCAACGCATACATCTACAATGTCCAGCATAAAAAGTTTAACTAAAACTGTTTCGCCTTCCCATACCAACAGTGGTGTATTCACTTCTGTTGCTGTTATTAGTCCTGTGTTTATTTTGAATTATTTTACAAGGCCATAGACGACAGTGTTCCATCGTGCACAAGGAAAATACATGAACGTGAATATTTTGTAATTGAGACAATCTTTTTTTATTTTCAAAAAATGGAAATACAGTAATATATACATTTACAGGAATCTCTTCCTTCTCCTGCACTCCAAAATAATTAGATAAGAATCTGTCCGAGCCCAACGTTCTATGTTGTATCCCTTCCACCGAATTACAGCTCAATGCCTTGGTGCTAAGAGAATGTACTAATGATAAGAATGTTATATATACATGTAACTTGTATGTAACCTGTCTCTAGTGTACTTACAGTTTCATAGTGACGTAACATGGTGATAGCTTTTTCGTCATCCTTGAAGAAATCTCCATACGTAGCATGACTTAGAGCTTTCAACACCAACAGCGACATGTGTTCAGTTATATTAATGTGTTCATCCGATGGCAGAGACTCAATCTTCGCAACAACTGCATCAGTAGCCTGTCAATAGCACATAATATGCATTACAGTGACTACCACATGAGAATAACAAGTCGCAAGTTTATTTTGATAGGGAGGACAAAGCAGTTAAATGTTTGTTTAGTTTCAAATAGTTGGAAGCTCATTCAACCTTAAATGCCTGATATGAATAACCGGGTGATGATCGTTATTATTCCCCAATTTTAACTTTTTGTAATAGTCTTATTGTGGAAGCCCAAATGAACAACATCGATAGTAGATGTCATTTGACTCTTGCAAACTCCAATAGTCATTAAGAGAAGGCTTTATATACAGTAATGTTTGAATTTCGACACTTCGGCACAAATAGAATAATTAATGTATACGAGGCCTTCTCTGATTAGTTGACTAAACGGATTATTTGAAATCTCACGAACGAGATCCCCATGGAGGTTGTTCAGATCTTTGGGCGTTCACAGATAGAAAAAAATAACACATGGAATTATAAAAAAAATAAATTAAAACAATAAAATATGTTAAACAATTAAAAGAATAAAAAGTAAGAATACACGCGCAATAAGACATCCTAAGAATCAGATTGTCTTTGCTCATTTATGTATGTGTCTTACTGGCTAATTGTTTTAATTCACTATTACAGGGGCTTCGAAATAAACATTCCATGTGATATTCGGTTACTGCGTTTAAGTTTTACTTCTAAAATCTCAATTCAACAAGTAAAAACACTTGACAAAACCATATTCACGAATTGTATATAATATACACTATTTTCTACTTTCCTTTTCACCAAGGGAACACACATATGCTTAGAAGTAAAAATTCTCGTTTGGAATGGTTTCGTCCATATTCAAATTGTCTGTTCACCCCTGTTCGCACGTTACAGATTGTGATTTGCGCATGTGTAACAGTTAATTTGAGGACGACGTTTCTCTGACATTTACAACATTCCATCTTTGTATTATAATATAGTGATCTTTGCCAAGCCACCACAAAGTTACAAATGTAGACAATATTGGCAACTAATTTGCAGACAACGCAAAACTAGAGTGCAGTGAAAACTGCTGAAAATCAAACACAGAAAGTAGACAAATAATTTTCGAATGGGATATATATATTTTGCCAAAGCGTTGTGTGAAATATGAGTATGTTGAATCATACAAGTATTCGATGCTTGAATTATTATATGAATACAAGCATACAGTTTAATTTGGAATTCAAACACGCCTGTCAATACACTGAGATTTTCGATATGCAAATGTATTTAACTTTTCAGCATTAAAGTCAACGTCACGAAAATTGTACTGTTGCATCTCCTGTAATAACACAAAATATTTTTCACCTCATAAAACTTGCTGTAGTAGTTCTTGATTGCATCATAACTGAATGATTGGTCGTAGTCATGGCGACGGCGTTTGCCATCTTCCTCATTTGCATACTGTATACTGTCGGGTCCAATTAGGGGTTTGACAAAATTGAACAACACAGCTGTGTAAATAAATTGTTTATATGAATGCTACAACAACAAAATGACAATATTACATTCGCAGTAGGAATTTAACTTGAAAATTACACGTTCAATTGTGGAATGTAACGGTGCAATAAACCTTTGAACGAGTAAACATGGTGACTGTGTCGGACATGATCAGTACAGGAGATATACCATGAGTCAATGATTAAAACACTCCTTAACACATATTTACCTGGCCTATCAAACAGTTTATTCGTATCTTTGAACGCTTTTGCAGACGCCAGACTAATAACATGCGTTTTTCCATACCAAAATGTTGCTACGTGACCATATTTGGTATGGATTTTTACCAGGAACTCGTGGAGACTACCAGCAACTGTGATATCCGGCATGTTACCGTCTCTGAAAAGTAACAGAACGAACGTGTAATGTAGTTATCAATTATTCCAGGTCATAATCAGATGTCAACAAACCTAAACAACATTCACATACTAGAACCAACAACCCTAGACTGGCACAATCAGAGCGATTATTAATTTGTTTTTGTAGTTTAAAATGACACAGTCCCCGTACAATTTTTGAAAGTTCCTCTTTGTGCTCGTCATATTAAAGCGGAGGGGTTGTCGCGAGCGTGTCCTTGATACTTGAGTTGCAAGTGGCGTATACAACAGATTGTTTATTTACATCAAAACACAAGTTCCTTGTAGTAGTAATATGGCCAAAAATAAAAACAGCCGTTATTTGGCCATCTTTGATCTGATTGTGAAACACACTGATATGTATGATGTATGTGTACATAAATTGTGGAAGTATAACAGTAAGGCCAAAAAGTCAAATGGCTGTCAATCGCCATCCTTGACCAGATTTTGAAACAAATTGTCATGGACATGCATCCTAACATATATAAAGTACATGTATGTGCCAAATTTGAATGAAAACTGACAGAGCACGTCCAAGATACCGCAAAAAAACAACAAGATTCCTGCCAGTCGACCATCTTTGATCCAATTGCGAAATAAATCGTCATGGATATGTATCCTAACATGTATAATCTATGTACCAAGTTTGAATGATAACTGACAAAGCATGTCCAAAATACAACATTTTCAAAAAACAAGATGGCTGCCAGTCGGCCATTTTGAATCGAATCGCTAAACCACTGCATGCGCATATGTCCCACATAAGTTACTAGGAACATGCAAAGAATGAACGGAATTGGTCCACAGGATTCTGAAATATGACTCTGAACAGACTGACGCACGGACGGACGGACACACGGACGGACGGACAGACTCAGGAACTCACGGATGGTCATGGACATGTATCCTAACATGTATAATCTATGTACCAAGTTTGAATGAAAACTGACAAAACATGTCTAAAATACAACATTTTCAAAAAACAAGATGGCTGCCAGTCGGCCATTTTGAATCGAATCGCTAAACCACTGCATGTGCATATGTCCCACATAAAGTACTAGGCACATAGCTTTTCTGTGCCCATAGAAATCCTAATGTCTGAAAATAGCATATTTAATGACGCCAAATGTATCAGAAATTACGAATATACCATCACAAAGACTGAAGACTGACACAAGAAGAGCTATGGAGCCACATCTAGCACCAGGTACGCATATGCATAATTTAATACATACATTTTGTTTACTGTGTTTGTACAAATTTGTCATACAATCATTTGTGAATGATATACATTGGAATCAAATTCTATTTTTATTTATATTGTTTCTTAATATATTATAAATACAAATTGTACTTACTCAGAATTGGTTGGATTCATTCCTGGTATTCTAGCAAGCATTTGTTCCTACAAGTTAACGGACACGCTTATTACGTCATGAAATTACACAAAACAAAAATAAAAACACACTGGTATTAACCGTGTGGTGCGTATTATGTTGTAGAAATGTCAACGGCCACGAGTGTTATGACCTCTGTATTCTGTATTCCATGTATTGCCTATTGCTGCATGTGTAAATACGCATGTATTCTTTGTATGTTTACAAATATATCCCTGCCGAAATGTCTAAAGTAATCCTTGAAAGACATAGAATGGACATGTATCCAGTAACAACTACCGAGCTACGACCCTTGCAAAATCCAGATCAGAAATATCCACCGGACTTTGATGAAAAAAATACTTGTATGCAGACAAGTTTGGATGGGGTGGGGGATTAGCAATAGTGCATTTTGTATATACAGCTTTATAATACTGTGTTACATAATATCAGAAACCAAAAACACATAGAATTTCGTTTAACGTTGTATATTTTCCGTAATTCAAAGCCCGGTTAACTGATAATAACAAAATAGTTACTAAGTTTGTACGTTAAACAAAAATACAAATATATGTTGCCCGTAACTCGAAGTTCTGTTAATTGCTAGTTGGACATCGAGTTACAATTTGAACGTGATTTCACAAAAGTGGACATAGTTTATGGAATATAAGCGTGGTCAGTTATGTAACCAGGTGTCCGTACGAACTCGAACAACTCAGCATCTCATTTAACAAACACAGTAGTCGTATTCTTCATTGCACGCCGCGTTTAATACAACGTTGAACCGGCCCTAGTCTAGTCTATGTGACTATCATTTACGAATACCAATGACTGGTGAGAAAAACAACTTAACAAAACAAGTCAGTCATTGGAACCAATACAATACAAAGCGTATGTCATACATTTTCACTGTTCCACCAGCGCGGGGTAAACCATAGACGTTGTCAGTCGATTACAGCATCTGCTTACCTGTTTACTTCCAAACAGTGTGCCTAGATAAAACACAGCGACCACAACAACCAATAGAACGACAACAATGATGACTAGAGCAGTCATAATGCGATGCTTGATTCAGATAACAGACAGAATCAGAATCACGACACTGTCAGACACGAAGTGGTGACGTCACAATGAGGTTAAACTTTTGAACCCGAAGGTCATTCCTTGAATAGACGATTATTCCATCTTAGAAGGTTAAATAACGCCAGCCTATGTATTATTATATCGTGCTTAAAAATAAATCGGAAACACACTGATATTAGCGGCCTATTACAAGAGGGTAAACAAGACTCGGTCTATGAATAATAAACAACGTCAATGTAGAATGGTTGGAAGTCGCATGTAACTGATTAAACCCCCTAGGAAGGTGATTAAATGTAATATCCAGCATATTTGTAGGGCACTTTCACCCTGCTCAGGTTGAACATCGGTATATCCTTCTGTTCGAAATTGATATGGCTATAACTTTTTAGTTTGAAATTCAGGAGCTGGGTTCTGTATCGTTTCGTTACGAATACTCAGGTTTTTTTTGTTGGTTTCAATTTTGCATGAATATGATTTTTTGTTATTAGAGGCCAAAGTTAATTTGTGCTTGGTGTTATTTCATAATAATTCCAGTTTTCCTCTTCTTCCACCAATTATTCAGAAGTTTGTATAAAAGAACCGCTCAACGGAAATGGTGCATTTCTCTGATACTTGGGACTAATCAGTGGCGGATCCAGGGGGCAGGGGGCCATGCCCCCCCCACCCCCAAACGCATGACGATTCATATCATCTGGATTACGCATAGCTTTTCTTCAATTTACGCTCTGTATATCTTAAGCGAAGCTTGAACCCCCCCCCCCCCCAATACATTTTGCTGGATCCGCCACTGGGACTAATATGAACTGGTACACCTGACTTTCAATATTGTGATTGGAAACGTGGCTGTTAGTTTGTTTAAAGCAAAACCGTTTGGCGACTGAAATGAATAAAATATATGTAAAATGTATTTTTGCACTATAATTAGTGTTTAAAAAATGGCATTAAAGACTCTCAAATGTTTTCTTTTCGAACCACTAATCCTCTTACTCTGAATTTTTGAGTAGATTAAAGTTTGTCTATGCTGGATTTAGGAAAACCGAGAAGTGCTCTTTTTAACATATGTCATATGGTCTAAGTGATGCGCTTTTTATTCATATCATTGATATTTTTTAACAGATATCACAAATAAAAAGTACAGCAGGTTACGTGACGTTCTGTGCCGTGATTATTTAGTCCCCGTTCGGATACTGTCTGAAAATGGGTACTTATGGTTTGACCTCTGTGCATTTAACGTTTCCAGAACATATTCGATACCGTATACAAATATTTTTTACCATAGTTGATTCATAACGTCTTTGTTTTTAAAGAGAGTAAGTTTCGTTGTATACAATATGTTGATGCTCGACGTTTTCTTGTGTGAAATTATGTCTTTTTCACCTTTTGTCATCGAGGGACTGTGCCGTGACTTGTAAACTGACTCGTTTTTTTCTGTTCCTCTCATTAACGGTACATTCTTGACAACATGACAACATTTGTGTTTTTGGTAGATTTGAAATACGTTTAGCTCAATGGTCATGTTGAATATACGATTTTGATGATTGTTCGTTAAAAAAATGACACTTATTTTTAAGAAGTAAACGGCGTCGTTAAAAACAAAATGGACGCTCCCAGTTACGATGTTGTACACATTTTACTTCGGTAATTTTTTTTTCTGCTTATTTTGTTTTTCAGGCATATTAATTGCAACAACTATGTATATCGGCAACACAATCAATTGAAATACTGTTTAATGTCACAAGATGTATGATTTTTGGGTCTTGGTTTTGCACGTCATTGTATTCACGACGGCGTCATTTAGGATCACATCATTCTCTCAGTCGTATAATTGTAACGCTTGTTTCTGTTCCGATTACAAGGGAATGGGGTGATTCTCCAATTCCATTTTTATTGGTGATTAAAGAAACTACTTCTGAAACTAATGGGGTGGTTTAATTCTAATTTCATAGACAAATTTTGTTTACGTTTAGACAGCAGTTGTGGAGTTTTGACAGGCGTGTGGGCGTAGCAATCATGCCTCGTAAAAGGTTTCTCCGGTATGTTTTCGGCACTGGTTGAACTACATGGTTTATCTTTATGCACTTCATGGATTTCTTCCTCAATGACGTCTTTTAAAACAAAATCCCAATCAATGTTGTCATCGTCGAATTCGACAAAATCGCCGTAAGCCTTCCACATGGCAATGTTGTGATCCGTGTGCTGGTAATGACGCATGCACAATGACCCAAATCGCTAAGTATCCTGGTAACTTCCAGTGGGTTAATGATATGCACGACTACATCAAAGGGAGTTTATTTTCGGGATAACTTGGCATAAGGTGTCAACGATTTATTTGCCCGTTACGAGGGTTAGTACAATGCTTCCTCTGTGCTATATCTTGGTGTCACTCTCGACAGATCACTTACTTGGAGACCTCACATTAATAATATTGTTAAAACAATTAGTAAAATGATTGGACTCATTTCATATCTGCGTCACTACCTACCCAAATCACTTATAATATTACTATATAATTCACTCATTCTTCCACACATAAGCTATTGTATTGAAATATGGGGCAACACTTTTAGTACCGTTATAGATCCAATTTTAAAATTACAGAAAAAATCTATTCGCTTAGCCACTTTTTCAAATCCCCGTGCAAGTAGCTCACAACTCTTTAAAAGATTGGGCATTCTTGATGTGCATAAATTATGCAAGTTCCAAACGTGCATGTTTATTTATAACCTGAAGGGCGATCGTTATGCTCGTTCTCTGGGTCATTATGCCTCTTCAATCTCTCACTCTTATTTGACACGTTCAGTTATTTCTGACAAACTTGAAATTCCAAAAGTAAAACTAAGCTCAACTAAAAACAGTTTAACATATTCATTAGTAAAACACTGGAATGATCTTCCAATTTCCATTAAAACATTAACATCAAGAAATCGCTTCAAGCTTACCCTAAAACAATTTCTTTTAAATAATTGAACATCAATTTTATTGTTATTTCTCTATCATTCAATTTACAGTATTGTCATTTCACTATTACCACCATATTTCATATAATTTTTCTCCTTATGTATTATGTAATCTTAAACAATATATTAATATGATTTATGATTTCACTGTCCTTATCAGTTTTTTTTCTGCTATCAGTGAATATGCAAGGGCGAGAGACTAGATTAGTTCTACTAGAACTACCTCTCTTGTCCTCGCCAGATAGTTATGTATATCTCTATCTTCGTTTTGTACTTTGTAATGTAATTTATCTGGTGAAATAAAATTGTATTGTAATTGTAATACTAAGCGTTTCCAGACCGGTGATAGAGGGACTGTGACTTTAGACATATCTTGACAGATTGCATTCAAATTCCACACATATATCTGCACATCAATTTGTTTCACAATCTGATTCAAGATGGTCGAATGACGTCAATTTTTAAAATCAAGCTTTTCTGGAATTGGGGAACCAGATACCGACTGTTTACAGATAGATTTTGTTCAAATTTGGTACGTATACACTGTACAATATGGGACCTTGAAGCTGATCATTTTGTCTTTCAGATCGGGTTGAAAATGGTCGATCGGTGTTTTTTTTGTTCTAATTAATGCTGTTTCAGAGCAATATCTGTCATTATGGACAAGTATTTTTTTGATGATCAGTAGTCTGGGGGCCAAAATTCCAAAGCCCCCTATAAAATGAAATTCGTATCACCCCCCCCCCTGTGAAAAAGGTTTGACACTTTTTCTGGTTTGTGTGGGTTCCCATGAGTGAATCTAGGGTGGATGTGGTTTGTCACAGTGGTAACATTTATAAATATGGACAATTTTCTGAATCATATGAAAATTTTATTTTTTTCATTCTTGAAAAAATGCGGTAAATGCGATAATTTTTCAATGTGCATACTATCATCATGTGCATTTAATTTATGAACTCAATTATGATTTAAATTTATTTTTTCGTTTAAAATACTGTCTAAAATATATAATCCCCATATAGTTTATAAAAAAACATAGAAGCCCTGCCCTTTTATTTAAATAACGTTGTTACTCTTCTTATAATGTTGAATTTGTTCAATATTCTTCATGACATATTTATCAATTTATTCATATTTCTAGAATCCAATGATACTTTTCCCTGTAAGACACTGATTACCCCCTTGGTATATGCGTGCGAATATCATGTTTAGACACAGACCTAGAGCCAGTTAATTGGAGATACTATTATCCAACTGAACTATATATTTCATTATACACAAATTGTTCACTAAATTCACAGTGTGAAGGCGATATTGTAATCATTTAACGTATGCTGCTTGTATAGGTAAGTAAATTTCTCATTCAATTCTTTCACATCGCATCCATTTTGATCTTGTTTTATACAGATATATACCATGTTTGAAAACATGTGTGGCAGTATAAAAAATTATGTTTTAATGCATTTAATGATAATCAAAAAATAAAGACGACTTTAATTAGTCAAATGTAATATAATTGGTCAATCATATGTGCAGTTGGTCAGAGTAACAACAGTCAGTTGTCTGTCAATGTGCTATTTTTTTAGGAAGTTGGCAAAATAGTTTCAATAACTGTGATATGAAAGTAAATCCATTGAGCAAAGCAATATATTTTATCTTCAAAAGTTTGATATAATTCGGAATTTCAAAGTACCCCATTAGATGTGGTATATCATCGTTATGCTCTGTCACCACGAACTTGTTTGAGATATGTATATATATATATATATATGGCATTTTATATATATTTTATATATTTTACATATGGCATCATCATTTGTCCCTACTATGCCGAGAAGCAAACATTTTTTTTGGCTTTATATTATGATATAAGAAATAAGTGTACAAATATAATAATTTTGCATGTCACGACAATCTGATGTGACTCTATGTTTTATTTGAATCTCCATTCAGATAGCAGCAAGAACATAAAGAAATACAATAATGGCTGATGACTTTCCTGAGACCTTGACCCTTCTAACAAAAAAACAGGGCTCCGTCTTAGGGCCATTATTGTTCTCAATGTACATGCGTCCATTGGGCGAGTTATTGCGACGTCACGGCGTAAAATATCATTTTTACGCCGATGACACACAGATTTATTTATCGGTTTCTGAAGATGATCAAATTCGCGCCCGGGTGATACTTCAGACATGTATTCAAGACGTTAGCGATTGGATGTCTTGTAATTTCCTACTTTTGAATGTGTCGAAAACTGAATTTGTGTGCATGTCGTCTCGGAGATTCTCACAAGACTCGTGTCCTTTGTCTAGTATCGCAATTGGTGAAGAATTGGTTAGTGCTTCGTCAAGTGCTAGAAACTTAGGTGTCTTGTTTGATTCGCAGCTATCTATGGAAACACACATTTCTACTATTTGTAGATCTGGATATTCCCATCTAAGAAATATTAATCGTATTCGTAAATCATTATCCCAATCTGATACTGAAAAGTTGGTACATGCATTCATATCTTCTCGCTTAGACAGCTGTAATTCATTATTGTCTGGTCTCCCTGTAACTAAGATAAAACCTCTTATTCGTGTACAAAATGCAGCAGCCCGCCTTGTCACTCGTGCTCGAAAATATGACCACATTACAGACATTTTTATTAAACTTCATTGGTTACCAGTTGTACAAAGAATCAATTTCAAATTACTTTTACTAGTGTATAAATCTTTGTATGGTTTTGCCCCAAATTATCTATGTGAATTAATCGAATTTTATGTACCTAGTCGTAGTTTAAGATCTGAATCAAAGTTTCTTATTAAAACTCGTCAGGTGTGTAGTAAAAAGTCCAAGGTGTTATACAAAGACCGTGCTTTTGAAAATTTAGGTCCTAAACTTTTTAATGAATTACCTCTGTCTGTTCGTTCTAGTCCTTCAGTAGACATTTTTAAATCCAGACTGAAAACGCACTTATTTAAATGTGCTTTTAATATTTGACTGATTGTTTATTGTATCAGCGCCTTTGATCTTCATATGTTGGAATTGTTGCGCTTAATTAAATAAAGTTATTATTATTATTTATTATTAAAAAAACCTCGCCTGGTTAGTGACTGGTCTAAGTGTATAATTTGCCAGGTTTCGACACCTGAACAGCTTAGGACTACAACTCCAGCAGGACTAAGTCTTTTCATTGTGTATATCTTGCTAGAAGAGACCATGTTTATCAGAGATTACAGTCTTTGGATATTGATTCATTATTGACATTGCCACAAGTACATTATCATGCACGATGTCACCAGTCTTACTGCAGCAAAACCAACCTAAAGCCATTTATGCATCAAGGAATAAGTTCCAGTCCATGTCCAATGGAGAACCAAGCACATCCATGGAGTCCAGTCAGTGTGCAAGCTCGCGCAGTCAAAGATCTACCCGTCAGCCTGTTAACTGGAATGTGTGTATAATACGTCAGAAGGTTTATAACAAGAAGGACAAGAATCTGTCTCAAATACGAACTTTTGGAGGGCAACAAACTCGATTCGAAGCAGCTGATAACAAGGAAGATGATACTGTCCTGAAGAGGATAGCTGGATTGGACTTAATCGCATATGAAGCAAAATACCACAAAGGTTGCTTTAAGAGTTTCACCATAAAACGAAAACCAGAGTCTAAATTTTCACTTACCAGTGACAAAAAAGACGAGGATATATATCAAGAATGTTTTTGTGAACTAATTTCTGAGGTTGAAAATGACATTCTTATAAACAGAAAAGCATTTTCTATGTCCTACTTGTTACAGAGATACCGTAATCTTCTGAAAGACAAAGTTACAGGCAGTGAAAGTTATCGAAGCGAAAAGTTAAAAAAGAGACTTTCAAACTATTTTGGTACAAACATTTTGTTTCAACAACAGCCTGACCCAAGTAAACCTGAATTGGTCTATAGCAATAAAGTATCGCTCGAAGATGTCATAAACATTGCTGCCAAATTCCATTCAGAGTTACAACATGAAGATGAGACTTCTGTGAGCACTTCCAGGATGAGTGATATTGATACGACTTCAAACACATCTACACTTTTCCATGCATCACAAATAATTTGCAAAGAACTCAGAAAGTGTGAGGGGTTGGAGATTAATCCAGTAGATAGTTCCACAATCACGTTAGAACAAGCAGTTAACATGATTCCAGATAATGTGTATAGATTTTTGCATTGGATCTTCAAAGGGAATGATGGTGATGAACCTATAGATGAGCACTATTCTTTGAGAACATCCAACAACAGGAATCTACACAGACAGATATTATCAGTTGGTCAGGACATGATCCATATAGTGTCCAGAGGTGCAAAACGTACACCTAAACATGTTGGGCTAGCAATGTCCATACGACATATGACAGGATCAAATCAGGTAGTATCAATGGTACACAAGCTAGCACACTGTGTCAGTTATGAAGACCTGGAGAGAATTGACACTGCTATTGCAATGGATCAACAGAGGAAAGCAGCTGCAGATGGTGTCATAATTCCATCAAATATACAGCATGGAGATTTTGTTCAGTTTGCTGCAGACAATGGTGATATCAATGAAGAAACATTAGATGGGAAACACACAACCCATGCTACAACTATGGTAATGTATCAGCACCAGAATTCAGTAATTACGGAAGGCTGTTTTGGAATAGTACCAACTGAGATGCAGGGGAAAATAATACCACCTAGACAACGAGCACATAGTAACCCAACAATTTGTCACACAATCCTACAGTACAATCGTCATGGAAGACGTCCTAATCCAAATCTTCTTGGAAAAGTAGACAGTAAATGGTTTTCTGATATTGAATCATGTGAGCAAGCTGCTAACATTGATTTACAATGGCTTATTGTTAGGTGTTGTCCTATAAAGCTATTTGAAGTTGAATTTGAAAGGCTTACTACCCAGCAAATCCCTGGATGGACAGCTTACAGTGCAATGATTTCCTCTACAGTACCAAAAGTAACATCAATTGGGTACTGCCCAATGCTTCCAGCATCACCTACTGAATGGAGCACTGTGTATACAGTGATGACAAATGTGTGCCCAATGCTTCCAGCATCACCTACTGAATGGAGCACTGTGTATACAGTGATGACAAATGTGTGCCCAATACTCCCAGCATCACCTACTGAATGGAGCACTGTGTATACAGTGATGACAAATGTGTGCAAGATGACTAGGATACTTGGGCAAGATTACAGTGTCCTGACATTCGACGAGGCTATATACTGTAAAGCCAAAGAAATTCAGTGGAGGTGTACTGAAGAGTTTAACAAAACAGTATTGACAATGGGTGGTTTCCATATAGCACTAACATTCCTGGCAGTGATTGGAAAGAAATATGCTGACAGTGGTATTGAAGACATCCTTATAGAATCACAGGTGTATGGCAGCAGTACAATAAGTAATCTACTGAAAGGCAAAACTTACAATCGTGGAGTAAGAGCTCACAAACTGGTAATGGAGGCCCTGTTCAGACTAAGGTGGCAGGCATTTTGTAAGTGGATACAAGGCAATGAGATAGATTGTGATGTTGACTTCATCAACGACAAACTTCAAGAGTGTCAGTCTGCTGTTTTGAATGATAACATACCTAGTCTGGAAGTAGCGCTCTCTCAGTTAAGTGACGCCATCAATATTGTGCATGATGCACTTAACAGATTCTGCATTACAAGAAGTGCATCATCACAAACATTCACTTTCTGGAATGATTACATCGAAATGGTTAATATCCTATTGCGATTCATAAGAGCTGAACGAGCAAGCAACTGGGAACTACATCTGGCAGCAGTTATAGAGATGTTACCACTATTCTTTGCCTTTGACCGTACCAACTATGCCCGATGGGTGTCAGTGTATATAAGTGACATGAAGCTTCTACCAGATTGTTCCCCCGAAGTACATGCACAATTTGTACAAGGGAATCATGCTGTTGCTCGTTCTACAAATAAGTATAGTGAAGTCTGGACAGATATGGCACTCGAACAAACAGTAAACCGTGATAGTAAGGTAAAAGGTGGGATTGTTGGGTTTACTTTACGACCAGGAGCCCTTGCTAGATGGTTTATCACTGCTCATGAACGCACATCTATTACAACCTCTATGAAAGTGATGTGTGATATGGTGGGAGAAACACATGCAAAGCACAAAGAAGCTACTCCAGGCCGCATACAGCGCGAGGAAGGAGATGTCAATAAGATAATTAGCACTGTCACTAACTACATGGCAGACCCGTTTGACATAGAAGTGGACCTGGCATCACTTACCAACATTGCCACTGGCATAGTGATACCACCAGCAATTTCTACTCGGTTTATAAATGCCAGAGACATATGAATGAAAGAAATGAATCAATTTGTGGAAGACAGACTAAATACAAACAGAATAGGATTTTTTCAACCATTGAATAGACATAACATAAACACATTCGCATCTATGGGCAAGAAAATAAAGAAGAAGGTTGGTGGAGAGCAGACAGTGGCCATCAATGCAGATAGAGAGTTGTTTAGTCGGCTTGTAGTGGCTGCTCAAACAAGAGAAATTAATCTCAAAGATGTTTTCAAACATGAGCTGTCCACAGTTCCATATGCATTGGCCCATGCTGATGGTTCTCTGCTAAAAACAGCAAAAAGTAAGCTACAGCCTGAATTAGAGAAAGAAGCGAAATCACAACACCAATTGCCAGCATCCAACATTCCAACAGCATGGATGATAGATGGCATGGCTATTCTGCAGATGGTTAAACAAGGAGGTGCATCCTGCTTCGGGGAACTTGCTGAGGTGCTTTTCAAAATAGTTCACCAACCACTACAGAGATATGAATGCTGTACAAGAGTAGATATCGTTTTCGATAGATACGATGCAAAATATTCCATCAAGGCTTTTGAGAGCCCGAAGGCATCCCTCACAGAGCTATGAAGTTACAATTCATGGCCCTAACACACCAATACCAACACAGTGGAGAAAGTATATTGGTAATCCTAGAAATAAAGAACAACTGGTAGACTTCTTATCAGAAACATGGTGCAAAATAACACAATTGTTACTTAAACCAGATGAGAAAATTATAGTTGCAGGAGGGTTCAAGGATGGTCTCATTGCTCGCATGGCATCTACTGGTGGAGTTGTTGATGTCGAAGATCTGTTCTCATCACATGAAGAAGCAGATACCAGGCTTTTACTTCATGTTGCACATGCTTCAGAAGAATACCCTCGAGTCGTGGTGTGGTCTCCAGATACTGATGTTGCAGTACTCTGTGTATACTTCAATCACTCCTTGGAATCTGTCCAAGAACTATGGTTCCATACTGGTGTGAAGGATAAATCTCGATTCATACCCACCCATTCCATATCTGATGCATTAGGTCAACAATTGTGTAAACTGTTGCCAGCAGTACACACATTAACTGGATGTGATTCCACCTGCAGTCTTGCAAGGGTTGGCAAACTTAAGCCATGGAAGCTTGTCAGGAAGAACCCAGACAAGTTTGGAAGCCTTATGGACTTTGGCACACATGTTGATATACCTCTGATAGAACTGACATCAATAGAACTTCTGATAACTATTATCTGTGATGCGACAGCTGACTCGGCGGATGTGAATGGTGTGTGGCATAAACTTTTCTGTCGCAGACAAGCAAAGAATGAAGCCCTTCCACCTACATCTGATAGTTTAGAGCAGCATTCCAAACGTGCAAACTACCAAACTTATATATGGAAGCAAGCATTGGAGGCTCAGCCAGTCATTCACTCCCCTATTGGTAATGGATGGCATTACAGTGGCGATGGTCACATGTTTCCGACACTAATGACACAGTCACCTGCCCCTGAAGCTCTTCTAGAACTCATTACATGTGGGTGCAAGAAAGCAAAGTGTGAACGAAACTGCAGTTGTGCGAGACAAAGCATGGCATGCACAGATGCCTGTTTATGTATGAATGGTGATGATTGTAATAATCCACATAAAGTCGCTATTAGTGTTGATCCAGAAGAATCAGATACAGCGGACGACTCTGATATGGATATGGACATATAAAATACTTGTGATATTAGCTGTGATGATAATGGCATTATTATTGTATAGCTGTATAGTTTGTGTGTTATCATTTAGAATTAGAATATATCTTGTACACGAGTCATATGTATTTCCATATAGAACTGTATACAACTGATGTATTGCAGATATACACTGTAGAATTATTTTTCTATTATTTCGTGGAAATCTTTATTTTGTCATATTCTTATGTTTTGCATTTCATAACTTTACTATACCATGTAAACTATCATTTCTATGTTTTTTTGTCCTTTGAAATCATTTTGCGAAATTATTTAAGTTCATCAATTAGTACATAACTTGGAAAATTGTTTCTTTATTGGTATGTTAATTTCGTAGTAACATAATTATGACCTGTGTAAGTTACTATCTAGTAAATCAACAAACTATGCCAAAAATATATATTCAGTGCATTCTCAACCTTTTAACTAAGGGTAGACCATTACAAACTCGGGGCGGTGACAGCAGAATTGGAAAAACAATTGCACACGAAAAAAATTATGGGAAAAGGGGGGAAAAGTAGCATATTGACAAAACAAAAATTTGCACAAAACTAAATGAAGAAAACAAATATGATGCACAGTTGTTCTGCCACCACCCCCAGCTTTTCCAATGGATCACTCCTAAGCAATACTATGTACAATAAGAAATACAATACATAACCTTGATTAACAATGTTGGATGACTGGAATTTGTTTTTACTGATTAAAAACAACAATATTCAAACCAGACAATTTTCGTTATTTTATGGTGAAATTTAGAGTTTGTCAAAAATCGTTTTTTAACAGTGTACAACAATCCTCGAAATCTACACCTTGCTACCACTTTTTAGGGACACATCCCCCCAAATAAGTTCCCAAAGGGCACTTCTATGAATAAAACATGGTTGTTGCTTTTCACAAGGGGGGTGCTACGTCTGTGAAAATTTTCACTCTGGGCCCCCAGACTACAGCTACAAAATGAATGAATGTCATGTCGAGTAACAATGCTAACCACAAGAACGCAATATTAACTCTATTAACAATGATGTGAACACTGATGACATTAATTCGATCTGAAGGCACGTCAAGACAAGCCAGGTGTCAGCATCCTATATTTTATATTTTTATAATACATCAAACCCTGCAAATGGAAGTATGCATGGAATCATGGGAAGACACGGTGTGCATTGTGATAACTGTCATAAATGTGATTCACAGGTCATACTTGTTTTCAACAGGACAGTGAGTTCTACCAGGCGTGCTTGTAATTTACATAACAAAGGGTGTTTATAACTTTGGAGGGAGAATTGGAATCTACCAGGTGTGCTGTTATTTGAATAACAAAGGGTGTTTATGATCTACTGAGTTGCCTACGCGACCCAGTTGCTAGAAAGATCACATTCTGATTGGCTTATGTGGAAACTCATGCCTATAAAATGGACAGACTCGGGACAGTTAGTGTCCATCATTTCAACTTGGTGTTCTGTGTGTTCTGTGTGAGTTATCAGCAATGTACACTTCCCTAAGCAATCCCCTATTTTAGTGACTTTATTCATTGTATTTTTCTGTGTTTTATTTCTTGTAATTATTTTGAGAGGTATTTAAGCCAGGAGCTTTAACTCGATATTTTGGCGTATGTGTATTTCATTTCCAGTACTATTGTCTTGTCTACCCCATACTAGCAGTGAAAGAACCCCCTGTCCAGTGTGAGTTCTGTGGGTGCCCTATCATTAGCGATAAGCAGGCCTTACACTGTGACACCAGGATTACACACAATCATTTAATTTAAGTAGTGGTGTCAAACATGGATTAAATATCTACGTGATTATTATTTCAGATATTTTGTAAACTCAATATCAGTTAGTTTAGATAATACAAATTTGAAATAATTACTTTTCGCAAATGATGTATTTATGTAAACAGATTCAACAAAATGACAAGAAAATAGTCTAGTGCCACTTTAGCAATTGCAAACTATTTAATGATAGTTATAAGTCACAATTAGAACATGACAATATTTACAATTTTTATTAACGGATTATTAAATTTAACTAAATTTATAGCACAGTTGCTATGCTACATTGATAAATATAGACGTCTAACATTTCAAAATCAGGATGTCGTTAAAGGAATCCTCTTTAACGTTCTTGTACACACCCCTGGATTTTTACTATTACTAATAATTCATATACAGACTATAGTTGATGACAAATCTGAAACACACGAGAAAATTGACGACCAAACGCTACATACATACATACATACAAAAGAAATTGACATTGAAACGTCACTGGCTGCACCTAACTCACGCCACTCGTTTGTAATAATGGAATGACAATATCTTGAATGCAAATTGAACACAACTTACCTGAAACTGGGGGTGGTGATACAAACCCACCCCGCAACTCCCCTCTTCTTCTCTTCGAATTTATGGAAACATCATTCATTTTGACAACTTTCAACCAAATCTGCTTTTACGTGTTGAAAAATGACAGGAAATATAGTTTGTCAGGTGTGGTTGATGTGTCGCAATAAATTGAAGTTACAGCCCCCACCCCGAGTGATGAACAAATAAAGATTTCATGACAGTCACCTTCAACTCGTTGACTAGTAGAAACCAATTCACCTATGTTCAATTACCCGCCATAGACTCTGGTCAGTCAAAATGACTATTTTGAACTGTAGGAATTAATCTGTGATTCAGCCAAAGGCGAAGAAATAAATCTAGGTCAGGGGAAGCTCTATAATTTCCAGATTTTTCTTCACGTCCCGAACCACGTGCCTAAGGCCAAGAGGCACAGCCATATTGGCCTACTCGTCACTCTAAATAGTAGTTTATAAATAAATAAATAAACGCTGCTCGAACTGATAAGTATGATATATTGAAGATAATATTTGGTAATCGTAGTCCTAAATAACTATTAAAAATAGCTAGACGTTTTGGCTATCGATAAAGAGCCATTGCTCGAAACGTCTAGCTATTTTTAATAGTTATTTAAGACTACGATTACCAAATATTATCTTCAATATATCATACTCGTCACTCTGTTTCTCTCTACGCACCGAACGGAGATGAAACTGGAAGCCTGATGTTTCCTGTTCGAGTTTTAGCTTGGGTTGCTGTCGGTGCCCGGCAGCAGACGTCGTGGCTGGTAGGATAAGTTTTTTTTTATTTTTTACCTCTGCGTCTCCCCTTTTGTGTGTATATGTGTATAACAAAGAAGAAAACTCGGCGACGCAAATTTGACCACTTCGTTTTCTTTGTGTCAACTTACAACTGTAATTCGTCTCCCTCATGCATGTCTTGTTCATTTTTACCAATGTGTTTTTAGAAGCAATGGCAGTAACGCCATAGACTTCTAGTTGCCGGCTTTGTCCCTTCATTTTATAAGGAGATTGTGTAGAGATTGTGATCATAATTTTCAGGTGTGAAACCCACATTCCTCACACGACTTGCCTACAAGACTCAGACTTTGGTTGGGGACCTGTCTGAACTAATTGCGTCCCTTGTAGGTTAGGTAGGTCAAATGTAGAGGAGCAGGTTGCCTCCACTGCAGTTGCCTCTTGTTTTGGCAAGCCGGAAGAAGCACATTAGCAGGCTTTACTGGCAAGCACGATGCTTCCTCCTGGGATCCCCTCGATCCCAGCCCTACCTTCCCATTTATTTCTGGGAGGTAGGAGGGGCACAACCTGGTGGCACCAGTCTCCGCCGAGGCCTAGTCCACAGATAGCCAACGGGAGGGGCTTGTGGTCAGGTCTCTGAGCTCGGAGAGGACTAAGCACATCAGGGATTTGTACGGCGAGTACAACCTCGGGCAGCCCCTCAGAGTATGTTTTTCATAATGACTCTGTGAGCATCGATCCTAGTGACCCTATGTTCAACCCCCTCGATTATGAAACAGTCGCTCTCAGTAGGACTGTCTCTTCTGGGATCCAGACAGCAGGATCCAAAGCAATACCAACAGCAGGACTGTCCTGGTCTGGCCGAGTGCTGAACGTAGGTGGGAAACGCACAGACAGTGTTGATGGGCGGACCTTGGTCCCCCGCGGGATAGAGGTCTAAGTCCTTATGCTGGACCAAGAGAGATGAGATCAGAGCCAGTAGAGTCTAGAGTCAAATCTCGTGCCCTGATCGGATTCTTGTACAGGCCACACAAGGTCACACCTCAGTGCAGAGAGATCGCCCCCAATGTGGAACCGCCAAACCAACACATCTCTTTTGCACTGATTGCACCGGTGTATTCCAGTTTGGAGACAGCGCGTGACCAGTCCCTGGACACTCCATGTGGCAATATATGCAGTTACAAGAACCCGCTGCAATCTCCAGCCCCATTCGGGGCACTACCAGGGTACCCCAACAAAGCGGGAACAATCTGACAGGAGATTGATAGTTTGCTTACAAAGAATAGGCGACCTGGCGTTAAGTCTGCAAGTATTCGCAAGCTTCTATTCGCAAGTATTTGTGGTTCCAAAGCCTACAGGTGGCTTTGCCCCCGTTCTGGACTTAAGCAGACTAAGTTAATGTGTGCTTCCTATAAACACCAAGCACTGTATTAGTCTCCATGTTCTGTTTCTACTGGTTAGCCTCACTAGATTTGAGTGATACTTACCCGCACATACCTATACACCCAGTGAGTCAGCGACTCCCTTGATTTGCCCAATTGGGCCTAGAAGTCGAATGCAGGGTGCCCCCTTCGAGTTTTGCAGGGCTCCATATGTATTCACTAGAGTATGGAAATAGGTGGTGCTACTGCTGTGCCGACACATCACATGTGTACACATCAACGTGTACCTGGATGGCTGGTTGCTACACAACCCAAAAAGGGCAATTAGTCAAACACCAGATTTTCTAGACCAGTTGTGCTTCCTACTAAATCGAGCAAGTCCCACCCTAAGCCAACACAGCAATGTTTTTTGACAGGTAGTTTGACAATGAGGTGGGCTTGGTACGGTAGCCACAGACCCGTTGCCTAGTCGAATGCCTAGTCATGGTTCCCTTTGTGTCCCTTCAAGAACAGATGTGGATCATCGTAGGGCAGTTCCCCCAGGCCGTGTTACGCAGCCACACATTACAGTGCACGTTTGTTACAACACCAGGCTCTCTTATAGGAACTGTAAAGACAAGTAACACTCTCGGACCAAGCAAAGGATGCCTTGCAGGGGGACCCACTCGCCATGGCTATGACTCTGAAAGCGGATGCTTCCCTCACATGTTGGGAGCGCATCTATTGGACAAACAAGCCCAATTGAAAATATGGCCCCTGCAATATTTTTAGAGCTGCCATATCAACTGGCTCGAACTGAAAGAAGTGTGCATAGCACTTTTTCACCTTCTACCCATAGTTCAAGACTACAGAGTCTTGCTTCGCATGGACAATGCAGCGATGGTCTTCTATAGCGACAAGGAGAGGGGATCAGATCCTGATCGTTGTCAGTCCTAGTAGAGCAAATTCTCCTTTGGTACCTGGAATACACATAGAACTAGCCGCACACCACCTTCCAGGGGCGAGAAACAGTCAAGCGGACACCCTCTCATGGCAGCTCTGTCTCCAGAACGCCGAGTGGTGGATACCCCAATGGGTAGCCTCCAGACTGTTTCGGCGGTGAGACGGTCCCTTCTCGCTGTTCACCTGGTACTGGAGAAACTTTGATGTGGGTGGTGCCCATTGTTGGAAATGTTAGTCGAAACACCAGAGGTGCTCCCAAACTTCTGGATCTGCTGTCACAACCGGACAGCACACTGCCTTTGACCCCAGTAATTTACATCAAGGCTCTCAAATGACTAACTCAGTGGACTGCTAACGTCCTGGCCATGGCGATCGGGGACCCCACCAACACAGCCTACGTCGTGAAATGATGTGCGTACACTGATTGGTGATCCATGCCATCCCAGCCAGGCGGCTGACTTTCCCTCCATGGTTTGGGCGAAAATTACTTGCCCTTTCGGCGATTGTTGGCTATAGGTCAGCCTTGTCACACACCACACCACAGCCAGTTGTCCAATTATTAGAAGACTTTATTGTTGAATCAGACGCCTAGATGCCGAAGGGGGAACCAACCAATTGAAACCTATCGGTTGGGTTGGCCGTACTAAGCAGACTTCCCTTTGAACCCCTCTGATCAGCACCACTCAAACTTTGGACGTGAAAAACAGTCTTCCTACTCGCCCTGCGCCTCAGATAGGTGTCGGGCTGAGCTAGGGGCCCTGTTCTTCTTGGACGAGTGTGTTGCTTTTATGGACAATTAACTCATGATCAAGTCACAAATCTTGTTACTCGCCAGGAAGCAAACCACAGGACGCAATCCATACCCGATTGTCATCACCCGGCTGGCAACATTGCCAATCCGGAGGATCAGGATGAGTTGCTTCTGTGCCTAGGTTTATGTGTTAAGGCCAGATTAAGCAAGACAGACCAGCCTACCTGACTTCCATGGCCAGGTGGATAACTGCGACCAGGCTCAAGGTTTTAACCGTTCGACTTCACAGGGTCTACAGAGACACCAAGTATGGTCGCATGAGGTCTGTGCGATTGCTAAGTCACTAGCACTAGTGTCAGGTGCCCACCTCGAACATATTCTGAGGGCAGGCTTCTGGAGAATGCAGAACGTCTTTATCAACCACTACCTAAAAGATCCATTGAGGAGGGTCTATTTAGGATGGGCCCCGTCGTAGCGGGTCAGTTCGAATGACCACAGGGATCTTTGCATAGGCGATAAATCAGTCTTAGCAATTTTGCGGACATATTTCTACCATCGGCACCCCCTGGAATTGCTAGGTCTTGCCTTCGACTTATGCCCTTGTGCAGAACTATTTTGGTCTTTATTTTCAAGCTAGTTAACCGAAGATTGATGTTAGGGGTCTAGCATTCTCTGTCACACCGAACCCCGTACCACGGCAGCATTTTGGCTTTTTCACCGGAGATGCCACAGGGAAGGTAAGACACCATTTTCTGCATTGGTCTTAACTAGGTGGTAGTCTATTACTGGAGACCATTATCTTGGACTAGGACACCCTTTTCACCACCACCCACCATAGACTCTGGGTCCCACCAACCACCCCACTTTTTCTGTACGATTGGCTTTGTCTTCGGCGCGGAGAAAAAAAGAACCAGAGTGACGAGTAGGCCAATATGGCTGTGCCTCTTGGCCTTAGGCACGTGCTTCGTGACGTGAAGAAAAATCTGGAAATTATGGAGCTTCCCCTGACCTAGATTTATTTCTTCGCCTTTGGCTGAATCGCAGATTAATGCCTACAGTTCAAAATAGTCATTTTGACTGACCGAAGTCTATGGTGGGTATGAACTATGTGAATAGGCGGGTTCTGGGAACCCTCTGCCTAAATCAACGAGTATGTGAGGCGCCCCAAGTGACTGTAAAATGTGTATTATTCGACATTTCCTATTGTCAAGGATACCTGCACTGAAATTATCAGGAATAAAAGCCGTGTTGATATACAAGTAACGCATGTTAAGTGACAGTCATATAATCATTTCACTACGATTCCTGCTGCTGCAAACATGCTCAAACCACATACGAGCGGGAGGAGGTGTCTGAAAATTTGGAATCTCCCCTTCTCGCTTACCTGTATATAAAGTGATGCACAAAGCACACACCTGGAAAAAAAAGAGTTCACTGCTGGGCCTCTCCTAAAAAATCTGGTGAATTAAAACTGTATCGTACCTTCGGGATTTCCCATCGACATAATTTATTGCCAGTTTGTCAAAATACTTTTAAATAAATGATCCTCGAAAAAAAAACACTCTCCACTTTCCTGTCACAGTTGTTATTATTGCACCCTGTGTCTTATGTTAGTTCTGGCTACAGGCTGTCTTGTATTTATGCATTGTAATTCATCTTGTCTGTTCAATATTTTCTTTTGGAATGTATACAAGTTGTCTGTTTTAACGCTTATCTTGATTTGAACCTTGAAATGTGTATACGAACTGAGGTTGGCTAAAGACTTTGCTTCCCACCATTCCTTGCAGTCAGACTTTGAAAAGTGATAACAATGTATATATATATTTTTTAGTATTTTCGATACTAATCACACAATGATGCTTTGATGTAATTTCAATTAAATTACATATATTATTACATCCTATAATATACTTAACCTCACCCATCCCTGTTAATATAAATATTGTGCTCAAGATGGGTTCGTCAGTGTACAACCAATTAGTGCACATCATCTAATTCAACAGCTCCTCATGGATAATCTAAATCACATCGTCCAAAAGGTAGGGTTTGGCGGTGGGATAAAAAGGATGATCAACAACCCGCATGTGTTTTTTTATAATTTCCAATAGGTACATGTACCAGCTGATTCTTGCATTGTTATCTTTAGATCTCATGCCACTAATCAACCAATGGCTGCTTAGTCTTGCAAGAACCAAATACATTTTTTCTAAAATTTTCCCAGGCGCTCCCTGTCCGAGGGCGTGATCACCTGCGTAAAAGGTGAGGCCAACATGTAGTCTTTTGTTTACTACTTGGCGGCTGTGTACCTGTATATTCTGTGTGTATTTTTATGTTCTAATCTTGGTGTTTTTCCAGTGATTTCTCTAGGTGCAATTCAAATACAGTAGCCGTGTCCTGTTTACCTGGGATTTGCAAGAGTTCGAGCTGGCCAACATGTTATTTTTTGTCATTGTGGTTGATTACTGGCATGTTGATCTCCCATTTTTGAGCCAGGTTTGCAACTTTGTTTAGCATTTTCATATAGCAATCTCGTCATATGTTAACATAGTTGTCTATGAAGTTTCAATTAGTGGTATGAGCCCTTTAAACCACTTGAAAAACAGCTCCAGTGTATTGAAATGTGTTGCGACATCTAAATCTCCCTGGACTTGAATTACTTATGGTATCCCTTGCAAGATTCCTACGAGGATTTATGAGCAGGGAAGCCTTTTTTGGTATTATCTCACTCTCTCGTATTACGGTTGTTCTGGATACATCCACCATAACTATCTCATGAATTTCTGTGCTAGTCATGAATAGCTTGCCACATAACTTGTGTGGCTATCAGCAAGTTTATACACCTTAAAGCATTTGTCCCTTGGTTTGTCCGGGGATAAACAATAGCCTACAATGACCTCTTTTATCGCCACCTTGCGGTGAAGGTGATAGAACTGTTGTAACCAAGTTATCACTTTTGACCGATATTTGTCAGGTCCCTTGTTGCGTTCAAACCATTTAGCATAGCAATTCGTCCCTCTTCTCTGTCTTGGCGTTAATGTTTTAGGGAATATGTTTTGAAATGGTGGTGTTGGTATGTTTTCTGCTTCGGACCAAATCTCGTGTAGGATGGTACTCTAACCTTCTTCATCCATAGAAATATCATACAAGTTAAGATTATGACCATAGGTTGTGCAATTACTCCGTGGGATGTCCAAAAACCCATCTTTCAAATTGAAAGTAAAAGGGCGTCCATTAGCTTTGGGAGAGAGGAAGACGATGTATACAGGCACTCTATATCTACATCACATACCAATCGGATTGGTCCTTGTATTGATTTTCACCGACACACTTTCAATACATTTTGTCATTTCTTAGCACTCATCCTTCATTATATATACAATACACAACAATTCCGCTTTTTTTTAGAAACGTTAGTGCTACACCAGCTTGAATGATATTTTCAATTAGTGAGTGTATAATTTTGAGAGGAGGTTATGGTCACAGGTCGGAGAATTTGTAAATCAATTAGCTTTGAAGAAGGCATAGCATTATACCATCCAATTATCTACACAATAAGCGATATCAGTTTCGCATGATATATAATCATGAACCAGTAAATGCGAGTCATGTCAACTTATTCGTGTCTTTCCATGTATCCCACCTTTGGATACATCATCGCTGTAGTCCACTCTGTAGTACATCGGTTGTCATGCATATCAGTCATATACAGTAAACGTCATGTGTTTATTTATTTGTTGTACACAACAAACTGTTTCTGGCAAACATCATACAGAAGTTTGTAGTACGAAATGTTGAGACTGTTAAAAGCTAGGTATACCTAAAGAACTATTTTAAAATAGACATCAA
Source organism: Saccoglossus kowalevskii (assembly GCF_978046115.1). Classification (NCBI taxonomy): domain Eukaryota; kingdom Metazoa; phylum Hemichordata; class Enteropneusta; family Harrimaniidae; genus Saccoglossus; species Saccoglossus kowalevskii. The sequence goes on from NC_140646.1 coordinate 17,395,116, forward strand.
ATCACTATCAAATAACTTGACGTGTACTAAATAAACTAAATAGTATATCAGTTATAAAAGGAATAACCACTTAAGGCAATGTGTATATATCATTCTGGAATATATAAAACGTGTGAAGCTTGAAGACAATTATATAATATATATATATCAACAGACTATTATATTATATAAACAGTTAATTCAACATGTTTACATAATCAGTCTCTTTTTGTAACTGTAACCCAAATATCGTTACTCGGTATGGTAACGAAACCATATTTCCTGTCAATGGTCTGACCTTCCACCATTCGAAATTTAAACTTTCTACACAATGTAGCTAAGAATACAGCACCCTCTGAGTAGACAGTACGATATCCAGGGCATTTTCGTTTTCCAGCAAACCCGAATGGTTGAAATGAAAACGGGTGACGAGTACTGGCATTTTCAGGCAAAAATCGTTCTGGAATGAATCTGAGAAAAAAATAAAGATACACTATATTATATCGTATGGTATTATGGTGCGCATCCACACCATTGTGTGCATCAATGATTAATAGTCATAAATAGGATATACAATCAGAACATTTAAAATACAACATTACCAAATATTAATTTTGTAAGACAATGGGTCAACTGAAACATTTCATTTGTGCATTTAATAATATCACGTTTTGTTGCCTAAATGAAGCCATTAGGTTCACACATACCAACAAACATTTGATTCCCTATCGTATTATAACATTTAAGAGTATTAACAGCATGGGCGATTAAATATGCTTGTTGGCAATTTGCAATGTTGTCAAGTTGATTGTAGACACTCTATAATATATTATTCAATCAATATATCGTATACCTTTCAGGCTCAGACCATATTTTGTCATCCGTTTGTACAACACCCAATGCAAGCACCATAGGTGTCTAGACATATAATAAGAATGTTATCAGAAATAAAACGTATGTTTATAATATCAATTTGAAATGAGCATTGTTGTGTAAAATATAAATCAAAATTCATAATTATTGAAGGGATTCACAGAATTCAGAACACGAATGTAGGAAAATAGATGGTCAAAATAAATAAACGACACCATCGCAGAAACTAAAAAATAGAATAATCTAATAAGAACCGTCGTTGAATTGTGACGCACTTCATACTCGTGAATATAAATACCAATGACAGTGGTATTGAAATACTTACCCCTTTTGGAATGGTATAGCCCTGTACCACCATGTCTGCATGCATATTGACCCTAGCTGTATACGACGCCAACACAGAGCACCTGATAGACTCGTCAAACACAAATCTCATGTACCTATACAATACAATACAATACAATACAATACAATGCGGTATAAGTCGTTATTCAGTCTGTCCACCCGACAGTACATCACCATGAAGTTGTGTCATCATTTACATGTAAATTTGAATGAACAAAGAAAGACAAAACTGATATCCAGCATTCAAATTGAATCATATGATATCAATGTAATAGTAATAGTTCAGGTAATTCGTGAATATACTGGACTTCATATGCATGCAGAATTATATTCTGCATGTGGTTTGTGACTTTGGACATTAGAATTTCACATGCCCATCTAGTAATTGTCGGTGTGCATTCTCCATACACAATACAGCTGTTGGCACAAGAGCTCGTAAATTTGACTAAAGTCACGAATTTTTAGCTGAACCCATGACGTTGTAGGCATTGAACACTGTTAGACAGTTTAGTCAACAATTCACGTTTACCCCATACATAATAAAAAACATGGAATAACTCACTTCAGTGATTCAAGGTTTACATGGTTTACTTGTTCGTCTTTGCCAATAACATCGATTATTTCCTGGTATACTTTTTCCTGCACTTCTTGATTCTCACACATGTAGTAGATTGTCCACACCATCACTGTGATTGGATAGATACACAATTTTTGAAATATAATATAATAAATCACCATCAAACATCAATATAGTATGACAATTTGTCATTCTATAATTTACGTCAGATATGTTCGAATGTATGTCACAACATGTGTAACATGTCTGTTATAACGAAAATATGTTAATTACAAAAAGCTGTAGTTTGATAGCCTGCAATGAAGTACGTTGAAGCATCTGATATGAGTTCTTCTTCGGACGATGATTTTGCCATCAAAACATCAATAAAAGTCCAATCGTCATCGCTTGGTGGATTATCTCGTCGATGTTGAATCATGGCACGTATAAAATCATGCCATGCCTTCAAAGCTGTAAAATATCACAAGTATTACATTAGCATGAATTAAATATAGCTTTTGTTCATATTGTTCACAGAGGGATGGGTCAACCTATTATTAAGACAACCAGGTAAGTTCAACTAAGATGTTCATGGAATGAATGATGCGATTCTCTTGGTGGTGGAACGCGTTGCTTCATAAGCGATAACATGCAAGTGCTGTTCACATCTGGCTGACTGGACTGCAAGCAAAGCTATCGCTAGTACCAATCGACTCTTGGAAATGTCGACAATAACCAGCCCGGGATAGTGAATTAGGTAGACACTGATCACATTAGAAAGGGGGAAAAGCATGCATACTAATATTAATGAAGACATCTGTCTAATTGTACTGCAAATTACATCAGCCGAAGTGGTGCTAAATACATACAAGTATTATACATTTATAACATATCAGCATAATCAAATTATACAAGATTAATACAAAAATTCAAGGCTATAAAATATGTTCACCCAGCCATTGCTTCCATCGCAAAATGCTATGAATTGTTATCACATAAATTTCCGACATTAATTATTACCTTGAGCAAATTTCTGTCCAGGTTCAGTGTTTTGAGTTATGTCCTGATTCAAAATAGCCATTGCCTGAAAGAAACCAATCTTTAACTATTTATACAATTCAAAGTGTAATCGTAATTTCATAGTTTGAGATTCATATGCATAAATAACGTATTAAACCAACGCATATATCTACAACGTCCAGCATGAGCGTCTGGTGTTATCGATTCATAGTTTTAGCTCAAACTGTTTCGCATACCCACAGTTATATTGCAATTACTAGTCATGTATATACATTTATGTGACATTGTGTTTATTTTGAATTATTATAGGGCCATGACGACAATATATGCCTTATTGTGCACGAGGAGAATACTTTTATGAAACTTTTGTAATTAAGACAGTCATTTTTATTTTACAAAAAAATGGATATATAGCAATGTATACATTTGCAGGTATCTCATCCCCTGAAATTGCAAATTAAATACCTACAAGAAGCTTTCTGAGCCCCACGTTGTATGAATGGTGCCTCAATAAAACCACCACAATATAGCCCAATAAATTTGTACTAAGAGAATGTATAAATGATATGAATTTTAGTATATACATACAACTTGTATGTAATTCATATTTTGCTGCTGTACTTACAGTTTCATAGTGACGTAACATGGTGATAGCTTTTTCGTCATCCTTGAAGAAATCTCCATACGTAGCATGACTTAGAGCTTTCAACACCAACAGCGACATGTGTTCAGTTATATTAATGTGTTCATCCGACGACAGAGACTCAATCTTCGCAACAACCGCATCAGTAGCCTGTCAATAGAATATAATATACATTAGAATATCAAGGCACATTTATTTTGATATTATTTTCAAATAGTGGAAGTTCATTCAATCATAAATGTCCAATATGCATAACCGCGTAATGACTTGTTATTCCCCAATTTAAACTTTTTGTGAATTTAGTAATTGCCTAGTTTTGGAAGCCCACACGAACAACCTCGATAGGACTCTCGCAACTCCACTATCCATTTAGAGGAGGCTTTATATACAGCAGTGTTTGGACTTTGACACCTGTGGACAAATACAATAATTAATATATACGAGGCCTTCTCTGATTAGTTGACTAAACTGTATATTGAGATCTTACGAACGAGATATTTGGGCGTTCGTAGATAGAAAATTCACTAAGATGAAATGAAGAAAATAAATTTACACAATGAAATAAAATTAAAACAATTAAATGAATTACAAGTAAGAAAACAAACCCAATAAGATATCATAATAATCAGATTGCCATTGCTCATATATGTATGTATCTTAGTGGCTAATTGTTTTAATTCACTATTACAGCGGGCTTCAAAATAAACATTTATCCCCCTCCTAATTTCAACATTCCATGTGATATTCGGTTACTGAGTTTGTGTTTACCTTCTAAAATTTCAACTCAAAAAGCAGAAACTTTTGACAAACCCTGTTCACGACGGGCGCTGAGGGAAAAATGCGACATTAAGGGTAGTGTATATAATATAAACTGTTTTTAATTTCCCCTTTACTCACGTTCAACCTTTTACCCACATATGTTGAGAAAAAAATTTGCTCATGACTAATTATCCGGAGACGTTTGGAATGGTTTCGTCCATATTCAAATTGTCTGTTTATCCCTGTTCGCACGTTGCAGATTGTGATCTGTACATCTGTTACGGTTAAATGGTTAGTCACCTAACAACATAGCGGCATGATTTTTTTAAATTGAAACAAATTGACGGCTATTTCATGTTTTTGAAAGTTTCAAAATCGATATCGCTTGCAAAAATGTCTTCTAGAATTAACCTATGACCTCTACATACTTTGAGCTACGACATTTCTCTTGGATTTACAACATTCTTTTTTGTATTATAATATTGTGATCTTTGCCACGTCAACACAAAATTACAGACGTAGACAATTTTCGCAACTAATTTGTATGTAACATATATGAAATCTGCACAAATTCAAACACGTATGGTGAATCATACAAGTATTCTACACTTTAATTAATATATGAATACAAGCATATAGTTATATATATAGCATATATTTCAAATTCAAGCACGCCCTTCAAATACAGTGAGATTTTCGATATGCAAATGCACTTTACTTTCCAGCATTAAAGTCAAACTCACCAACATTGCACTGTTGCGCCCGCTGTAATAACACAAAATATGTTTTACCTCATAAAACCTGCTGTAGTAGTTCTTAATTGCATCATAACTGAATGATAGGTCGTAGTCATGGCGGCGGCGTTTGCCATCTTCACCATTTGCATATGTTATACTGTCAGGCCCAACTAGGGGTTTGATATTTTCAAACAATACAGCTGTGGAAATAAATTGTTGATATAAATGCTACAACAACAATATGACAATATTACATTCGCATTAAAGTAACACATAATGGTCCGTCAAGCCCTTCAAACGAAGAATCGAATCACTCGAGAGTGTTTAAGTATTCCAGTTATCGAGAGGATTTCTTTTAAACACAAGTACTTCGAGAATTGTGGTGCATTAAACGATTCCTTAACATATATTTACCTGGTCGATCGAACAGTTTATTGGTATCTTTGAACGCTTTTGCAGACGCCAGACTAACAACATGCGTTTTTCCATGCCAAAATGTTGCTACGGGTCCATATTTCGTATGGAGTTTTACGAGAAACTCGTGAAAACTACCAGCAGCTGTGATATCCGGCATGTTACCATCTCTGAAATGAGACAGCATGACCGTGTAATGCAGTTATCATATTTTTGTTCATATAATGTGGTTATCAATTATTCCAGGTCATATTCAGATGTCAACAAACCAAGAACAAGATTCACATACCAGAAACAATAACCTAAATATACGTCTCGCGTGTAGTCGAACCCACAATCCTAAAACGCCACAGTCGTCGCGCAGCGCATTTTTAAATTTCGCGTAAACAAACAATGCATCCGAGACGCGTTGTTACGTCGCTATGAGTCTCACGTCAGGACGCGGCGCGACAAGTGTAACGTTTCAATTGACTTAATTCAAAAGCATATTGTCACTAGTATACTGTTTATAAAATCTGTCATAGTATTAATTACAGTAAATACAGAGAATATATAGACAACACAATAAGTTACCAGCGTTATTTCGTGCACCAGGTAAGCGCATGCTTGACATTTTAGACAGCATCAATAGAGAAATTGGCAGGACTCCAGAAGGAGTACCTACACTTTATGCATTTTTTTTAAATTATTCATGACGTAGCAGTTTCTGTGATCATGAATATTCATTAATTTGTGGGTCAATACATTTTAAAAGGGGCGATATATTATTTTGGGGGGGAAGAGTTAGAAAGGGGGATTAGCAACCCTTAGGGTTTCAATACAAAAGAAGGGACTGTGTTCGTACTTCTTGTTTTCCTGCATATCTTGTCTTGTAGGAGTGTCCAATCCGTGATTCGAACTTGCAATCTTTGAGGCCCCAGCGCACTGTCTTGTCCACTGTACCACTAGTGTCTTCACACAAATGATAGGATTTAAGTCCTACGTATAGGATCAATGTTTTCACTAGCATTCAAAAATCGTACTAACCGTACTGGTTTCGAACCAGAGATCTTTCACATTGCCTATATTGTACATATCCACTGAACCATACGAGTAGTCATGCAAATGAATGATTTGTTTTCATATTTACCTTTATTGCAAATTGGTGTTTGCGAAAAAAACTGACAGGCATGGAAATTGACCCCAGGTCCTCCTGATCACTATGTAGAGAACTGAACCACAAGACCACAATGGATTGACTGGATGTGTTTGCATTTGATAAGACTATATAGTGTGTATATACATAGAAATACAACCTATTTCTATTATTGAGTTACAATTGTCCAAAAAATTGCCAATTTTGTGTTTTTACTTGTGTAAACTATATGCATGCCATAACCACTTAGTGTACCTCTTGCCAATTGGGTGTTTGCCATTTGCGTTGCCCATACCTGACCCGACCCTAACCCTAATGCCAAGACACGTTCCTGTTAATAATTCCGTTGCCCATACCTGACCCAACCCTAACCTTAATGCCAAGACACGTTCCTGTTTATAATTGCTCAATAATGATACTCTGTTGTGCATTGTCTGCGGGTAAGTTGCATTGATGTCAACTGATTAAACAAGTCACGTTTAAGTAATTTCCACTATTAACAAGTGGTTAAATTGTGACAATAAATGTGTGGACAAATATTTGAGATTAATTTTGATGTAGACAACTCTCGTTTAATTATTTTACACCATTACAAGTTGATAAATTGAGAGAATAAATGTCTCAACAAATATTTAATACTTAGTTTGGTGTAGACAGCTCTCGTTTAATTATTTTACACCATTACAAGTTGTTAAATTGAGAGAATAAATGTCTCAACAAATATTTAATACTTAGTTTGGTGTAAACAACTCACGTTTGATTAATTCCCACAATTACAGGTTGTTAAATTGAAAGAATAAATGTACAGACAAATATTTTAGACTTATTTTGGTGTAGACAGCTCTCGTTTAATTATTTTACACCATTACAAGTTGTTAAATTAAGAGAATAAATGTATGGACAAATATTTTAGACTTATTTTGGTGTAGACAGCTCTCGTTTGATTAATTCCCACAATTACAAGTTGTTAAATTGAGAGAATAAGTGTGCGGAGAAATATTTTAGACTTATTTTGGTGTAGACAGCTCTCATTTAATTATTTTACACCATTACAAGTTGTTAAATTGAAAGAATAAATGTGTGGACAAATATTTGAGACTTATTTTGGTGTAGACAACTCTCATTTAATAATTTTACACCATTACAAGTTGTTAAATTGAGAGAATAAATGTATGGACAAGTATTTGCAACTTATTTTGATGTAGACAACTCTCATTTGATTCCAACAATCACGAGTTCTTAAATTGACAGAATGAATGTTTGGACAAATATTGACCATTATATTTGTGAGTAAATACCTGTTGTTTAATTAATTTCCACCTCTACAAGGTTGTTAAATTGAGAGAATAAATGTGTCGACAAATATTTGATACTTATTTAGGTGTAAGAACTCGTGTTTGACCAACTTCCACCATTGCAAGTTGTTAAAATAATGAAATAAATATACTGGTATCATTGGATATTTGATTGAATTGTGAAACTTTCTAACAAAATGTTAACTGCTGGCTTCGATCGCTCAATCAACAATTCCGCAGACACAGTATAAATTCCACAACACCACAGAAGATATTCGTCTGTTGCCTGAATTGTTTTCGTAATATAGGGAACGCCATCCACACTTTAACAAAACTTACCTTGACTTGGGTCTTGTTTATCTCTTGTCACAATCTGGAAACTGTTGAACAAATTGCGCGTCGTCCAGTTTAAGACGCAAGTTATTTTATTATTTATTTATTCATTCAATTTTGTATGGTGGAGTTTTGTGAGGTTTATTATTTTTTCGCGACGTTTTTTGTTTACTTGTTTACGGTTTGAGAGATTTCAGTTTATTTGATTTACGTGTATACGGTAGCTCTGAGCGGGACTCGAACCCACTGCCTTTTCAAGCTAATTTTGATGACACGCTTGTGTACCACGCCACGACGTTGGTCGTTAAGTGGTGTTCATTTTTCTAACTACTCCAGTGTTCCGATGAGTTGAACGGAAAAGTCAAAACGATTGCTGGTTTCTGATTGCTTCGGTTCTGGTGAGTGTGTATCTAGTGTGATTCGAACCCATGTCGTTTGTATTAGGCGTTTTTTTATTTCCCATGTTGGCTACGCCGTAATATGCAACCACTTCCCCGTTTTATTGTGATTTTGAGAGTGTTTAATGATGTCTTCCTCACCCGTCACGCCATGACCCAGTTTCAACCACACGGCCATTTTGCAACACAGTGCGTGACCCTCGGCGTCACCCGACTGACTATATGAGCGTTCTGTTCAACTGTTAAGCTAGGATTTATTACCGTTATTATCATTATATTGTCACATGGTTTGTTTTGCCTTATGTGTAATGTCTTAAGTATCTTTATTGTAATTTGTATATACCAATTCGTATATACCGAGGAAACGACCCCGATTGAAGGTCATGTATTGTGTGACGTCACCAATTCGTGTGTAGGTACGGCTTCTAGATCCGTGCCGAGAAATTTGGTTTAATGTGTTTGGGTAATTATCATACAACCATTTGTGAATGAAATACATTGGAATCAAATTCCCTTTTTATTTATATTGTCGCTTAATATATTATAAACCCGAATTGTACTTACTCAGAATTAGTTGGATTCATTCCTGGTATTCTAGCAAGCACTTGTTCCTACAAGTTAACGGACACACTTATTACGTCATGAAATTACACAAAACAAAAGTAGAAACACAAAACTGGTATTAACCGTGTGGTGCGTATTATGTTTGTATAAATGTCAACGGCCTTGAATGTTATGACATGTTTATTCTATATATTGCCTCACTGATTAACATGCAATACAATATGTGTAAATATTCATTTGTCAATGAGCATTTATTCTATGTTTGTTCACAAATATATTCCTGCCGAGATTTCTGTCGAGATTTTGTATCCAGTAACTACCCAGCTACGACCCTTACAAAATCAAACAAATATGTCCATCGGACTTGGATAGAACAAATACTTGTGTGCAGACAAGTTGAGACGGGAAATAGAAATAGTGCATTGTGTATACACAGCTTTATTTCGTTTAACGTTGTATATTTCCCGTAATTTGAAGCTAGTTAACTGATAATAACAACTCGAGTTACTAAATTTGAACGTTAAACAAAAATACAAATATATGTTGCCCATAACGCGAAGCTCTGTTAATTGCTAGTTGGGCAAGTAGTAGTCGTATTTTTCATTGCACGCCGCGTTTAATACAACGTTTAACCGGCACTAGTCTAGTCTATGTGGCTATCATTTACGAATACCAATGACTGGTCAGACAAATAACTTAACAAAACAAGTCAGTCATTTGGAACCAATACAATACAAAGCGTATGTCATACATTTTCACTGTTCCACCAGCGCGGGGTAAACCATAGACGTTGTCAATCGATTACAGTGTCTGCTTACCTGTTTACTTCCAAACAGTGTGCCTAGATAAAACACAGCGATCACAACAACCAATAGAACGACACAAATGATAACTAGAGCAGCCATAATGCGATGCTTGAGCCAGATAATAAACAGAATCAGAATCACGACGCTGTCTGACACGAAGTGGTGACGTCACAATGTAGTTAAACTTTTGAACCCGAAGGTCATTCCTTGAATAGACGATTATTCCATCTTAGAAGGTTAAATAACGCCAGCCTATGTATTATTACATCGTGCTTGGAAATAATTCGGAAACACACTGATAATGGCGGCCTATTACAAGAGGGTAAACAAGACTCGGTCTATGAATAATAAACAACGTCAATGTAGAATGGAGGGAAGTCGCATGTAATTGATTAAAGCACAACCCCCTAGGACGGTGATTAAATGTAATACCCAGCATATTTGTAGGGCACTTTTACACTGCTCAGATCTAACATTGGTATATCCTTCTGTTCGGAATTGATATGGCTATAGTTTTTTAGTTTGAAATTCAGGAGCTGGGTTCTGTATCGTTTCGTTACGAATACTCAGGTTTTTTTTTGGGGGGGGGGTCAATTTTGCATGAATATGCTTTTTTCTGTTATTAGGGGTCAAAGTTTATAGGTGCTTGGTGTTATTGCATAATAATTCTGGTTTTCCTCTTCTTCCACCATTTATTCAGAAGCTTGTATAAAAGAACCGCTAAACGGAAAAGGTGTTTTTCTGTGATTCTGGGAACTAATTTGAATTGGTACACCTGATTTTCAAAATTGTGATTGGACACTTTAGATTGGATATTTTAGATATCCCTTGGCAGATTGCATTTAACCTTCACACATACATCCGCATATCAATTTGTTCCACGATCTGATTCAATTTTTCAAATCAAGCTTTTCCGGCATTCCGGAACCGGATATCGGTTGTTTACAGATGAATTTTGTTAAACAAATTTGGTATATACACTGGACACTATAGGACCTTGAAGCTGATCATTTTGTTTTTCAGATCGGATTACAAATGGCCGACCGGTGTTTTTTTTAGTTCTAATTAATGCTTTTCTAGTGCAATATCTCTCAATATGGACAAGTACTTGTTTTATGATCAGATACAAGATGAATTAATGTCATGCGGGGGACAATGCTAACCACAAGACCGCAATATTAACTCTACTAACAATGATGCGAACACTGATGTTATTAATTCGATTTGAAGGCATGTAAAGACAGTTTTACACACAATCATTTAATTCAAGTAGTGTATCATACATGGATGTAATATGTACGTAATTGATATTTCAGATATTTTTGTAAACTCAATATAAGATAGTTTGGATTATACTTATGTGAAATGCCCACTTTTTTTGCAGATGATGTAGTTATTTTATTCAAAGGTTCAAATATTTTGTAACTAAATAACCTAGTACCATTTTAGCAATTGAAGGGGCTTCGGGCAATAGGTGTATTAAAACAAACTATTAAATAATAATTACAAGTCACAATTTGAACATGGCAACATTTACAACTATTATTAACGGATTATTAAATTTAACTACATTCACAGCACAGTTGAAACAATGCCATATTGATAAATATAGACGCCTAACATTTAAAAACTAGGATGTCATTAAAGGAATCTTCTTGAACGTTCTTGTACAGTCTCTTCGATTTCTGTCATATTAATTCATATACAGACTATGGTTGATGATAAATCTGAAACACACGATAAAAATGACGACCAAACGCATCATACATTGAAACTATAAGTAAAAGTAATGTTGATGCTAACAAAAAGGAATTGACATTGAAAATGAATAACGTCACATAACTCGTTTGTAGTAATGGAATGGCAATATCTCAAATGTAAATTGAGCGCAACGTACCTAAAAGTGAGGTGGTGATACAAACCCATGCCAGCCCTTAACTCCCCTCTTCTTCTGCAATTGATGGAGACATCATTCGTGTCGACAACTTCCACCCAAACTCGCGTTTACGTGTTGAAAAATGACAGGGTATATAGCTGGTCAGGTGTGTTTGATGTATCGCAAAATAAACTGAAGACAAGTTCTTTGAAGTTGATTCACCTTCACCCTCAACCCCAGTGATGACAAAATAAAGATTTTATGGCAGGCACCTTTAACTTAAGGAATATCGCCAAGGACTAGTAGAACCAATCAACTGGTATATGAGGCATCCCAAAAATATGTGTTGAAACGGGCAACGTATCCTCTTTGACATTTCCTATTGTCAAGCTGTCCCTGCTCTGAAATTATCCGGAATCAAGTCGTGTTGATATATTAGTAATGTATGTAAAGTGACAGTGACAGGACCATTTCATTACTATTCCTGCTGCTGCAAAAATGTTCCAACCACATAAGAGCGGGAGGAGGGTGTCTGAAAATTAAAATCACCCCTACTTGCTTACCTGTATCATGGAAGGTACTAAAGGAAGGAGCCACGACGCCTATCAAGTGGCCACTTAAGTCTCTTAACTGGCTTATTTCCTTTTGTTTCAACCCAAATTAATCCTGGTAAGGTCATTGTCTAGCTCATCTTTGATGTCGATGATAGTTTGCGATTGTTTACACAAGTAACGAGTTAACGGAGTATGATACAACCCCGCCATTGTTTTAATGTGACTATAAAATATATGCGCATTATGAAACTACGGTCATCACACATGCGCACTGGGTTTGTTTAGATGTAAAAGGTCAAAATACGTATTTCACAACCGGAAATTCAACGTTTGATTGTCGTTTGACACATGTTTTAATTATTCGCAACTGTAACTAGAACAAGATTTCGAGTGCCTACAACAACAATTCCTAAGGACTCCTACAAAATATTATCACAGAGAAAGTGTCTAGGCATGCTCTTCTTTCGATACTATATTTTCTGTTGGTGTTCGCCATTTTCAATATTGTACATGCGAGGTTCGACTATCGCTTCCGAACATGTTCCGAATATTTCTAAATGTTCGAGATTAGCGTAACCCATTGTACGAAGGTGCTAAAAGCTAACAAGAACAATGTTTGTGAATAAACATTGACAAACGATCATAAGGTAAAGCTAAAACAATAGCGTCGTGGCTCCTTCCGTTAATAATTTCCATGTCTGTATATAAAGTGATGCACAGGATCACATACCTGAAAAGAATACACTGTTGCGCCTCTCCTGAAAGATCTGGTGCATTCAAACTGTTCCGTCACTTCGAGTTTTTCCCACAGACAAAAAATTATTGTCAGTTGTCAAAATACATTTAAATAAATGATCCTTGGTAAACAAAATCATTTATTTTTACATTGTACTGTTTTTTCTTAATGGCACGATTGTTACTTCTGTCTCTTGTTTCTTATGCGAGTTCTGGCTACAGGCACTCTTATTTTCTACTTTTTCGTATTCCTCTATTATGTTTTTTTTTGCTGCTGTCATCTCTAGAATTGTGTCGTCTGCCGTCCCACATATACCTTGGCTCTCCCTGATGTGCAACATCATTCTGCATGAACTTTTCTTGCTTAGTTGAGCTGCAGGTTGCCTCATGTCGACAGGGAAAAAGGGAAAGATAGATTGCAGTCAGTGCATTTGTAGACGCTATATCTATAATGGTTCTTTGCTCCGTTCCACCCGAGGGCACATCCAGCAGCTAGCGCATCTGTCATCCCCATTCACTAAGCGATTATTCTAGGAGGTGTTCAAGATGGGTTCGTCAGTTGAAATAAACAACGATTAGTGTACATCATTGAAATGGGAAAGTTTCTTATCCAACAGCTCCTCATAGATAATTCAACTGTTGCAGACTACAGCATCCATAAGGTAGGGTTTGGCGATGGGATAAGGAATATGACCAAAGCTGGAATGACCAACGCCTCCAATGTTTTCGTTATAATCTCCATCAATATTTGAGTCCTGTACCTGCCGATTCTTGCATTGTTATCGATAAACCTCTTGAGCAATTCGACAGCAGGTTAGTGTATTGAAATCTCTGTTTGTTGCGAGATCAAAATATCCCTTAAATCATGACGCAAACTGGTCTCGAATTTGCTATGGTATCACTTGCAAGATTCTTATAAGGACTTATACGCAGTGCAGTTCTTTAATCTTGTATCATACTCTCGCATATTGCAGTTGTTCTGAATACATCCACCATAACTATTTCATGAATATCCTTGCTTGTCATGAATAGTTTGCCACATCATTTGTATGGCTGTCAGCAAATTCGTACACCTTAAAGCATTTGTCCCTTGGTTTACCCTGGATAAACATTTGTAGCCTACAATCACTTATTTTATCGCCACCTTGTGGTGAAAGTGATATAACTGTTGCAACTAAGTTATCACAGTATGGAATACTGGAGCAACTATGCAAATTAGCTGCAAGTGTCTATCTCTAGCTGGGCCACTTCTGGCATTCTTTGCGTAGGATTTGTTTCATTTCATATTGCAGTGTTACCTGACTAATTGTCTGATGCGTCACATTTTACGTCAATGTCATAGTTATTAGAAAACTGTTTTCAAAAATTTCAATATTCTGGACTTTTGACAAATAATTATCAACATCCCAGTTTCGTTCAATCCATTTAGCATAGCAATTCGTCTCTCTTATCTGTCTGGTCATTAATGTTTTGGGGAATATGTTTTGAAGTGACGGTGGTGGTATATTTTCTGGTTCGGACCAGGTCTAGTGTAGGATGGTACCCCAACCTTCGTCTTCCACAGAAATGTTATTTAATTATCTATACAATAGGCGATAAAAAATTTGCATGATATATAATCATGAACATGTAAATGAGAGTTATGTCAACTTATTCGTACCTCCCCATGCACCCCATCTTTGGATCCATCATCGCTATATTCCACTCGGTAGTACACAGGTTGCCATGCGTATCAGTCATGTACAGTAAAAGTCATATGTTTATTTATCGTAATGATTGTTTATTTGTATATGATTGATTGTACACAACAAACTATTTCTGTTAAACAGCATGTTAGCGGTACGTTATTTTGATACTGTTAAAAGCTAGTTATATCTAATGAATCTATTTGAAAAATATAGACAATCAAATCACTTCGTATAACTTGGCATGTACTAAATAAACGAGTAGTATATCAGTTATAAAACGAATAACCATCTAAGGCAACGTGTATATATTATCATGTGCATTCTGAAATATATAAAACGTGTGAAGCTTGAAAAGCTTGAGAACAAATTGATAATATATATATTTATATATTCCACAAGAGACGTATTATGTTAGCAATTAATTCAACATATTTACATAATCAGTCTCTCTTCGTAACTGTAACCCAAATATCGTTACTCGGTATGGTAACGAATCCATATTTCCTCTCAATCGTTTGCCCTTCTACCAATTGAAATTTAAACTTTCTACACAATGTAGCTAAGAATACAGCTCCCTCTGCATAGGCAATACGATATCCAGGGCATTTTCGTTTTCCAGCAAAACCGAATGGTTGGAATGAAAACGGGTGACGAGTACTGACATTTTCCGGCAAAAATCGTTCTGGAATGAATCTGGGAAAATAAATATAAACTACATGATATGACATGCAATCAGAACCTTTTAAAAAACAATATTACTAAATGTTTAGTAACGTCTGACAGAGCCTTGAAAAAACATCAATTTTGAAATATTTCATTTGTACATTTGATAAAAGCATGTCTCGTTGCCTGAATGGAGCCAACTGGTGCAAAGTCAAATAGAAAATAGTTGAATTCCTTGTGGGCCAGCTTTTGTGTCAAGTTATTTGGTGAAATTGGTTTATCTATAATACTCGTGTTGCTATACAAATTCGTGTACACAGTTGTTTACACATACTTAACATCTATCCAGATATCATTTGATATGAGATTGATAAGTCTTTACAATGTTTGTTTCAACAGCACGAGGGTTGTAGAGATGAGGGATTATTTGTGTTTGTTGTATGTTAATTACTCCTGCATTTTGATTCCATAGTAACGTCCATGCCACATTGTATGGGCCAATAAGTTTAAATATTTTAAAATAATCAAGATTCCAATACATTTTATTAAAAATTGTATATGCGAATTAGCACAACATTAGAGAAAATATATATTTATTTTCTCGTGAGGTTTGTCTAAAGTAAATCAAATGTTGTTATTATTATTTACAGTTGCTAGACATTATTCGATCAATATATCATGTACCTTTCAGGCTCAGACCATATTTCGTCATCCATTAGTACAACACCCAATGCATGCACTACAGGTGTCTACAGATACAAGAAGAATAGTATCAGAAAATATAGACTTTTGAAATGCTTACTGTTGTGTAAACTGGAAATCAAAATTCATGATAAGGATTCACAAGATCAAAATACGAATGGTAGAAAAATGGTGGTTAAAAACAAATGTTTCTTCTTTGTCAAGAGATATACATAAACAACACCATCGAATAAACAAAAAATTACAATAATCTAATAAGGAAGATCTTTAAATTCCGACGAGTAACGCACTTCATAATTGTGAGTATAAAGCCAATGACAATGACATTGAAATACTTACCCCTTTTGGAATGGTATAGCCCTGTACCACCATGTCTGCATGCATATTGACCCTGGCAGCAAATGGCGCCAAAACAGAACATCTCATAGACTCGTCAAACACGCATCTCATGTACCTAATGAATTCGATGCAAATGTGATACAAGTCGTTATTCAGCAGTCTATAAATCTGACAAAAATCTGGTAAGTTTAACCCATGGAACGATTTCATTGCATTGAGTATTAACATTATTGTTTTTGACATAATTTAAATTCGATGATGACACATTCCATGGCATACTAATACTATGTACAGAGAATCGGTCATTCAATATCTGGTAGAACTTCAAGAACCAAGGGAAGACAGCATTCAAATTCAATCATATCATATCATATCATATCATATCATATCATATCCTCGAGGTAGTTCTTAACTAAGTAGGTCGTAGTAACCGTGATTATACGACTTTATTTGTAAGCAGAATTATATTCTGCACGTTGTTCGGACTTGCCCATGCCCATCTAGTCACTGTGCATTCACTATACACCATATAGCTGTCTTTTGGAGGGATAGTGCGAGGTGGCATAACACAGAAGAGGAGCGCGTCTACCTACAGTGGCGAGGCGCATTTGTCAAGTTTAGAATTTAGAGCTAAACCCATGATGTAATACATCGAACACTGTTTCACAGTTTATTTTGTTTCAACAATTTACATTTACCCCATACAATAGGAGAACATGGAATAACTCACTTCAGTGATTCCAGGTTTACATAGTTTACTTGTTCGTCTTTGCCAATAACTTCGATTATTTCCTGGTAAATTTTTTCTTGCACTTCTTGATTCTCACACATATAGTAGAATGTCCACACCATCACTGTGGACGGATAGATACACACATTATGTTAGTAAAACAAAGGTAAAAAATCACGACCAAGCATCAATGTAGTACATCTCAAATTGTTTTTACTATTTTATGAATTACGGTGAATATGTTTGAATGCATACATATGTCACAAGTAGATGGATTTGAACAATTATCAAAAAGAAAATTACTAAAAGCAGTAGTATGATAGCCTGCAATGAAGTAGCTTGTAGCATCTGATATGAGTTCTTCTTCGGACGATGATTTTGCCATCAAAACATCAATAAAAGTCCAATCGTCATCATTTGGTGGGTTATCTCGTCGATGTTGAATCATGGCACGTATAAAATCATGCCATGTCTTCAAAGCTGTAAAATATCACAAGTATTACATTAGCATGAATTAAATATAGCTTTTGTTCAGACGGCCAGGTTAACCTATTATCAAAACAACCAGGTAAATCCAACAAAGATGTTCATGTGATGAAATGGTGCGATTTTTTATCAGAGGGGGGTGGGGGGGGGTGGCCCTGAGCCAGAACATGCATGTACTGTTCGCATTAGGCAGACACTGATCACATCAGGTATTTGTTTCATATCAATTGAACAGAAACAAGCAAATTGTTTGAAGAAAAAACACATGCATACTATTACTAATGAAATCTGCCTTATCATACTACAAGCTGGTGTGTAGATGATACAAACACAAAGTATCCTACATATAGAACAAACATCAGCTTGACCAAATTTTATAAGATTAATAAAAGAATTCAACAATATAAAAAATGTTTATTGTTAATGCTCATTGCATCTACGACAAAATGCCATGGATTGTTGTCACATCAATTGTTACCTTGGGCGAATCTCTGTCCAGCTTCAGTGTCCTTAGATATGTCCTGATTCAAAATGGCCATTGCCTGAAATAAACCAATCTTTGAATATTTATGCAATCCGAAGTGTAATCGACTAATCGTAATTTCATAGTTTGTGATTTAACCATGTTAAACCAACGCATACATCTACAATGTCCAGCATAAAAAGTTTAACTAAAACTCTTTCGCCTTCCCATACCAACAGTGGTGTATTCACTTCTGTTGCTGTTATTAGTCCTGTGTTTATTTTGAATTATTTTACAAGGCCATAGACGACAGTGTTCCATCGTGCACGAGGAAAATACATGAACGTGAATATTTTGTAATTGAGACAATCTTTTTTTATTTTCAAAAAATGGAAATACAGTAATATATACATTTACAGGAATCTCTTCCTCCTCCTGCACTCCAAAATAATTAGATAAGAATCTGTCCGAGCCCAACGTTCTATGTTGTATCCCTTCCACCGAATTACAGCTCAATGCCTTGGTGCTAAGAGAATGTATAAATGATAAGAATGTTATATATACATGTAACTTGTATGTAACCTGTCTCCAGTGTACTTACAGTTTCATAGTGACGTAACATGGTGATAGCTTTTTCGTCATCTTTGAAGAAATCTCCATACGTAGCATGACTTAGAGCTTTCAACACCAACAGCGACATGTGTTCAGTTATATTAATGTGTTCATCCGACGACAGAGACTCAATCTTCGCAACAACTGCATCAGTAGCCTGTCAATAGCACATAATATGCATTACAGTGACTACCACATGAGAATAACAAGTCACAAGTTTATTTTGATAGGGAGGACAAAGCAGTTAAATGTTTGTTTAGTTTCAAATAGTTGGAAGCTCATTCAACCATAAATGCCTGATATGAATAACCGGGTGATGATCGTTATTATTTCCCAATTTTAACTTTTTGTAATAGTCTTATTGTGGAAGCCCAAATGAACAACATCGATAGTAGATGTCATTTGACTCTTGCAAACTCCAATAGTCATTAAGAGAAGGCTTTATATACAGTAATGTTTGAATTTCGACACTTCGGCACAAATAGAATAATTAATGTATACGAGGCCTTCTCTGATTAGTTGACTAAACGGATTATTTGAAATCTCACGAACGAGATCCCCATGGAGGTTGTTCAGATCTTTGGGCGTTCACAGATAGAAAAAAATAACACATGGAATAATAAAGAAAATAAATTAAAACAATAAAATATGTTAAACAATTAAAAGAATAAAAAGTAAGAATACACGCGCAATAAGACATCCTAAGAATCAGATTGTCTTTGCTCATTTATGTATGTGTCTTACTGGCTAATTGTTTTAATTCACTATTACAGGTGCTTCGAAATAAACATTCCATGTGATATTCGGTTACTGCGTTTAAGTTTTACTTCTAAAATCTCAATTCAACAAGTAAAAACACTAGACAAAACCAAATTCACGAATTGTATATAATATACACTATTTTCTACTTTCCTTTTCACCAAGGGAACACACATATGCTTAGAAGTAAAAATTCTCGTGAATATCACGAGACGTTTGGAATGGTTTCGTCCATATTCAAATTGTCTGTTCACCCCTGTTCGCACATTGCAGATTGTGATTTGCGCATGAGGACGACGTTTCTCTGACATTTACAACATTCCATCTTTGTATTATAATATAGTGATCTTTGCCAAGCCACCACAAAGTTACAAATGTAGACAATATTGGCAACTAATTTGCAGACAACGCAAAACTTGAGTGCAGTGAAAACTGCTGAAAATCAAACACGGAAAGTAGACAAATAATTTTCGAATGGGATATATATATTTTGCCAAAGCGTTGTGTGAAATATGAGTATGTTGAATCATACAAGTATTCGATGCTTGAATTATTATATGAATACAAGCATACAGTTTAATTTGGAATTCAAACACGCCTGTCAATACAATGAGATTTTCGATATGCAAATGTATTTAACTTTTCAGCATTAAAGTCAACGTCACGAAAATTGTACTGTTGCATCCCCTGTAATAACACAAAATATTTTTCACCTCATAAAACTTGCTGTAGTAGTTCTTGATTGCATCATAACTGAATGATTGGTCGTAGTCATGGCGACGGCGTTTGCCATCTTCCTCATTTGCATACTGTATACTGTCGGGTCCAATTAGGGGTTTGACAAAATTGAACAACACAGCTGTGTAAATAAATTGTTTATATGAATGCTACAACAACAAAATGACAATATTACATTCGCAGTAGGAATTTAACTTGAAAATTACACGTTCAATTGTGGAATGTAACGGTGCAATAAACCTTTGAACGAGTAAACATGGTGACTGTGTCGGACATGATCAGTACAGGAGATATACCATGAGTCAATGATTAAAACACTCCTTAACACATATTTACCTGGCCTATCAAACAGTTTATTGGTATCTTTGAACGCTTTTGCAGACGCCAGACTAATAACATGCGTTTTTCCATACCAAAATGTTGCTACGTGACCATATTTGGTATGGAGTTTTACCAGGAACTCGTGGAGACTACCAGCAACTGTGATATCCGGCATGTTACCGTCTCTGAAAAGTAACAGAACGAACGTGTAATGTAGTTATCAATTATTCCAGGTCATAATCAGATGTCAACAAACCTAAACAACATTCACATACTAGAACCAACAACCCTAGACTGGCACAATCAGGGCGATTATTAATTTGTTTTTGTAGTTTAAAATGACACAGTCCCTGTACAATTTTTGAAAGTTCCTCTTTGTGCTCGTCATATTAAAGCGGAGGGGTTGTCGTGAGCGTGTCCTTGATACTTGAGTTGCAAGTGGCGTATACAACAGATTGTTTATTTACATCAAAACACAAGTTCCTTGTAGTAGTAATATGGCCAAAAATAAAAACAGCCGTTATTCGGCCATCTTTGATCTGATTGTGAAACACACTGATATGTATGATGTATGTGTACATAAATTGTGGAAATATAGCAGTAAGGCCAAAAAGTCAGATGGCTGTCAATCGCCATCCTTGACCAGATTTTGAAACAAATTGTCATGGACATGCATCCTAACATATATAAAGTACATGTATGTGCCAAATTTGAATGAAAACTGACAGAGCACGTCCAAGATACCGCAAAAAAACAACAAGATGCCTGCCAGTCGACAATCTTTGATCCAATTGTGAAATAAATCGTCATGGACATGTATCCTAATATGTATAATCTATGTACCAAGTTTGAATGACAACTGACAAAGCATGTCCAAAATACAACATTTTCAAAAAACAAGATGGCTGCCAGTCGGCCATTTTGAATCGAATCGCTAAACCACTGCATGTGCATATGTCCCACATACGTTACTAGGCACGTGCAAAGAATGAACGGAATCGGTCAACAGGATTCTGAAATATGACTCTGAACAGACTGACGCACGGACGGACGGACACATGGACGGACGGACAGACTCAGGAACTCACGGATGGTCATGGACATGTATCCTAACATGTATAATCTATGTACCAAGTTTGAATGAAAACTGACAAAGCGTGTCTAAAATACAACATTTTCAAAAAACAAGATGGCTGCCAGTCGGCCATTTTGAATCGAATCGCTAAACCACTGCATGTGCATATGTCCCACATAAACTACTAGGCACATAGCTTTTCTGTGCCCATAGAAATCCTAATGTCTGAAAATAGCATATTTAATGACGCCAAATGTATCAGAAATTACGAATATACCATCACGAAGACTGAAGACTGACACAAGAAGAGCTATGGAGCCACATATAGCACCAGGTACGCATATGCATAATTTAATACATACATTTTGTTTACTGTGTTTGTACAAATTTGTCATACAATCATTTGTGAATGATATACATTGGAATCAAATTCCATTTTTATTTATATTGTTTCTTAATATATTATAAACCCGAATTGTACTTACTCAGAATTAGTTGGATTCATTCCTGGTATTCTAGCAAGCATTTGTTCCTACAAGTTAACGGACACGCTTATTACGTCATGAAATTACACAAAACAAAAATAGAAACACACTGGTATTAACCGTGTGGTGCGTATTATGTTGTAGAAATGTCAACGGCCACGAGTGTTATGACCTCTGTATTCTGTATTCCATGTATTGCCTATTGCCGCATGTGTAAATACGCATGTATTCTTTGTATGTTTACAAATATATCCCTGCCGAAATGTCTAAAGTAATCCTTGAAAGACATAGAATGGACATGTATCCAGTAACAACTACCGAGCTACGACCCTTGCAAAATCCAGATCAGAAATATCCACCGGACTTTGATGAAAAAAATACTTGTATGCAGACAAGTTTGGATGGGGGGGGGATTAGCAATAGTGCATTTTGTATATACAACTTTATAATACTGTGTTACATAATATCAGAAACCAAAAACACATAGAATTTCGTTTAACGTTGTATATTTTCCGTAATTCAAAGCCCGGTTAACTGATAATAACAAAATAGTTACTAAGTTTGAACGTTAAACAAAAATACAAATATATGTTGCCCGTAACTCGAAGTTCTGTTAATTGCTAGTTGGACATCGAGTTACAATTTGAACGTGATTTCACAAAAGTGGACATAGTTTATGGAATATAAGCGTGGTCAGTTATGTAACCAGGTGTCCGTACGAACTCGAACAACTCAGCATCTCATTTAACAAACACAGTAGTCGTATTCTTCATTGCACGCCGCGTTTAATACAACGTTGAACCGGCCCTAGTCTAGTCTATGTGACTATCATTTACGAATACCAATGACTGGTGAGAAAAACAACTTAACAAAACAAGTCAGTCATTGGAACCAATACAATACAAAGCGTATGTCATACATTTTCACTGTTCCACCAGCGCGGGGTAAACCATAGACGTTGTCAGTCGATTACAGCATCTGCTTACCTGTTTACTTCCAAACAGTGTGCCTAGATAAAACACAGCGATCACAACAACCAATAGAACGACAACAATGATGACTAGAGCAGTCATAATGCGATGCTTGATTCAGATAACAGACAGAATCAGAATCACGACACTGTCAGACACGAAGTGGTGACGTCACAATGAGGTTAAACTTTTGAACCCGAAGGTCATTCCTTGAATAGACGATTATTCCATCTTAGAATAAGATACGCCAGCCTATGTATTATTATATCGTGCTTAAAAATAAATCGGAAACACACTGATATTAGCGGCCTATTACAAGAGGGTAAACAAGACTCGGTCTATGAATAATAAACAACGTCAATGTAGAATGGTTGGAAGTCGCATGTAACTGATTAAACCCCCTAGGAAGGTGATTAAATGTAATATCCAGCATATTTGTACACTTTCACCCTGCTCAGGTTGAACATCGGTATATCCTTCTGTTCGAAATTGATATGGCTATAACTTTTTAGTTTGAAATTCAGGAGCTGGGTTCTGTATCGTTTCGTTACGAATACTCAGGCTTTTTTTGTTGGTTTCAATTTTGCATGAATATGATTTTTTGTTATTAGAGGCCAAAGTTAATTTGTGCTTGGTGTTATTTCATAATAATTCTAGTTTTCCTCTTCTTCCACCAATTATTCAGAAGTTTGTATAAAAGAACCGCTCAACGGAAATGGTGCATTTCTCTGATACTTGGGACTAATCAGTGGCGGATCCAGGGGGCAGGGGGCCATGCCCCCCACCCCCAAACGCATGACGATTCATATCATCTGGATTACGCATAGCTTTTCTTCAATTTACGCTCTGTATATCTTAAGCGAAGCTTGAACCCCCCCCCCCCCAATACATTTTGCTGGATCCGCCACTGGGACTAATATGAACTGGTACACCTGACTTTCAATATTGTGATTGGAAACGTGGCTGTTAGTTTGTTTAAAGCAAAACCGTTTGGCGACTGAAATGAATAAAATATATGTAAAATGTATTTTTGCACTATAATTAGTGTTTAAAAAATGGCATTAAAGACTCTCAAATGTTTTCTTTTCGAACCACTAATCCTCTTACTCTGAATTTTTGAGTAGATTAAAGTTTGTCTATGCTGGATTTAGGAAAACCGGGAAGTGCTCTTTTTAACATATGTCATATGGTCTAAGTGATGCGCTTTTTATTCATATCATTGATATTTTTTAACAGATATCACAAATAAAAAGTACAGCAGGTTACGTGACGTTCTGTGCCGTGATTAAGTAGTCCCCGTTCGGATACTGTCTGAAAATGGGTACTTATGGTTTGACCTCTGTGCATGCCTGTGCGTGCGTCCGTTCATTCGGATCTATATTTTAGCACAGTCCCTCTATCACCGGTCTGGAAACGCCTATTGTTTTACGTGTGAATCGGCGGGATTAGTGGACTAATGCTTGTAACGGCTCTCCGCGAAGCGCGGTACTATACTGTTGATAGCTTCTAGATACATCGCGTTCAGTGTTGTGATCTATTTTTTAACGTTTCCAGAACATATTCGATACCGTATACAAATATTTTTTACCATAGTTGATTCATAACGTCTTTGTTTTTAAAGAGAGTAAGTTTCGTTGTATACAATATGTTGATGCTCGACGTTTTCTTGTGTGAAATTATGTCTTTTTCACCTTTTGTCATCGAGGGACTGTGCCGTGACTTGTAAACTGACTCGTTTTTTTCTGTTCCTCTCATTAACGGTACATTCTTGACAACATGACAACATTTGTGTTTTTGGTAGATTTGATTAGCTCAATGGTCATGTTGAATATACGATTTTGATGATTGTTCGTTAAAAAAATGACACTTATTTTTAAGAAGTAAACGGCGTCCTTAAAAACAAAATGGACGCTCCCAGTTACGATGTTGTACACATTTTACTTCGGTAATTTTTTTTTCTGCTTATTTTGTTTTTCAGGCATATTAATTGCAACAACTATGTATATCGGCAACACAATCAATTAAAATACTGTTTAATGTCACAAGATGTATGATTTTTGGGTCTTGGTTTTGCACGTCATTGTATTCACGACGGCGTCATTTAGGATCACATCATTCTCTCAGTCGTATAATTGTAACGCTTGTTTCTGTTCCGATTACAAGGGAATGGGGTGATTCTCCAATTCCATTTTTATTTGGTGATTAAAGAAACTACTTCTGAAACTAATGGGGTGGTTTAATTCTAATTTCATAGACAAATTTTGTTTACGTTTAGACAGCAGTTGTGGAGTTTTGACAGGCGTGTGGGCGTAGCAATCATGCCTCGTAAAAGGTTTCTCCGGTATGTTTTCGGCACTGGTTGAACTACATGGTTTATCTTTATGCACTTCATGGATTTCTTTCTCAATGACGTCTTTTAAAACAAAATCCCAATCAATGTTGTCATCGTCGAATTCGACAAAATCGCCGTAAGCCTTCCACATGGCAATGTTGTGATCCGTGTGCTGGTAATGACGCATGCGCAATGACCCAAATCGCTAAGTATCCTGGTAACTTCCAGTGGGTTAATGATATGCACGACTACATCAATGGGAGTTTATTTTCGGGATAACTTGGCGTAAGGTGTCAACGATTTATTTGCCCGTTACGAGGGTTAGTACAATGCTTCCTCTGTGCTATACTGTAAAATGACTAATTTTCACTGGGTTTAAATTTCACTGATTTACCATTTCAGGCATATTCAGTGGGTTTTAAATTCACGCTTTTGTCATTTAGATAATGTGTTCTATGCTAAATTTTACATATTCACTGGGTTGTAATTTAGCGCATTTTCCAGTCAGCGAAATAAGCTAAACTAAAACCCAGTGAATAATTACCCCCTTTACAGTATCTTGGTGTCACTCTCGACAGATCACTTACTTGGAGACCTCACATTAATAATATTGTTAAAACAATTAGTAAAATGATTGGACTCATTTCATATCTGCGTCACTACCTACCCAAATCACTTATAATATTACTATATAATTCACTCATTCTTCCACACATAAGCTATTGTATTGAAATATGGGGCAACACTTTTAGTACCGTTATAGACCCAATTTTAAAATTACAGAAAAAATTTATTCGCTTAGCCACTTTTTCAAATCCCCGTGCAAGTAGCTCACAACTCTTTAAAAGATTGGGCATTCTTGATGTGCATAAATTATGCAAGTTCCAAACGTGCATGTTTATTTATGACCTGAAGGGCGATCGTTATGCTCGTTCTCTGGGTCATTATGCCTCTTCAATCTCTCACTCTTATTTGACACGTTCAGTTATTTCTGACAAACTTGAAATTCCAAAAGTAAAACTAAGCTCAACTAAAAACAGTTTAACATATTCATTAGTAAAACACTGGAATGATCTTCCAATTTCCATTAAAACATTAACATCAAGAAATCGCTTCAAGCTTACCCTAAAACAATTTCTTTTAAATAATTGAACATCAATTTTATTGTTATTTCTCTATCATTCAATTTACAGTATTGTCATTTCACTATTACCACCATATTTCATATAATTTTTCTCCTTATGTATTATGTACTCTTAAACAATATATTAATATGATTTATGATTTCACTGTCCTTATCAGTTTTTTTTCTGCTATCAGTGAATATGCAAGGGCGAGAGACTAGATTAGTTCTATTAGAACTACCTCTCTTGTCCTCGCCAGATAGTTATGTATATCTCTATCTTCGTTTTGTACTTTGTAATGTAATTTATCTGGTGAAATAAAATTGTATTGTAATTGTAATACTAAGCGTTTCCAGACCGGTGATAGAGGGACTGTGACTTTAGACATATCTTGACAGATTGCATTCAAATTCCACACATATATCTGCACATCAATTTGTTTCACAATCTGATTCAAGATGGTCGAATGACGTCAATTTTTAAAATCAAGCTTTTCTGGAATTGGGGAACCAGATACCGACTGTTTACAGATAGATTTTGTTCAAATTTGGTACGTATACACTGTACAATATGGGACCTTGAAGCTGATCATTTTGTTTTTCAGATCGGGTTGAAAATGGTCGATCGGTGTTTTTTTTGTTCTAATTAATGCTGTTTCAGAGCAATATCTGTCATTATGGACAAGTATTTTTTTGATGATCAGTAGTCTGGGGGCCAAAATTCCAAAGCCCCCTATAAAATGAAATTCGTATCACCCCCCCTGTGAAAAAGGTTTGACACTTTTTCTGGTTTGTGTGGGTCCCCATGAGTGAATCTAGGGTGGATGTGGTTTGTCACAGTGGTAACATTTATAAATATGGAAAATTTTCTGAATCATATGAAAATTTTATTTTTTTCATTCCTGAAAAAATGCGGTAAATGCGATGATTTTTCAATGTGCATACTATCATCATGTGCATTTAATTTATGAACTCAATTATGATTTAAATTTATTTTTTCGTTTAAAATACTGTCTAAAATATATAATCCCCATATAGTTTATAAAAAAACTTAGAAAAAACATAGAAGCCCTGCCCTTTTATTTAAATAACGTTGTTACTCTTCTTATAATGTTGAATTTGTTCAATATTCTTCATGACATATTTATCAATTTATTCATATTTCTAGAATCCAATGATACTTTTCCCTGTAAGACACTGATTACCCCTTGGTATATGCGTGCGAATATCATGTTTAGACACAGACCTAGAGCCAGTTAATTGGAGATACTATTATCCAACTGAACTATATATTTCATTATACACAAATTGTTCACTAAATTCACAGTGTGAAGGCGATATTGTAACCATTTAACGTATGCTGCTTGTATAGGTAAGTAAATTTCTCATTCAATTCTTTCACATCGCATCCATTTTGATCTTGTTTTATACAGATATATACCATGTTTGAAAACATGTGTGGCAGTATAAAAAAATATGTTTTAATGCATTTAATGATAATCAAAAAATAAAGACGACTTTAATTAGTCAAATGTAATATAATTGGTCAATCATATGTGCAGTTGGTCAGAGTAACAACATTCAGTTGTCTGTCAATGTGCTATTTTTTTTAGGAAGTTGGCAAAATAGTTTCAATAACTGTGATATGAAAGTAAATCCATTGAGCAAAGCAATATATTTTATCTTCAAAAGTTTGATATAATTCGGAATTTCAAAGTACCCCATTAGATGTGGTATATCATCGTTATGCTCTGTCACCACGAACTTGTTTGAGATATGTATATATATATATATATATATTTTATATATTTTACATATGGCATCATCATTTGTCCCTACTATGCCGAGAAGCAAACATTTTTTTTGGCTTTATATTATGATATAAGAAATAAGTGTACAAATATAATAATTTTGCATGTCACGACAATCTGATGTGACTCTATGTTTTATTTGAATCTCCATTCAGATAGCAGCAAGAACATAAAGAAATACAATAATGGCTGATGACTTTCCTGAGACCTTGACCCTTCTAACAAAAAAACCTGGTCTGGTTAGCGACTGGTCTAAGTGTATAATTTGCCAGGTTTCGACACCTGAACAGCTTAGGACTGCAACTCCAGCAGGACTAAGTCTTTTCATTGTGCATATCTTGCTAGTAGAGACCATGTTTATCAGAGATTACAGTCTTTGGATATTGATTCATTATTGACATTGCCACAAGTACATTATCATGCACGATGTCACCAGTCTTACTGCAGCAAAACCAACCTAAATCCATTTATGCATCAAGGAATAAGTTCCAGTCCATGTCCAATGGAGAACCAAGCACATCCATGGACTCCAGTCAGTGTGCAAGCTCGCGCAGTCAAAGATCTACCCGTCAGCCTGTTAACTGGAATGTGTGTATAATATGTCAGAAGGTGTATAACAAGAAGGACAAGAATCTGTCTCAAATACGAACTTTTGGAGGGCAACAAACTCGATTCGAAGCAGCTGATAACAAGGAAGATGATACTGTCCTGAAGAGGATAGCTGGATTGGACTTAATCGCATATGAAGCAAAATACCACAAAGGTTGCTTTAAGAGTTTCACCATAAAACGAAAACCAGAGTCTAAATTTTCACTTACCAGTGACAAAAAAGACGAGGATATATATCACAAATAATTCGCAAAGAACTCAGAAAGTGTGAGGGGTTGGAGATTAATCCAGTAGATAGTTCCACAATCACGTTAGAACAAGCAGTTAACATGATTCCAGATAATGTGTATAGATTTTTGCATTGGATCTTCAAAGGGAATGATGGTGATGAACCTATAGATGAGCACTATTCTTTGAGAACATCCAACAACAGGAATCTACACAGACAGATATTATCAGTTGGTCAGGACATGATCCATATAGTGTCCAGAGGTGCAAAACGTACACCTAAACATGTTGGGCTAGCAATGTCCATACGACATATGACAGGATCAAATCAGGTAGTATCAATGGTACACAAGCTAGCACACTGTGTCAGTTATGAAGACCTGGAGAGAATTGACACTGCTATTGCAATGGATCAACAGAGGAAAGCAGCTGCAGATGGTGTCATAATTCCATCAAATATACAGCATGGAGATTTTGTTCAGTTTGCTGCAGACAATGGTGATATCAATGAAGAAACATTAGATGGGAAACACACAACCCATGCTACAACTATGGTAATGTATCAGCACCAGAATTCAGTAATTACGGAAGGCTGTTTTGGAATAGTACCAACTGAGATGCAGGGGAAAATAATACCACCTAGACAACGAGCACATAGTAACCCAACAATTTGTCACACAATCCTACAGTACAATCGTCATGGAAGACGTCCTAATCCAAATCTTCTTGGAAAAGTAGACAGTAAATGGTTTTCTGATATTGAATCACGTGAGCAAGCCGCTAACATTGATTTACAATGGCTTATTGTTAGGTGTTGTCCTATAAAGCTATTTGAAGTTGAATTTGAAAGGCTTACTACCCAGCAAATCCCTGGATGGACAGCTTACAGTGCAATGATTTCCTCTACAGTACCAAAAGTAACATCAATTGGGTACTGCCCAATGCTTCCAGCATCACCTACTGAATGGAGCACTGTGTATACAGTGATGACAAATGTGTGCCCAATGCTTCCAGCATCACCTACTGAATGGAGCACTGTGTATACAGTGATGACAAATGTGTGCCCAATGCTTCCAGCATCACCTACTGAATGGAGCACTGTGTATACAGTGATGACAAATGTGTGCCCAATGCTTCCAGCATCACCTACTGAATGGAGCACTGTGTATACAGTGATGACAAATGTGTGCCCAATACTCCCAGCATCACCTACTGAATGGAGCACTGTGTATACAGTGATGACAAATGTGTGCAAGATGACTAGGATACTTGGGCAAGATTACAGTGTCCTGACATTCGACGAGGCTATATACTGTAAAGCCAAAGAAATTCAGTGGAGGTGTACTGAAGAGTTTAACAAAACAGTATTGACAATGGGTGGTTTCCATATAGCACTAACATTCCTGGCAGTGATTGGAAAGAAATATGCTGACAGTGGTATTGAAGACATCCTTATAGAATCACAGGTGTATGGCAGCAGTACAATAAGTAATCTACTGAAAGGCAAAACTTACAATCGTGGAGTAAGAGCTCACAAACTGGTAATGGAGGCCCTGTTCAGACTAAGGTGGCAGGCATTTTGTAAGTGGATACAAGGCAATGAGATAGATTGTGATGTTGACTTCATCAACGACAAACTTCAAGAGTGTCAGTCTGCTGTTTTGAATGATAACATACCTAGTCTGGAAGTAGCGCTCTCTCAGTTAAGTGACGCCATCAATATTGTGCATGATGCACTTAACATATTCTGCATTACAAGAAGTGCATCATCACAAACATTCACTTTCTGGAATGATTACATCGAAATGGTTAATATCCTATTGCGATTCATAAGAGCTGAATGAGCAAGCAACTGGGAACTACATCTAGCAGCAGTTATAGAGATGTTACCACTATTCTTTGCCTTTGACCGTACCAACTATGCCCGATGGGTGTCAGTGTATATAAGTGACATGAAGCTTCTACCAGATTGTTCCCCCGAAGTACATGCACAATTTGTACAAGGGAATCATGCTGTTGCTCGTTCTACAAATAAGTTTAGTGAAGTCTGGACAGATATGGCACTCGAACAAACAGTAAACCGTGATAGTAAGGTAAAAGGTGGGATTGTTGGGTTTACTTTACGACCAGGAGCCGTTGCTAGATGGTTTATCACTGCTCATGAACGCACATCTATTACAACCTCTATGAAAGTGATGTGTGATATGGTGGGAGAAACACATGCAAAGCACAAAGAAGCTACTCCAGGCCGCATACAGCGCGAGGAAGGAGATGTCAATAAGATAATTAGCACTGTCACTAACTACATGGCAGACCCGTTTGACATAGAAGTGGACCTGGCATCACTTACCAACATTGCCACTGGCATAGTGATACCACCAGCAATTTCTACTCGGCTTATAAATGCCAGAGACATATGAATGAAAGCAATGAATCAATTTGTGGAAGACAGACTAAATACAAACAGAATAGGATTTTTTCAACCATTGAATAGACATAACATAAACACATTCGCATCTATGGGCAAGAAAATAAAGAAGAAGGTTGGTGGAGAGCAGACAGTGGCCATCAATGCAGATAGAGAGTTGTTTAGTCGGCTTGTAGTGGCTGCTCAAACAAGAGAAATTAATCTCAAAGATGTTTTCAAACATGAGCTGTCCACAGTTCCATATGCATTGGCCCATGCTGATGGTTCTCTGCTAAAAACAGTAAAAAGTAAGCTACTGCCTGAATTAGAGAAAGAAGCGGAATCACAACACCAATTGCCAGCATCCAACATTCCAACAGCATGGATGATAGATGGCATGGCTATTCTGCAGATGGTTAACAAAGGAGGTGCATCCTGCTTCGGGGAACTTGCTGAGGTGCTTTTCAAAATAGTTCACCAACCTCTACAGAGATATGAATGCTGTACAAGAGTAGATATCGTTTTCGATAGATACAATGCAAAATATTCCATCAAGGATTTTGAGAGAGCCCGAAGGCAATCCTCACAGAGCTATGAAGTTAAAATCCATGGCCCTAACACACCGATACCAACACAGTGGAGTAAGTATATTGGTAATCCTAGAAATAAAGAACAACTGGTAGACTTCTTATCAGAATCATGGTGCAAAATGGCACAATTGTTACTTAAACCAGATGAGAAAATTATAGTTGCAGGAGGGTTCAAGGATGGTCTCATTGCTCGCATGGCATCTACTGGTGGAGTTGTTGATGTCGATGATCTGTTCTCATCACATAAAGAAGCAGATACCAGGCTTTTACTTCATGTTGCACATGCTTCAGAAGAATACCCTCGAGTCGTGGTGTGGTCTCCAGATACTGATGTTGCAGCACTCTGTGTATACTTCAATCACTCCTTGGAATCTGTCCAAGAACTATGGTTACATACTGGTGTGAAGGATAAATCTCGATTCATACCCACCCATTCCATATCTGATGCATTAGGTCAACAATTGTGTAAACTGTTGCCAGCAGTACACACATTAACTGGATGTGATTTCACCAGCAGTCTTGCAAGGGTTGGCAAACTTGAGCCATGGAAGCTTGTCAGGAAGAACCCAGACAAGTTTGGAAGCCTTATGGACTTTGGCACACATGTTGATATACCTCTGATAGAACTGACATCAATAGAACTTCTGATAACTATAATCTATGATGCGACAGCTGACTCGGCGGATGTGAATGGTGTGCAGCATAAACTTTTCTGTCACAGACAAGCAAAGTATGAAGCCCTTCCACCAACATCTGATAGTTTAGAGCAGCATTCCAAATGTGCAAACTACCAAACTTATATATGAGCATTGGAGGCTCAGCCAGTCATTCACTCCCCTATTGGTAATGGATGGCATTACAGTGGCGATGGTCACATGTTTCCGACACTAATGACACAGTCACCTGCCCCTGAAGCTCTTCTAGAACTCATTACATGTGGGTGCAAGAAAGCAAAGTGTGAACGAAACTGCAGTTGTGCGAGACAAAGCATGGCATGCACAGATGCCTGTTTATGTATGAATGGTGATGATTGTAATAATCCACATAAAGTCGCTATTAGTGTTGACCCAGAAGAATCAGATACAGCGGACGACTCTGATATGGATATGGACATATAAAATACTTGTGATATTAGCTGTGATGATAATGGCATTATTATTGTATAGCAGTATAGTTTGTGTGTTATCATTTAGAATTAGAATATATCTTGTACATGAGTCATATGTATTTCCATATTGAACTGTATACAACTAATGTATTGCAGATATACACTGTCGAATTATTTTTCTATTATTTCGCGGAAATCTTTATTTTGTCATATTCTTATGTTTTGCATTTCATAACTTTACTATACCATGCAAACTATCATTTCTATGTTTTTTTGTCCTTTGAAATCATTTTGCGAAATTATTCTTAAATTAGTACATAACTTGGAAAATTGTTTCTTTATTGGTATGTTAATTTAGTAGTAACATAATTATGACCTGTGTAAGTTACTATCTAGTAAATTCACAAACTATGCCAAAAATATATATTCAGTGCATTCTCAACCTTTTAACTAAGGGTAGACCATTAAAAACTCGGGGCGGTGACAGCAGAATTGAAAAAACAATTGCACAGGAAAAAATTATGGGAAAAGGGGGGAAAAGTAGCATATTGACAAAACAAAAATTTGCACAAAACTAAATGAAGAAAACAAATATGTTGCACAGTTGTTCTGCCACCACCCCCAGTTTTTCCAATGGATCACTCCTAAGCAATACTATGTACAATAAGAAATACAATACATAACCTTGATTAACAATGTTGGATGACTGGAATTTGTTTTTACTGATTAAAAACAACAATATTCAAACCAGACAAACAGCTACAAAATGAATGAATGTCATGTCGAGTAACAATGCTAACCACAAGAACGCAATATTAACTCTATTAACAATGATGTGAACACTGATGACATTAATTCGATCTGAATGCACGTCAAGACAAGCCAGGTGTCAGCATCCTATATTTTATATTTTTATAATACCTCAAACCCTGCAAATGGAAGTGTGCATGGAATCATGGGAAGACACGGTGTGCATTGTGATAACTGTCATAAATGTGATTCACAGGTCATACTTGTTTTCAACAGGACAGTGAGTTCTACCAGGCGTGCTTGTAATTTACATAACAAAGGGTGTTTACAACTTTGGAGGGAGAATTGGAATCTACCAGGTGTGCTGTTATTTGAATAACAAAGGGTGTTTATGATCTACTGAGTTGCCTACGTGACCCAGTTGCTAGAAAGATCACATTCTGATTGGCTTATGTGGAAACTCATGCCTATAAAATGGACAGACTCGGGACAGTTAGTGTCCATCATTTCAACTTGGTGTTCTTCATGTCAACTTGGTGTCCTGTGTGTTCTGTGTGAGTTATCAGCAATGTACACTTCCCTAAGCAATCCCCTATTTTAGTGGCTTTATTCATTGTATTTTTCTGTGTTTTATTTCTTGTAATTATTTTGAGAGGTATTTAAGCCAGGAGCTTTAACTCGATATTTTGGCGTATGTGTATTTCATTTCCAGTACTATTGTCTTGTCTACCCCATACTAGCAGTGAAAGAACCCCCTGTCCAGTGTGAGTTCTGTGGGTGCCCTATCATTAGCGATAAGCAGGCCTTACACTGTGACACCAGGATTGCACACAATCATTTAATTTAAGTAGTGGTGTCAAACATGGATTAAATATCTACGTGATTATTATTTCAGATATTTTGTAAACTCAATATCAGTTAGTTTAGATAATACAAATTTGAAATAATTACTTTTCGCAGATGATGTATTTATGTAAACAGATTCAACAAAATGACAAGAAAATAGTCTAGTGCCACTTTAGCAATTGCAAACTATTTAATGATAGTTATAAGTCACAATTAGAACATGACAATATTTACAATTTTTATTAACGGATTATTAAATTTAACTAAATTTATAGCACAGTTGCTATGCTACATTGATAAATATAGACGTCTAACATTTCAAAATCAGAATGTCATTAAGGTAGCAAGAAGGGAAATTTTCGTTTTTTTCTTGATTTTTCAAAAATCGAAAAAAACGTTTACTTCAGACATTGACACATTATCCCAGCTTTTCAAAATAGCAAAATTCGGGTAAGACGCTGCACAAATTGATGTTTCAAATGCTAGCACAAATAACTACGGCTGCCGATTCGCGGATATTTGCACAATGCGTATGTTTAGGACGGATTACGTGATAACATCTTATGTGCATACTCTGTTGTTGACGATTCTGATATAACGGGTGATAAGCTTCCTTTCGCAAACAATGCGTGTTTATCTAAGCTTCCATTGTCAGCATTATTATCAGTCTAGACTTCGTTCGAGAAACACGCTCATAACTTTGCACAACATTCTTTTAAATCGCTTTTTTTATTTCGTTTTATTTTCTTATTCAATATTATATTTTACTAACCTATTTACTAACGCAATGCCGAGGAAAAGGAGAGCGAAGACGCCGATGACAGACGAGGCAAAGAAGATTCTGCAACTCAGTAGTAATCCTCTTTAACGTTCTTGTACACACCCCTGGATTTTTACTATTACTAATAATTCATATACAGACTATAGTTGATGACAAATCTGAAACACACGAGAAAATTGACGACCAAACGCTACATACATTGAAACAATCAGTAAAGATATTGTAGATAGTAACAAAAAGAAATTGACATTGAAACGTCACTGGCTGCACCTAACTCACGCCACTCGTTTGTAATAATGGAATGACAATATCTTGAATGCAAATTGAACACAACTTACCTGAAACTGGGGGTGGTGATACAAACCCACCCCGCAACTCCCCTCTTCTTCTCTTCGAATTTATGGAAACATCATTCCATTTGACAACTTTCAACCAAATCTGCTTTTACGTGTTGAAAAATGACAGGAAATATAGTTTGTCAGGTGTGGTTGATGTGTCGCAATAAATTGAAGTTACAGCCCCCACCCCGAGTGATGAACAAATAAAGATTTCATGACAGTCACCTTCAACTCGTTGTCTAGTAGAAACCAATTCACCTATGTTCAATTACCCGCCATAGACTCTGGTCAGTCAAAATGACTATTTTGAACTGTAGGAATTAATCTGCGATTCAGCCAAAGGCGAAGAAATAAATCTAGGTCAGGGGAAGCTCTATAATTTCCAGACTTTTCTTCACGTCCCGAACCACGTGCCTAAGGCCAAGAGGCACAGCCATATTGGCCTACTCGTCACTCTGTTTCTCTCTACGCACCGAACGGAGATGAAACTGGAAGCCTGATGTTTCCTGTTCAAGTTTTAGCTTGGGTTTTTTACCCCTGCGTCTCCCCTTTTGTGTGTATATGTGTATAACAAAGAAGGAAACTCGGCGACGCAAATTTGACCACTTCGTTTCTTTGTGTCAACTTACAACTGTAATTCGTCTCCCTCATGCATGTCTTGTTCATTTTTACCAATGTGTGTATAGAAGCAATGGCAGTAACGCCATAGACTTCTAGTTGCCGGTTTTGTCCCCTCATTTTATAAGGAGATTGTGTAGCGATTGTGATCATAATTTTCAGGTGTGAAACCCACATTCCTCACACGACTTGCCTACAAGACTCAGACTTTGGTTGGGGACCTGTCTGAACTAATTGCGTCCCTTGTAGGTTAGGTAGGTCAAATGTAGAGGAGCAGGTTGCTTCCACTGCAGTTGCCTCTTGTTTTGGCAAGCCGGAAGAAGCACATTAGCAGGCTTTACTGGCAAGCACGATGCTTCCTCCTGGGATCCCCTCGATCCCAGCCCTACCTTCCCATTTATTTCTGGGAGGTAGGAGGGGCACCAGTCACCGCCGAGGCCTAGTCCACAGATAGCCAACGGGAGGGGCTTGTGGTCAGGTCTCTGAGCTCGGAGAGGACTAAGCACATCAGGGATTTGTACGGCGAGTACAACCTCGGGCAGCCCCTCAGAGTATGTTTTTCATAATGACTCTGTGAGCATCGATCCTAGTGACCCTATGTTCAACCCCCTCGATTATGAAACAGTCGCTCTCAGTAGGACTGTCTCTTCTGGGATCCAGACAGCGGGATCCAAAGCAATACCAACAGCAGGACTGTCCTGGTCTGGCCGAGTGCTGAACGTAGGTGGGAAACGCACAGACAGTGTTGATGGGCGGACCTTGGTAGATAGAGGTCTAAGTCCTTATGCTGGACCAAGTGAGATGAGATCAGAGCCAGTAGAGTCTAGAGTCAAATCTCGTGCCCTGATCGGATTCTTGTACAGGCCACACAAGGTCTCACCTCAGTGCAGAGAGATCGCCCCCAATGTGGAACCGCCAAACCAACACATCTCTTTTGCACTGATTGCACCGGTGTATTCCAGTTTGGAGACAGCGCGTGACCAGTCCCTGGACACTCCATGTGGCAATATACGCAGTTACAAGAACCCGCTGCAATCTCCAGCCCCATTCGGGGCACTACCAGGGTACCCCAACAAAGCGGGAACAATCCGACAGGAGATTGATAGTTTGCTTACAAAGGATAGGCGACCTGGCGTTAAGTCTGCAAGTATTCGCAAGCTTCTATTCTCAAGTATTTGTGGTTCCAAAGCCTACAGGTGGCTTTGCCCCCGTTCTGGACTTAAGCAGACTAAGTTAATGTGTGCTTCCTGGAAACACCAAGCACTGTATTAGTCTCCATGTTCTGTTTCTACTGGTTAGCCTCACTAGATTTGAGTGATACTTACCCGCACATACCTATACACCCAGTGAGTCAGCGACTCCCTTGATTTGCCCAATTGGGCCTAGAAGTCGAATGCAGGGTGCCCCCTTCGAGTTTTGCAGGGCTCCATATGTATTCACTAGAGTATGGAAATAGGTGGTGCTACTGCTGTGCCGACACATCACATGTGTACACATCAACGTGTACCTGGATGGCTGGTTGCTACACAACCCAAAAAGGGCAATTAGTCAAACACCAGATTTTCTAGACCAGTTGTGCTTCCTACTAAATCGAGCAAGTCCCACCCTAAGCCAACACAGCAATGTTCTTTGACAGGTAGTTCGACAATGAGGTGGGCTTGGTACGGTAGCCACAGACCCGTTGCCTAGTCGAATGCCTAGTCATGGTTCCCTTTGTGTCCCTTCAAGAACAGATGTGGATCATCGTAGGGCAGTTCCCCCAGGCCGTGTTACGCAGCCACACATTACAGTGCATGTTTGTTACAACACCAGGCTCTCTTATAGGAACTGTAAAGACAAGTAACACTCTCGGACCAAGCAAAGGATGCCTTGCAGGGGGACCCACTCGCCATGGCTATGACTCTGAAAGCGGATGCTTCCCTCACATGTTGGGAGCGCATCTATTGGACAAACAAGCCCAATTGAAAATATGGCCCCTGCAATATTTTTAGAGCTGCCATATCAACTGGCTCGAACTGAAAGAAGTGTGCATAGCACTTTTTCACATTCTACCCATAGTTCAAGACTACAGAGTCTTGCTTCGCATGGACAATGCAGCGATGGTCTTCTATAGCGACAAGGAGAGGGGATCAGATCCTGATCGTTGTCAGTCCTAGTAGAGCAAATTCTCCTTTGGTACCTGGAATACACATAGAACTAGCCGCACACCACCTTCCAGGGGCGAGAAACAGTCAAGCGGACACCCTCTCATGGCAGCTCTGTCTCCAGAACGCCGAGTGGTGGATACCCCAATGGGTAGCCTCCAGACTGTTTCGGCGGTGAGACGGTCCCTTCTCGCTGTTCACCTGGTACTGGAGAAACTTTGATGTGGGTGGTGCCCATTGTTGGAAATGTTAGTCGAAACACCAGAGGTGCTCCCAAACTTCTGGATCTGCTGTCACAACCGGACAGCACACTGCCTTTGACCCCAGTAATTTACATCAAGGCTCTCAAATGACTAACTCAGTGGACTGCTAACGTCCTGGCCATGGCGATCGGGGACCCTACCAACACAGCCTACGTTGTGAAATGATGTGCGTACACTGATTGGTGATCCATGCCATCCCAGCCAGGCGGCTGACTTTCCCTCCATGGTTTGGGCGAAAATTACTTGCCCTTTCGGCGATTGTTGGCTATAGGTCAGCCTTGTCACACACCACACCACAGCCAGTTGTCCAATTATTAGAAGACTTTATTGTTGAATCAGACGCCTAGATGCCGAAGGGGGAACCAACCAATTGAAACCTATCGGTTGGGTTGGCCGTACTAAGCAGACTTCCCTTTGAACCTCTCTGATCAGCACCACTCAAACTTTGGACGTGAAAAACAGTCTTCCTACTCGCCCTGCGCCTCAGATAGGTGTCGGGCTGAGCTAGGGGCCCTGTTCTTCTTGGACGAGTGTGTTGCTTTTATGGACAATTAACTCGTGATCAAGTCACAAATCTTGTTACTCGCCAGGAAGCAAACCACAGGACGCAATCCATACCTGATTGTCATCACCCGGCTGGCAACATTGCCAATCCGGAGGATCAGGATGAGTTGCTTCTGTGCCTAGGTTTATGTGTTAAGGCCAGATTAAGCAAGACAGACCAGCCTACCTGACTTCCATGGCCAGGTGGATAACTGCGACCAGGCTCAAGGTTTTAACCGTTCGACTTCACAGGGTCTACAGAGACACCAAGTATGGTCGCATGAGGTCTGTGCGATTGCTAAGTCACTAGCACTAGTGTCAGGTGCCCACCTCGAACATATTCTGAGGGCAGGCTTCTGGAGAATGCAGAACGTCTTTATCAACCACTACCTAAAAGATCCATTGAGGAGGGTCTATTTAGGATGGGCCCCGTCGTAGCGGGTCAGTTCGAATGACCACAGGGATCTTTGCATAGGCGATAAATCAGTCTTAGCAATTTTGCGGACATATTTCTACCATCGGCACCCCCTGGAATTGCTAGGTCTCGCCTTCAACTTATGCCCTTGTGCAGAACTATTTTGGTCTTTATTTTCAAGCTAGTTAACCGAAGATTGATGTTAGGGGTCTAGCATTCTCTGTCACACCGAACCCCGTACCATGGCAGCATTTTGGCTTTTTCACCGGAGATGCCACAGGGAAGGTAAGACACCATTTTCTGCATTGGTCTTAACTAGGTGGTAGTCTATTACTGGAGACCATTATCTTGGACTAGGACACCCTTTTCACCACCACCCACCATAGACTCTGGGTCCCACCAACCACCCCACTTTTTCTGTACGATTGGCTTTGTCTTCGGCGCGGAGAAAAAAAGAACCAGAGTGACGAGTAGGCCAATATGGCTGTGCCTCTTGGCCTTAGGCACGTGGTTCGTGACGTGAAGAAAAATCTGGAAATTATGGAGCTTCCCCTGACCTAGATTTATTTCTTCGCCTTTGGCTGAATCGCAGATTAATGCCTACAGTTCAAAATAGTCATTTTGACTGACCGAAGTCTATGGTGGGTATGAACTATGTGAATAGGCGGGTTCTGGGAACCCTCTGCCTAAATCAACGAGTATGTGAGGCGCCCCAAGTGACTGTAAAATGTGTATTATTCGACATTTCCTATTGTCAAGGATACCTGCACTGAAATTATCAGGAATAAAAGCCGTGTTGATATACAAGTAACGCATGTTAAGTGACAGTCATATAATCATTTCACTACGATTCCTGCTGCTGCAAACATGATCAAACCACATACGAGCGGGAGGAGGTGTCTGAAAATTTGGAATCTCCCCTTCTCGCTTACCTGTATATAAAGTGATGCACAAAGCACACACCTGGAAAAAAAAGAGTTCACTGCTGGGCCTCTCCTAAAAAATCTGGTGAATTAAAACTGTATCGTACCTTCGGGATTTCCCATCGACATAATTTATTGCCAGTTTGTCAAAATACTTTTAAATAAATGATCCTCGAAAAAAAAAACACTCACCACTTTCCTGTCACAGTTGTTATTATTGCACCCTGTGTCTTATGTTAGTTCTGGCTACAGGCTGTCTTGTATTTATGCATTGTAATTCATCTTGTCTGTTCAATATTTTCTTTTGGAATGTATACAAGTTGTCTGTTTTAACGCTTATCTTGATTTGAACCTTGAAATGTGTATACGAACTGAGGTTGGCTAAAGACTTTGCTTCCCACCATTCCTTGCAGTCAGACTTTGAAAAGTGATAACAATGTATATATATATTTTTTAGTATTTTCGATACTAATCACACAATGATGCTTTGATGTAATTTCAATTAAATTACATATATTATTACATCCTATAATATACTTAACCTCACCCATCCCTGTTAATATAAATATTGTGCTCAAGATGGGTTCGTCAGTGTACAACCAATTAGTGCACATCATCTAATCCAACAGCTCCTCATGGATAATCTAAATCACATCGTCCAAAAGGTAGGGTTTGGCGGTGAGATAAAAAGGATGATCAACAACCCGCATGTGTTTTTTTATAATTTCCAATAGGTACATGTACCAGCTGATTCTTGCATTGTTATCTTTAGATCTCATGCCACTAATCAACCAATGGCTGCTTAGTCTTGCAAGAACCAAATACATTTTTTCTAAAATTTTCCCAGGCGCTCCCTGTCCGAGGGCGTGATCACCTGCGTAAAAGGTGAGGCCAACATGTTGTCTTTTGTTTACTACTTGGCGGCTGTGTACCTGTATATTCTGTGTGTATTTTTATGTTCTAATCTTGGTGTTTTTCCAGTGATTTCTCTAGGTGCAATTCAAATACAGTAGCCGTGTCCTGTTTACCTGGGATTTGCAAGAGTTCGAGCTGGCCAACATGTTATTTTTTGTCATTGTGGTTGATTACTGGCATGTTGATCTCCCATTTTTGAGCCATGTTTGCAACTTTGTTTAGCATTTTCATATAGCAATCTCGTCATATGTTAACATAGTTGTCTATGAAGTTTCAATTAGTGGTATGAGCCCTTTAAACCACTTGAAAAACAGCTCCAGTGTATTGAAATGTGTTGCGACATCTAAATCTCCCTGGACTTGAATTACTTATGGTATCCCTTGCAAGATTCCTATGAGGATTTATGAGCAGGGAAGCCTTTTTTGGTATTATCTCACTCTCTCGTATTACGGTTGTTCTGGATACATCCACCATAACTATCTCATGAATTTCTGTGCTAGTCATGAATAGCTTGCCACATAACTTGTGTGGCTATCAGCAAGTTTATACACCTTAAAGCATTTGTCCCTTGGTTTGTCCGGGGATAAACAATAGCCTACAATGACCTCTTTTATCGCCACCTTGCGGTGAAGGTGATAGAACTGTTGTAACCAAGTTATCACTTTTGACCGATATTTGTCAGGTCCCTTGTTGCGTTCAAACCATTTAGCATAGCAATTCGTCCCTCTTCTCTGTCTTGGCGTTAATGTTTTAGGGAATATGTTTTGAAATGGTGGTGTTGGTATGTTTTCTGCTTCG
This sequence comes from Saccoglossus kowalevskii, assembly GCF_978046115.1. NCBI lineage: Eukaryota > Metazoa > Hemichordata > Enteropneusta > Harrimaniidae > Saccoglossus > Saccoglossus kowalevskii. The sequence continues at coordinate 17,437,712 of NC_140646.1, forward strand.
GACCAAATCTCGTGTAGGATGGTACTCTAACCTTCTTCATCCATAGAAATATCATACAAGTTAAGATTATGACCATAGGTTGTGCAATTACTCCGTGGGATGTCCAAAAACCCATCTTTCAAATTGAAAGTAAAAGGGCGTCCATTAGCTTTGGGAGAGAGGAAGACGATGTATACAGGCCCCTATATCTACATCACATACCAATCGCATTGGTCCTTGTATTGATTTTCACCGACACACTTTCAATACATTTTGTCATTTCTTAGCACTCATCCTTCATTATATATACAATACACAACAATTCCGCTTTTTTTAGAAACGTTAGTGCTACACCAGCTTGAATGATATTTTCAATTAGTGAGTGTATAATTTTGAGAGGAGGTTATGGTCACAGGTCGGAGAATTTGTAAATCAATTAGCTTTGAAGAAGGCATAGCATTATACCATCCAATTATCTACACAATAAGCGATATCAGTTTCGCATGATATATAATCATGAACCAGTAAATGCGAGTCATGTCAACTTATTCGTGCCTTTCCATGTATCCCACCTTTGGATACATCATCGCTGTAGTCCACTCTGTAGTACATCGGTTGTCATGCATATCAGTCATATACAGTAAACGTCATGTGTTTATTTATTTGTTGTACACAACAAACTGTTTCTGGCAAACATCATACAGAAGTTTGTAGTACGAAATGTTGAGACTGTTAAAAGCTAGGTATACCTAAAGAACTATTTTAAAATAGACATCAAATCACTATCAAATAACTTGACGTGTACTAAATAAACTAAATAGTATATCAGTTATAAAAGGAATAACCACTTAAGGCAATGTGTATATATCATTCTGGAATATATAAAACGTGTGAAGCTTGAAGACAATTATATAATATATATATATCAACAGACTATTATATTATATAAACAGTTAATTCAACATGTTTACATAATCAGTCTCTTTTTGTAACTGTAACCCAAATATCGTTACTCGGTATGGTAACGAAACCATATTTCCTGTCAATGGTCTGACCTTCCACCATTCGAAATTTAAACTTTCTACACAATGTAGCTAAGAATACAGCACCCTCTGAGTAGACAGTACGATATCCAGGGCATTTTCGTTTTCCAGCAAACCCGAATGGTTGAAATGAAAACGGGTGACGAGTACTGGCATTTTCAGGCAAAAATCGTTCTGGAATGAATCTGAGAAAAAAATAAAGATACACTATATTATATCGTATGGTATTATGGTGCGCATCCACACCATTGTGTGCATCAATGATTAATAGTCATAAATAGGATATACAATCAGAACATTTAAAATACAACATTACCAAATATTAATTTTGTAAGACAATGGTCAACTGAAACATTTCATTTGTGCATTTAATAATATCACGTTTTGTTGCCTAAATGAAGCCATTAGGTTCACACATACCAACAAACATTTGATTCCCTATCGTATTATAACATTTAAGAGTATTAACAGCATGGGCGATTAAATATGCTTGTTGGCAATTTGCAATGTTGTCAAGTTGATTGTAGACACTCTATAATATATTATTCAATCAATATATCGTATACCTTTCAGGCTCAGACCATATTTTGTCATCCGTTTGTACAACACCCAATGCAAGCACCATAGGTGTCTAGACATATAATAAGAATGTTATCAGAAATAAAACGTATGTTTATAATATCAATTTGAAATGAGCATTGTTGTGTAAAATATAAATCAAAATTCATAATTATTGAAGGGATTCACAGAATTCAGAACACGAATGTAGGAAAATAGATGGTCAAAATAAATAAACGACACCATCGCAGAAACTAAAAAATAGAATAATCTAATAAGAACCGTCGTTGAATTGTGACGCACTTCATACTCGTGAATATAAATACCAATGACAGTGGTATTGAAATACTTACCCCTTTTGGAATGGTATAGCCCTGTACCACCATGTCTGCATGCATATTGACCCTAGCTGTATACGACGCCAACACAGAGCACCTGATAGACTCGTCAAACACAAATCTCATGTACCTATACAATACAATACAATACAATGCGGTATAAGTCGTTATTCAGTCTGTCCACCCGACAGTACATCACCATGAAGTTGTGTCATCATTTACATGTAAATTTGAATGAACAAAGAAAGACAAAACTGATATCCAGCATTCAAATTGAATCATATGATATCAATGTAATAGTAATAGTTCAGGTAATTCGTGAATATACTGGACTTCATATGCATGCAGAATTATATTCTGCATGTGGTTTGTGACTTTGGACATTAGAATTTCACATGCCCATCTAGTAATTGTCGGTGTGCATTCTCCATACACAATACAGCTGTTGGCACAAGAGCTCGTAAATTTGACTAAAGTCACGAATTTTTAGCTGAACCCATGACGTTGTAGGCATTGAACACTGTTTGACAGTTTAGTCAACAATTCACGTTTACCCCATACATAATAAAAAACATGGAATAACTCACTTCAGTGATTCAAGGTTTACATGGTTTACTTGTTCGTCTTTGCCAATAACATCGATTATTTCCTGGTATACTTTTTCCTGCACTTCTTGATTCTCACACATGTAGTAGATTGTCCACACCATCACTGTGATTGGATAGATACACAATTTTTGAAATATAATATAATAAATCACCATCAAACATCAATATAGTATGACAATTTGTCATTCTATAATTTACGTCAGATATGTTCGAATGTATGTCATAACATGTGTAACATGTCTGTTATAACGAAAATATGTTAATTACAAAAAGCTGTAGTTTGATAGCCTGCAATGAAGTACGTTGAAGCATCTGATATGAGTTCTTCTTCGGACGATGATTTTGCCATCAAAACATCAATAAAAGTCCAATCGTCATCGCTTGGTGGATTATCTCGTCGATGTTGAATCATGGCACGTATAAAATCATGCCATGCCTTCAAAGCTGTAAAATATCACAAGTATTACATTAGCATGAATTAAATATAGCTTTTGTTCATATTGTTCACAGAGGGATGGGTCAACCTATTATTAAGACAACCAGGTAAGTTCAACTAAGATGTTCATGGAATGAATGATGCGATTCTCTTGGTGGTGGAACGCGTTGCTTCATAAGCGATAACATGCAAGTGCTGTTCACATCTGGCTGACTGGACTGCAAGCAAAGCTATCGCTAGTACCAATCGACTCTTGGAAATGTCGACAATAACCAGCCCGGGATAGTGAATTAGGTAGACACTGATCACATTAGAAAGGGGGAAAAGCATGCATACTAATATTAATGAAGACATCTGTCTAATTGTACTGCAAATTACATCAGCCGAAGTGGTGCTAAATACATACAAGTATTATACATTTATAACATATCAGCATAATCAAATTATACAAGATTAATACAAAAATTCAAGGCTATAAAATATGTTCACCCAGCCATTGCTTCCATCGCAAAATGCTATGAATTGTTATCACATAAATTTCCGACATTAATTATTACCTTGAGCAAATTTCTGCCCAGGTTCAGTGTTTTGAGTTATGTCCTGATTCAAAATAGCCATTGCCTGAAAGAAACCAATCTTTAACTATTTATACAATTCAAAGTGTAATCGTAATTTCATAGTTTGAGATTCATATGAATAAATAACGTATTAAACCAACGCATATATCTACAACGTCCAGCATGAGCGTCTGGTGTTATCGATTCATAGTTTTAGCTCAAACTGTTTCGCATACCCACAGTTATATTGCAATTACTAGTCATGTATATACATTTATGTGACATTGTGTTTATTTTGAATTATTATAGGGCCATGACGACAATATATGCCTTATTGTGCACGAGGAGAATACTTTTATGAAACTTTTGTAATTAAGACAGTCATTTTTATTTTACAAAAAAATGGATATATAGCAATGTATACATTTGCAGGTATCTCATCCCCTGAAATTGCAAATTAAATACCTACAAGAAGCTTTCTGAGCCCCACGTTGTATGAATGGTGCCTCAATAAAACCACCACAATATAGCCCAATAAATTTGTACTAAGAGAATGTATAAATGATATGAATTTTAGTATATACATACAACTTGTATGTAATTCATATTTTGCTGCTGTACTTACAGTTTCATAGTGACGTAACATGGTGATAGCTTTTTCGTCATCTTTGAAGAAATCTCCATACGTAGCATGACTTAGAGCTTTCAAAACCAACAGAGACATGTGTTCTGTTATATTAATGTGTTCATCCGATGGCAGAGATTCAATCTTCGCAACAACCGCATTAGTAGCCTGTCATTAGAATATAATGTACATTAGAATATCAAGGCACATTTATTTTGATAGGGCGATGAAGCAGTTAAATGTTTGTTTAATTTCAAATAGTGGAAGTTCATTCAATCATAAATGTCCAATATGCATAACCGCGTAATGACTTATTATTCCCCAATTTAAACTTTTTTAAATTTAGTAATTGCCTAGTTTTGGAAGCCCACACGAACAACCTAGATAGGACTCTCGCAAACTCCACTATCCATTTAGAGGAGGCTTTATATACAGCAGTGTTTGGACTTCGACACCTGTGGACAAATACAATAATTAATATATACGAGGCCTTCTCTGATTAGTTGACTAAACTGTATATTGAGATCTTACGAACGAGATATTTGGGCGTTCGTAGATAGAACATTCACTAAGATGAAATGAAGAAAATAAATTAACACAATGAAATAAAATTAAAACAATTAAATGAATTACAAGTAAGAAAACAAACCCAATAAAATATAATAATAACAGATTGCCATTGCTCATTTATGTACATGTATGTATCTTAGTGGCTAATTGTTTTAATTCACTATTACAGCGGGCTTCAAAATAAACATTTATCCCCCTCCTAATTTCAACATTCCATGTGATATTCGGTTACTGCGTTTGTGTTTACCTTCTAAAATTTCAACTCAAAAAGCAGAAACTTTTGACAAACCCTGTTCACGACGGGCGCTGAGGGATAAATGCGACATTAAGGGTAGTGTATATAATATAAACTGTTTTTAATTTCCCCATTACTCACGTTCAACCTTTTACCCACATATGTTGAGAAAAAAATTTGCTCATGACTAATTATCCGGAGACGTTTGGAATGGTTTCGTCCATATTCAAATTGTCTGTTTATCCCTGTTCGCACGTTGCAGATTGTGATCTGTACATCTGTTACGGTTAAATGGTTAGTCACCTAACAACATAGCGGCATGATTTTTTTTAAATTGAAACAAATTGACGGCTATTTCATGTTTTTGAAAGTTTCAAAATCGATATCGCCTGCAAAAATGTCTTCTAGAATTAACCTATGACCTCTACATACTTTGAGCTACGACATTTCTCTTGGATTTACAACATTCTTTTTTGTATTATAATATTGTGATCTTTGCCACGTCAACACAAAATTACAGATGTAGACAATTTTCGCAACTAATTTGTATGTAACATATATGAAAACTGCACAAATTCAAACACGTATGGTGAATCATACAAGTATTCTACACTTTAATTAATATATGAATACAAGCATATAGTTATATATATAGCATATATTTCAAATTCAAGCACGCCCTTCAAATACAGTGAGATTTTCGATATGCAAATGCACTTTACTTTCCAGCATTAAAGTCAAACTCACCAACATTGCACTGTTGCGCCCGCTGTAATAACACAAAATATGTTTTACCTCATAAAACCTGCTGTAGTAGTTCTTAATTGCATCATAACTGAATGATAGGTCGTAGTCATGGCGGCGGCGTTTGCCATCTTCACCATTTGCATATGTTATACTGTCAGGCCCAACTAGGGGTTTGATATTTTCAAACAATACAGCTGTGGAAATAAATTGTTGATATAAATGCTACAACAACAATATGACAATATTACATTCGCATTAAAGTAACACATAATGGTCCGTCAAGCCCTTCAAACGAAGAATCGAATCACTCGAGAGTGTTTAAGTATTCCAGTTATCGAGAGGATTTCTTTTAAACACAAGTACTTCGAGAATTGTGGTGCATTAAACGATTCCTTAACATATATTTACCTGGTCGATCGAACAGTTTATTGGTATCTTTGAACGCTTTTGCAGACGCCAGACTAACAACATGCGTTTTTCCATGCCAAAATGTTGCTACGGGTCCATATTTCGTATGGAGTTTTACGAGAAACTCGTGAAAACTACCAGCAGCTGTGATATCCGGCATGTTACCATCTCTGAAATGAGACAGCATGACCGTGTAATGCAGTTATCATATTTTTGTTCATATAATGTGGTTATCAATTATTCCAGGTCATATTCAGATGTCAACAAACCAAGAACAAGATTCACATACCAGAAACAATAACCTAAATATACGTCTCGCGTGTAGTCGAACCCACAATCCTAAATTGCCACAGTCGTCGCGCAGCGCATTTTTGAATTTCGCGTAAACAAACAATGCATCTGAGACGCGTTGTTACGTCGCTATGAGTCCCACGTCAGGACGCGGCGCGACAAGTGTAACGTTTCAATTGACTTAATTCAAAAGCATATTGTCACTAGTATACTGTTTATAAAATCTGTCATAGTATTAATTACAGTAAATACAGAGAATATATAGACAACACAATAAGTTACCAGCGTTATTTCGTGCACCAGGTAAGCGCATGCTTGACATTTTAGACAGCATCAATAGAGAAATTGGCAGGACTCCAGAAGGAGTACCTACACTTTATGCATTTTTTTAAATTATGCTAATTTATTCATGACGTAGCAGTTTCTGTGCTCATGAATATTCATTAATTTGTGGGTCAATACATTTTAAAAGGGGCGATATATTATTTTGGGGGGAAGAGTTAGAAAGGGGGATTAGCAACCCTTAGGGGGTCAATACAAAAAAAGGGACCCATTTGGAGAGCAGCATTGATCCTCGTGTCTGTTGTTGCACGTGACCTACAGCTGTCAACTGTATTCGTACTTCTTGTTTTCCTTCATATCTTGTCTTGTAGGAGTGTCCAATCCGTGATTCGAACTTGCAATCTACGTATACGTATAGGATCAATGTTTTCACTAGCATTCAAAAATCGTACTAACCGTACTGGTTTCGAACCAGAGATCTTTCACATTGCCTATATTGTACATATCCACTGAACCATATGAGTAGTCATGCAAATGAATGATTTGTTTTCATATTTACCTTTATTGCAAATTGGTGTTTGCGAAAAAAACTGACAGGCATGGAAATTTACCCCAGGTCCTCCTGATCACTATGTAGAGAACTGAACCACAAGACCACAATGGATTGACTGGATGTGTTTGCATTTGATAAGACTATATAGTGTGTATATATATAGAAATACAACCTATTTCTATTATTGAGTTACAATTGTCAAAAAAATTGCCAATTTTGTGTTTTTACTTGTGTAAACTATATGCATGCCATAACCACTTAGTGTACCTCTTGCCAATTGGGTGTTTGCCATTTGCGTTGCCCATACCTGACCCGACCCTAACCCTAATGACAAGACACGTTCCTGTTAATAATTCCGTTGCCCATACCTGACCCAACCCTAACCTTAATGCCAAGACACGTTCCTGTTTATAATTGCTCAATAATGATACTCTGTTGTGCATTGTCTGCGGGTAAGTTGCATTGATGTCAACTGATTAAACAAGTCGCGTTTAAGTAATTTCCACTATTAACAAGTGGTTAAATTGTGACAATAAATGTGTGGACAAATATTTGAGATTAATTTTAGTGTAGACAACTCTCGTTTAATTATTTTACACCATTACAAGTTGTTAAATTGAGAGAATAAATGTCTCAACAAATATTTAATACTTTTTTTGGTGTAGACAGCTCTCGTTTGATTAATTCCCACAATTACAAGTTGTTAAATTGAGAGAATAAATGTGTGGACAAATATTTAATACTTAGTTTGGTGTAAACAACTCACGTTTGATTAATTCCCACAATTACAGGTTGTTAAATTGAAAGAATAAATGTGCAGACAAATATTTTAGACTTATTTTGGTGTAGACAGCTCTCGTTTAATTATTTTACACCATTACAAGTTGTTAAATTGAGAGAATAAATGTATGGACAAATATTTTAGACTTATTTTGGTGTAGACAGCTCTCGTTTGATTAATTCCCACAATTACAAGTTGTTAAATTGAGAGAATAAGTGTGCGGACAAATATTTTAGACTTATTTTGGTGTAGACAGCTCTCGTTTAATTATTTTACACCATTACAAAATGGTAAATTGAGAGAATAAATGTGCGGACAAATATTTTAGACTTATTTTGGTGTAGAAAAGTCGCATTCAATTTACTTCCACAAATTACAAATTGTTAAATTGAGAGAATAAATGTGTGGACAAATATTTGAGACTTATTTTGGTGTAGACAACTCTCATTTAATAATTTTACACCATTACAAGTTGTTAAATTGAGAGAATAAATGTATGGACAAGTATTTGAAACTTATTTTGATGTAGACAACTCTCATTTGATTCCAACAATCACGAGTTCTTAAATTGACAGAATGAATGTTTGGACAAATATTGACCATTATATTTGTGAGTAAATACCTGTTGTTTAATTAATTTCCACCTCTACAAGGTTGTTAAATTGAGAGAATAAATGTGTCGACAAATATTTGATACTTATTTAGGTGTAAGAACTCGTGTTTGACCAACTTCCACCATTGCAAGTTGTTAAAATAATGAAATAAATATACTGGTATCATTGGATATTTGATTGAATTGTGAAACTTTCTAACAAAATGTTAACTGCTGGCTTCGAACGCTCAATCAACAATTCCCCAGACACAGTATAAACTCCACAACACCACAGAAGATATTCGTCTGTTGCCTGAATTGTTTTCGTTTTGTTCAACTGTTAAGCTAGGATTTATTACCGTTATTATCATTATATTGTCACATGGTTTGTTTTGACTTATGTGTAATGTCTTAAGTATCTTTATTGTAATTTGTATATACCAATTCGTATATACCGAGGAAACGACCCCGATTGAAGGTCATGTATTGTGTGACGTCACCAATTCGTGTGTAGGTACGGCTTCTAGATCCGTGCCAAGAAATTTGGTTTAATGTGTTTGGGTAATTATCATACAACCATTTGTGAATGAAATACATTGGAATCAAATTCCCTTTTTATTTATATTGTATCTTAATATATTATAAATCCGAATTGTACTTACTCAGAATTAGTTGGATTCATTCCTGGTATTCTAGCAAGCACTTGTTCCTACAAGTTAACGGACACACTTATTACGTCATGAAATTACACAAAACAAAAGTAGAAACACAAAACTGGTATTAACCGTGTGGTGCGTATTATGTTTGTATAAATGTCAACGGCCTTGAATGTTATGACATGTTTATTCTATATATTGCCTCACTGATTAACATGCAATACAACATGTGTAAATATTCATTTGTCAATGAGCATTTATTCTATGTTTGTTCACAAATATATTCCTGCCGAGATTTCTGTCGAGATTTTGTATCCAGTAACTACCCAGCTACGACCCTTACAAAATCAAACAAATATGTCCATCGGACTTGGATAGAACAAATACTTGTGTGTAGACAAGTTGAGACGGGAAATAGAAATAGTGCATTGTGTATACACAGCTTTATTTCGTTTAACGTTGTATATTTCCCGTAATTTGAAGCTCGGTTAACTGATAATAACAACTCGAGTTACTAAATTTGAACGTTAAACAAAAATACAAATATATGTTGCCCATAACGCGAAGCTTTGTTAATTGCTAGTTGGGCAAGTAGTAGTCGTATTTTTCATTGCACGCCGCGTTTAATACAACGTTTAACCGGCACTAGTCTAGTCTATGTGGCTATCATTTACGAATACCAATGACTGGTCAGACAAATAACTTAACAAAACAAGTCAGTCATTTGGAACCAATACAATACAAAGCGTATGTCATACATTTTCACTGTTCCACCAGCGCGGGGTAAACCATAGACGTTGTCAATCGATTACAGTGTCTGCTTACCTGTTTACTTCCAAACAGTGTGCCTAGATAAAACACAGCGATCACAACAACCAATAGAACGACACAAATGATGACTAGAGCAGCCATAATGCGATGCTTGAGCCAGATAATAAACAGAATCAGAATCACGACGCTGTCTGACACGAAGTGGTGACGTCACAATGTAGTTAAACTTTTGAACCCGAAGGTCATTCCTTGAATAGACGATTATTCCATCTTAGAAGGTTAAATAACGCCAGCCTATGTATTATTACATCGTGCTTGGAAATAATTCGGAAACACACTGATAATGGCGGCCTATTACAAGAGGGTAAACAAGACTCGGTCTATGAATAATAAACAACGTCAATGTAGAATGGCGGGAAGTCGCACGTAATTGATTAAAGCACAACCCCCTAGAACGGTGATTAAATGTAATATCCAGCATATTTGTAGGGCACTTTCACCCTGCTCAGGTTGAACATAGGTATATCCTTCTGTTCGGAATTGATATGGCTATAACTTTTTAGTTTGAAATTCAGGAGCTGGGTTCTGTATCGTTTCGTTACGAATACTCGGGTTTTTTTTTTTTTTGGGGGGGGGTCAATTTTGCATGAATATGCTTTTTTCTGTTATTAGGGGTCAAAGTTTATAGGTGCTTGGTGTTATTGCATAATAATTCTGGTTTTCCTCTTCTTCCACCATTTATTCAGAAGCTTGTATAAAAGAACCGCTAAACGGAAAAGGTGTTTTTCTGTGATTCTGGGAACTAATTTGAATTGGTACACCTGATTTTCAAAATTGTGATTGGACACTTTAGATTGGATATTTTAGATATCCCTTGGCAGATTGCATTTAACCTTCACACATACATCCGCATATCAATTTGTTCCACGATCTGATTCAATTTTTCAAATCAAGCTTTTCCGGCATTCCGGAACCGGATATCGGTTGTTTACAGATGAATTTTGTTAAACAAATTTGGTATATACACTGGACACTATAGGACCTTGAAGCTGATCATTTTGTTTTTCAGATCGGATTACAAATGGCCGACCGGTGTTTTTTTTAGTTCTAATTAATGCTTTTCTAGTGCAATATCTCTCAATATGGACAAGTACTTGTTTTATGATCCGATACAAGATGAATTAATGTCATGTGGGGGACAATGCTAACCACAAGACCGCAATATTTACTCTACTAACAATGATGCGAACACTGATGTTATTAATTCGATTTGAAGACATGTAAAGACAGTTTTACACACAATCATTTAATTCAAGTAGTGTATCATACATGGATGTAATATGTACGTAATTGATATTTCAGATATTTTTGTAAACTCAATATAAGATAGTTTGGATTATACTTATGTGAAATGCCCACTTTTTTGCAGATGATGTAGTTATGTTATTCAAAGGTTCAAATATTTTGTAACTAAATAACCTAGTACCATTTTAGCAATTGAAGGGGCTTCGGGCAATAGGTGTATTAAAACAAACTATTAAATAATAATTACAAGTCACAATTTGAACATGGCAACATTTACAACTATTGCGGATTATTAAATTTAACTACATTCACAGCACAGTTGAAACAATGCCAAATTGATAAATATAGACGCCTAACATTTAAACTAGGATGTCATTAAAGGAATCTTCTTGAACGTTCTTGTACAGTCTCTTCGATTTCTGTCATATTAATTCATATACAGACTATGGTTGATGATAAATCTGAAACACACGATAAAAATGACGACCAAACGCATCATACATTGAAACTATAAGTAAAAGTAATGTTGATGCTAACAAAAAGGAATTGACATTGAAAATGAATAACGTCACATAACTCGTTTGTAGTAATGGAATGGCAATATCTCAAATGTAAATTGAGCGCAACGTACCTAAAAGTGAGGTGGTGATACAAACCCATGCCAGCCCTTAACTCCCCTCTTCTTCTTCTGCAATTGATGGAGACATCATTCGTGTCGACAACTTCCACCCAAACTCGCGTTTACGTGTTGAAAAATGACAGGGTATATAGCTGGTCAGGTGTGTTTGATGTATCGCAAAATAAACTGAAGACAAGTTCTTTGAAGTTGATTCACCTTCACCCTCAACCCCAGTGATGACAAAATAAAGATTTTATGGCAGGCACCTTTAACTTAAGGAATATCGCCAAGGACTAGTAGAACCAATCAACTGGTATATGAGGCATCATAAAAATATGTGTTGAAACGGGCAACGTATCCTCTTTGACATTTCCTATTGTCAAGCTGTCCCTGCTCTGAAATTATCCGGAATCAAGTCGTGTTGATATATTAGTAATGTATGTAAAGTGACAGTGACAGGACCATTTCATTACTATTCCTGCTGCTGCAAAAATGTTCCAACCACATAAGAGCGGGAGGAGGGTGTCTGAAAATTAAAATCACCCCTACTTGCTTACCTGTATCATGGAAGGTACTAAAGGAAGGAGCCACGACGCCTATCAAGTGGCCACTTAAGCCTCTTAACTGGCTTATTTCCTTTTGTTTCAACCCAAATTAATCCTGGTAAGGTCATTGTCTAGCTCATCTTTGATGTCGATGATAGTTTGCGATTGTTTACACAAGTAACGAGTTAACGGAGTATGATACAACCCCGCCATTGTTTTAATGTGACTATAAAATATATGCGCATTATGAAACTACGGTCATCACACATGCGCACTGGGTTTGTTTAGGTGTAAAAGGTCAAAATACGTATTTCACAACCGGAAATTCAACGTTTGATTGTCGTTTGACACATGTTTTAATTATTCGCAACTGTAACTAGAACAAGATTTCGAGTGCCTACAACAACAATTCCTAAGGACTCCTACAAAATATTATCACAGAGAAAGTGTCTAGGCATGCTCTTCTTTCGATACTATATTTTCTGTTGGTGTTCGCCATTTTCAATATTGTACATGCGAGGTTCGACTATCGCTTCCGAACATGTTCCGAATATTTCTAAATGCTCGAGATTAGCGTAACCCATTGTACGAAGGTGCTAAAAGCTAACAAGAACAATGTTTGTGAATAAACATTGACAAACGATCATAAGGTAAAGCTAAAACAATAGCGTCGTGGCTCCTTCCGTTAATAATTTCCATGTCTGTATATAAAGTGATGCACAGGATCACATACCTGAAAAGAGTACACTGTTGCGCCTCTCCTGAAAGATCTGGTGCATTCAAACTGTTCCGTCACTTCGAGTTTTTCCCACAGACAAAAAATTATTGTCAGTTGTCAAAATACATTTAAATAAATGATCCTTGGTAAACAAAATCATTTATTTTTACATTGTACTGTTTTTTCTTAATGGCACGATTGTTACTTCTGTCTCTTGTTTCTTATGTGAGTTCTGGCTACAGGCACTCTTATTTTCTACTTTTTCGTATTCCTCTATTATGTTTTTTTTTTGCTGCTGTCATCTCTAGAATTTTGTCGTCTGCCGTCCCACATATACCTTGGCTCTCCCTGATGTGCAACATCATTCTGCATGAACTTTTCTTGCTTAGTTGAGCTGCAGGTTGCCTCATGTCGACAGGGAAAAAGGGAAAGATAGATTGCAGTCAGTGCATTTCTAGACGCTATATCTATAATGGTTCTTTGCTCCGTTCCACCCGAGGGCACATCCAGCAGCTAGCGCATCTGTCATCCCCATTCACTAAGCGATTATTCTAGGAGGTGTTCAAGATGGGTTCGTCAGTTGAAATAAACAACGATTAGTGTACATCATTGAAATGGGAAAGTTTCTTATCCAACAGCTCCTCATAGATAATCCAACTGTTGCAGACTACAGCATCCATAAGGTAGGGTTTGGCGATGGGATAAGGAATATGACCAAAGCTGGAATGACCAACGCCTCTAATGTTTTCGTTATAATCTCCATCAATATTTGAGTCCTGTACCTGCCGATTCTTGCATTGTTATCGATAAACCTCTTGAGCAATTCGACAGCAGGTTAGTGTAGTGAAATCTCTGTTTGTTGCGAGATCAAAATATCCCTTAAATCATGACGCAAACTGGTCTCGAATTCGCTATGGTATCACTTGCAAGATTCTTATAAGGACTTATACGCAGTGCAGTTCTTTAATCTTGTATCATACTCTCGCATATTGCAGATGTTCTGAATACATCCACCATAACTATCTCATGAATATCCTTGCTTGTCATGAATAGTTTGCCACATCATTTGTATGGCTGTCAGCAAATTCGTACACCTTAAAGCATTTGTCCCTTGGTTTACCCTGGATAAACATTTGTAGCCTACAATCACATATTTTATCGCCACCTTGTGGTGAAAGTGATATAACTGTTGCAACTAAGTTATCAATCACAGTATGGAATACTGGAGCAACTATGCAAATTAGCTGCAAGTGTCTATCTCTAGCTGGGCCACTTCTGGCATTCTTTGCGTAGGATTTGTTTCATTTCATATTGCAGTGTTACCTGACTAATTGTCTGATGCGTCACATTTTACGTCAATGTCATAGTTATTAGAAAACTGTTTTCAAAAATTTCAATATTCTGGACTTTTGACAAATAATTATCAACATCCCAGTTTCGTTCAATCCATTTAGCATAGCAATTCGTCTCTCTTATCTGTCTGGTCATTAATGTTTTGGGGAATATGTTTTGAAGTGACGGTGGTGGTATATTTTCTGGTTCGGACCAGGTCTAGTGTAGGATGGTACCCCAACCTTCGTCTTCCACAGAAATGTTATTTAATTATCTATACAATAGGCGATAAAAAATTTGCATGATATATAATCATGGACATGTAAATGAGAGTTATGTCAACTTATTCGTACCTCCCCATGCACCCCATCTTTGGATCCATCATCGCTATATTCCACTCGGTAGTACACAGGTTGTCATGCGTATCAGTCATGTACAGTAAAAGTCATATGTTTATTTATCGTAATGATTGTTTATTTGTATATGATTGATTGTACACAACAAACTATTTCTGTTAAACAGCATGTTAGTGGTACGTTATTTTGATACTGTTAAAAGCTAGTTATATCTAATAAATCTATTTGAAAAATATAGACAATCAAATCACTATCGTATAACTTGGCATGTACTAAATAAACGAGTAGTATATCAGTTATAAAACGAATAACCACCTAAGGCAACGTGTATATATTATCATGTGCATTCTGAAATATATAAAACGTGTGAAGCTTGAAAAGCTTGAGAACAAATTGATAATATATATATTTATATATTCCACAAGAGATGTATTATGTTAGCAGTTAATTTAACATGTTTACATAATCAGTCTCTTTTTGTAACTGTAACCCAAATATCGTTACTCGGTATGGTAACGAATCCATATTTCCTCTCAATAGTTTGCCCTTCTACCAATTGAAATTTAAACTTTCTACACAATGTAGCTAAGAATACAGCTCCCTCTGCATAGGCAATACGATATCCAGGACATTTTCGTTTTCCAGCAAAACCGAATGGTTGGAATGACAACGGGTGACGTGTACTGGCATTTTCCGGCAAAAATCGTTCTGGAATGAATCTGAGAAAATAAAATAAATATACACTATATAATATCGTATGGTATTATGGTGCGCATCCACACTATTGTGTGCATCAATAATTAATAGTCATAAATAGGATATACAATCAGAACATTTAAAATACAACATTTACCCGAACATAATGTACAGTCTTGAAAGACCAATCGTTAATTTTGCACGAATTGGTCAACTGAAACATTTTATGTATGTTTGATAATAGCACGTTTCGTTGCCTAAAATAACCTATTTGGTGCACATATAACAAAAACATATTATTGATTTCCTGTCATATTATAAAATTTAAGAGCATGGACAACATGGGCGATTAAACATGCTTGTTGGCAATTTGTTTAATGTAAGCATTGTTTTTCAACTTCAACTCCGCATAGAAAAAACACGTTGTTCAGCTTTTGGTGGTGAAATTGGTTGATCTGAAAAAAACTCATTAAGTTGGCTGTAAAACAATTGAGTAAAAACATATAGTATGTATTCGGACAACATCAGCTCCGATATTGAAAGGTCGTAGTCACAATGTTTGTTTTACGGTGCCACGGTTGTGGGGATGGAGGTGTGGGGGAGATTTTCATACTACCATATTTGGAAATGCGAATTCCAAATATGGAATGATTACGCGCGTAAGCGTCCTCTAATAATAAATACAAACATGGCTGCCACCAGGATTTGACCGGACTCCATACAAAGAAGTTCGCTGATTCTGTTCAAAACTTTTTGGATTTCGGCATTTCCATGATGTATCCTTGAAGGGACAATATGTATAATAAGGTTATTACGAAGATACCTCAAAGTATGCACGAAGACAGTACGCTGTCGCATCAACCTCCGCTGCGCGTCGGTCGATACTGCCGCTGTACTGTCTTCGTGCATACTTTGAGGTATCTTCGTAATAACCTTATAGTAAACATTGGGTATGTAACATTGGAGAACAATATATATTTTGTCTCGTGAGATTTGTCAAAAGTAAACCGAAATTATTACTACTAATGATTATTTTACAGTTGTTAGTAATTATTCAATCTATATATCATATACCTTTCAGGCTCAGGCCATATTTCGTCATCCGTTTGTACAACACCCAATGCAAGCACCATAGGTGTCTACAAATATAATAAGAATGTAACCAGAAATAAAACATATGTATATCTAATCAACTTTTGAAATGAGTACTGTTGTGTATAAAATAGAAATCAAAATTCATAATTCCTGAAGGGATTCACAAGATTAAGAAAACGAATAGTGGAAAATAGATGGTTGAAAGCAAATGAAATAAACAACACTATCAACGAAACTATAAAATTATAATGATATAATATGGAAAATGGTTTTATTATAAAGTGTAACACACTTCGTAATCGCGAGTATAATGCCAATGACGTTATTGAAATACGTACCTCTTTTGGAATAGTATAACCCTGTACCACCATATCTGCATTCATATTGACCCTGGCTGCAAATGGCGCCAAAACAGAGCACCTGATAGACTCGTCAAACACACATCTCATGTACCTATACAATACAATGACAATGACAATGTGATACTGGTCATTATTCAGCCTTCTATACGTTTGCCAGAACATGACCATGGAATCGTGTCATCATCTCCATTTGAATATTTGCGCGTGGGATGATTTCGAGTATTAAAATTATTGTCTATATCATAATTTAAATTAGGTGATAGCTGATCTATTGCATGATAAACTAATAGTGTGTGCAGAGAATCGGTAATGGCATCCCAGGAAGAACTATGTGAATCAAAGAAAGACAAAATTGTTACCCATCATTCAAATTGAATCATATCATATCATGATTCATAACTAGGTATGTATAGTCAGTCTGCATTCAATATATACTAAACAGCTGTCTTTTTTGTTTTCATATATGCGCATAATATCGATTACAGGCACAAAACAATGCGGCCCGTTTCAGTGAATTTAGAGCAGAACCCATGCTGTTGTACACATCGAACACTGTTTCTGACAGTTTGTAACTCACTTCAGTGATTCCAGGTTCACATGGTTTACTTTTTCATCTTTGCCAATGACTTCGATTATTTCTTTGTATACTTTTTCCTGCACTTCTTGATTTTCACACATGTAGTAGAATGTCCACACCATCACTGTGGAGGGATGTTAACATAACTTATTTTAGTAACACAATTAAACAAAATTACGATCAAACATCAATGTAGTATGACAATGTGTCTTGGTCATTCTGCGAATTACGTCAGATATATTCGAAAGCACCCCTTAATACGAGAATATGTAATGCGAATTACTAAAAGCTGTAGTATGATAGCCTGCAAAGAAGTATGTTGAAGCATCAGATATAAGCTCTTCTTCGGACGATGATTTTGCCATCAAAACATCAATAAATGTCCAATCGTCATCACTGGGTGGGTTATCTCGTCGATGTTGAATCATGGCTCGCATAAAATCATGCCATGCCCCCAAAGCTGTAAAATATGACAAGTACTACATCAGCATGGATATACAATGTAACTTTTGTTCATATGTCAGAGGGCCAAGTAACCTAACAGGCAAGTCTAACAAAGATGTTGATGACTGATGCTAAGTGGTCTTCCGCGGTTGACTAGACTACAAGCAAAGGTATCACTAGTAACACTCATCTCTTGGAAATGTCGGCAATAATCACTCTGGAAATATTTATGCATAGGCCGGACACCGATCACATCAGAAACAGAAACAAAAAAAGCATTTGAAGAAGAGGCATGCATAATAATCTTAATAAATACATTTGTCAAACTGTACTGCTAATTACATAAACTGATGTGTTAACAAATACATACAAAGTATCATACATTCACAAAAAACATCAGCATGACTAACAATATAAACTGTGTTCATCCAGTTATTGCTCATTCAATCTACGACAAAATGCTCTGATTTGTTATCACATAAATTCCTGACATTAAGTAATACCTTGAGCGAATTTCTGTCCAGCTTCAGCGTTTTTAGATATGTCCTGATTCAAAACGGCCATTGTCTGAAATAAACCAATCTTTAACTATTTATATAATCACCAAATTACAACTCATTTGTACTAAGAGAATGTACTGATGATATGAATTCTAGTATATACATATACCTTATAGCAAAAACGGTACCTCATACTTCACTGGTGTACTTACGGTTTCATAGTGACGTAACATGGTGATAGCTTTTTCGTCATCCTTGAAGAAATCTCCATACGTAGCATGACTTAGAGACTTCAACACCAACAGCGACATGTGTTCTGTTATATTAATGTGTTCATCCGATGGCAGAGATTCAATCTTCGCAACAACTGCATCAGTAGCCTGTCAATAGAATATAATATGCATTGGAGTCACCACCATATTAGTATATTAGAATGTAACATTTATCATGATAGGGCGAGTAACGCGAAATATATTTTAATTTATCTATTCCATTGCTCTGTCATACTACTAAACCCAATAACAAACTACAGCAAATGAATATATATATTATTAAAGCAATCGCTGTTTTCAACAAGAAGTCGAAAATACGTGGTGGCTAGATGTATAACATCAAAGCAATCAAATTTGCAAGTCGAAAATATCACTTTTTACCAAAAATGACAAAAATATTCAACAAAATTAGAGAATGAAACATATCACGGAATGAACAAATTTGAAAGGGGTGCACATGTAGTACAAAGCAATAAAGTTTGTAGTTTTCAAGAAGACAACGAAAATGTAAAAATTTGACGACATGCGATGAACAACAACTCATATGATAAGTTCCGAAAGTCGACAGCGAAGCTAAAAATAAAAATTAAATAATTAATTAAAAATAATAAAAAGGAAAGATAAACCCAATAAGATTCATTTTCATTCATCATAAATTCATGTATTTTAATGGCTAATTATTTTAATGCACTTGAAATAAACGGATCCTTACATGGGATTTACAACCTTCCATTATCTTTTCTATTATAATATTGTGATCTTTGCTAAGCCATCACAACATTACAAATGTAGAAAAATTTCGCAACTAATTTGTAGAAACGCTTAACTAGAATGCAAACTGCTCAAATTCAAACACGGAAGGTGGACAAACCAATTTCGAATCGGATATATATTCTGCCAAAGAGTTGCATGAAATACGAGTATATTGATCATACTAGTATTCTACACTTGAATTATTATTTGAATAGAAGCATATATTTTAATTTCAAATTCAAACATCCCCCTCAAATACAGTGGGCTTTTCGATTTGCAAATGGTGCTTTACTTTCCAACATCAAAGGCAAAGTCACGACAAATACGCCTAACAATGTACCATAGTACAGTACACTGTTGCAAGGAAATTAACTATTTCGGCGCCCACTGTACATGTAATAACACAAAATTTACCTCATAAAACCTGCTGTTGTAGTTTTTAATTGCATCATAACTGAATAATTGGTCGTAGTCATGGCGACGGCGTTTCCAACTTTCCCCATTTGTATACGTTATACTGCTTGGTCCAAAAAGGGGTTTCATAAATTCAAACAATTCAACTGTAAAAGAGCATTACTTATATGAATAACATAACAGAATTACATTATCTTTATTAAGCATGAGTCTAAGATTGAAATGCGCTATTCTTATTTACAAACACACTGACACAGTGTAAGGCCTGCTTATTGCTATTGAGAGGGGCACCTACATAACTCGCACTGTTAGAATGAGATAGACAAGGCAATATTACTGGGAATAAAATACACATACACCAAAATATCAAGTTAAAGGTCCCGGCTTTAATACCTCTCAAAATAATTACAAGATACAAAGCATGAAATAATACTATAAATAAATTCATTAAAATAGGGGATTGCCTAGGGAAATGTGCATTGGTGATAACTCACAGTACTAGGATGTTGAAATTGATGACAGTCAATGTTTTCTGCAACACAACGTTTGAGAAATACAGGAGTCCTACTTGCAGAGGAACACTGTTATTCTGGAGAGCATCGCCGATAGCAGGAGATCGCAGAGCAGAATGATGGTTGAAGCCTGTATCACTTGTCTCACAATATCACAGCAGCAACACATAGTACTCAGCTGAAATGGTGGTCCACAACTATCCTCAGTCTAGCCTATTTATAGGCATAAAAAGCCCAGATTCAGGCAAACCACTTGGGTGTCCGCATGAGCCAATCAGAATGTGGTCTTGCTAGCAGCTGTCTCACGCAGGCAAGTCAGTAGATCGTAAACATCCTTTGTTATGTAAATCACAAGCACACCTAGTAGATTCCAATTGTCCTTCCAGAGTTGTTAACATGTATGGCCTGTCAATTACCTTTATGACAGTTATCACACGACAATGCACACCGTTTCTTCCCATGATTCTATGCACACATCTGTGGCACATTTTCAGCCCAATAATCAGCATCAATAGCCAATAAATTTACATTTCCCAAAATTGGAAAAAATATAACTGCAATTCTAAATATTCTTAATCTTACCTAAATAGTTGGCACCTATATTTATTTATGCTATATTGCGGTAGCCAAACGATTGCAAATATAGGGCCCACCGCATTAACCTACTGTTTACTTTTTGTGCTTTTTTAAAATAAATTAATGGCTCTAGTCTCCAATATAAATTCTTTACTATATAAATATTGGTGAAATGTATGCAAGGCCCAACTCACTGCAAAACACTTATTTTAGTCTTGCGTTCTAGCGTGCGTCCAGACCTGTATCTTAGACATACCAATTACATTCAAACTTCATACATACATCATGCATACTATTATACATATGCACATTGATTAGTTTCACGATCTGATTCAAGATGGCCGAATGGCAGCCATATTTGTACTGAAAAACCATTAAAACAAGCATTTCTCGGCTGTTTAAAAATGCATTTTTTTAAAACTTGGTATATACATTAGACATTATGGGACCTTGATACAAATTATTTTGTTTTTTTTAGATAAAATTCAAAATGACCGACTGGCAGCCATTTTGTTTTAATGAATGTAGTTCTAGTGCCATATCTCTGACTTGCTTTGACTAATTATGTTCAAATTTTAAATATTAGTATCGATAGTATCAACCCATGCATAAAAATGATCTTAGTTGCTTTACTGTTTCAGGTTCGGTTGCATGCGATATGGCTTCTATTTTATCTGGTAATACTTGTAAAATGCCGTCACCTACCTGGTTATCGATAAACTCTAAATTAGTAAAATCAAAGAAACGCTTTGAAGGTCTTGCGATTAAACATGCCTGCCTTAAACGGGTCAACACGTCATGTACAATTTGTACATGCTTCTCCCAAAATTTTGAATAAATAAGTATGTCATCAATTAGATTTACCTTAAAGACCTACCAACAAAATACACATCATACAGGGCAAAAAAGGCTGGTGCATTCACATGCTCGAATAGCATACGTCGAAACTGAAATGAACCATCAGGTCTGAGAAAGGTTGTCGTTTCTTTAGCCCTCTAACTCATGGACTAGATCAATTTTGGTTAATTACCAACCTTCTTTTAATCATGAATATAGATCTTTATGTGACGGCATTGGTTCTGCATCGAACACTGTAATGCGATTGAGTTTGCAAAAATCAATGCAAAACCTGGCAAAACCTTTCCTATTTACCAAAACTATGGGTGAGGCATAAAGTGAATTTGGTGGTTCAATTAGACTCATCTCTAACATACCCTTAACCTCTTACCTCACTACATCTGTGTATGGGTTTGACCTAACTGGTTCAGATGTTACCAATTTAATATCATGCTCGCCAATTTTAAACTTTCCAATACAATCAGTGAGAGCATCAGAAAATTATCTCATAACTCCATCAATCTCAACTCATAGCCAACATGACAATCAACAATTATTTCCTTACATTGAGTTGGCACAGACTCTAATTCACCACTATCACACTGTATTGTGTCACTGTTAGTAGTACACACACAGTTCATTACACCTGTAACAACTTTCTTGCCATTCAGTTTGTCCCTTTCATAAGATAGTTAGCATGATAAATTTTCATCTTGCCTTTTACATCCATTCTGTAATCCATCATACCCACTCTCTTCTTAATTACATATGCCCCCTACAATTGCAACAACAACTTGTTCTGGTCAGTGTGAAGGAACACTAACACTTTGTCACAGGTTGGAACGTCCCATCATTGATCTTCTTATCATAATACTTTTTTAGCTAACTCAGCTTAAGCCAATTTACATTTCGCAAATCGAGGACATACTTGGATGTAGATTTAACCTCTGGAATAATGGCCTCCTTTATCCACAACTCTCTTAAAATCATCATTGGGCCCCTCGCAATTCTACCATAAATAATATCAAAGGGTGAAACCCTAAACTCTCATAAGAAGTATCTCTATAGGAAAACAGTACTGGGTTAAGATACCTATCCTAATTCTTGGGCCGTTCTTGACACATGCGTTTCAACATACTTTTCAAAGTAGTATTACACCGCTCAACCAAACCATTACATGCTAGGTGATATGGAGTAGTTACTAAATCTTTAATACACAACACTCTACTCACTTCCTTCATAATGTCAGATACAAACTGTGTCCCTAAATCAGTTAAAACTTCTTTGGGTACACCAACCCCATCATATATACTGACCAATACATCAACAACCACCTCAGAAGTAATTTTCATTAACGCTACAGCTTCATGCTATTATGAAGCATAGTCTACAACACTCAATGTACTCTTGACCGCTCTCAGTCGCGGGACTGATTGGACCAATCAGATCCATAGCTATCATTTGAAATGGAATTTAAATAAAGGGCATATCGCCTAATAGTACCTTGCTCACTCGACCTTTAGGAGTGGTCTTCTGACACATACCACTTGACCTGTAATACCTGATAACATCATCCTGCATCCCAGGCCAATACAACTGAGTTGCTATTCTATCTGTAGTCTTCTTAGCACCCAAATGACCTGCCATAA
This sequence comes from Saccoglossus kowalevskii, assembly GCF_978046115.1. NCBI lineage: Eukaryota > Metazoa > Hemichordata > Enteropneusta > Harrimaniidae > Saccoglossus > Saccoglossus kowalevskii. The sequence continues at coordinate 17,461,304 of NC_140646.1, forward strand.
CTTACACATGGGCAAGATTATCACGACATGTGATCAACTCCTAACTGGTACCCATACACTTCTTAGCACGCTCTTATGTGGAATCATACTGTTGTGCCTCCACAGTAATAGGTTCATCACCCGGGGCAAACTAACCTCATCATGCCCTAATTCATAATCAGAATCCTTGGGCTCCCTAGCTTCACTAATATTACCAATAATAAAACAATACATTGGGGTCCTCATACACTGTTCCTCGACCTCACCTCACCAACTATTTGCAGGGTTTGGGGGTAATATATAACAAACATAGAATAATGGATGCTGACACACACGAAGCATATATTCATGGTAACAAAACTCGCGCATGAACGTCATCCTTCAAACAAAGATGTGAATCGCTGAGAATTGTTTAAAATATTCCATTGAATAATTACTCAGTTACTTAGATGGACGTTTTTCAAACACGACGTATCTCAAAGACTATGGTGCAATAACTGACTGCTTAACACATATTTACCTGGTCTGTCGGACAATTTATTGGTATCTTTAAACGCCTTTGCGGACGCCAGACTAACGAAATGCGTTTTTCCATACCAAAATGTTGCTACGTGACCATATTTGGTATGGAGTTTTAGCAGAAACCCGTGGAGACTACCAGCAGCTGTGATATCCGGCAGGTTACCATCTCTGAAATCAAATAATCATATTTGTATTTGCATGACGCAGCTATTAAATATTCCTGGTTATATTAAGATGTCAGGAAACAAAGAACAAGGTTCACATACCAGAACCAACTACCCCAATTACTTTAGTCTCGCTGGTAGTTGACCACACAAATAAAAAACGCTACAGTCGTCATGCAGCGCGTTTTCGAATTTCATTTCAAATAAACAAATTAATTTTACACGCATTGTATACGTTGCTATGAGTCCCACGTCGAACAGGACGTGGCGCGACAACTGTAGCGTTTCAAATGAAATAATTCATAAGCATTATTGTTATCAGCATACTGTTTATAAAATTTGTCATAATATTAGTTACAGTAAACACAGGGAATATATAGACATTACGTTACCAGCGTTATTTCATGCACCAGGCGCGTTCCTAACATTAAAGACTGTATCAATAAACATTTTGTGTTTAATATGTTCGGATATTTTGTCATACAGAGAACTCCATTTTCATTGATATAGTTTCTAAACTTGTTAAACTTATTAAATATATTAAACATCCGAATTATACTCACTCATAGTTAGTTGGGCCCATGCCTGGTATTCTAGCAAGCACTTGTTCCTGCAATTGAACGGACACGCTTAATAAATCATGAAATTACACAAAACTAAAAAAAAAAAAAAAAAAAAAAACTGGCATTCACCGTGTGGGGCATATTATGTTGGTAGAAACGGACACAAATGTAATGCCATGTTTAATCCATATATCTGCTTTACTGCCTAATTTACAATGTCGCATTTGTCAATGAGCATTTTTTCTATGTGTGTTCACAATTTAAAGATCTAGAATGAACATGTACCCAGTAACAACAAATATCGAGCTACGACCCTTGCACAATGAACAGAACAGAAACGTCGATCGGACTTGGATGAAACAAATACTTGAGTGCATAGTGTACATAGTTTATGTAATATGAGCGCGGTCATTTGTGTAACTCGATGTCCGTACTAACTCGAACAATTCAGCATCTCATTTAACAAACACAGTAATCGTATTCTTCATTGCACGCGTTTAATACAACGTTTAACCGGCCCTAGTCTAATCTATGTGACTATCATTTACGAATACCAAATACTGGTGAGAAAATAAAAATAACAAAACAAGTCAGTCATTTGGAACCAATACAATACAAAGCGTATGTCATACATTTTCACTGTTCCACCAGCGCGGGGTAAACCATAGACGTTGTCAATTGATTACAGTCTCTGCTTACCTGTTTACTTCCAAACAGTGTGCCTAGATAAAACACAGCGATCACAACAACCAATAGAACGACACAAATGATGACTAGAGCAGCCATAATGCGATGCTTGAGCCAGATAATATACAGAATCAGAATCACGACGCTGTCTGACACGAAGTGGTGACGTCACAATGTAGTTAAACTTTTAACTTTTAAACCCGAAGGTTTGATAGGCGATTATTCTATTTTAGGACGTTAAATAACGCCAGCCTATATATTATTATTATAACGTACTTGATAATATAATACCAATAGTGTCAATAAATCGGAAAAATACTGATAATGGCGGCCTATTACAAGGGTCGACAAGACTCGGTATACGAGTCAGAAACAAGGTCACGGTAGCATGGCGGGAAGTCACAAGTAATTGAAAAAAAAGCACAACCCCCTAGGACCGCGATTAAATGTAATATCCAGAGTTAGCGGGATTGTGTTATCTCTGAGTGTTCAAATAATAGAAGCTGACATTTTTGGACTAACGTTATGTAATTGAAACACAAGACAAAAGATGGATTACAAAAGAGGCTATAGTTAATATGGGCAAATGATTTGCTTGAGCCATTGGTAAATTTATGGAATTGATTTTGCTGTGACAATGTATACATGTATGAACAATTTTGTGAAAATGGTGTTGTGTGCTATAGGAAGAAGGTGATGTCTTAAGTCTTTTGGTTATGTCATTTGAATCAAGAGGGAGATGTTAAAGTACTTGATCGGAAAGAATAATTATATTTATTCTTTGGCAGTGAATGGCTTTTGTGTACTTGACTGTGACACACCCACCACTCAATTGTAATTTGGCAGTTGCTATTAGACATCACTGGCATGACTAGTTGGAAGACAACCATGGTATCACCACTGACAACCAATTTGGTAGTAGGCATATTGCCAAAAATATTATATTTTGTTGTTTGTATATGTGCAGCAACAATAAACTGTACAAAACCAGTAGTTAACTGTTTACAACATTGTATAAGACAGTATTATAGACCCATATCATTCAAAATTACAGGGTGTCGTACAAATATACCCCCTCACTTTTAGGCTATTAAATGTTCATCCAACTGACCATTCAGAATGAATAAGAAATAAAGTAGGTGCAAAGAGACTATATGGAATGTAATTGTACTTCATAGGAATACCATTGATGATATCAATCCCATCAGACTGATAGAACCCGTAAAGCTAATGAATTTATCGCATGGCAATGGCAATGTGCCATCTGACATATATCCGGAGTGAATTGACCATGTGCAAAGACAGCATTGTTGGTTTGCATAAGACAGCCCACATACATGCTATAAGGAGTAAAATCCTGGTATCACCAATGACAGGGCTGTAAATGAGTCAATATCAATCCAGAAACATAGAATGTAACTGCATGTACCTGTTTGTACAGAATACCAGTTCAACCCTCATTATTTATGTGGACCATGTTAAAAAATCTCAAAAACAAATTTGGTGTTTACAGTATTAGGGTAAAAAATATTGGGTAGTTAGGCAGGGATTTTATTATTTATTGTTCTTATTCAAATGCAATCATTTCAGCACAAAGAATTGCCCCCTATCAATTTCTGCCTAAGAAATGGCAATTATGTACATTCCTGCTGTAGCCATTTACCTACAATAGCAACATCACAAGCATGATAAGAACATTTTTGATGTACACATTGCATCGTGCTGTTTCTTGCATGTGACAAAAATCCGCCTAAATCACAAGAAAATTGTGGTGGGCCAAACAATAGTCATGAAAAAGTAAGAATGGGTACAGCCAGCCATGCCAATGTGGTGAATCAAATGCAACTTCTTGCATGACTTTCTGCTCAATATTATACAGTGTGTGGTAGCCTATGCCGAATAATCAATGGCGTGGTCACAAATGATCATGAAAATTAATCATGATCACATACTTCATATACACTATAACATTACATTAATTGGCAAAGACTATAAATCATATCCATGCCCCTAGACATGGTTACATCCGAGGTCATCATTTTGCCAATGCCATTATTGCAATTTCATTAATACTGGCTGCATATACCAGACTATTAATGTATTTACACATATCGGCTTATTTTGGTTTTAGATGCTATTTTATTGAGTTGCATTGTGACAACTGTGGCCGTGAAGGACCGGTAGGTTAGGTGAGTGTTACTAGTCACACCGTGCATATATGCACATCACACAAATCATACGAGTTCACAGGCCATAGGCCTAGCAAATCGCTGTCCTAATTTATGTACGATGCAATATTTGGCGATTTATTTTTGGCCATTAGATTCTTTGATTCATGACATCATGTGTCAATAAATCCTGAAAATCGGCTTTGCTAAGCGATGAGTCGTTTAGTTCAAAACACTGAATGATCATAGCATGGTGTGCAGAGTTTTAGAGGTACAGCAATTGTTAAGAATATATTAAAATTTGTGGAAAAGGGCAAGAGCTCTTACCTCAGTACAATGTACGGCGTCTTCAACTGGCTGGCAAAGTAATCTACGTCATCGAAAGATGCGTCTACGTGTACTGTAGACAATTTCCACGACGCTGCACTGCATGCGTAGAGTAGACGTCACGATTTTTGCGTATCAATTTTTCTCCGCTTTTTTCAACAAATAATTCACTTTTCTCTCCAGGGAAAACGTCGTCAATCTTATTTTATTAGCATGAACTTTGTCTTGACAGCGCAAATTATACCCAAATAAGCGTCCTTGGTTGATTTTTGACACCCAAAATTGATTCTCGTCTCAGTCCTAATTACGCGTTTAGGAATGACCTGGTGATCCAAAATTGGCATACGGCGGGTCCCGGGATCATTGCGTCCAGCACATTTTTGGGACACTGTCACCCTGCTCAGGTTGAACATTGGTATATCCCTCTGTTCGGAATTGATATGACTATAACTTTTTAGTTCGGAATTCAGGAGCTGGTTTTTGTATCGTATCGTTACGAATACTCGGGGGTTCTGGTTTTCCTCCTCTTCTTCTTCCACCATTTATTCAGAAGCTTGTATAAAAGAACCGCTAAACGGAAAAGGTGTTTTTCTGTGATTCTGCGGACTAATATGAACTGGTACACCTGACTTTCAAAATTGTGATTGGACACGTGGCTGTTAGCTTGTTTAAAGCAACACCGTTTGGCGACTGAAATAAATAAAATGTCACATGTATTTTTGCACAATAAGTGATATTTAAATTTATGGTCTAGAAGTAATTTTCTTTTAAACCACTTTTGACCAAAAAAAACACATTTTTGTGCATATTTCAAACTACACTGTCAATAAAAAAAAAATACTTCCAAATTTCAAAATTCATACAATAAGTTTTCCGAAAATATATAGTTTTGTGGACAAGGGAGGTCATCTTGGTTGCCTAATTAACTAATTAAAAAACCTGCCAAGTAAACTGCATCTCTACCTTAATACATCAACCATAACTATCTTATAACTTTCTGTGCTTGTCATGAATAGCCTGTCACATAATTTGTGTAGCTGTCAGCAAGTTTGTACACCTTAAAGCATTTGTCTGGATAAACACTTGTAGTCTCTTTAATCGCCACCTTGCAGTGAAGGTGATAGAACTGTTGCAACCAAGTTATCACAGTATGGAATACTGGCGCGACTATGCAAATTAACTGTGCGTATTGATAATATTAGCTGGACCACTTCTGGCATTCTTTACGTAGGATTTGTTTCATTTCATATTGCAGTGTTACCTGACCAATTGTCTTATGCGTCAGATTTTACGTCAATGTCATAATTGTTAGAATGCCAGGAAAACTTCCATTTCAATATTCTGGACTTTTGAGAAATAATTATCAACATCCTTGTTTCGTTCAATCCATTTAGCATAGCTATTCGTCTCTCTGCTCTGTCTGCTCAATAATGTTTTGGGGAATATGTTTTGAAATGGTGAAGTTGGTATATTTCTACTTCGGACCAGGTCTAGTGAAGGATAGTACTCCAACTTTCGTCATCCACACAAATGTCTATGTAACAGACCAGTTTAGTATCTGGTGTGCTTCTGTTCCAACTTGTCTGCAAGTCTATGCAGGAAAGTGGTTCTAGTATTTTGTGCTCTGGTTCAGCCAGCTCCTCGTCCAATGAATTATACTGCCACTGTAAAGATTAGGAGGAAGCACACTATCGTTGTTACTATTAACACTGTTATACAGGTCATTTACATCATCACTTTGAGCCTGAAACTGCTGCATATTATCATCACTACCCTCTACCTTGGTATCTTCATCACCATGGACCTCATAACATGTTGTGCACTTACTCCGTGGGATGTCCGAAAACCCGTCTCTCAAATTGAAAGGAAAAGGGTGTCCATTACCCTTGGGAGAGGGGGAGCGATGTATACCCGTATACACTTAATATTTACATTATATACCAATCAGTTTGTACCTTGCATTGATTTTCACCGACACATTTTCAAAACATTTTGTCATTTATTAGCACTCATTCTTCATTGTATACTAGTATACTAGTATACAATACACAACAATTCCTCTGTTATTCTTAACTGTCAGAAACGTATGTCATTTCGAGAGGAGGTTATGGTGATAGCTCGGAAACAGACACAACAATATACCATCCTTTATCCATGTCAGAAACGTTAGTGCTAGACGAACTGGAATGATGTTTTCAATTGATGGGGTGTCATTTCGAGAGGAGGTTATGGTCACAGTTCAGTGAATTTGTAAATCGATTAGCTTTGAAGAAGGCACGGCAATATACCATCCAATTATCTACACAATAGACGATATAAATTTCGCATGATATATAATCATAAAGAAGTAAATGAGAGTCATGTCAACTTATTCGTTCCTTCCCATGTAACCCACCTTTGGATCCATCAATCATATCAGTCATGTACAGTAAAAGTCGTAGGTTTATTTACTTGTATATGATTGGTTGTACACAACAAACTGTTTCTGTCAAACAGCTTACAGAAGTTAGTAATACAATATTTTGAGACTGTTAAAAGCTAGTTATATCTAAAGAACTATTTTAAAATATAGACAATCAAATCACTATCAAATAACTTGACGTGTACTAAATAAACTAAATAGTATATCAGTTATAAAAGGCAATGTGTATATATTATTCTGGAATATATAAAACGTGTGAAGCTTGAAGAGCTTGACGACAATTATATAAAATAGAATATATATCAACTGACTATTATATAAACAGTTAATTCACCCTGTTTACATAATCATTCCCTCTTAGTAACTGTAACCCAAACATCGTTACTCGGCATGGTAACGAATCCATATTTCCTCTTAACGGTTTGACCTTCTACCATTTGAAATTTAAACTTTCTACACAATGTAGCTAAGAATACAGCACCCTCTGCGTAGACAATACGATATCCAGGGCATTTTCGTTTTCCAGCAAACCCGAATGGTTGGAATGAAAACGGGTGACGAGTACTGGCATTTTTCGGCAAAAACCGTTCTGGAATGAATCTGAGAAAATAAATAAATATACACTTTATGATATCGTATGGTATTATGGTGCGCATCCACACTACTGTGTGCATCAATAATTATTCAATAGCAAAGAACAAACCCGACGCAAGCGAATTGGCGGCAAAAGCAAATAAAAAGTTAGTTTTATTCTGTTGAATCTAAAATTACATTTCTGGCATACAGCGAAATACAGCACTAAAAGACAAAAAGCTTGAGGGAAAAAACAAAATAAACGAACCTAAAACAGAACTGTGACAAATCGATAAAGAGCACTCAAAAAACAAAAACAAAAAACAAAGCGTGATACTAATACTAAACGATTGAAAAGCGAGTTGGCATGACCGTGAGAACAAAATTTGAAAATAACCCGAACAGAAATGACTGGGCACGAACAGCGTGCGATGTAAACAGTACATGTAAACAGAACGAAGCAATTGGGCTACAATAATCATGCGCAGTGGAGAAATGAAACAAACGAACGAATCTTGTGCAAATGAAAATGATGCAAATGAATAATTAACAATTTTGAACTGCTTACAAAATACAACAATTATTCAATGGCAAAGAACAAACCCGACGCAAGCGAATTGGCGGCAAAAGAAAATAAAAAGTTAGTTTTATTCTGTTGAATCTAAAATTACATTTCTGGCATACAGCGAAATACAGCACTAAAAGGCCAAAAATGAAAGCCGCCAAAAGCGAATGTTCAAAGTGTCAGATCGACTTGGCCAGACTTGATAGCAGCGCGAATGCATGATGCCGTCCTGAGGCGACGACCGATTGAGGATTCCATGTAGAGCAGGTAAGCTTGTGAACGCCAGTCGCTTTGCGCTTTAATTGCTTCAGGGTCTGCTCCTGACTGAAATGTGAAGGAGGCACCTCCACGACGAAAGCTGTGACTGGAATAGCTGTTTAGGTCCAACGAAAGATTGGTAGGTCAAAGGATGCAGGCTGCCGGTAGATGACGGTGCAAGAAACAGGGCAGCTTCTGAAGGTGCTGGCAACATGTCCACCATCTGCTTGTAGGCTGATACTGGGCAGAGGGCGGAGCCATGGATAGCCAGGATGGGAATGTGCAGTACCTGTTCACCGAACTGTATGGTTTTGGACCATGTGATACGAATGATCAAACCTGTGGTGTTGTATCCGACACTGCCCCACAAGAGATGAATGCGGGCGTCAAAAGCTGTATCTGAAGGGGGCACCAGGTTGGACTTATGCAGGAACGAAAACAATGCGATGAGGAAAGCGGACCACAGTGTAACGTGCAGCGGGCGTGTAAAGTCCAAGAGACGATGAATTCGAAGAAGGATATCCGATGTGATAGGCAACTTGCGGCGAGGCTGGTGCGCAGTTATCCGCTGTATTCCCCGGAGAACAAGTCGCAGTTCGAATGAGTCGAGTGAAGGTGGGGTCTCGGTGATGAAAAGATGCAGCAGCCAAACACCGTTGAGGTAGATAGATGCTGTGCTTGAAAACGAGCGGGCGAGGAACTGTGTGTAGCGAATAATCGTTCGTGTTGTGGCCGGAACTGGCTGGATGCGAAAGAAATGGCAGAAAAGGAAGAATGCACGCCATTGAGTTGTAATGTTGCGCAATGAACCGGAAGCAAATGCTGAGTGGAGTGAGCGGGACGCCTGGTAATCCAGAGGGGCGAGCGGAGCTTGACTACCTGCAGAAGCGAAAAAGAAAAGTGCTACAAGTTACCAAGGATGAATAAACTGGAACGTTTCCTGAGGTACAACGACTTCTGAGATGCCAAAGTTTGACTGTAACTCTTCCACACGAGACTCGTAAATGCCAGATAAATGCGAACGGCTTGGCGCGTCCGCGACATTGCTCCGACCAGGGATGTGTACAGCCCAGAGATTGAATTCGAAACGTGCTTGGAAGTATGCGATCTCCCGCAAACAGCTGAGTTCGAAATCTGAATGGGTACGATGAGAGTTGATCAATGCAACCGTTGTCGTGTTGTCAGAGGTTATTTGCAAGCGAAGCCCGCGCCAAGTATGGGACCAGAGCTTGAGTGCGACCACGACTGCAAGCAATTCCAATGCATTGATAGACCCATGCTGATGATGTGTTGTGGGAAAGGTGAGCGGGAGAACTGGGTAACGGAGATGCCGCCGCAGCCTGAAAGGCATGCGTCTGTACACACGACAGTGTCTGGCGGAGACCAAGGTTGGGTGTGTATGATAGAAACGCCGTTATAGTCCTGTAAAAATGTCTTCCAACATAAGAGGTCTTTGCGAAACTCTGCCTAAATACGGGTGCGGGAATGTTTAGCAGTGAATGTGCGAAGCGTGGACAGCATGCGGGAAATAAACAAGCGGCCCGGGCGAATGCAATTCGAGACATAGGACAAGAGACCGATGAGACTTTGTAATTCTGTGCGGGAACAAGAGGAGCGATTGACCCAGTTGGATAGCTCGTCATGAATTAGAGTGAGTTTGGTGACGGGTACGTCAATGGTCGTGTTGACTGTGTCAAATTCAGAACCGAGAAAAGTCATACTAGTAGCAGGAGCACATGCTTTAGCCACGGATTCTTGAAGGCCGAGCTCGATTAGCAGATTTCCTAGACTCTCAAAAGCCGCAGTAGCGTTGATTGGTAACTCGGCTCCGCCAAAATCATCGATATAATTGATCACATCGTGCCCTTGGTTGCGTAGGATGTGACGCACTGCATTGGTTGGCCGTTGACACATTAAGGCCGCTGTGCGTAACCCGAAAGGTGGGGAAACGTTGAAGTAATATTTCCCTTTCCAAGAATAGCCGAGAAGGTGGTAGTCTCCTGGATCCACGCAAATTTGTCGGTATGCCCTGCTGAGGTCCCGTTTGTAAAGGAGGCAACCGGAACCAAGTGTATGGATGCGATCCAACATGGAATCAACTGTAGGATATCTCAGCTTGTAATCATCCCGATGTAACTGTCCCCTGGGATGCCGTCGTTGACCGAGTAGCCTTCTGGAAAATTTAAGTCCACGACCACGCGACGGGAAGATGAGCCCTTCTTAGCCATGGTCATTAATGGTGAGGTAATGAGCGGGCGAGACAATGGCGGAGTGTCGAATGGTCCAACGGATGCGCTGAGAGATAGCTCCGATTTCAAAAAACTGTCCACGTGCTCAGCGAAATGTAAAGCCGAGGTGTGATTCGTTGCGTGCGAAGTAGGGAGAAAGTCACGCGAGTAGTTGATGGGCCAACCAAATTCTAAGAAGTCGCAGATGTCGTCGTCATAATCGCGTAGAAAATGGCGCCAAGACTGAATGTTCAGACCGGAAGAGACCGGCATTCGACAACCTTGAAAGTTATAAAGGCCTGAAGCGGAGATACTGCGATGTAAATCAATGTAATGCTGTGCGATACTGCCATCAGTGTTAAAAATAATGTGATCTGGCGGCACAGAGATCGGACTGGGCGACGATGACGAATGATCAGCTGATGATGGAGAAGTTGTTGTTGTTGTTGTTGTAGTTGATGATGTTGTCGGTGACGAGTGTGTAGCCCTCGACCCGCTTGTGTTGTGATGAAGTGTTGGGTCGAATTTGATGTCGCTGTGGACCGCCTGCGATGTTGGCGCTTTGATCATGCTTGATGTCAGTGTGGTTGTTGACTGACCGGCGAGAGCGAGGGATTTGAACTTGTTATTATCGATGAATACTGTGGTGCTGAGCTTGGATAATGCTGTGTCCGTAAGTGACAACGGTGATGTAGCTGCTGGTGGCGTAGGTGTGGAGCCCCCTGACACACTTGTGATGACTGAAAGTGTTGGGTCAGACCCAGTGATGTTTTTGCTAACCGAATCGAGCGAGATAACACTATCGTCCAGAGATACATGTATAGGCGTTGATCGAATGGGGAGGTCTCAAGTCGTTGACGTGGGGTCTGAGGGCTGCACGTGGAGTCACGAGGAGATTGGTTTATCGCGTTGCAGAGGTGACATGGACGTGCCTGACTTCTGTTTGCAGTCCTTTTCGCTGTTATTATTAAAACGATTGCGGGTAACATAGCAATGATTGCAAATGTGTTTAGATTTGCATGGATCAAATGAGCAAGAACATTTCTCATTGAAAGATGTACACACTAAAACAGGCGAACCGTCCGGGTTGGAGGTATTTCTGTTGCCGTTGCTTGTCGTCCGTTTCTGGGTGACTGATATCAACTTGTTGGCTGAGAAATCAAAAAACAGTTCTTTCACGTCTGAGTAATCGCTGTCCCATGTACGTCTGTTATTGTCGATTAAACGAGCCACTGCCGCATGATAGCTCCGGACAATGAGCCATTTGTACAATGGTAGTTTAACAAACAAATCGTGCAGGAGACGTAACCGGCCCGTTTGTTCTGCTTTGGGCATGGATGGGTCCTGCAGTAAGAGCGTGTAGCCCTGTAGAAATTGTTCGAGTGATAAGTCGTCGTATTTCAGTTCATGTGAAGAAAAGAATGATGGAACAAACTGTTCTGGAGATTTCAAACCGGGCAACTTTCTCCCGGCATGATGCCCGGGGGAATTAACGAGACTGTCGCGAATAATGTACTCACTGGCTGGTCCTTTGTTCTCAGCCTCGTGTCCTTTGTTTGCTCCAATTGCAAGTATGGTGACAATTCGTGATCAACCTGCGATCGGAGATTCGTCATTTTGCGTAGTTCCGCTAGTGAAATGTCAGAGATTTGGTGATCAGAAGGCGATGTGCCCTGTTGGCGCGTGGGTGATAGGCCTGTGGTTGGTGGATGTGCGTTCAAGGAACAACTTTTGAATTCCAGTTCTAGCTGAGAGATTTCCGCCTGTAATTTTTGCTTCGCGATTCTAGCCAACAAGGATTGTTTCCGGCGCTGCAAAATAGCTAACTCGGCTTGGTCGTCTTCATCCCCGTCTGAAAACTCGTCAAAATATCCGTGTGGTTCCGCGTGTGAAATTGTGGGCGAGTAACGTCGGAGCTTTGAGGTGGAAGGAGACGACTTAGGGACGGCAGTTGAGCTGTTCGGTGAACGGCAATTCTCTTCCTCCGGCGGTGGACCGGTGCAGAATTTTCCGTGCTTGCCCCAAGTGTGAGCTTCCACATCGAGCTGGCAGCCAGAGCATGTTGAGCGACGCTTACTTCTTGGCATAGCGAGAAAGCAAAATGAAAATAACCCGAACAGAAATGACTGGGCACGAACAGCGTGCGATGTAAACAGTGCATGTAAACAGAACGAAGCAATTGGGCTACAATAATCATGCGCAGTGGAGAAATGAAACAAACGAACGAAGCTTATGCAAATGAAAAGTATGCAAATGAATAATTAACAATTTTGAACTGCTTACAAAATACAACAATTAATAGTCATAAATAGGATATACAATCAGAACATTTAAAATACAACATTACCAAACGTTATATAATGTCTGGTAGAGTCTTGAAAGACCAACCGTTAATTTTGTAAGACAAAGGTCAACTGGAACATTTCATTTGTGCATTTGATAATAGCACGTTTCGTTGCCTAAATGAAGCCACTAGGTGCACACATAACAACAAATAGTTGATTTCCTGTCTATAATTTTCTAATGATTTTCCTCTAAAATATTTTTTTTTTCAAATTCAACTCAGCATAGAAAAACACGTCAGCTACTGTATATAACAATTGATTACACACACATAACATGTATTCAGTCAACATTTGCTCGGCTATTGAAAGGTCGTAGTCACAATATTTGTTGTGGGGATGAAGGGGGTGATTATGTGTGTTTGTTGTAGGTTTACTTTATTACTCGTTCCTTAGTAACATTCATGCCTCATTGTATGGGCCAAGGAGTTCAAATATTCTATAATACTCAAGTTTCAAATATATTTTATTAAAAATTGCGTATGCGACATTAGAGAACACTATATATTTATTTTGTCGTGAGGTTTGTCAAAAGTAAATCGAAAGTTGTTACTACTTGTGATAATTTAACAGTTGTTTAAAAATTAGTCAATCAATATATCGTATACCTTCCAGGCTCAGGCCATATTTCGTCATCTGTTTGTACAACACCCAATGCAAGCACCATAGGTGTCTACAAATATAATAAGAATGTTATCAGAAATGAAACGTTATTTATAATATCAATTTTTGAAATGAGCACTGTTGTGTAAAATAGAAATCAAAATTCTTAATCGTTAAAGGGATTCACAGAATTCAGAACTCGAAAATAGATGGTTAAAAGGATTTTTTTCTTTATGGCCAAACGAAAAGTAACGAGAATATGTAATGTGAATTACAAAAAGCTGTAGTATGATAGCCTGCAATGAAGTACGTTGAAGCATCTGATAAAAGTTGTTCTTCGGACGATGATTTTGCCATCAAAACATCAATAAAAGTCCAATCGTCATCACTTGGTGGGTTATCTCGTCGATGTTGAATCATGGCACGTATAAAATCATGCCATGCCTTCAAAGCTGTAAAATATGACAAGTACTACATCAGCATGAAATAAATATAGCTTTTGTTCATATTGTTCATATTGGAGGGCCAGGTCAACCTATTATCAAGACGATCAGGTAAATTCAACTAAGATGTTCATGGGATGAATGATGCGATTCTCTTGGTGGGGAAAAGCGTTGCTTCATAAGTCATAACATGCAAGTACTATTCACATCTGGTTGACTAGACTGCAAGCAAAGCTATCACTGGTACCAATCGACTCTTGGGAATGTCGACAATAACCAGCCCGGGATAGTGAATTAGGTAGACACTGATCACATTAGAAAGGGGAAAAATCATGCATACTAATATTAATGAAGACATCTGTCTAATTGTACTGCAAATTACATAAGCTGAAGTGGTAATAAATACATACAAGTATTATACATTTATCAGCTTGACAAAATTATATAAGATAAATACAAGAAAATTCAAAGATAAAAATATGTTCACACAGTTATTGTTCATTGCATTTACGACAAAATGCTATGAATTGTTATCACATAAATTAATTATTACCTTGAGCGAATTTCTGTCCAGCTTCAGCATTTTTAGATATGTCCTGATTCAAAATGGCCATTACCTGAAATAATAAACCAATCTTTGACTATTTATACAATCCGGAGTGTTATCGTAATTTCATAGATTGTGATTCATATGAATAAATAACATATTAAACCAACGCATATATCTACAACGTCCAGCATGAGCGTCTGACGTTATCGATTCATAGTTTCAGCTCAAACTGTTTCGCATACCCACAGTTCTGTTGCTATTATTAGTCATACGACACTGTGAAAGGACAAGTCCATTTCATGGACAGATGGACGAAAAGTCAGCTGCCTGGCCAACAGAGGGATGGCATGGATCTATCTCCCTTCCACTACACCAATCAGTGTACGTTTGTCATTGCGAGACCTAGGCTGTGTTGGTGAGATCTCTGTTCGCCCTGTCAAGGACGTTGGAGTCAACTGAGAGCCTTGATGCGTGTAAGTGGTACACCGCTTGGCTTAAAGGCAGTGTGCCGACCGGTTGGAACAGCAGATCGGTAAGTCCGGAAGCACCCCTGGTTTTCGACTAACATTTACAACAGTAGTGGAAACCAGGCCTTGCCTGGCCCGTTGGGCGCCACCCGCGTCAAAGTGTAGGTGAGCTCCTGTCAAAGTTCTCCAGTACCTGGTGAATAGTGGGAAGGGAGGAAAGGCGTACACGTCCATGTGGGTCCACGGGGTCAACAAAGCGTCCCTGGCTAAGGCTCCTGGAGTCGGCAGGAGTGTCGTGTATGTTTGGAGCTTGGCATTCCGGGGTGTGGTGAATAGGTCTAACTTTGGATCGTCCCATCGCTGAAACAGTCTGGAGGCTACTCATTGGGGTATCTGCCACTCCGTGTTCTAGAGACAGAGCCGCCACGAGAGAGCATCCGCTTAACTGTTCCTCACCCCTGGAAGGTGGTGTGCGGTTAGCTCCACATTGTATTCCAGGTACCAACGGAGGATTTGCTATGCTAGGACTGACAACGATGCGGATCTGGTCCCCCCTCCTTGTCGCTATAGGAGACCATCGCTGTGTTGTCCGTGCGAAGCAAGATTCTGTGGTCTCGAACTATGGGTAGAAAGTGTATCAGTGCAAAGTGCACTTCTTTCAGTTCGAGCCAGTTGATATGGCGGTCCTGAACCCAATGCAGGGGCCATATTTATTAGGCTTGTTCGTCCAATAGGTGCGCTCCCAAACCTGTGAGGGAGGCATTCGTTACCAGAGTCATAGCCGTGGTGAGTGGGTCCAAGAGAACCCCCTGCCTGAGGATGGCAATTGTCGACCACCAGGGCAAGGCATCCCTCGCTTGGTCTGAGAGTGTCACTCGCCTCTCCAGTTCCCGTAAGTGAGCCCGGTGCTGCAACAAAGTGTGCTGTACCGGACGACTGCGTAACACGGCTTGGGGGAACTACCTTGCAAAACGAGGTCATCATTCTGATGATCCGCATCAGTTCTCGGAGGGACACAGAGGGAACACTGACTAGGCGTTCAGCTAGGTTGCTTAGGAAACGGGCCTGTGATGACCATATCAAGCCCACCTCTGTGTCGAACTCCATGCCCAGGAACACAAAATGTTGTGTTGGCTAAGGATGGGACTTCGATTTGATTTACTAGGAAGCCCAACTGGTGTAGTAAATCCTGTGTTAGTCTTACTGTTTGACTAACCACCCTTTGTTTGGGTTGTGTAGCAACCAGTCATCTAGGTATGGGTTGATGTGTACTGACGCCCGGCGCAGCAGTAGCACCACCTGTTTCCACACTCTGGTGAATACGTATGGAGCCATTCAAACTCAACTACTTGGCCCAAATGTGCGAATCGAGGGAGTCACTGGTTGTATCGGTATGTGCGGGTAAGCATCGTCAAATCTAGCAGCTAACCAGTGGAAACAGAGCACGGAGAGTAACACGATGCTCTGTGTTTCCAGGAAGCACATACTGATTTAGTCTGCTTAAGTCCAGAACGGGGTGCAGCCACCTGTAGTCTTTGGAACCACCAACATTTGTGAGCAGAAGCCCGGACGCTGGGTCCTCTATCCTGTGTATAGCGTCCGTTGTAAGCAAACTGATTAACTCCTGTCAGATTGGTTCCGCTTTGCGGGGGTCCCCTGGTAGCGCCCGGGACAGGGGCTGATACCAGGGGGGTGGAGATTGCAGCGGGATCTTGTAACCACCTGGAGAGTCCAGGGATTGGTTATGCCCTGCCTCCAAGCCGGAATACACCCATGTAATCTGTGAGACAAAGATATGTGAGTTTGGCAGTTCTACATCGGGGGTGATCTCTCCTCCGCCAAGGTGAGACTCTTTGAGGCCTGTAGAAGTCGATAGGTTCAGAGTCTGCTTCCCGCTGAACATATGCCAGCTGGTTCTTTCTTCCTGGAGGGGGGGGGGGCGTCGCCACCCTTCCCTCCCCCAAAAGAGCCAAGGTGCTTGCCTCCTGGCTACTTCTGGCCAGTGGGTGCCGACTTTGGTTGTTATGTTTTCTCAGCTTGGGGTCCTTTCTGCTTGCCCTTGGCAGAAGCCAAACTGGCTCACGGGTCTCACCTGTACCAACTAGTCGGTGGAATCCCGAAGCAGCGAGACTGGTCCAGTCTGTGTAACTGAGGCGGTGGTGCGCCCAGTGAAAACAGCCAAAACCGCATCGTGCTGTACAGAGACAGCCCCTGCCACGAGAGCAAGATGACACTGCAGGATATCCCACGTAGCAGTGTGGTGTCCCACCAATGGCTGTGTCTGCTGGTCTAGGAGGCTGGTGCATTCCGCCTTTGAGACTTCAGTGTGCTGGCGGCACCAACAAATGCATTTCAGTGGTCCACAACTCAAAGGTTGAGGGTCGCCACTCTGCTCTCAGTGCGTGAATTGTTTCTGACTGAACCACCGAACCAAAAATTTGTGTTACCGGGGTCGAGAGGAACCGAAGGACCCGGTCGGGCATGAGATTTGTCTTCAGACTCTGCTAGCTCCAGTCTCAAACACCACTTGATCGGGTAGCGCTTGGTCCAGCAGAAAGGGTTGAGCACAAAATCGCCCCACTTCGTCACTGGGTCCAACAGACGATCCCGGGCTGGCAGAGTGTGTGTGTGTGTGTGGGGGGGGGGGGTACAATGTCAATCTACAAATCCCATGTCCTGTCCTGCTTGGTCCCCTCCGAAATCGGAGGCCTAACACCCCTCCCCTTGGCAGAGACCTGGTATCACCAGGAAAAAAATTTGGATGACTGATCGCACCGTTTTTATCGAGCCACCCACTCGGGCGGAGAAAAACTAGAGTGATTTGGAAGGCAATATGGCGCCGCCTCATTACCTCGGTCACGTGGTTCGTTACGTGAAGGAAAATTTTGAGCTCATGGGGCTTCCCCTGACCTAGATTTCTCTCTCCGTCGTTGGCTGAATCACAGATTAATGCCTACAGTTCAAAATAGTCATTTTGACTCACCAGAGTCTTTGGTGGGTAATTGAACGTAGTGAATTTTAGTATATACATACAACTTGTATGTAATTAATATTTTGCTGGTGTACTTACAGTTTCAAGGTGACGTAACATGGTGATAGCTTTTTCGTCATCCTTAACGAAATCTCCATACATAGCATGACTTAGAGCTTTCAACACCAACAGAGACATGTGTTCAGTTATATTAACGTGTTCATCCGACGGCAGAGATTCAATCTTCGCAACAACTGCATCAGTAGCCTGTCAATAGAATATAATATACATTAGAATATCAAGTCACATTTATTTTGATAGGGCGATAAAGCAGTTAAATGTTCGTTTAATTTCAAATAGTGGAAGTTCATTCAATCATAAATGCTCAATATGCATAACCGCGTAATGACTGTTATTATTCCTCAATTTTATTTTTTGTAATTGTCTGATTGTGGTAGCCCAAATGAACAACTTCGATAGGAGATGTCATTCGACTCTCGCAAACTTTACTAGCCATTAAGAGGAGGCTTTATATACAGCAGTGTTTTGACTTCGACACCTGTGCACAAATACAATAATTAATGTATACGAGGACTTCTCTGATTAGTCGACTACACTGTATATTTAAGATCTCACGAACGAGATATTCTATGAAAGTTTTCGAGATATTTGGGCCTTCGTAGATAGAAAATTCACTAAAATGGAATCAAGAAAATAAATTAACACAATAAAATAAAATAAAATAAACAATTAAAAGAATAACAAGTAAGAAGACAAGCCCAATAAGATATCCTAATAGTCAGATTGTCATTGCTCATATATGTATGTATCTTAGTGGCTAATTGTTTTAATTCACTATTACAGCGGGCTTCAAAATAAACATTTACCCCCCCCCATTGCAACATCCCATGTGATATTTGGTTACTGCGATTGTGTTTACCTTCTAAAATTTCAATTTAAAAAGCAGACACTTGACAAACCGTGTTCACGACGGGTGCTGAGGGATAAATACTACATTGACGAAATCGTATATAATATACGCTGTTTTTAATTTCCCCCTTTACTCACGTTTAACCTTCTACCCACATATGTTGAGAAGGAAGATTGACTCATGACTAAATATTACGAGACGTTTGAAATGGTTTCGTCCATATTCAAATTGTCTGTTTACCCCTGTTTGCACGTTGCAGATTGTGATCTGTGCATGTGTTACGGTTGATTTTATGGACGACGTTTCCCTGGGATTTACAATATTCTTTTTTTGTATTATAATATTGTGATCTTTGCCACGCCACCACAAGATTACAAATGTAGACAATTTTCGGAACTAATTTGCAGACAACGCATTACTAGAGTGCCGTGAAAACTGCTCAAATTCAAACACGGACAGTGGACAAACTATTTTCGAATGGGATATATATATTGAGTATGGTGAATCATACAAGTATTCTACACTTGAATTATTATATGAATATAAGCATATAGTTTAATTTCAAATTCAAACACGCCCGTCAATACAGTGAGATTTTCGATATGCAAATGTACTTTACTTTCCAACATTAAAGTTAAAATCACGAACATTGCACTGTTGCGCCCGCTGTAATAACACAAAATATGTTTTACCTCATAAAACCTGCTGTAGTAGTTCTTAATTGCATCATAACTGAATAATTGATCATAGTCATGGCGACGGCGTTTGCCATCTTCCTCATTTGCATATGTTATACTGTCAGGCCCAACTAGGGGTTTGATTAATTCATACAATACAGCTGTGAAAATAAATTGTTTATATGAATGCTACAACAACAACAACAACAACAACAGGCCAATATTACATTCGAAGTAGGAATTTAACTTGAACATTACACGTTCGATTGTTGAATGTAACTGTGCAATAACCCTTAATGAACGAGTAAAAATTGTACCTGTGTCTGACATGATCAGTACTGGAGATATACATTATATTTACGATGAGTCAATGAATAAAATACCCTGATCTTATCGTTCACAGACACACGACGCATCTATTCAGGGAGTACCATGGTTGCAAAAGTAGCACATAAAGGTCACTCAAACCCAAAGAAGTGAATCACTCGACCGTGTTTAAGTATTCCAGTTATTGAGAGGATTTGTTTTCAAACACGACGTACTTCGAGAATTGTGGTGCATTAAACGACTACTTAACACATATTTACCTGGCCGGTCAAACAGTTTATTGGTATCTTTAAACGCTTTCGCAGACGCCAGACTAACAACATGCGTTTTTCCATACCAATATGATGCTACGTGACCATATTTGGTATGGAGTTTTACGATTTTACTAATATGAACTGGTACACCTGACTTTCAAAATTGTGATTGGACACGTGGCTGTTAGTTTGTTTAAAGCTAAAGTGCTTGGCGACTGAAATGAATAAAATATATGTAACATGTATTTTTGTACTATAATTAGAAAAAAATATGGCATTAAATGCTCTTAAATATTTTCTTTCAGAACCACTAATCATCTTACTGCAAGCTTAAGGTTTGTCCATGCTGGATTTAGGAAAAATGGGAAGTGCTCTTTTTAACATATGTCATATGGTCTCAGTGATGCGCTTTTTACTAATGTCATTGATATTCTTCTAGAGATATCATAAATAAAATGATTAGCATATTACGTGACGTTTTGTGCCATGATTAATTAGTCCCCGTTCGGATACTGTCTGAAAACGGGTACTTATGGATTGACCTCTGTGCATGTCTGTGCGTGCGTCAGTGCATCCGGATCTATACTTTAGACATCCCTTAACAGATTGCATTCAAATTTCACACATACATCCGCATATCAATTTGTTCCACGATCTGATTCAAGATGATCGAATGACGGCAATTTTTGAAATCAAGCTTTTCTGGCATTCCGGAACCGGATATCGGCTGTTTACAGATGGATTTTGTTAAAATTTGGTATATACACTGGACATTATGGAACCTTGAAGGTGACCATTTTGTTTTCCAGATCGGATTACTAATGGCCGAGCGGTTGTTTTTTTTGTTCTAATTAATCCTGTCCCAGAGCAATATCTATCAATATGGACAAGTACTTGTTTGATGATCCGATACAAGATGAATGAATGTCATGTCGGGTAAGAATGCCAACCACAAGACCGCAATACTTACTCTACTAACAATGATGCGAACACTGATGTTATTAATTCGATCTAAAGGCATGTCAAGACCAGCCAGGTTTACACACAATCATTTAATTCAAGTAGTGTATCATACATGGATGTAATATGTACGTAATTGATATTTCAGATATTTTTGTAAACTCAATATAAGATAGTTTGGATTATACTAATGTGAAATGCTCACTTTTCGCAGATAACGTAGTAATGTTATCGGATTCAAAGATTTGGCAATAAAAAAACATAGTGCCACTTTAGCAATTGAAGGGGCTTCGTGCAATATGTGTATTAAAACAAACTATTTAATGATAAATATGAGTCACAATTAAAACATGGCAATATTTACAACTCTTATTAACGGATTATTACATTTAACCAAATTTCAGAGCACAGTTGAAACAATGCTACATTGATAAATATAGACGTCTAACATTTCAAAACCAAGATGATTAACGTTCTTGTACAGTCTCTTAGATTTCTACCATATTAATTCATATACAGACTATGGTTGATGAGAAATCTGAAAGACACGACAAAAAATGACAACTAAACGCTTCATACATTGAAACAATAAGTAGAAATAATGTAGATGATAACAAAAAGGATTTGACATTGAAAATGAATAATGTCACTGATTGCACATAACTCATTCCATATATGAATCACCCCAAGTGTCTGTAAAATATGTGTTGAAACGGGCAACGTGTCCCCTTTTGACATTTCATATTGTCAAGGGGTCCCTGCTCTGAAATTATCCGGAATCAAGCCGTGTTGATATATTAGTAATGCATGTTAAGTGACAGTGATAGGACCATTTTACTACTATTCCTGCTGCTACAAATATTTCAAACCACATAAGAGCGGGAGGGGAGTGTCTGAAAATTAAAATTACCCCTACTTGCTTTCCTGTATATAAAGTGATGCACATGATCACATACCTGAAAAAAAAGTACACTGTTACGCCTCTCCTGAAAGATCTGGTGCATTCAAACTGTGCCGTCTCTTCGGGTTTTTCCCACAGACAAAATGTATTGTCAGTTTGTCAAAATACATTTAAATAAATGATCCTTGGTAAACAAAAACATTTATTTTTACATTGTACTGTCTTTTCTTAATGTCACGATTGTTACTTCTGCCTCTTGTTTCTTATGTAAGTTCTGGCCACAGGCACTCTTGTCCTTTTGCATTGTAATTCGTCTGCCTGTTTGTACATCCACCCATTCCAAGTATTTTTTGTATGTTCTGGTACTACTATTTATATTAATTTAATTTAATTTTTATTTGAACCTTGAAATGTGTATACGAACTGAAGTTGGCTAAATACTTTGCTCCACTCCATTTTTGTAGTCAGACTTGAAAAATGATGACAATGTATATATATATATTTTAGTATCTTCTATACTAATAGACATAATGATACTTTGATGTGATTTCAATTGAATTACTGTAATATTACAACCTATACTATACATAACTATATCCCTGTACATATAAATATTGTCCTTATTTTCTACTGTTTCGTATTTCTCTATTATGGGATTTTTGCTTCTGTCATCTCTAGAATCTTGTCGTCTGCCGTCTCACATATACCTTGTCTCTCCCTGATGTGCGACATCATTCTGCATGAACTTTTCTTGCTTAGTCGAGCTGCAGGTTGCCTCATGTCGACAGGGAAAGATATATTGCAGTCAGTGCATTTGTAGACGCTATATCTATAATGGTCCTTTGCTCCGTTCCACCCGAAGGCACATCCGGTGATTCTAGGAGGTGTTCAAGATGGGTTCGTCAGTTGATAACTTTGAAATAAACACACCGATTAGTGCACATCATTGAAATGGGAAAGTTTCTTATCCAACAGCTCCTCATAGATAATCCAACTGTTGCAGATGACAGCATCCTTAAGGTAGGGTTTGGCGGTGGAATAAAGCATATGACCAAAGCTGGGATGATCAACACCTCCAATGTATTCGTTATAATCTCCAACAATATTTGAGTCTTGTACCTGCTGATTCTTGCATTGTTATCGATAAACCTCTTAAGCAATTTGACAGCAGGTTCAGTGTATTGATATCTGTGTTTGTCGCGACATCTAAATCTCCCTTAAGTCATGACGCAAACTGGACCTGAATTTGTTATGCTATCCCTTGCAAGATTCCTACACGCAGTGCAGTGAAGCTATTTTGGTTTTGTCTCGTACTCTCGCATATTGCGGCTATTATGGATACATCCTCCATAACTTTTTCAAGAATTTATGTGCTTGTCATGAATGGCTTGCCACATAATTTGTATGGCTGTCAGCAAGTTCGTACACCTTAAAGCATTTGTCCCTTGGTTTACCCTTGATAACCATTTGTAGTTTACAATCACTTATTTTATCGCCACCTTGTGGTGAAGATGATATAACTGTTGCAAATAGGTTATCACACTATGGAATACTGGAGCAACTATGCAAATTAGCTGTGAGTGTCTATCTCTAAAAAAAAACTGGCACTATTTCAATATTCTGGACTTTTGACCAATAATTATCAACATCCTTGTTACGTTCAACTCATTTGGCATAGCAATTCGTCTCTCTATTCTGTCTGGTCAATAATGTTTTAGGGAATATGTTTTGAAATGATGGTGTTGGTAAATTTCTACTTCGGACTGGGTATAGTGTAAGATGGTACTCCAACTTTCGTCATCCACAGAAATGTCATGTTAGTTAACATTATCATTATAATGTTAGTTAACATTATTCAGTATCTGGTGTGTTTCTGTTCCAACTTGTCTCTATCGCAGTATGTAAGTATATGCACGAAAGTTGTCATAGTCTTTTGTGCTCTGGTTCAGCCAGCTCCTCGCCCAATGAATTATCTTGACACTGTAAAGATTAGGAGGAAGCACACTATCATTGTTACTATTATCACTGCTATACATGTCATTTACATCATCACTTTGTGCCTGAACCTGCTGCATGACATTATCACTACCCTCATCATGGACCCCCTAACATATCAGTAAAGATTGTGTACTTACTCCCTGGGCTGTTCAAATACCCATCACTCGAATTAAAAGGAAAAGGGTGTCCATTAGTCTAGGGAGAATGGAGGCGTTGTATACACGGAACTTTATATCTACACCATATCCCAATCAGATTGGTTGTTATATTGATTATCACCGACACATTTTCAAAACATGTTGTCATTTATTAGCACTCATCTTTCATTGTATATACAATACACAACAATTCCTCTGTTAGTCTTAACTGTCAGAAACGTTAGTTAGTATGTCATTTCGAGAGGAGGTTATGGTGACAGCTCAGAAACAGACACAACAATATACCATCCATTATCCATTATCTACACAATAGGCGATATAAATTTAGCATGATGTATAATCATGAACACGTAAATGAGAGTCCTGTCAACTTATTCGTGCCTTCCCATGCCCCCCATCTTTGGATCAATCATCGCTGTAGTCCACTTGGTACACCGGTTATTATGCATATTAGTCATGTACAGTAAAAGTCATGGGTTTATTTATCACAATGATTGTTTATTTGTATATGATTGGTTGTACACAACAAACTATTTCTGTCAAACAGCATACCATGTTAGTTTTGATACTGTTAAAAGCTAGTTATATCTAATGAATCTATTTGAAAATATAGACAATCAAATCACTATCAAATAACTTGGCGTGTACTAAATAAACGAGTAGTATATCAGTTTTCAAAACGAATAACCACCTAAGGCAATGCGTATATATTATCATGTGCATTCTAGAATATATAAAACCTGTGAAGCTTGAAAAGCTTGACAACAATTTTATAATATATATATTTATATATCCCACAATATGTAATTAATACAATTATGTAAGCAGTTAATTCAACATGTTTACATAATCAGTCCCTCTTCGTAACTGTAACCCAAATATTGTTACTCGGTATGGTAACGAATCCATATTTCCTCTCAATGGTTTGCCCTTCTACCATTTGAAATTTAAACTTTCTACACAATGTAGCTAAGAATACAGCGCCCCCTGCATAGGTAATACGATATCCAGGGCATTTTCGTTTTCCAGCAAAGCCGAATGGTTGGAATGAAAACGGGTGACGAGTACTGGCATTTTCCGGCAAAAATCGTTCTGGAATGAATCTGAGAAAATAAATAAATATACACTATATGATATCGTATGGTATTATGGTGCGCATCCACACTATTGTGTGCATCAATAATTAATAGTCATAAATAGAATATACAATCAGAACATTAAAATACAACATAACCCAAACATAATGTTTGGTACAGTCTTGAAAGACCGACCGTTAATTTTGTAAGAAATGGCCAACTGAAACATTTCATTTGTACATTTGGTAATAGCACGTTTCGTTGCCTAAAAGAACCTATTTGGTGCACATAAACCAACAAATAGTTGATACTCTGTCGTAGTATAAAATTTAAGAGAATAATCAGCATGGGCGATGTAACATGCTTGTTGACGATTGTCGGTGGTGTCAAGTTGAATGTAATTGTTTTTCTAACTCCGCACATCAAACACGTGGGTCAGCTTTTGTGTGGTGAAATTAGTTGATCTGAAAAACTCATTAAGTCGGCCATATAACAATTGTTTAAACACACATAGTATGTATTCAGACAACATCAGCTCCGCTATTGAAAGGTCGTAGTCACAATGTTTGTTTTACGGCGCCAGTGTTGTGGAGATGGAGGTGGGGGGGATTGTGTACGTTTGTTTTATGATTATTACTTGTGCCTTTTGTTCCATACTAATCATTGTATTGTATAGGCAAATGCGTTAATTATTTTTACAATATTCAAGTTTCCAATACATGTTAGTAAACATTGGGTATGTGACATTGGAGAACAATATATATTTTATTTTCTCGTGAAATTTGTCACAAGTAATTCGAAATTGTTACTACTTGTGATTATTTTACAGTTGTTAGTAATTATTCAATCTATATATCATATACCTTTCAGGCTGAGGCCATATTTCGTCGTCCATTTGTACAACACCCAATGCAAGCACCATAGGTGTCTGCAAATATAATAAGAATGTAATGAGAAATAAAACATATGTCTATCTAATCAACTTTTGAAATGAGTACTGTTGTATAAAATTCACAATTCTTGAAGGGATTCACAAGATTAAGAAAACGAATGGTGGAAAATAGATGGTTGACAGCAAATGAAATAAAAAAATAAAACAACACTGTCGACGAAACTAAAAATTATAATGATATAATATGGAAGATGGTTTTATTATAAAGTGTAACACACTTCGTAATCGTGAGTATAATGCCAATGACGTTATTGAAATACGTACCTCTTTTGGAATGGTATAGCCCTGTACCACCATGTCTGCATTCATATTGATCCTGGCTGCAAATGGTGCCAACACAGAGCACCTGATAGACTCGTCAAACACACATCTCATGTACCTATACAATACAATGACAATGTGATACAGGTCGTTATTCAGCGATCTATACATTTGACAGAACATGACCATGGAATCGTGTCATCATCTCCATTTGAATATTTGCGCGTGGGATGATTTCGAGTATTAAAATTATTGTCTATATCATAATTTAAATTAGGTGATAGCTGATCTATTGCATGGCAAACTAATAATGTGTGTAGGGAATCGGTAATGGCATCCCAGGAAGAACTATGTGAATAAAAGAAAGACAAAATTGTTACCCATCATTCAAATTGAATCATATCATATCATGATTCATAACTAGGTATGTCGTTCTAACCATGATTACACTTTAATGTAATTGCATGTACGTTCTGTGTGACACCAGACTTGCGCATGGTCAGTCTGCATTAAATATATACTAAACAGCTGTCTTTTTTTGTTTTCATATGTGCGCATAATATCGATTACAGGCACAAAACAATGCGCACCGTTTCAGTGAATAAAATCACGAATTTAGAACACAACCCATGTTGTTGTACGCATCGAACACTGTTTCTGACAGTTTATAACTCACTTCAGTGATTCCAGGTTCACATGGTTTACTTTTTCATCTTTGCCAATGACTTCGATTATTTCCTGGTATACTTTTTCCTGCACTTCTTGATTTTCACACATGTAGTAGAATGTCCACACCATCACTGTCGAGGGATGTTAACATAACTTATTTTAGTAACACAATTAAGCAAATGCACGATCAAACATCGATGTAGTATGACAATGTGTCTTGGTCATTCTGCGAATTATGTCAGTTATGCCTTAATACGATAATATGTAATGTGAATTACTAAAAACTGTAGTATGATAGCCTGCAATGAAGTACGTTTAAGCATCTGATAGAAGCTCTTCTTCGGACGATGATTTTGCCACCAAAACATCAATAAAAGTCCAATCGTCATCACTTGGTGGGTTATCTCGTCGATGTTGAATCATGGCTCGCATAAAATCATGCCATGCATCCAAAGCTGTAAAATATGACAAGTATCAGCATGAATATAACTTTTGTTTGTCAGAGGACCAAGTAACCTATTTTCAAGAAGACCAGGTAAATCTAACAAAGATGTTGATGACTGATGCTAAATGGTCTTCCGCGGTTGACTAGACTACAAACAAAGCTATCACTAGTACCACTCGACTCTTGAAAATGTCGGCAATAACCACTCTGGAAATATTTATGCATAGGCCGGACACCGATCACATCAGAAACAGAAACAAAAAGGGATTTGAAGAAGAGGCATGCATAATAATCTTAATAAATACATTTGTCTAACTGTACTGCTAATTACATAAGCTGATGTGCTAACAAATACATACAAAGTATCATACTTTTACAAAAAAACATCAGCATGACTAACGATATAAACGATATATGTTCACCCAGTTATTGTTCATTCAATCTACGACAAAATGCTGTGAATTGTTATCACATAAATTCCTGACATTAAGTAATACCTTGAGCGAATCTCTGTCCAGCTTCAGTGTTTTTAGATATGTCCTGATTCAGAATGGCCATTGTCTGAAATAAACCAATCTTTAACTATTTATACAATCACCAAATAGCAACTCAATAAATTTGTACTAAGAAAATGTACTGATGATATGAATTCTAGTATATACATATACCTTATAGCAAAAACGTTACCTCATACTTCACTGGTGTACTTACGGTTTCATAGTGACGTAACATGGTGATAGCTTTTTCGTCATCCTTGAAGAAATCTCCATACGTAGCATGACTTAGAGACTTCAACACCAACAGAGACATGTGTTCAGTTATATTAATGTGTTCATCCGACGACATAGACTCAATCGTCGCAACAACCGCATCAGTAGCCTGTCAATAGAATATAATATGCATTAAAGTCACCACCATATTAGTATATTAGAATGTAACATTTATCATGATAGGGCGAGTAACACGGAATATATTTATTTTGTCTATTCCATTGCCCTGTCATACTACTAAACCCAATAAAAAACTATAGCAAATGAACAAATCTGGGGGAGGGGTACCTAAGGTACCTATATGTATAGTATTAAAGCAATCGCTGTTTTCAATAAGAAGTCGAAAATATCCCTTTCTATCGAAAATAAAATATTCATCAAAATTAGAAAATTGAAGATATCACCATAAAATGATCGAATCTGAGTGCATTCTACCTGAGGTGGCTACATGTATAACAATCAAAGCAATCAGATTTGTAATTTTTAACAAGAAGTTGAAAATATCACTTTTTACCAAAAATGGCAAACATATTCATCGAAATTAGAATTAAAGATATCATCACAAAATGAACGAATCAAAGGGAGGTCAGCCCAATGCACATATACACCAAGTATCAAAGCAATAAGGTTTGTAGTTTTCAAGAAGACGACGAATATGTAAAAAGTTTACGACAGACGATGAACAACAACTGATATGATAAGCTCCGCTCGACAAATTCGACAGCGGAGCTAAAAATAAAAATAAAATAATTAATTAAAAATAATAAAAGGAAAGATAAGCCCAATAAGATTCATTTTCATTGCTCATAAATGCTTGTATTTTGTTGATCATACAAGTATTCTACACTTGAATTATTATTTGATTACAAGCATATATTTTAATTTCAAATTCAAACATCCCCGTCAAATACAGTGGGCTTTTCGATTTGCAAATGGTGCTTTACTTTCCAACATCAAAGGCAAAGTCACGACAAATACTCCTAACAATGTTCCATAGTACAGTACACTGTTGCAAAGAAATTAACTATTTCGGCGACCACTGTAATAACACAACATATTTTTTACCTCATAAAACCTGGTGTAGTAGTTTTTAATTGCATCATAACTGAATAATTGGTCGTAGTCATGGCGACGGCGTTTCCAATTTTCCCCATTTGCATACGTTATACTGCGTAGTCCAAAAAGGGGTTTCATAAATTCAAACAGTTCAACTGTAAAAGAGCATTACTTATATGAATAACATAACAAAATTACATTATCTTTATTAAGCATGAGTCAAAGATTGAAATGCGCTATTCTTATTTACAAACACACTGACACAGTGTAAGGCCTGCTTATTGCTATTGAGAGGGGCACCCACAGAACTCGCACTGAACAGGGGGGGGGGGGGTCTTTCACTGCTAGAATAAGGTAGACAAGACAATATTACTGGAAATGAAATACACATACACCAAAATATCAAGTTAAAGGTCTCGGCTTTAATACCTCTCAAAATAATTACAAGATACAAAGTACGGAATAATACTATAAATAAATTCATTAAAATAGGGGATTGCCTAGGGAAGTGTGCATTGGTGATAACTCACAGTACTAGGATGTTGAAATTGATGACAGTCAATGTTTTCTGCAACACAACGGTTGAGAAATACAGGAGTCCTGCTTGAGGAACGCTGTTATTCTGGAGAGCATCGCTGATAGCAGGAGATCGCAGAGCAGAATGATGGTTGAAGCCTGTATCACTTGTCTCAAAATATCGCAGCAGCAACACATAGTACTCAGCTGAAATGGTGGACCACAACTGTCTTCAGTCTAGCCAGATTCAGGCACACCACTTGGGTCTCCGCATGAGCCAATCAGAATGTGGTCATGCTAGCAGCTGTCCCACGTAGGCAAGTCAGTAGATCGTAAACATTCTTTGTTATGTAAATCACAAGCACACCTAGTAGATTCCAATTGTCCTTCCAGAGTTGTAAACAAGTATGACAATAATCACCTTTATGACAGTTATCACACGGCAATGCACACCGTTTCTTCCCATGATTCCATGCACACTTCTGTTTGCATGGTTTGAGGTAATATATAACAAACATAGAATAAAGGATGCTGACATTGCCCCCTCATCAAGACTGAATATGGCACATTTTCAGCCCATTAATCAGCATCAACAGCCAATAAATTTACAATTTCCCAAAATTGGAAAATATATTATAACTGCAATTTTAAACATTCTTAATCTTACCTAAATATTTCGCACCTATATTTATTTATGCTATAATGCGGTAGCTAAATGATTGCAAATATAGGGCCCACCGCATTAACCTACTGTTTACTTCTTGTGCTTTTTTTAAATAAATTAAAGGCTCTAGTCTCCAATATAAATTCTTTACCATATAAATATTGGTGAAATTTATGCAAGGCCCAACTCACTGCCAAAACACTCTTTTTAGTCTGTGCGTTCTAGCGTGCGTCCAGACCTGTATCTTAGACATACCAATTACATTCAAACTTCACACATACATCATACATAATATTATACATATGCACATTGATTTGTTTCACGATCTGATTCAAGATGGCCGAATGGCAGCCATATTTGTACTGAAAAACCATTAAAACAAGCATTTCTCGGCTGTTTACAAATGCATTTTGTTCAAACTTGGTATATACATTAGACATTATGGGACCTTGATGCAAATTATTTTGTTTGTTTTAGATAGAATTCAAAATGGCTGACTGGCGGCCATTTTGTTTTAATGAATGGGCTTCTAGAGCAATATCTCTGACATGCTTTGACTGATTATGTTCAAATTGTATATATTCATTATACATCATGTTATAGATGTATACATGTATTCAAAATGGATGATGTTGTTTAATTAATGCTGTTCCAGAGTAATATCTCTCAATATGGACAAGTACTCGTTGGCGATCAGATACAAATGTCAATCATTTTAATGTTATACAATCATCATAATCATAATCCTGACATGGTTATATTCCAGCTATATTACTATAAACAAAACTATATATCTTAAATTCGATAACTAACAGAGACCATGCATAGCTATTTCAAATACAGAATTAGACTTCTCTCTGGCTGGCAACTTACAACTGGCGTGTGCCATTGGAAATTTCCCTTCCTCATTTTGTTGCAATAAAACTGCACTGAGCCCAACTTCTGATAAAACACTTAGTAAAATCAGGCAACCATAAAATTGGTTACTTACTTAATAAAACTTTCAAGTGATTAAAGGCACCTTCCTGGGGATCTTCCCAGACTACTTTTCTTGGCTGAACTCTTGGTAAAATCACAGAGAGGAGCTGCTATTGTAGCCAAATTTGGCACAAATTTTCGATAGTATCAAGCCATGCATAAAAATGACCTTACATGCTTTACTGTTTCAGGTTCGGTTGCATGCAGTATAGCTTCTATTTTATCTGGTAATACTTGTAAAATGCCGTCACCTACCTGGTGACCAATAAACTCTAAATTAGTAAAATCAAAGAAACGCTTTGAAGGTCTTGCGATTAAACATGCCTGCCTTAAACGGGCCAAAACGTCATGTACAATTTGTACATGCTCCTCCCAAAATTTTGAATAAATAAGAATGTCATCAATTAGATTTACCTTAAAGACCTACCAACAAAATACACATCATACAGGGGAAAAAAGAGGCTGGTGCATTCACAAGCCCGAATGGCATACGTCGAAACTGAAATGAACCATCAGGTCTGAGAAAGGTTGTCGTTTCTTTAGCCCTCTAACTCATGGGCTAGATCAATTTTGGTGAATTACCAACCTTCTTTTAATCATGAATATAGATCTTCAGGTGACGGCATTGGTTCTGCATCGAACACTGTAATGCGATTGAGTTTGCGAAAATCAATGCAAAACCTTGCACCCCCTCCTTTCCTATTTACCAAAACTATTGGTGAGGCATAAAGTGAATTTGGTGGTTCAATTAGACCCATCTCTAACATGCCCTTAACCTCTTACCACACTACATCTGTGTATGGTTTTGACCTAACTGGTTCAGATGTTACCAATTTAATATCATGCTCGCCAATTTTAGACTTTCCAATACAATCAGTGAGAGCATCAGAAAATTATCTCATAACTCCATCAATCTCAACTCATGGCCAAAATGACAATCAACAATTATTTCCTTACATTGAATTGGCACAGACTCTAATTCACCACTATCACACTGTATTGTGTCACTGTCAGTAGTATTGTATTCACCATCTGTAGTGCACACACAGTTCATTACACCTGTAACAACTTTCTTGCCATTCAGTTTGTTCCTTTCATAATATAGTTAGCATGATAAATTTTCACCTTGCCTTTCACATCCATTCTGTAATCCATCATACCCACTCTCTTCTTAATTACATATGCCCCTTACCATTGCACCAACAACTTGTTCTGGTCAGTGAGAAGGAACACTAACACTTTGTCACCAGGTTGGAACGTCCTATCACTGGCCTTCTTATCATAATACTTTTTTAGCTAACTCAGCTTGAGCCAATTTACATGTCTCTTCAAGGCGATTTCGCAAATCAGGGACATACTTGGATGTAGTAAATCTCTGGAGTAGTGGCCTCCTTTATCCACAACTCTCTTAAAATCATCATTGGGCCCTCGCAATTCTACCATAAATAATATCAAAGGGTGAAACCCTAAACTCTCATAAGAAGCATCTCTATAGGAAAACAGTACTGGGTTAAGATACCTATCCCACATGCATTTCAACATACTTTTCAAAGTAGCATTACACCGCTCAACCAAACCATTACATGCTAGGTAATATGGAGTAGTTACTAAATCTTTAATACACAACACTCTACTCACTTCCTTCATAATGTCAGATACAAACTGTGTCCCTAAATCAGTTAAAACCAA
Source organism: Saccoglossus kowalevskii (assembly GCF_978046115.1). Classification (NCBI taxonomy): domain Eukaryota; kingdom Metazoa; phylum Hemichordata; class Enteropneusta; family Harrimaniidae; genus Saccoglossus; species Saccoglossus kowalevskii. The sequence goes on from NC_140646.1 coordinate 17,494,418, forward strand.
CCCTACTATATATAGTGACTAATGCATCAGCAACCACCTCAGAAGTAATTTTCATTAACGCTACAGCTTCAGGCTATTGTGAAGCATAGTCTACAACACTTAAAATGTACTCTTGACCTCTCTCAGTCGCTGGACTGATTGGACCAATCAGATCCATAGCTATCATTTGAAATGGAATTTAAATAAAGGGCATATCGCCTAATAGTACCTTGCTAACTCGACCTTTAGGAGTGGTCTTCTGACACATACCACTTGACCTGCAATACCTGATAACATCATCCTGCATCCCAGACCAATAAAACTGAGTTGCTATTCTATCTGTAGTCTTCTTAGCACCCAGATGACCTGTCATAACTTACACATGAGCAAGTGCTAGTACTTGATCACGGTAACACAATGTTACAACTGATTGGGAACACACACGTCCTCTATCAACACAAGGTGACTGACACTCCCTATATATCCGCCCCTTGCTCATCAAAAACCTTGCCCGATTATCACGACATGTGATCAACTCCTCAATGGTAGCCATAAACTTCTTAGCACGCTCTTATGTGGAATCAGACTGCTGTGCCTCCACAGTAATAGGTTTCTTACCACCATTATTATCAACCTTATTATGTAATTCCTTAAACTCAGGAACTATAAGCCTACATAATGGCTTTCTCTCAGCTAACTTCTGAGCCCTAGTCTGTACCACCAGTACAACATCAACACTATCATCCTGACTGAAATCAATAGTGGGTTCACAACCACTCCCTCTAACTGAAGGCTCTCTTATCTCAACACCTGGAAAACAACCTTCATCCACACTAGCCGAACTACTAGTAGATGTATACCTTCATTACCTGAAGGGAAAACTAGTCTCAAAACCCGAAGGACAACAACCTTCACCACCAGAGGGCATACTGGTCCCATCACTCGAAGGAGTACTATGTTCAATACTATGAGTACTATGTTCACCACCCGGGGCAAACTAACCTCACCATGCCCTACTTCAGAATCAGAATCCTTGGGATCCCTAGCTCCACTAATATTACCAATAATAAGAACATACATTGGGGTCCTCATACACTGTGCCTCGACCTCACCTCACCAACTATTTGCAGGGTTTGGGGTAATATATAACAAACATAGAATAATGGATGCTGACACACACGAAGCATATATTCATGGTAACAAAACTCGCGCATGACAAAGATGTGAATCGCTCAGAATTGTTTAAAATATTCCATTGAATAATTACTCAGTTACTTAGATGGACGTTTTTCAAACACGACGTATCTCAAGGACTATGGTGCAATAACTGACTGCTTAACACATATTTACCTGGCCTGTCGGACAATTTATTGGTATCTTTAAACGCCTTTGCGGACGCCAGACTAACGAAATGCGTTTTTCCATACCAAAATGTTGCTACGTGACCATATTTGGTATGGAGTTTTAGCAGAAACCCGTGGAGACTACCAGCATCTGTGATATCCGGCATGTTACCATCTCTGAAATGAAATAATCATATTTGTATTTGCATGACGCAGCTATTAAATATTCCTGGTTATATTAAGATGTCAAGAAACAAAGAACAAGGTTCACATACCAGAACCAACTACCCCAATAACTGTAGTCTCGCTGGTAGTCGACCACACAATTAAAAAAACGCTACAGTCGTCATGCAGCGCGTTTTCGAATTTCATTTCAAATAAACAATTTATTTTTACACGCATTGTATACGTTGCCATGAGTCCCACGTCGAACAGGACGTGGCGCGACAACTGTAGCGTTTCAAATGACATCATTCATAAGCATTATTGTTATCAGCATACTGTTTATAAAATTTGTCATAATATTAGTTACAGTAAACACAGGGAATATATAGACATTACGTTACCAGCGTTATTTCATGCACCAGGCGCGTTCCTAACATTAAAGACTGTATCAATAAACATTTTGTGTTTAATATGTTCGGATATTTTGTCATACAGAGAACTCCATTTTCATTGATATAGTTTCTAAACTTGTTAAACTTATTAAATATATTAAACATCCGAATTATACTCACTCATAGTTAGTTGGGCCCATGCCTGGTATTCTAGCAAGCACTTGTTCCTGCAATTGAACGGACACGCTTAATAAGTCATGAAATTACACAAAACTAAAAAAAGAAACAACAAAAAACTGGCATTCACCGTGTGGGGCATATTATGTTGGTAGAAACGGACACGAATGTAATGCCATGTTTAATCCATATATCTGCATAACTGCCTAACTTACAATGTCGCATTTGTCAATGAGCATTTTTTCTATGTGTGTTCACAATTTAAAGATCTAGAATGAATATGTACCCAGTAACAACAAATATCGAGCTACGAGCCTTGCACAATGAACAGAACAGAAACGTCGATCGGACTTGGATGAAACAAATACTTGAGTGCATAGTGTACATAGTTTATGTAATATGAGCGCGGTCATTTGTGTAACTCGATGTCCGTACTAACTCGAAAAATTCAGCATCTCATTTAACAAACACAGCAATCGTATTCTTCATTGCACGCGTTTAATACAACGTTTAACCGGCCCTAGTATAATCTATGTGACTATCATTTACGAATACCAAATACTGGTGAGAAAAATAAAAATAACAAAACAAGTCAGTCATTTGGAACCAATACAATACAAAGCGTATGTCATACATTTTCACTGTTCCACCAGCGCGGGGTAAACCATAGACGTTGTCAATTGATTACAGTGTCTGCTTACCTGTTTACTTCCAAACAGTGTGCCTAGATAAAACACAGCGATCACAACAACCAATAGAACGACACAAATGATGACTAGAGCAGCCATAATGCGATGCTTGAGCCAGATAATATACAGAATCAGAATTACGACGCTGTCTGACACGAAGTGGTGACGTCACAATGTAGTTACACTTTCAACTTTTAAACCCGAAGGTCATACCCTCGATATGCGATTATTCTATTTTAGGACGTTAAATAACGCCAGTCTATATATTATTATTATAACGTACTTGATAATATAATACCAATAGTGTCAATAAATCGGAAAAATACTGATAATGGCGGCCTATTACAAGGGTCAACAAGACTCGGTATACGAGTCAGAAACAAAGTCACGGTAGCATGGCGGGAAGTCACAAGTAATTGAAAAAAAAAAGCACAACCCCCTAGGACCGCGATTAAATGTAATATCCAGAGTTAGCGGGATTGTGTTATACCTGAGTGTTCAAATAATAGAAGCTGACATTTTTGGACTAATGTTATGTAATTGAAACACAAGACAAAAGATGGATTACAAAAGAGGCTATAGTTAATATGGGCAAATGATTTGCTTGAGCCATTGGTAAATTTATGGAATTGATTTTGCTGTGACAATGTACACATGTATGAACAATTATGTGAATATGGTGTTGTGTGTTATAGGAAGAAGGTGATGTCTTAAATCTTTTGGTTATGTCATTTGAATCAAGAGGGAGAGGTTAAAGTACTTGATCGGAAAGAATGATTATATTTGTTCTTTGGCAATGAATGGCTTATGTGTACTTGACTGTGACCCACCCACCACTCAATGTTTGTATATGTGCAGCAACAATATAGTGTACAAAACCAGTAGTTAACTGTTGTATAAGACAGTATTATAGACCCATATCATTCAAAATTACAGGGTGTCGTACAAATATACCCCCTTACTTTTAGGCTATTAAATGTTCATCCAACTGACCATTCAGAATGAATAAGAAATAAAGTAGGTGCAAAGAGACTATATGGAATGTAATTGTACTTCATAGGAATACCATTGTGTCATATTATGGGTGGCACTGGAATTACAGGTGCCCACATAGCTGAGGTGGAAGCTGTATTAGGCATTGTTATGCTAATGAGTAGGGCTTTGTTTTAGCCAGTGTAGTGCTGTTAGAAGCACACTTCGTTTTGGACTGTGAAGGAGCAACAAGTCAGGTTACTCTGCTCAGTGGGTTAGAAGAAATTCCGCACCATAGCTTTTCTAGGCAGTCGATGTATCCATATATTGGTGTATTGCGCTCTAGTGCTCTCTGAGCCAGTTTTCTGCTATTTGAGTGGAAGTAAGTTCGGTACTTCCAAAAAGCAGTATTGTGTCAATTTGACACAGGCAGCGTGGCTGAGTACTGGGTGTGACCGGCGTGGTGGTGTGGTGTTGCTGGGGATAACTCGAGGCGGGGTTCAGTGGGACCGGCCTCTAGACCCTCCGTTGCTGAGCGTGAAGTGTGTGAAAGAATTCTCGTGTAAGTAATTAATTTCATATTGTGCATATATTTTGTGTAAATTTAGTCGCACGTAAAAGATTGTCAAATGCGATTCTTTTCGCGGCCAGTTGTCGAGTGTGAACAAGTGTATTGCTGTGCTACTTGTATGGTAACCATATAATTTTGTACATATTAAGACTGAGAGGCAGCATTTCATAAGTTATATTTCGTAATCTGTTAAACAAGACGATTGTAATACTATGTAGTTTCTAGTTTTATTATTGTACTTGTGACAAGGTAATTATATTTTCAAATGAGGACTGTCGGCGTTTGTATAGTCGCCAAACTGTCATCTCAAGTCACTTTTGTTGATTTCCTTATCCAGCCATTAGATTAAAGACTTCCAACTAACCAGCCAGTGACTTAAAGTCCGGTATTGTTTACTCCCTGGATGTAAGAAGACTACAGTTCCCAGACTACCCTGTACGGAACTCGTCATATGCTCTGGATCGTCGAGTCTACGTCAATCTGTATAGGAGTTTGATCTGCATTGAAACTGTTTCGCCGTGAATGTGATACATAGCTAAGTGACATATCTGCATTGCGTTAACAGTAACCACTAGTCATAGAGAGTGAACATTGTACTGTTGTACTTGTTACCAGAACTGATATTATATAAATTAATTGTACTGCTATATTCGTTACCAAAGGTTATATTTAGTAGTGTTGGGGCTTTAACTTGTGTGCATAAGTATAGATTTAAGACGTGTTATGATATCGATATTCTGTTGATTAAATTGATTTATTTGTTAATTTAATACGCACTAGGACTTGTGTAGTTTCTCCTCATACCCGACCACGGATCTCTTGCCTCTTAGGCCGACAACGGTTTGCTATTTGGTATTTAGGGTGGCTGATTCCCAGCACCTGACACATTGATGATATCAATCCCATCAGACTGATAGAACCCGTAAAGGTAATGAATTTATCGCATGGCAATGTGCCATCTGACATATATCCGGAGTGAATTGACCATGTGCAAAGACAGCATTGTTGGTTTGCATAAGACAGCCCACATACATGCTATAAGGAGTAAAATCCTGGTATCACCAATGACAGGGCTGTAAATGAGTCAATATCAATCCAGAAACATAGAATGTAACTGCATGTACCTGTTTGTACAGAATACCAGTTCAACCCTCATTATTTATGTGGACCATGTTAAAAAATCTCAAAAACAAATTTGGTGTTTACAGTATTAGGGTAAAAAATATTGGGTAATTAGGCAGGGATTTTATTATTTATTGTTCAGTCTACATCTTATTCAAATGCAATCATTTCAGCACAAAGAATTGCCCCCTATCAGTTTCTGCCTAATAAATGACAATTATGTACATTCCTGCTGTAGCCATTTACCTACAATAGCAACATCACAAGCATGATAAGAGCATTTTTGTGAAAATTGTGGTGGGCCAAACAATAGTCATGAAAAAGTAAGAATGAGTACAGCCAGCCATGCCAATGTGGTGAATCAAATGCAACTTCTTGCATGACTTTCTGCTCAATATTATACAGTGTGTGATAATCGATGGCGTGGTCACAAATGATCATGAAAATTAATCATGATCACATACTTCATATACACTATAACATTACATTAATGGGCAAAGACTATAAATCATATCCATGCCCCTAGACATGGTTACATCCGAAGTCATCATTTTGCCAATGCCATTCTTGCAATTTCATTGATACTGGCTGCATATACCAGACTATTAATGTATTTACACATATCGGCTTATTTTGGTTTTAGATGCTATTTTATTGAGATGCATTGTGACAACTGTGGCCGTGAAGGACTGGTAGGTTAGGTGATTGTTACTAGTCACACCGTGCATATATGCACATCACACAAATCATACGAGTTCACAGGCCCTAGGCCTAGCAAATCGGTGTCCTAATTTATGTACGATGCAATATTTGGCGATTTATTATTGGCCATTAGATTCTTTGATTCATGACATCATGGGCCAATAAATCCTGAAAATCGGCTTTTCTAAGTGATGAGTCGTTTAGTTCAAAACACTGAATGATCATAGCATGGTGTGCAGAGTTTTAGAGGTACAGCAATTGTTAAGAATATATTAAAATTTGTGGAAAAGGGCAAGAGCTCTTACCTCAGTACAATGTACGGAGTCTTCAACTGGCTGGCAAAGTAATCTACGTCATCGAAAGATGCGTCTACGTGTACTGTAGACAATTTCCACGACGCTGCACTGCATGCGTAGAGTAGACGTCACGATTTTTGCGTATCAATTTTTCTCCGCTTTTTTCAACAAATAATTCACTTTTCTCTCCAGGGAAAACGTCGTCAATCTTATTTTATTAGCATGAACTTTGTCTTGACAGCACAAATTATACCCAAATAAGCGTCCTTGGTTGATTTTTGACACCCAAAATTGATTCTCGTCTCAGTCCTAATTACGTGTTTAGGAATGACCTGGTGATCCAAAATTGGCATACGGCGGGTCCCGGGATCATTGCGTCCAGCACATTTTTAGGACACTGTCACCCTGCTCAGGTTGAACATTGGTATATCCCTCTGTTCGGAATTGATATGACTATAACTTTTTAGTTCGGAATTCAGGAGCTGGTTTTTGTATCGTATCGTTACGAATACTCGGTGTTCTGGTTTTCCTCCTCTTCTTCTTCCACCATTTATTTAGAAGCTTGTATAAAAGAACCGCTAAACGGAAAAGGTGTTTTTCTGTGATTCTGCGGACTAATATGAACTGGTACAGCTGACTTTCAAAATTGTGATTGGACACGTGGCTGTTCAAAATACTTCCAAATTTCAAAATTCATACAATAAGTTTAACGAAAATATATAGTTTTGTGGACAAGGGAGGTCATCTTGGTTGCCTAATTAACTAATTAAAAAACCTGCCAAGTAAACTGCATCTCTACCTTAATACATCAACCATAACTATCTTATAACTTTCTGTGCTTGTCATGAATAGCCTGTCACATAATTTGTGTAGCTGTCAGCAAGTTTGTACACCTTAAAGCATTTGTCTGGATAAACACTTGTAGTCTCTTCAATCGCCACCTTGCAGTGAAGGTGATAGAACTGTTGCAACCAAGTTATCACAGTATGGAATACTGGCGCGACTATGCAAATTAACTGTGCTAATTGATAATATTAGCTGGACCACTTCTGGCATTCTTTACGTAGGATTTGTTTCATTTCATATTGCAGTGTTACCTGACCAATTGTCTTATGCGTCAGATTTTACGTCAATGTCATAATTGTTAGAATGCCAGGAAAACTTCCATTTCAATATCCTGGACTTTTGAGAAATAATTATCAACATCCTTGTTTCGTTCAATCCATTTAGCATAGCTATTCGTCTCTCTGCTCTGTCTGCTCAATAATGTTTTGGGGAATATGTTTTGAAATGGTGAAGTTGGTATATTTCTACTTCGGACCAGGTCTAGTGAAGGATGGTACTCCAACTTTCGTCATCCACACAAATGTCTATGTAACATACCAGTTTAGTATCTGGTGTGCTTCTGTTCCAACTTGTCTGCAAGTCTATGCAGGAAAGTGGTTCTAGTATTTTGTGCTCTGGTTCAGCCAGCTCCTCGTCCAATGAATTATCCTGCCACTGTAAAGATTAGGTGGACGCACACTATCATTGTTACTATTATCACTGCTATACAGGTCATTTACATCATCACTTTGAGCCTGAAACTGCTGCATATCATCATCACCACCCTCTACCTTGGTATCCTCATCACCATGGACCTCATAACATGTTATGCACTTACTCCGTGGGATTTCCGAATATTGAAAGGAAAAAAGTTTCAATTAGCCTTGGGAGAGGGGGAGCGATGTATACCCGTATACACTTAATATTTACATCATATACCAATCAGTTTGTACCTTGCATTGATTTTCACAGACACATTTTCAAAACATTTTGTCATTTATTAGCATTCATCCTCCATTGTATACTAGTATACAATACACAACAATACCTCTGTTATTCTTAACTGTCAGAAACGCATGTCATTTCGTGAGGAGGTTATGGTGACAGCTCGGAAACAGACACAACAATATACCATCCATTATCCACGTCAGAAACGTTAGTGCTAGACAAACTGGAATGATGTTTTCAATTAATGGGCGTGTCATTTCGAGAGGAGGTTATGGACACAGTTCAGTGAATTCGTAAATCAATTAGCTTTGAAGAAGGCACAGCAATATACCATCCAATTATCTACACAATAGACGATATAAATTTCGCATGACATATAATCATAAAGAAGTAAATGAGAGTCATGTCAACCTATTCGTTCCTTCCCATGTAACCCACCTTTGGATCCATCATCGCTGTCGACCACTCGGTAGTACATCGGTAATCAAGCATATCAGTCATGTACAGTAAAGTCGTAGGTTTATTTACTTGTATATGATTGGTTGTACACAACAAATTGTTTCTGTCAATCAGCTTACAGAAGTTAGTTATACAATATTTTCAGACTGTTAAAAGCTAGTTATATCTAAAGAACTATTTTAAAATATAGACAATCAAATCACTATCAAATAACTTGACGTGTACTAAATAAACTAAATAGTATATCAGTTATAAAAGGCAATGTGTATATATTATTCTGGAATATATAAAACGTGTGAAGCTTGAAGACAATTATATAAAATAAAATATATATATCAACAGACTATTATATAAACAGTTAATTCAACATGTTTACATAATCATTCCCTCTTCGTAACTGTAACCCAAACATCGTTACTCGGCATGGTAACGAAATCTTATTTCCTCTTAACGGTTTGACCATCTACCATTTGAAATACAAACTTTCTACGCAATTTAGCTAAGAATACAGCACCCTCTGCGTAGACAATAAGATATCCAGGGCATTTTCGTTTTCCAGCAAACCCGAATGGTTGGAATGAAAACGGGTAATGAATCTGAGAAAATAAATAAATATACTCTATATGATATTGTATGGTATTATGGTGCGCATCCATACTATTGTATGCATCAATGATTAATAGTCATAAATAGGATATGCAATCAGAACATTTAAAAATACAACATTACCAAATATTAATTTTGTAAGACAATGGTCAACTGGAACATTTCATTTGTGCACTTGATAATAGCACGTTTCGTTGCCTAAATGAAGCCATTAAGTTGACACGTACCAATAAAAGTTGATATCCTGTCGTATTGTAACATTTAAGAGCATAAACAGCATAGACAATAGGCAATGTTGACAATTTGATTGCAGACAATAATAGTTGTGTGGGCTTTTTTTCAAATTCAACTTCGTATAGAAAAACACGTTACATCAGCTATATAACAAATGATTACACTCACATAGCATGTATTCAGTCAACATTTGCTCGGCTATTGAAAGGTCGTAGTCACAATATTTGTTTTGCTGCGCCAAGTTCGTGGGGATGGAGGGGTGATTATGTGTGTTTGTTGTATGTTTATTACTTGTTCCTCAGTAACATTCATGCCTCATTGTATATTCTATAATATTAAAGTTTCAAATATATTTTATTAAAAAATGCGTATGTGACATTGAAGAACACTATATACTTATTTTGTCGTGAGGTTTGTCAAAGGTACATCGAAAGTTGTCACTACTTGTGATTATTTTACAGTTGTTATAAATTATTCAAACAATATATCGTATACCTTTCAGGCTCAGGCCATATTTCGTCATCTGTTTGTACAATCCCCAATGCAAGCACCATAGGTGTCTGCAAATATAATAATAATGTTATCAAAAATGAAACGTTATATATAATATAATTTTTTGAAATGAGCACTGTTGTGTAAAATAGAAATCAAAATTCATAAACGTTGAAAGGATTCACAGAATACAGAACACGAAAATAGATGGTTAAACAGATTTTTCTTTATGGCCAAACGAAAAAAATAAACAACACCATCGCAGAAACTAAAAATTAGAATTATACGGAAGATCGTTAAATTACGCCGAGTAACGCACTTCATAATCGCGATTACAAATACCAATGACAATGTTATTGAAATACTTACCCCTTTTGGAATGGTATAGCCCTGTACCACCATGTCTGCATGCATATTGACCCTAGCTGTAAATGACGCCAACGCAGAGCACCTGATGGACTCGTCAAACACACATCTCATGTACCTATACAATACAATGACAATGTGGTATAAGTCGTTATTCAGTCTATCCAGCCATATTACATGGCCATGAGGTTGTGTCATCATCTACATGTAAATTTGAATGAACACAGAAAGACACAACTGTTATCCAGCATTCAAATTGAATCATATGATATTATTGAATCACAGTTCATAACTAGGGAATTCGTGATTATACTGGACTTCATTTGCATGAATTAAGTTCTGCGTGTGGTTTGTGACTTTGGACATTAGAATTGCGCATGCCCATCTAGTCATTGTCAGTGTGCATTCTCTATACACAGCTGTTCGCACATAAGCATGTAAATTCGACCAAAGGCGAGGAAATTACGTGAATAAAATCACGAATTTACAGCTGAACCAATGACGTTGTAGGCATTGAACACTGTTTTAGACAGCTTAGTCAACAATTTATTTATTTACAATTTATTTACGTTTACCCCATACAAAAATACAAGAAATAACTCACTTCAGTGATTCCAGGTTTACATGGTTTACTTGTTCGTCTTTGCCAATAACATCGATTATTTTCTGGTATACTTGTTCCTGCACTTCTTGATTCTCACACATGTAGTAGATTGTCCACACCATCACTGTGGTCGAATAGATACACAATGGATATGTAAAACAATTAAACAAAATCACGATCAAACATCAATGTAGTATAACATTCTAAGATTTACGTCAGATATGTTAGAATGTATCCGCGTAAGAGATGTCTGTTGTAACGAGAATATGTAATGTGAATTACAAAAAGCTGTAGTATGATAGCCTGCAATGAAGTACGTTGAGGCATCTGATAAAAGTTCTTCGTCGGACAATGATTTTGCCATCAAAACATAACACGTATAAAATCATGCCATGTCTTCAAAGCTGTAAAATATGACAAGTACTACATCAGCATGAATGAAATATAGCTTTTGTTCGTATTGTTCATTTTAGAGGGTCAGGTCAACCTATTATCAAGACGACCAGGTAAATTCAACTGAGATGTTCATGGAATGAATGATGCGATTCTCTTGGTGGGGGAAAGCGTTGCTTCATAATCCATGCAAGTACTATTCACATCTGGTTGACGAGACTGCAAGCGAAGCTATCACTGGTACCAATCGACTTTTGGGAATGTCGACAATAACCAGCCCGGGATAGTGAATTGGGTAGACACTGATCACATTAGAAGGGGAATAAGCATGCATACTAATTTTATTGAAGACATCTGTCTAATTGTACTGCAAATTACATAAACTAATATGAATTGGTACACCTGACTTTCAAAATTGTGATTGGACACGTGGCTGTTAGTTTGTTTAAAGCAAAACCGTTTGGCGACTGAAATGAATAAAATATATGTAAAATGTATTTTTGCACTATAATTAGTATTTAAAAAATGGCATTAAAGGCTCTTAAATGTCTTCTTTTCGAACCACTAATCCTCTTACTCTGAAATTTTGAGTAGATTAAAGTTCGTCCATGCTGGATTTAGGAAAACTTAGAAGTGCTCTTTTTAACATATGTCATATGGTCTAAGTGATGCGCTTTTTATTCATATCATTGATATTTTTTAACAGATATCACAAATAAAAAGTACAGCAGGTTACGTGACGTTCTGTGCCGTGATTATTTAGTCCCCGTTCGGATACTGTCTGAAAACGGGTACTTATGGATTGACCTCTGTGCATGACTGTGCGTGCGTCAGTGCATCCAGATCTATATTTTAGACATCCCTTGACAGATTGCATTTAAACTTCACACATACATCAGCATATCAATTTGTTCCACGATCTGATTCATGATGATCGAATGACGGCAATCTTTGAAATCAAGCTTTTCTGGCATTCCGGAACATATCAGGATAACAGGATATCGGCTGTTTACAGATGGATTTTGTTAAGATTTGGTATATACACGAGACATTATGGAACCTTGAAGCTGATCATTTTGTTTTTCAGATCGGATTACTAACGGCCGAGCGGTGGTTTTTTGTTCTAATTAATCCTGTCCCAGAGCAATATCTATCAATATGGACAAGTACTTGTTTGATGATCCGATACAAGATGAATTAATGTCATGTCGGGTAAGAATGCCAACCACAAGACCGCAATATTTACTCTACTAACAATGATGTGAACACCGATGTTATTAATTCGATCTAAAGGTATGTCAAGACCAGCCAGATTTACACACAATAATTTAATTCATGTAGTGTAACATACATGGATGTAATAAGTACGTAATTGATATTTCAGATATTTTTGTAAACTCAATATAAGATGGTTTGGATTATACTAATGTGAGATGCTCACTTTTCGCAGATGACGTAGATATGTTATCGGACTCAATGATTTGGCAATAAAAAAACATGCAATAGGTGTATCGTGCAATAGGTGTATTAAAACAAACTATTTAATGATAAATATGAGTCACAATTAGAACATGGCAGTATTTACAACTCTTATTAACGGATTATTACATTTAACCAAATTCGTAGAACAGTTGAAACAATGCTACATTGATAAATATAGACGTCTAACATTTCAAAAGCAGGATGATTCACGTTCTTGTACAGTTTCCTCGATTTCTACTAGATTAATTCATATAAAGACTATGGTTGACGAAAAATCTGAAAGACACGATAAAAAATGACAAATAAACGCTGCATACATTGAAACAATAATTAGAAATAATGTAGATGATCACAAAAAGGAATTGACATTGAAAATGAATAACGTCACTGATTGCACATAACTCATTCCATGTATGAATCACCCCAAGTGTCTGTAAAATATGTGTTGAAACGGGCAACGTGTCCCCTTTTGACATTTCATATTGTCAAGGGGTCCCTGCTCTGAAATTATCCGGAATCAAGTCGTGTTGATATATTAGTAATGCATGTTGTGACAGTGATAGGACCATTTTACTACTATTCCTGCTGCTAAGAATATTTCAAACCACATAAGAGCGGGAGGGGAGTGTCTAAAATTAAAATTTCCCCACATACCTGAATAAAGAGTACACTGTTGCGCCTCTCCGGAAAGATCTGGTGCATTCAAACTGTGCCGTCTCTTCGGAGTTTTCCCACAGACAAAATGTATTGTCAGTTTGTCAAAATACATTTAAATAAATGATCCTTGGTAAACAAAAACATTTATTTTTACATTGTACTGTCTTTTCTTAATGGCACGATTGTTACTTCTGCCTGTTGTTTCTTATGTAAGTTCTGGTCACAGGCACTCTTGTCCTTTTGCATTGTAATTCGTCTGCCTGTTTGTGCATCCACCCATTCTATGTATTGTTTGTATGTTCTGATACTACTATTTATATTAATTTAATTTAATTTTGATTTGAACCTTGAAATGTGTATACGAGCTGAAGTTGGCTAAATACTTTGCTCCACACCATTTTTGCAGTCAGACAATGATGACAATGTATATATATTTTTTAGTATCTTCTGTGCTAATAGACATAATGACACTTTGATGTAATTTCAAATGAATTACTGTAATATTACAACCTATACTAAACTAGATGTTCAAGATGGGTTCGTCAGTTGATAACTTTGAAATAAACACACTGATTAGTACACATCATTGAAATGGAAAAGTTTCTTACCCAACAAGATAGATATTCCAACTGTTGCAGATGACAGCATCGACAAAGTAGAGTTTGGCGGTGGAATAAAGCATATGACCAAAGCTGGGATGATCAATGCCTCCAATGTTTTCGTTATAATCTCCAACAATATTTTAGTCTTGTACCTGCTGATTCTTGCATTGTTATCGATAAACCTCTTAAGCAATTTGACAGCAGGTTCAGTGTATTGATATCTATGTTTGTCGCGACATCTAAATCTCCCTTAAGTCATTAAGCAAACTGGACCTGAATTTGTTATGATATCCCTTGTAAAATTCCTACACGCAGTGCAGTGAAGCTATTTTGGTTTTGTTTCGTACTCTCGCATATTGCGGCTGTTTTTGATACATCCTCCATAACTTTTTCAAGAATTTCTGTGCTTGTCATGAATGGCTTGCCACAAAATTTGTATGGCTGTCAGCAAGTTCGTACACCTTAAATCATTTGTCCCTTGGTTTACCATTGATAACCATTTGTTGCCTACAATCACTTATTTTATCGCCACCTTGTGGTGAAGGTGATATAACTATTGCAACCAAGTTATCACAGTATGGAATACTGGAGCGACTATGCAAATTAGCTGTGAGTGTCTATCTCTAGCATTTTTATCCGGATTGATAATAATAGCTGGCCCACTTCTGGCATTCTTTGCGTAGCATTTGTTTCATTTCATATTGCAGTGTTACCTGACCAATTATCTAATGCGTCACCTTTTATGTAAATGTCATAATTATTAGAATACCAGGAAAACTGCTATTTCAATATTTTGAACTTTTGGCCGATAATTATCAACATCCTTGCTGCGTTCAACTTATTTGGCATAGCAATTCGTCTGTCTATTCTGTCTGGTCAATAATATTTCAGGGAATATGTTTTGAAATGGTGGTGTTGGTAAATTTCTACTTCGGACTGGGTTTAATGGAGATGATACTCCAACTTTCGTCATCCAACTTTTATCATGTTAGTTAACATTATCACCATCGTCTATGTAACACATGAGTTCAGTATCTGGTGTGTTTCTGTTCCAACTTGTCTTGCAGTATGTAAGTATATGCACGAAAGTTGTCCTAGTCTTTTGTGCTCTGGTTCAGCCAGCTCCTCGCTCAATGAATTATCCTGCTGTAAAGAGTAGGAGGAAGCACACTATCATTGTTACTAATGTCACTGCTATACATGTCACTTACATCACCATGGTATTGAACAATTAAAATTAATTGTTTTAATTGATGCATATTCTAGTCTTGATAAATTTAATTTAATTATTGTTGGTGATTTTAACGCCCGCACAGGAAATATGCCTGATTTTATTGTACAGGATAGTGATTCTTTTCTACAGCCTGGTTATCAAACTGATGTTTTTGATTGGCATAGAAATTCAAAAGACAAATGTTTTAATTCATATGGAAAACAACTGTTGGATCTATGTAAGAAATTAGATATACATATTGCGAACGGTCGTTTTCATGGGGATAAAAGCAGTGATTTCACGTGTTACGCTAACAATGGCGTCAGTGTTGTTGACTATGGCATTTTATCTTCAGAGTTGTTTCATATTGTTGACATGTTTACTATTACTTTGGATGCATCTGACAATCTTCCAATCTGTCTTAAATTTAAACTCACTCATACTAACTTGCCCCAAAATAAACCGGGAAGTGTAATGAAAACTACACCCAGGTGTCGTTTCAACTGGAAAATCTCGGGACTTTAATTATTCATTAGTCGTATGAATGATGAGTTCACGCAACAACAGCTTGCACAAGCCTCTGAATATATCACACTGAATAAACATGACCAAGCCATACATGTACTGGGTGAAATATTTGATCACGCTGCATCGGAAATGAAGTCAACTAATAAATCTCGTATCCGGAACAAATCCCAACCAGCGTGGTGTGATAAAGAATGCAGCGCAGCTAAAATAAAAAAATATAAAGCCCTTAACAAATTCAGACTCTCAAATATTCAAAGCAATATGTAGAAATAAGAAACGGTTATCTATAGACAAATAAAAATAGAAACTTTTAAAAGCAAGACAAGATTCTGTGATCTATTTTGCGAAATATTAAAATTTAATGTAATGCGTCCCCAACCAATGAAATTAAAGCGGACTGTTGGTACATGTATTTTCATGGCCTGTTAAACAAACCAATCTCACCTGCAAATGAATTCAAAAAAGCTGTAATTAGGAACCTAGAACTACACGATGAGCACTGTGACCAGTGTGTTGATAATGTGCCACTTATAACTATGATATAACTATGTTGGCAAATAACAAGGCTCCGGGTCACGATGGCCTTGTAATAGAACTATTTAAACATAGCTGGATTCACATTGGTCCTGTCTTATTGCTTCTATTCAATAACATACTCTCCAGCTACAACTTTCCATTAACCTGGTGTAAAGCCATTATCTCGCCACTACATAAAAAGGTGATCGTTCTGATGTCAACAATTACAGGGGTATCTCCCTTACTTATATCAGTAACAAGCAAGATTCTAACAAAAATCCAAAATTCACGTCTGGACCACTGGTGTCGTTAGAATTGTATATTATCTGAAGCGCAATGTGGTTTTCGGCGAGGCTACAGTACAAGTGACAATATTTTCACACTCCAACCCATGGCAGCACAATTTTTGTTTTGTCGGTTATCCGCTCAATGTACAGCAAGTTGCAAACGTGTTATTTCATCTGGTGGTCTCACTGTATATTTTAAATGGACTATCGGGACACGTCAAGGTTGTATGCTTAGCCCTATATTATTTACTAGTTTCATCAGTGATCTAGTTTCATACGCTAGTACTGTTGGATGAGAGGGTGTTTGCATTGACAGCGATCTTCACAACCTAAATATCTTGATGTACGCGGACGGCGTAGCCGTGAGTTCTGATATGCCATTACATACTAAACGACAAATAAAGTACACCAATTTTGTTCTCACTGGGGTCTAACTCTAAACCTAAACAAAACAGAGATAATTGTTTTTCGCAGGGTTAAAATTAAAATCGTCAGTACAAGTATCTTGGTGTATATTTTTTCTCAAGATTAAGTTGGAATCCGACCAAATTAAACCAATCAGCACAGGGTAAAAAAGCAATGTTTTAACGTAAAGTCTTGATTCAAAAACTTGGTGGTATGACCACATCTGATTCATTCAAATTAATAGATATGTTATTTAATGTTAAAAAGATTGTCCGACCAACGTGTTATAACATCGGTAAATTGGGCTTTTAATGTAAAAATGTTGCTATTTCGCTTTGGATTCGGTCATGTATGGCTGAACCAAGGTGTGGGCTCGAAAAGTGTGTTTCTTTCACAGTTCACACAGAGAATTAAAGATTGTGCGCAACAAGTATGGCACGACTACACTGCTTCTTCCCCCAAACGCCGTTCTTATCTCGATTTTAAGCCGTCACTTGATCAAGAAAAATATTAGTCTTGCATCCATGTTTTCAAATTCAGAGCTGCATTCTCAAGGTTACGTTGTTCTTCTCACAATTTGCGTATTGAAAATGGAAGACATGAAAATGTCCCCCTCGATAATAGATTGTGTGAATACTGTGTTGAACGCAATCAACTTTATGTTGAAGACGAATATCATTTTAGCTATTTGCCATCGTTATCAACGTATTAGAGCAGAATTGTGCCTCTATGGTTTCGCACCAATCCCACTTACAACAAATTTATCTCGCTCATGAATTTAAGAAACGATTGTAATTTGAAATCAGTTAGCGAGTTGTGTTTATTTTGTATGAAAAGCAGAACTTGAATGATTTGTTTTTCTCTATTGTTACAATTGTTAAGTGAAACTGTATTTGCTCTTTGCAATAAATATACTATACTACACTACATCATCATTTTGTGCCTGAACCTGCTGCATGATATTATCACTACCCTCATCATAGACCCCCTAAAATATCAGTAAAGATTGTGTACTTACTACCTGGGCTGTTCCCAAAGCCATCGCTCGAATTGAAAAGAAAAGGTTGTCCATAAGCCTAGGCAAAATAGGAGGCGTTGTATACATGGCACTTTATATCCACTTTATCTCCCAATCAGATTGGTTGTCATATTGATTTTCACCGACACATTTTCAAAACATTTTGTCATTTATTAGTATTCATCCTTCATTGTATATACAATACACAACAAAATTTCTTTTAGTCTTAACTATCAGAAACGTTAGTTAGTATGTCATTTCAAGAGGAGGTTATGCTGACAGCTCGGAAACAGACACAACAATATACCTTCCAATATCCATTATCTACACAATAGGCGATATCAATTTAGCATGATGTATAATCATGAACACTTAAATGGGAGTCCTGTCAATTCGTGCCTTCCCATGCACCCCAGCTTTGGATCAATCATCGCTGTAGTCCACTTGGTACACCGGTTATTATGCATATTAGTCATGTACAGTAAAGGTCGTATGTTTATTTATCACAATGATTGTTTATTTGTATATGATTGGTTGTACACAACAAACTATGTCTGTCAAACACATACCATGTTAGATGTTAGTAGTACGTTATTTTAAGACTGTTAAAAGCTTGTTATATCTGATGAATCTATTTGAAAATATAAACAATCGAATCACTATCAAATAACTTGATGTATATATATATATATATATATATATATATATATATATATATATATATATATATATATATATATATATATATATATATATATATATATATCCCACTATAAACCTAGTATGTAAGCAGGTAATTCAACATGTTTACATAATCAGTCTCTTTTTGTAACTGTAACCCAAATATCGTTACTCGGTATTGTAACGAATCCATATTTCCTCTCAATGGTTTGCCCTTCTACCATTTGAAATTTAAACTTTCTACACAATGTAGCTAAGAATACAGCGCCCTCTGCATAAGCAATACGATACCCAGGGCATTTTCGTTTTCCAGCAAAGCCGAATGGTTGGAATGAAAATGGGTGACGTGTACTGGCATTTTCGTGCAAAAATCGTTCTGGAATGAATCTGAGAAAATAAATAAATATACACTTTATGATATGGTATGGTATCAAACTGTGAAGTTAATTCCCTGTCGTATACAATTTAAGAGCATGTACAGCATTTTAAATTTATTGTAGGCACAATATAACAATTTAACTTGTACAAAACTCATTTATTTAAATTAGTATACATGGTTGTTTAAACACACATAACATATCTTCAGACAGCAGTTTGTGTCAACGGCGGGAGAGTGCAGGTTGGTTGATGTTGTGTGTGTGTTTGTTGTATGATAATTACTCGTACATTTTAATTCCTTTATACGATGCATGTCACATGGTACGGGCCGATGACTTTAAATATTCTATAATAATCAAGGTTTTAATTTGTGTACAAGAATTTTCAATAAATTGAAATTATATATATATATATATATATATATATATATATATATATATATATATATATATATATATATATATATATATATATATATATATAAATCTGTTTTATTCGTTTAAAAGATTCCTCTCATTAATAAATAGCGCACTCACTCCACAATATTTAGAATGAGTGGTTGGTCAAAAGTTTGATGAGTCAGGTGCATCTATTGGCTAAGCTTGTTGTACATAGATGCAAATGAGTATAGGAACCATTAATGCTGTAGGGTGTACTGGGAAGGCTGGAGGATTTCATGTTTGTAATGACTGGTTGTAATGCGGTATCTCGTTGTTTTCAAGATGCAGCCTGATATTTGTTGCTTTCTTGGTTGTTCAATTGTGGCTAAAATTTGTGTGGTGGGTGGAAGATGTGTTTATTGTTTGTTGAGTCATTGTTTAGACACCATGCAGCTTGAAATGGTATGGTCCAAATCCAAATTCGATATGGTGGTGTTGAATATCTGTGCGATATGGCAGTGTCATCTAAAAACCACGCATCAAAATGATTTCTGTTTATTTATTTACTGTTGTAGATCCTGAGAACTAGCCATTGAATATGATGTCGGGAATAAATGGTTTTCTGAACAAGCTTTATTAATTATTGCTGGCAATATTTCAGTATGAATTGGGAGCAAACTGTGACACCAAATCTAGTCGTTGTATTGTTATGCTTCTAAAATATTTTTTTAAATAAAATAAATTAAATAGAAATATTATGTGTATTTTTGTATGTGGAAACATGGCTTGCCCACTAAAAATATAAAGACGTGTGGTCTGCAGTACTTTTTTAAAAATTTTTTATTTGTGAAAAAACTGCAGTGTAAACAATAAAACACTCACAGTGCAAGGCTAGTTCACCAACATGTCTATTATCTTGCTTGAGTGTGAAAGTACATGGTTTAGTGACTACCTCTTATATTTTTAAATTTTAGAATTTTTTTTTATTTGGGAAGGTTTTTCTATAAAAATAGAACAGATTATATATATATATATATATATTTGTTTTCTCGTGAAGTTTGTCTAAAGTAAATCAAATGCTGTTACTATTTAATTAGTATTCAACCAATATATCGTATACCTTTCAGGCTCAGGCCATATTTCGTCATCCATTTGTACAACACCCAATGCATGCACCACAGGTGTCTGCAAATATAATAAAAAATGGTATCAGGAATAAAATGTTTATCTTAACAACTTTTGAAATGTGCTCTATTTGTAAAACAGAAATCAAAATCCAAAACCAGTAGGACAATATTACGGCCGTCAAGCCTTGCAAACAAGGAATGATCACGTGTCTCGAAATTTTAGCACCTTTTCAAAACTTTCTGTAAGTAAATATGAGTCTACGATGGCATTAATATTCGCTGTGACTAGATTGGTGGTATGACGATAAGAATCTATCACTAAATCCGCGAGTTTTGATTATTGTTTTTTGTTTTATCTATCAAATAAACCAAAATTATAATAATGTAATGAGGAAGATCGTTATATTATATAGAGCAACACACTATTATTGAGTATAATGCCAGTGTTGAAATACTTACCCCTTTTGGAATGGTATAGCCCTGTACCACCATGTCTGCATTCATATTGACCCTGGCTGCAAACGGTGCCAACACAGAGCACCTGATGGACTCGTCAAACACACATCTCATGTATCTATGCAATATTATGAGAAAGTGTTATACATTAACATTTATAGAGCGTGAAGCTGTGTCATTATCTTAATTTTATGGCAGAAAAAACTACATGAACCGAATGTCAGTTCATATACGACTATTGAGTGAATAAAATCACTAAAGTTTATAGCCAAGCTACAAATACACTGTATTACTATATGGAGTATATAAACGTCACAATCGACGTTTACATTATGCGAACTTGGTTTAATTTACTTTAGTAATTCCAGGTTTACATGGTTTACTTGTTCGTCTTTGCCAATAACTTCGATTATTTCCTGGTATACTTTTTCCTGCACTTCTTGATTTTCACACATGTAGTATAATGTCCACACCATCACTGCGGACGAATAGAAAATTATTTCACTAAAACTAAAGAACAAAATCACGACCAAGAATCAATGTACTATGTATGACTCTTAAATAATTTGTTTTAACCATTTATGAATTACGTTGAATATGTTTGAGTGCATCTCTTGAAAATATGTCTGTCACAAGAAAATAGAATTGAAATACTATCACAAAGGCACTAACTGAAAGCTGTAGTGTGATAGCCTGCAATGAAGAAGCCTGTAGTATCTGATATAAGCTCTTCTTCGGACGATGATTTTGCCATCAAAACATCAATAAATGTCCAATCGTCATCACTTGGTGGGTTATCTCGTCGATGTTGAATCATGGCTCGCATAAAATCATGCCATGCCTCCAAAGCTGTAAAATATGATGAATGCAGTTATTGATGATAATGCCTGTTTTTCGCATCGGCTGTGTTCATATGTCAGACGGCCGTGTCAACATATTAACAAGCAAGTTAAGTTCTACAAAGCTGTTCATGAGATGAATGATACGATTATATTGATTTGAGGGGCTTAAAGCGTTACTTTATGGGCCCACATACGATCTAAGATCCACGATAAAGGCCATATATAGTCTAGTAAGTAGTGTTCACACAAAAGGCCATTGGAACATCTGTGACTATACACATGTAAAGCCAACCCTCCGGGAATTTGTTTCCTTTAGGCCGGCACAGATCACATCACACATTATATTCAACTGAGATGGGTATTTGTTTTATATTAATTAAACAGAAACAACAGAAACGGAAAATGTATTCGAAGAATAAAAAAGCATACATACTAATCGTACTACTGCAAACCACATAGAATAATGCGGTTAAAAAAACGAGTAATATCTTAACCAAATATTATAATGTAATACAATAATTTAAAGACATAAAATATATATCATAGGTGTTGATCATTGCATGTATAACAAGCTATGAAGTTATCACTTAAATTCCCGATAATAATTTATTACCTTCAGCGAATCTCTGCCCAGCTTCAGTGTTTTTAGATATGTCCTGATTCAAAATGGCCATTGTCTGAAATAAACCAATTTTCAACTATTTATACAATCACCAAATAACTACTCAATACATTTGCACTAAGAGAATGTACTGATGATATGAATTCTATTATATACATATACCATTATAGCACCTCAAACCGTTACCTCAAACTTCGCTGGTGTACTTACGGTTTCATAGTGACGTAACATGGTGATAGCTTTTTCGTCATCTTTGAAGAAATCTCCATACGTAGCATGACTTAGAGCTTTCAAAACCAACAGAGACATGTATTCAGTTATATTAACGTGTTCATCCGACGCCAGAGATTCAATCTTCGCAGCAACCGCATCAGTAGCCTGTCAATAGAGCATACCAAGTATCACAGTATACATTATAAATATTTCAATAAAAAGTCTTATTTATCTTGATATGGATGAGCAGTTAATGTTTGGATATGGGATTAACCATTAAAACCTGCGAATAATTACGAGTGGTCAGAATATAATTACAAGTAATTAAACATTTCAGGTTGAAAAATATTCAAGATATCAAAAGGACTGTATTCCGTGATGCATATTGCAAGTTAGTATTCCATGATTATTAGGGCAAGTTAAGTTATTATTACAGCGCACTTTGAATAACACAAAATCGCACTTACTTCCTGAAACTTGTTGTAGTAGTTTTTAATCGCATCATAACTGAACAGTTGGTCGTAGTCATGGCGACGCCGTTTGCCATCTTCTCCACTTGCATACTGTATACTTTCTTCTCCAAATAAGGGTTTCATAAATTCGAACAGTACAGCTGTGGAAGTGTTTTATTCATATGAATGACAACAGAACAATATTACATCCGCAGTAGGGATTCTACAGTTGCAGATAATATAACTGTGCAATAAACTTTTGAACAAGTAAACATAGTAAATGTATCGGGCATGACCGGATTAAGCAGATATACATTATTATATTAGCATGAGTTAAAAATTAAAATGCACTATTCTTATCGTTCGAAATCACAGTCACATGACGCACATATTCATGATTGCAAAACTAGCACATGAACGTCACTCTAACCCATTAATCTATAATATTACATATTTACATAATTTTGTTAGAGGGACTTTTTTCAAACACGGCGTATCTCATGGACTATGGTGCTATAACTGACTACATAGCACATATTTACCTGGCCTGTCAAACAGTTTATTCGTATCTTTAAACGCTTTTGCGGACGCCAGACTGACAAAATGCGTTTTTCCATACCAAAATGTTGCTACGTGACCATATTTGGTATGGAGTTTTACCAGAAACTCGTGGAAACTACCAGCAGCTGTGATATCCGGCATGTTACCATCTCTGAAATGAGACAGCACGAATGTGTAATGTAGTAATCATTTTTGTATTTGCATGATGCAGCTATTAAATATTCCAAATCATATTAACATACCGACTAACAAAATATCCACATAACGGCCCAATAAGTGTAGTCCCACGTGTAGTTGATCCCACAATCTAAGGCTTCTCAACATTTGTGAAAAATTATCATATATCACATGATAATGCTCATTGGTTTAGTATGTAAAATCATGAAGCTATGTCACTATGAGATGGCATATTCTTTTGTGTGTACAGTGGCGTAGTTTGAGAACTTGATCTAATGGGTTTTTTTACAAAAAATTCCATTTTCAGAACGGTTCCATAGAATACAACGTGTAAGTTGTAACCACATTTTTAATTTCAGAACAACAACTAACCCATCCTTCACAATATATGATTTTTAAATGTCTCCAGTCTACAACATGAGATATGGCACAATACCCCTACCATAGGAGCCTATGGTAAACGCATTGATTATTGACATAGTTTTTTTTTAACTTATTGAGAATGTATTATGAATCAGAATTCTACTTACTCAGTGTTAGTTGAATCCATGCCTGGTATTCTAGCAAGCAGTTGTTCCTACAATTCAACGGACATTATAGTGTCTTAAAATTGCACACACCAAAATAGTACAAATAAATTCCGATAACTGGTATTCACCATGTTCCGCATACTATGTTTCTATAAATGTCAGCGGACAAGAATCTTATGTTCCGTTTATCCCATATATCCGTCTCACAGCTCAACTAACGTCCCAACTTACAAAGTTGCATATGTAAATTTGTCAGTGTATTTATTCTAAGTTTATTCACAGATATATCCCTGCCGATATGCTGAAAGTAATCTATGAAATATAAATATGATGTATCCAATAATTACAATTACCGACCTATTATGACCATCACGATAGTCATATTAAAGCCGATAAATATGAATTATGCATTGTAACTAGCATGACATTGAATGCAGTATGACCAAAAAAAATGTATTTACTTTTCAAGGAAGTCTTAAACTTAACACTTCACCCATAATTATTATGTCAGGTCCAGACCTGAAATCAGCTTTGTTGAGAACCCTAATACATCGACTAAATAATAATATGGACATTGGCTGTCAGCATCAGAGCTAATATTCTAAATAAAGTGTGAAGAGTGTGAAATGTATTTTATTCAAAAAGATGTTTTTCCTACTATCAATTGTGGTGCACGTAACACAATCCGTCGAACGGGATATAGTGTATGAAAAGTGTATCTCGATCTGGACCCTAAAATACATTTTATCTTGACCGGAATATTGTTAGAACGTCTTAGCGCACTAAATAAACTGACGACCAGGACTAACCCCCGATCAAGATTAAAAATATAGATAGGTATCAACAGGTATTAAAAAATACCTGAGATATATTTTTGATTCCTGCTTTGTAAATATTTAAGAGAAGAAAGACGGCATAACATTTTGCATTTCACAAACCTCGCGCCGAAGGCAAGACCATACTCGGGGGTCCAGAAGCAATTTTGAAATCTAGACCCTCTGAAACGCTATTGCCTGCATTTTAAGGGGCAAATGTTGCTGACACATTTTTTTCGAGGAGGCCATCGTGCATCTGACCCCCCCCCCCCGTGCCATCGCCATTGACAGTATTCTTACTTGTTTTGATAAGCGCACAGTAATTGTATTATTCGTTGCACGTATTCAATACATTGTTGGGTCTGTACTAGCTCATTTGCATATGTGACTACGATTGCCGAATACTCAAGTCGGTCGTTTAGAACCAATACAATATAGGGCATGTCATATTATATATTCACTCCTGTACCAGCGCGTTGTAAACCACAGACATGTCCTGGAAGGGAAATACATTGTTGTCAGTCGATTACAGCGTCTGCTTACCTGTTTACTTCCAAACAGTGTGCCTAGATAAAACACAGCGATCACAACAACCAATAGAACGACAGCAATGATGACGAGAGCAGCCATAATGCGATGCTTGAGTCAGATAATAGACAGAATCAGAATCACGACTTCTGCCACGAAGCGATGACGTCACTAAATAGTTGAACCCCAAGCGAGGTCATTTCTTCGATAGAAGATTATTCCATCTTAGAAACTTAAAAACGCTAGCCTTCGTAAAGTTAGAACAAGTAACATACTTGATAATGGAATACCAATAATGGCAATAAATCAGAAATATACTGCTTGGATAATGGCGAACTATTACAAGGGGTAGATGGGTCATAGACGAGGTCATGGTAGGATGGCGGAAGTCACATTGGTTAAAGTACAGTCCCTCTAGGATCGTGATTAAATGCAATATCCAGCATGTGAGTATCACTGAACAAACAACTGAAGGCATGTAGTTTTATGCTATAAAAACAGACGCCAAAATAACTTACAAAGATAGTGTACACGCATGACACAACCTACTTACACAATTTATGACAACGTTATATTAATGGACTATGCTAAAAGCAAATCAAAACAACGTGTATCGTTTCCCGCTGGTGCTTTTGAATGATATAAAATGCTTAACACGTATTACGACAATCAAAGAAATAAAAACGCTGAATGATAAATGTCGTCGAAATTGTCGACCCGGTAAATGAATATCGTTAATAAACAACAGACAACGACGTGGGTCTGTAGCGTAATTTGCTACGCCACTGTATTTCTCAATGAAACACGTCGTTTGAGTTGAGTTGTTACGAGTTGCATAGTTTCTTTGTTATCATTATATCTCTCCTGCACATCCCTTTAATTGGCTCTGTAAGGGTTCTATTTTCGGTAACGGATTTTTTGTCCGTGGTACGAGTTCTACGTACTACATCATCCTGGAAGCAAAGGCGTAAAGTCCATTACATTGATAGACTTTATGAATCTGACATCGGACAGAAGTTTTCCAACAAGTTGAGAAGTCATTTCAAAAAATTATTTCTGTGCTCTAGAACATGATGGAGATAGAGAAGAGCAAGATGATGTTGAAGTTACCTGGGTAAACATAGGAAAAGCATACAAGGATGCAGCTGAGAAAGGACAGGAGAAGAACAATGAATGGATTACCCCAGAGACTTTTAAGAATATAGAATAAAATTAGGAAAGCAAAAGATAATTTGTCTAGTGCCAAATCAATTGACGTTCAGTTAAATTATATTCCTATTTTTGAATGGCTGGCATATCTGGTGTAATTGCTTAGAATGGTATGAAAATTGGATAAATCGCCCTGTCATTGGTAGTTCCGGAAATTTTAAGTGACAAGCACAAATAACAGATTATACTCATGTGTTTATTCTATTGACATTATTGATAAAGCCATTTTAATATTTTGTTATTAAGCATATTTTATATCATAAGCATATTTTTAATCTGTAAAAATGCTTAGGCATATATAAAAACTGATATTGTTTAAAATGGCTGATAATATAATTAATACAATAAACTAGTACTCACATAGTGTGGTATATTAGCATACAGTTAAAAACAGAATTGTTCATACCCCAACTGAAATTTGGAAAACGACAGGTGGGTACAGAATATTTTGGCCGTGGTTGGATACTTGAAAGGTAAAAATTCTGAATGAGTTTTGTACAACCTCATTTGCATAACAAAAAAGCATATTACTTTATTTGTATTTTGACTCACTCAAAATTATTCACACCCTTTGTTAAAGCATGGCATTTGGCCATATGCATCTGATATGCACATGCTTCAGACAATCTGCATGTTGTTTTGTTCACATGTAAAGATGTGTAGGCCAGTCTGAATAATTTCCAAGGTGGTAAGTGAGTTCTGGAATGCCATTGTTCTAAAGTATAAGATCAAGTGCAATAATGAAATCTTCCTCAGTTGTTATGATCATGGCGAAAACAAAGGAACTCAGCAATGACCTCTGCATGAGCATTGTGAATGCCCACAAAGATGGGAAAGGCTATAAAGCCATTTTCAAACTCTTCAGAGTGCTGGTACCCACTGTACAGTCCATTGTCCAAAAGTAAAAGAAGTTCAATACAGTGAAAAACATTGGCATTTGTCCGGACCCACGTCGGGACCCACTCGGCTCGTGCAGAAATCACGCTGTCGGCTTAGAAGATTCGATTTTTTGTTTGTTTACGTCAATGTAGCATTGCAAGAAAATACCGGTTGCAGCACATGAATATGCGTCGCCGACGACAGTTTGCATTCATTTCATTCATTACTACTGTATCCGATCATATCTATAGTTATGTGTTCACCACTGATTTTGGTTCGTGCCGAGCGTTCAAGTAGATCTAGACGTGAACGCCACTAATGTGTATTCGAAAGTGACTTGAAATGAAACTTGAAATGACACTTTTTTTCTAACTTTTGAAAGTAATGGTTTTAAGAAACATTAATTGCGTGTTTTAATCATAGGTTAATCAACAGTATGTTTATAAGTTCAGTCACATCAGACAAAACAAATATCACTTGGTGTCACAATGGTAAAACCTCTTTTGTTGTAGAAGTAACACACGTGATTATAAACAATGTATTAACAAACAAGTGTGAGCTCTCTTGGCTGAGTTCAAGTGCAGCCCCTTACACGTTTTTTTTTTCCAAAACATAAAATATGACGGAACTTCGTTCTATCATAGCCCAACTAGACTTTTTTTTATATTTTTGAAATGTCATAAATTGATCTAATAAAGACATACAAGAAGCGTGATGTATTGGAGTACGTCTTGGGGTACATCAATCTTCAAGCCACGACTGTGTTTGTCGTTGATGGCGGGATCATGACGGGGGAATAATTGTACTTAATTAACGAGCAATTTAAAAGCAAGCTGTACGAGGGCGCTATATACGAATATGGAATAATTTTATTATATTAGCTAATGCACATTTAAATTGTAAACGGTTATACACACCATGTAATGATAAATATTATAAGGCAGTTCTCGGGAAACGTCAAAATAACTGTAATTTACAATGGGCGTACTCTGAGTACATGACGTGGAAGAACACAAGAATACGCCGGAAACCGTTAACGTAATGATCGGTTACCCAGCTGTATATATTGTTTTAGTTTCAACGTAAATTGGCGTATATTTTTGCATTTACGTTTCTTCCGTCCAACTTAATCAGCGGTTATTTAAAAATATACGTTATAAACGTTGAACAGAAATCTGCGGTTTTTCAGAAATTACCGTTGATTTACTTGGACTGAATGGACGACAAACGTAGCATCTCCGGCTGACGGTTACGCGACGAATATGCCACCCCCATAGTCCGACGGTTACGCGACGGTTACGCGGCGGTTTTACTGCATAACCGCTATGTAACCGTTGTGTAACCGTATCGGAAACACGCGATTTCATACCGTGTGAGTTACTAAATTTGAACGTTAAACAAAAATAAAAATATATGTTGTCCGTAACTCGTAGTTCTGTTAATTGTTAGTTGGACATCGAGTTACAATTTGGACGTGATTTTACAAATTGATGATTATAGACATTGATGAATACCAATTACTTGTGAGAAACTGAACAATACAATGCAAAGCGTATGTCACACATTTCACTGTTTCATGGCGCGTGATAAACAATAGACATGTCCTGAAAAGGGAATACGTTGTCAGTCGATTACACTGGCCCCTTACCTGTTTACTTCCAAACAGTGTGCCTAGATTAAAACACAGCGATCACAACAACCAAAATAACCACAGCAATGATGACTAGAGCAGCCATCATGCGATGGTCGAGCCATCAGAATCAGAATCACGGCGCTGTATCTGGCACGAAGTGGTGACGTCACTATGTAGTTGAACTCCAACGATTTGAACCAAAAGGTCATTTCCTCGATAGGCGATTATACCATTTTAAGAAAGTTAAACAACGCCAGCCTAAGTAATATTAGGTCGAATAACGTACTTAAAATAACATCAATAGATCAGAAAAATGCTGATTCGATAATGACGCCGCATTACAAAGGGTCAACATAACTCAGTAGATGGGTCATAGACAAGGTCATGGTATAATGGCGGAAGTCGAAGGTAATTGATTAAAGCACAGCCCGGCACAGTTCTAGAAGCCGTACCTACACACGAATTGGTCACGTCACAAAATACATGACCTTCGATCGGGGTCCTTTGCTCGGTATATAAGAATTGGTATATACAAATTACAATAAAGATACTTAAGGTAGCAGAATAGTTTTTTGGGCACTTTTCACATTTTTTTTTGAAAATCACACGAATAGCTCCCGAAGGCATGCTACATACATGGGTGTATTTATTTTATTGAAAAAAAATATCGTGTACAAGTAAACTGATTTTTTTCTAGTGTGCAAACAAATGGCCAAGTTTTTGTTTATCCAGTGTACACCCAACTAGTGCATCTCATTAATATGCATGGTTTACAAACATAACTGAACTGAGGGTAAATAGTTTTAAGTTGGGCCACTTTCTTTATTTGCTATTTACAAACAACTGATAAGATATCTGTTTGTAGTTTACACACAGCTGATAAGATGTGTGCACTGCTGCCTTTCTAGACAGGAAGTACAGCAAAGACAAAACAATCGCTTTAGAAACAACAAATTTTGAATAATCAAAAAAGTACATGAATGTACCACTTCAATGTAATTATATGTTAACAGAATAAAAACTTACAAAAAAATTTCTGTAATATTTTTTTCTTGGCTTTGTCATTGAAAAGTGTCTGACCACGGGGTTACTTTCTTAGTCCAGAAGTAATGCAGTTACATTGGGAGGGGGCTCCCTTTTACAAAATATGGTTGCAAACAATAAAATACGGCCATCTGTGGTGGCTATGCATTGCATGTAAATTCAGGCCACAAAATACATGTAAGGGTTGATCAATGATAAGAATATGCTTGGACCTGGTTTATATAATCCATTTTTCAGAGGAGTTTTCACCAAGTAGGCATACTTGCATGCTTAGGTTTTTCTAAATTCGTAAATTATGTTACATGTAATAAATCTGTCTGATAAATACTTGGTTGTTTTATCTAATGTACTCATGCGAACAAAATGCACGGCAACGAAATAGTAGCGTGCCCCCCCCCCCCCCGCCGACGTCTTGACATCGGATAGTGGACCAGTGTTTCACGCAAGGCAAGGGTTGACTTTTTCGTACGACTTCGGTAAAAAATAAAAGGATCATCTAAAATCTAGGTAGTTTTTATAGATGATAACTGTGAGTCCGGTTACAATTAAATTTTGAAGAGATTCATCTATAAGTATAAGACCTGAGGTTACACGGGGTTTGATTTTTAATAGCACAGGAAATGCTACATGCAGGCATACATCACTGAATCACATTTTACAATTATTATCAGTAATTCTTTAGTTTAGTTGTCATTCACTAATTATGGACGAGATAGTAAGCACGCGAAAATTTCCAAGAAAAAGAAAGCGAGGAAGAAAGAAGAAAAACATCAAAAGAATGATCACTCCTGTCAAACAAGATTGTGAAAGAGACGATGCTGGGTTCGTACAGAACGGATTTCCCCGTCGAAACCAGTGTCAGCCATGAAGTGGGCGAAGAAAGTTTTACCGTGACACTGGGAGTCCGATGAATCAGACTTCGATATAGTGGGTGATACTCCTGTTCAAAACGTTCGAGAGATGTCTGTATCTCGCAGGAAAATATTGTTAACTTCCGACGTAGAAGAAGAAAGTGAGAGTGAATGTCATGGCCGATCGTTTGAAGACGGCGAGATTCGACTCGTTGACATGTCA
The DNA here is from genome assembly GCF_978046115.1 of Saccoglossus kowalevskii. Taxonomy (NCBI): domain Eukaryota; kingdom Metazoa; phylum Hemichordata; class Enteropneusta; family Harrimaniidae; genus Saccoglossus; species Saccoglossus kowalevskii. Next base: position 17,526,062 of record NC_140646.1, read on the forward strand.
CTGTTGAATGGCGCCCTAGAAAAAGAGATTTGTCAATTTTGCAAAGTATGCAATATCTCAATAGTGGAGCGCAGGCGTCACGGTCTAGGCAGTTGTATTCGATCGAAACTGAGCCAGCCTAGCTTCCCGTCATCTCGAAAGAAAGGAGCAGTTTTCTAAATAAATAAAAAGGCTGCCATTGGAATGCGAGCGATTGGAAAGGGGCGGTGCGCTCTGGTGAAACTGTCAAGCTATTAGGGGTTACCTCAACCAGTAACGGGTCCGCCCTTTCGCCAGTATGTACGAGCTGCCTCCAGGAGACTCCGAAACTCGTGGCATGCTTGAACTAATAAGTTTACAAACACAACGGCCCAAAAATAAATACACTGTATTTGCAAACACTTCAACTGCCAAGTGTAGTCTCTGTATTGTTTGTTACTCGCAAACAGAACCGCCCACTTTGCATAATCCAAGCTCTAATGAATGACGTCACCGTTCGTTATCAGCACAGACCGTCACAAAACTCCACAGCGTGAAAGAAAACGGCCAAAAAACAAAGTTTTTCACAGATATAAATGTCGGTTCATGATTTTTCTCGAAAACAACTTTCAAAGCATTTTATTTACAATTAGCCCATGTAAATTTTGCTGCTGAAACGGGAGTTAACGTTGATTGAAGTTTGAAATCATAAAAGTGCCGATTTCTCGGTGTTCGGTTTTTGGCAATTACCGTTGACCTAATTTTAAATGGCGTTTCAGTGAATAGCGCTACGATGTCGCCGTTTAGCTTTTCTTACTCTTTGATATGTTGGCTTCCAATCCGTATTTGCATATTTGCAAAATTCTATTGCGTTTTTTCACAAACCTCGCGTAAACCAACGGTATACTCTAACTTTAACACCAAAAAACGTGCTGGAAATTTGTGATTTTCGGAAAGAAAAAAAAAACTTAATGCAAAAAATAGTAATACGGATTTAAACTTCATATCCTTTACTTCAAAACAGTGTAAAGTTTTTGATCGCATGAATGACTGTAGAGATGACAATTAAAATTGTATTCACGTTAGTTAAATTATCAGCCCCGCTGATTTTCAGAATCACGTGACGCTAAAACAAACACAATGTTCACAAAATATTAATAATAGGAAAATACAAGTCAAGAGCTTTCCAAACATATATAGATTGTATGGTTTCTTGTAAAATTTATTCCGATTATAGGTGTTTACATTTTTCATGCAAAAAAACTATCCTGCTACCTTAAGACATTACACATAAAGTGGGTCATGGCGTTACGGGTGAGGAAGTCATCATTAAACACTCACAACATCACAATAAAACAGGGAAGTGGTTACATTATATGGCGTAGCAAACATGGAAAATGAAAAACCACCTAATACAAACGTCAAGGGTTCGAATCCTTCAAGATACACACTCCCTGGAACCGAAGCAATTGGAAACCAGCTATCGTTTTAGCTTTCCTGTTCAACTCATCGGAACATTGAAGAAGTTAGCAAAATGAACACTACTCAACGACCAGCATTGTGGCGTGGTTCACACGCGTGTCATCGAGATCAAACAAAATTAGCTTGAAAAGGCAGTGTGTTCGAGTCCCGCTCATAACTACCGTAAAAAACATAAAACAAATAAACTGAAATTCCCCAACCCATAACAAGTAAACAAAGAACGTTGCGAAAAAATAATAAAACTTCACCATGCAAAACTGAATGAATAATAAAATAACTTGCGTCTTAAATCGCCACCTTGCAGTGATGGTGGTATAACTGTTCCAACAAGTTATCACTGTATGTAATACTGGAGAGACTATGCAAATTAGCTGTGTTTATCTCTCGATCTTTTATCCGGATTAATAATATTAGCTTGGCCCCTTCTGGCGTTCTTTACGTAGGATGTAGTATCTGATGTGTCACATTTTACGTCAATGTCATAATTATTAGAATGCCAGAAAAACTGCTGTTTCAATATTCTGGATTTTTGACCAATAATTATCAACATCCTTGTTGCGTTAAATCCATTAGGCATAGCAATTCGTCTCGCTTCTCTGTCTGGTCAATAATGTTTTAGGGAATATGTTTTGAAATGATGGTACTCCAATTTTCGTCATCCACATAAATGTCATGTTAGTTAACATTATCACCATCGTCTACGTAACGCACCAGTTCAGTACCTGGTGTATTTCTGTTCCAACTTGTATCTATCGCAGTATGTAAGTCTATGCTGTAAGTCCTGCCACTGTAAAGATTAGGAGGAAGCACACTATCGTTACTATTATCACTGTTATACAGGTCATTTACATCTTCACTTTATGCCTGAATCTGCTGCACAACGTTATCACCACCCTCATCATGTACCTTCAACATTACAGTAGAGATTGTGTAATTACTCCCTGGGCTGTTCAAATACCCATCACTCGAATTGAAAGGAAAAGGGTGTCCATTAGCCCAGGGAGAATGGGAGGCGTTGTATACACGGCACTTTATATCTACATTATATCCCAATCAGATTGGTTGTCGTATTGATTTTCACCGACACATTTTCAAAACATTTTGTCATTTATTAACACTCATCCTTCATTGTATATACAATACACAACAATTCCTCTTTCAGTCTTAACTGTCAGAAACGTTAGTTAGTATGTCATTTCGAGAGTAGGTTATGGTGACAGCTCGGAAACAGACACAACAATATATTATCCATTATCCATTATCTTTACAATAGGCGATATCAATTTAGCATAATGTATAATCATGAACACGTAAATGAGAATCATGTCAACTTATTTGTGCCTTGCCATGCACCCCATCTTTGGGTCAATCATCGCTATAGTCCACTTGGTACACCGGTTATTATGCATATCAGTCATGTACAGTAAAAGTCATATGTTTATTTATCACAATGATTGTTTATTTGTATATGATTTGTTGTACACAGCAAACTATTTCTGTCAAACGGCATACCATGTTAGTTGTACGTTATTTTGATATTGTTAAAAGTTAGTTATATCTAATGAATCTATTTGAAAATATAGACAATCAAATCACTATAGCTGTAAAGCGTGCACTAAAGAAACTAAATAGTATATCAGTTTATAAAGCAAATAACCTAAGGCAATGTGTATAATTATCATAGGCATTCTGAAATATATAAAACGTGTGAAGCTTGAGAACAAATTTATAATATATATATTTATATATTCCACAAGAGACGTATTATTTTAGCAGTTAATTCAACATATTTACATAATCAGTCCCTCTTCGCAACTGTAACCCAAATATCGTTACTCGGTATGGTAACGAATCCATATTTCCTCTCAACGGTTTGCCCTTCTACCATTTGAAATTTAAACTTTCTACACAATGTAGCTAAGAATACAGCGCCTTGTGCATAGGCAATACGATATCCAGGGCATTTTCGTTTTCCAGCAAACCCGAATGGTTGGAATGAAAACGGGTGACGTGTACTGGCATTTTCAGGCAAAAATCGTTCTGGAATGAATCTGAGAAAAAAAAATATACACTATATGATATGGTATCAAACTGTGCAGTTAATTCCCTGTCGTATACAATTTAAGAGCAAGTACAGCATTTTAAAATTTATTGTAGGCACAATATAACTTGTACAAAACTCATTTATTTAAATCAGTATACATGGTTGTTTAAACACACATAACATATCTTCAGACAGCAGTTTGTGTCAACGGCGGGAGAGTGCAGGTTGGTTGATTTTGTGTGTGTGTTTGTTGTATGATAATTACTCGTACATTTTAATTCCTTTATACGATGCATGTTACATGGTACGGGCCGATGAGTTTAAATATTCTATAATAATCAAGGTTTTAATTTGTTTTAAATTGTGAACAAGAATTTTCAATAAATTGAAATTTTATATATATATATATATATATATATATATATAAATCTGTTTTATTCGTTTAAAAGATTCCTCTCATTAATAAATAGCGCCCTCACTCCACAATATTTAGAATGAGTGGTTGGTCAAAAGTTTGATGAGTCAGGTGCATCTATTGGCTAAGCTTGTTGTACATAGATGCAAATGAGTATAGGAACCATTAATGCTGTAGGGTGTACTGGGAAGGGTGGAGGATTTCATGTTTGTAATGACTGGTTGTAATGCGGTATCTCGTTGTTTTCAAGATGCAGCCTGATATTTGTTGCTTTCTTGGTTGTTCAATTGTGGCTAAAATTTGTGTGGTGGGTGGAAAATGTGTTTATTGTTTGTTGAGTCATTGTTTAGACACCCTGCAGCTTGAAATGGTATGGTCCAAATCCAAATTCGATATGGTGGTGTTGAATATCTGTGCGATATGGCAGTGTCATCTAAAAACCACGCATCAAAATGATTTCTGTTTATTTATTTACTGTTGTAGATCCTGAGAACTAGCCATTGAATATGATGTCGGGAATAAATGGTTTTCTGAACAAGCTTTATTAATTATTGCTGGCAATATTCCAGTATGAATTGGGAGCAAACTGTGACACCAAATCTAGTCGTTGTATTGTTATGCTTCTAAAATATTTTTTTTAAATAAAATAAATTAAATAGAAATATTATGTGTATTTTTGTATGTGGAAACATGGCTTGCCCACTAAAAATATAAAGAAGTGTGGTCTGCAGTACTTTTTTAAAAAAAAATTTATTTGTGAAAAAAACTGCAGTGTAAACTATAAAACACTCACAGTGCAAGGCTAGTTCACCAACATGTCTATTATCTTGCTTGAGTGTGAAAGTACATGGTTTAGTGACTACTTCTTATATTTTTAAATTTTAGAATTTTTTTTTATTTGGGAAGGTTCTTCTATAAAAATAGAATAGATATATATATATATATTTGTTTTCTCGTGAAGTTTGTCTAAAGTAAATCAAATGCTGTTACTATTTAATTAGTATTCAACCAATATATCGTATACCTTTCAGGCTCAGGCCATATTTCGTCATCCATTTGTACAACACCCAATGCATGCACCACAGGTGTCTGCAAATATAATAAAAATGGTATCAGGAATAAAATGTTTATCTTAACAACTTTTGAAATGTGCTCTATTTGTAAAACAGAAATCAAAATCCAAAACCAGTAGGACAATATTACGGCCGTCAAGCCTTCCAAACAAGGAATGATCACGTGTCTCGAAATTTTAGCACCTGTCAAAACTTTCTGTAAGTAAATAGGGGTCTACGATGGCATTAATATTCGCTGTGACTAGATTGGTGGTATGACGATAAGAATCTATCACTAAATCCGCGAGTTTTGATTATTGTTTTTTGTTTTATCTATCAAATAAACCAAAATTATAATAATGTAATGAGGAAGATCGTTATATTATATAGAGCAACACACTATTATTGAGTATAATGCCAGTGTTGAAATACTTACCCATTTTGGAATGGTATAGCCCTGTACCACCATGTCTGCATTCATATTGACCCTGGCTGCAAACGGTGCCAACACAGAGCACCTGATGGACTCGTCAAACACACATCTCATGTATCTATGCAATATTATGAGAAAGTGTTATACATTAACATTTATAGAGCGTGAAGCTGTGTCATTATCTTAATTTTATGGCAGAAAAAACTACATGAACCGAACAACGTCAATCATCGTATCCCTGAAGAATGGGAACCTGGTAGGTCGTTCTGATTCTGATTATTCTAGACTATACACTTAAGAATGCATTCACTGCACATTCAAGCTGTTTTTTGGAGGGGAGGGCATTGCGATGTGGCGTAACTGACAGTGCACCTGCTGTGATGCGTATTTACTGCAGTATGTCAGTTCATATACGACTATTGAGTGAATAAAATCACTAAAGTTTATAGCCAAGCTACAAATACACTGTATTACTATATGGAGTATATAAACGTCACAATCGACGTTTACATTATGCGAACTTGGTTTAATTTACTTTAGTAATTCCAGGTTTACATGGTTTACTTGTTCGTCTTTGCCAATAACTTCGATTATTTCCTGGTATACTTTTTCCTGCACTTCTTGATTTTCACACATGTAGTATAATGTCCACACCATCACTGCGGACGAATAGAAAATTATTTCACTAAAACTAAAGAACAAAATCACGACCAAGAATCAATGTACTATGTATGACTCTTAAATAATTTGTTTTAACCATTTATGAATTACGTTGAATATGTTTGAGTGCATCTCTTGAAAATATGTCTGTCACAAGAAAATAGAATTGAAATACTATCACAAAGGCACTAACTGAAAGCTGTAGTGTGATAGCCTGCAATGAAGAAGCCTGTAGTATCTGATATAAGCTCTTCTTCGGACGATGATTTTGCCATCAAAACATCAATAAATGTCCAATCGTCATCACTTGGTGGGTTATCTCGTCGATGTTGAATCATGGCTCGCATAAAATCATGCCATGCCTCCAAAGCTGTAAAATATGATGAATGCAGTTATTGATGATAATGCCTGTTTTTCGCATCGGCTGTGTTCATATGTCAGACGGCCGTGTCAACATATTAACAAGCAAGTTAAGTTCTACAAAGCTGTTCATGAGATGAATGATACGATTATATTGATTTGAGGGGCTTAAAGCGTTACTTTATGGGCCCACATACGATCTAAGATCCACGATAAAGGCCATATATAGTCTAGTAAGTAGTGTTCACACAAAAGGCCATTGGAACATCTGTGACTATACACATGTAAAGCCAACCCTCCGGGAATTTGTTTCCTTTAGGCCGGCACAGATCACATCACACATTATATTCAACTGAGATGGGTATTTGTTTTATATTAATTAAACAGAAACAACAGAAACGGAAAATGTATTCGAAGAATAAAAAAGCATACATACTAATCGTACTACTGCAAACCACATAGAATAATGCGGTTAAAAAAACGAGTAATATCTTAACCAAATATTATAATGTAATACAATAATTTAAAGACATAAAATATATATCATAGGTGTTGATCATTGCATGTATAACAAGCTATGAAGTTATCACTTAAATTCCCGATAATAATTTATTACCTTCAGCGAATCTCTGCCCAGCTTCAGTGTTTTTAGATATGTCCTGATTCAAAATGGCCATTGTCTGAAATAAACCAATTTTCAACTATTTATACAATCACCAAATAACTACTCAATACATTTGCACTAAGAGAATGTACTGATGATATGAATTCTATTATATACATATACCATTATAGCACCTCAAACCGTTACCTCAAACTTCGCTGGTGTACTTACGGTTTCATAGTGACGTAACATGGTGATAGCTTTTTCGTCATCTTTGAAGAAATCTCCATACGTAGCATGACTTAGAGCTTTCAAAACCAACAGAGACATGTATTCAGTTATATTAACGTGTTCATCCGACGCCAGAGATTCAATCTTCGCAGCAACCGCATCAGTAGCCTGTCAATAGAGCATACCAAGTATCACAGTATACATTATAAATATTTCAATAAAAAGTCTTATTTATCTTGATATGGATGAGCAGTTAATGTTTGGATATGGGATTAACCATTAAAACCTGCGAATAATTACGAGTGGTCAGAATATAATTACAAGTAATTAAACATTTCAGGTTGAAAAATATTCAAGATATCAAAAGGACTGTATTCCGTGATGCATATTGCAAGTTAGTATTCCATGATTATTAGGGCAAGTTAAGTTATTATTACAGCGCACTTTGAATAACACAAAATCGCACTTACTTCCTGAAACTTGTTGTAGTAGTTTTTAATCGCATCATAACTGAACAGTTGGTCGTAGTCATGGCGACGCCGTTTGCCATCTTCTCCACTTGCATACTGTATACTTTCTTCTCCAAATAAGGGTTTCATAAATTCGAACAGTACAGCTGTGGAAGTGTTTTATTCATATGAATGACAACAGAACAATATTACATCCGCAGTAGGGATTCTACAGTTGCAGATAATATAACTGTGCAATAAACTTTTGAACAAGTAAACATAGTAAATGTATCGGGCATGACCGGATTAAGCAGATATACATTATTATATTAGCATGAGTTAAAAATTAAAATGCACTATTCTTATCGTTCGAAATCACAGTCACATGACGCACATATTCATGATTGCAAAACTAGCACATGAACGTCACTCTAACCCATTAATCTATAATATTACATATTTACATAATTTTGTTAGAGGGACTTTTTTCAAACACGGCGTATCTCATGGACTATGGTGCTATAACTGACTACATAGCACATATTTACCTGGCCTGTCAAACAGTTTATTCGTATCTTTAAACGCTTTTGCGGACGCCAGACTGACAAAATGCGTTTTTCCATACCAAAATGTTGCTACGTGACCATATTTGGTATGGAGTTTTACCAGAAACTCGTGGAAACTACCAGCAGCTGTGATATCCGGCATGTTACCATCTCTGAAATGAGACAGCACGAATGTGTAATGTAGTAATCATTTTTGTATTTGCATGATGCAGCTATTAAATATTCCAAATCATATTAACATACCGACTAACAAAATATCCACATAACGGCCCAATAAGTGTAGTCCCACGTGTAGTTGATCCCACAATCTAAGGCTTCTCAACATTTGTGAAAAATTATCATATATCACATGATAATGCTCATTGGTTTAGTATGTAAAATCATGAAGCTATGTCACTATGAGATGGCATATTCTTTTGTGTGTACAGTGGCGTAGTTTGAGAACTTGATCTAATGGGTTTTTTTACAAAAAATTCCATTTTCAGAACGGTTCCATAGAATACAACGTGTAAGTTGTAACCACATTTTTAATTTCAGAACAACAACTAACCCATCCTTCACAATATATGATTTTTAAATGTCTCCAGTCTACAACATGAGATATGGCACAATACCCCTACCATAGGAGCCTATGGTAAACGCATTGATTATTGACATAGTTTTTTTTTAACTTATTGAGAATGTATTATGAATCAGAATTCTACTTACTCAGTGTTAGTTGAATCCATGCCTGGTATTCTAGCAAGCAGTTGTTCCTACAATTCAACGGACATTATAGTGTCTTAAAATTGCACACACCAAAATAGTACAAATAAATTCCGATAACTGGTATTCACCATGTTCCGCATACTATGTTTCTATAAATGTCAGCGGACAAGAATCTTATGTTCCGTTTATCCCATATATCCGTCTCACAGCTCAACTAACGTCCCAACTTACAAAGTTGCATATGTAAATTTGTCAGTGTATTTATTCTAAGTTTATTCACAGATATATCCCTGCCGATATGCTGAAAGTAATCTATGAAATATAAATATGATGTATCCAATAATTACAATTACCGACCTATTATGACCATCACGATAGTCATATTAAAGCCGATAAATATGAATTATGCATTGTAACTAGCATGACATTGAATGCAGTATGACCAAAAAAAATGTATTTACTTTTCAAGGAAGTCTTAAACTTAACACTTCACCCATAATTATTATGTCAGGTCCAGACCTGAAATCAGCTTTGTTGAGAACCCTAATACATCGACTAAATAATAATATGGACATTGGCTGTCAGCATCAGAGCTAATATTCTAAATAAAGTGTGAAGAGTGTGAAATGTATTTTATTCAAAAAGATGTTTTTCCTACTATCAATTGTGGTGCACGTAACACAATCCGTCGAACGGGATATAGTGTATGAAAAGTGTATCTCGATCTGGACCCTAAAATACATTTTATCTTGACCGGAATATTGTTAGAACGTCTTAGCGCACTAAATAAACTGACGACCAGGACTAACCCCCGATCAAGATTAAAAATATAGATAGGTATCAACAGGTATTAAAAAATACCTGAGATATATTTTTGATTCCTGCTTTGTAAATATTTAAGAGAAGAAAGACGGCATAACATTTTGCATTTCACAAACCTCGCGCCGAAGGCAAGACCATACTCGGGGGTCCAGAAGCAATTTTGAAATCTAGACCCTCTGAAACGCTATTGCCTGCATTTTAAGGGGCAAATGTTGCTGACACATTTTTTTCGAGGAGGCCATCGTGCATCTGACCCCCCCCCCCCGTGCCATCGCCATTGACAGTATTCTTACTTGTTTTGATAAGCGCACAGTAATTGTATTATTCGTTGCACGTATTCAATACATTGTTGGGTCTGTACTAGCTCATTTGCATATGTGACTACGATTGCCGAATACTCAAGTCGGTCGTTTAGAACCAATACAATATAGGGCATGTCATATTATATATTCACTCCTGTACCAGCGCGTTGTAAACCACAGACATGTCCTGGAAGGGAAATACATTGTTGTCAGTCGATTACAGCGTCTGCTTACCTGTTTACTTCCAAACAGTGTGCCTAGATAAAACACAGCGATCACAACAACCAATAGAACGACAGCAATGATGACGAGAGCAGCCATAATGCGATGCTTGAGTCAGATAATAGACAGAATCAGAATCACGACTTCTGCCACGAAGCGATGACGTCACTAAATAGTTGAACCCCAAGCGAGGTCATTTCTTCGATAGAAGATTATTCCATCTTAGAAACTTAAAAACGCTAGCCTTCGTAAAGTTAGAACAAGTAACATACTTGATAATGGAATACCAATAATGGCAATAAATCAGAAATATACTGCTTGGATAATGGCGAACTATTACAAGGGGTAGATGGGTCATAGACGAGGTCATGGTAGGATGGCGGAAGTCACATTGGTTAAAGTACAGTCCCTCTAGGATCGTGATTAAATGCAATATCCAGCATGTGAGTATCACTGAACAAACAACTGAAGGCATGTAGTTTTATGCTATAAAAACAGACGCCAAAATAACTTACAAAGATAGTGTACACGCATGACACAACCTACTTACACAATTTATGACAACGTTATATTAATGGACTATGCTAAAAGCAAATCAAAACAACGTGTATCGTTTCCCGCTGGTGCTTTTGAATGATATAAAATGCTTAACACGTATTACGACAATCAAAGAAATAAAAACGCTGAATGATAAATGTCGTCGAAATTGTCGACCCGGTAAATGAATATCGTTAATAAACAACAGACAACGACGTGGGTCTGTAGCGTAATTTGCTACGCCACTGTATTTCTCAATGAAACACGTCGTTTGAGTTGAGTTGTTACGAGTTGCATAGTTTCTTTGTTATCATTATATCTCTCCTGCACATCCCTTTAATTGGCTCTGTAAGGGTTCTATTTTCGGTAACGGATTTTTTGTCCGTGGTACGAGTTCTACGTACTACATCATCCTGGAAGCAAAGGCGTAAAGTCCATTACATTGATAGACTTTATGAATCTGACATCGGACAGAAGTTTTCCAACAAGTTGAGAAGTCATTTCAAAAAATTATTTCTGTGCTCTAGAACATGATGGAGATAGAGAAGAGCAAGATGATGTTGAAGTTACCTGGGTAAACATAGGAAAAGCATACAAGGATGCAGCTGAGAAAGGACAGGAGAAGAACAATGAATGGATTACCCCAGAGACTTTTAAGAATATAGAATAAAATTAGGAAAGCAAAAGATAATTTGTCTAGTGCCAAATCAATTGACGTTCAGTTAAATTATATTCCTATTTTTGAATGGCTGGCATATCTGGTGTAATTGCTTAGAATGGTATGAAAATTGGATAAATCGCCCTGTCATTGGTAGTTCCGGAAATTTTAAGTGACAAGCACAAATAACAGATTATACTCATGTGTTTATTCTATTGACATTATTGATAAAGCCATTTTAATATTTTGTTATTAAGCATATTTTATATCATAAGCATATTTTTAATCTGTAAAAATGCTTAGGCATATATAAAAACTGATATTGTTTAAAATGGCTGATAATATAATTAATACAATAAACTAGTACTCACATAGTGTGGTATATTAGCATACAGTTAAAAACAGAATTGTTCATACCCCAACTGAAATTTGGAAAACGACAGGTGGGTACAGAATATTTTGGCCGTGGTTGGATACTTGAAAGGTAAAAATTCTGAATGAGTTTTGTACAACCTCATTTGCATAACAAAAAAGCATATTACTTTATTTGTATTTTGACTCACTCAAAATTATTCACACCCTTTGTTAAAGCATGGCATTTGGCCATATGCATCTGATATGCACATGCTTCAGACAATCTGCATGTTGTTTTGTTCACATGTAAAGATGTGTAGGCCAGTCTGAATAATTTCCAAGGTGGTAAGTGAGTTCTGGAATGCCATTGTTCTAAAGTATAAGATCAAGTGCAATAATGAAATCTTCCTCAGTTGTTATGATCATGGCGAAAACAAAGGAACTCAGCAATGACCTCTGCATGAGCATTGTGAATGCCCACAAAGATGGGAAAGGCTATAAAGCCATTTTCAAACTCTTCAGAGTGCTGGTACCCACTGTACAGTCCATTGTCCAAAAGTAAAAGAAGTTCAATACAGTGAAAAACATTGGCATTTGTCCGGACCCACGTCGGGACCCACTCGGCTCGTGCAGAAATCACGCTGTCGGCTTAGAAGATTCGATTTTTTGTTTGTTTACGTCAATGTAGCATTGCAAGAAAATACCGGTTGCAGCACATGAATATGCGTCGCCGACGACAGTTTGCATTCATTTCATTCATTACTACTGTATCCGATCATATCTATAGTTATGTGTTCACCACTGATTTTGGTTCGTGCCGAGCGTTCAAGTAGATCTAGACGTGAACGCCACTAATGTGTATTCGAAAGTGACTTGAAATGAAACTTGAAATGACACTTTTTTTCTAACTTTTGAAAGTAATGGTTTTAAGAAACATTAATTGCGTGTTTTAATCATAGGTTAATCAACAGTATGTTTATAAGTTCAGTCACATCAGACAAAACAAATATCACTTGGTGTCACAATGGTAAAACCTCTTTTGTTGTAGAAGTAACACACGTGATTATAAACAATGTATTAACAAACAAGTGTGAGCTCTCTTGGCTGAGTTCAAGTGCAGCCCCTTACACGTTTTTTTTTTCCAAAACATAAAATATGACGGAACTTCGTTCTATCATAGCCCAACTAGACTTTTTTTTATATTTTTGAAATGTCATAAATTGATCTAATAAAGACATACAAGAAGCGTGATGTATTGGAGTACGTCTTGGGGTACATCAATCTTCAAGCCACGACTGTGTTTGTCGTTGATGGCGGGATCATGACGGGGGAATAATTGTACTTAATTAACGAGCAATTTAAAAGCAAGCTGTACGAGGGCGCTATATACGAATATGGAATAATTTTATTATATTAGCTAATGCACATTTAAATTGTAAACGGTTATACACACCATGTAATGATAAATATTATAAGGCAGTTCTCGGGAAACGTCAAAATAACTGTAATTTACAATGGGCGTACTCTGAGTACATGACGTGGAAGAACACAAGAATACGCCGGAAACCGTTAACGTAATGATCGGTTACCCAGCTGTATATATTGTTTTAGTTTCAACGTAAATTGGCGTATATTTTTGCATTTACGTTTCTTCCGTCCAACTTAATCAGCGGTTATTTAAAAATATACGTTATAAACGTTGAACAGAAATCTGCGGTTTTTCAGAAATTACCGTTGATTTACTTGGACTGAATGGACGACAAACGTAGCATCTCCGGCTGACGGTTACGCGACGAATATGCCACCCCCATAGTCCGACGGTTACGCGACGGTTACGCGGCGGTTTTACTGCATAACCGCTATGTAACCGTTGTGTAACCGTATCGGAAACACGCGATTTCATACCGTGTGAGTTACTAAATTTGAACGTTAAACAAAAATAAAAATATATGTTGTCCGTAACTCGTAGTTCTGTTAATTGTTAGTTGGACATCGAGTTACAATTTGGACGTGATTTTACAAATTGATGATTATAGACATTGATGAATACCAATTACTTGTGAGAAACTGAACAATACAATGCAAAGCGTATGTCACACATTTCACTGTTTCATGGCGCGTGATAAACAATAGACATGTCCTGAAAAGGGAATACGTTGTCAGTCGATTACACTGGCCCCTTACCTGTTTACTTCCAAACAGTGTGCCTAGATTAAAACACAGCGATCACAACAACCAAAATAACCACAGCAATGATGACTAGAGCAGCCATCATGCGATGGTCGAGCCATCAGAATCAGAATCACGGCGCTGTATCTGGCACGAAGTGGTGACGTCACTATGTAGTTGAACTCCAACGATTTGAACCAAAAGGTCATTTCCTCGATAGGCGATTATACCATTTTAAGAAAGTTAAACAACGCCAGCCTAAGTAATATTAGGTCGAATAACGTACTTAAAATAACATCAATAGATCAGAAAAATGCTGATTCGATAATGACGCCGCATTACAAAGGGTCAACATAACTCAGTAGATGGGTCATAGACAAGGTCATGGTATAATGGCGGAAGTCGAAGGTAATTGATTAAAGCACAGCCCGGCACAGTTCTAGAAGCCGTACCTACACACGAATTGGTCACGTCACAAAATACATGACCTTCGATCGGGGTCCTTTGCTCGGTATATAAGAATTGGTATATACAAATTACAATAAAGATACTTAAGGTAGCAGAATAGTTTTTTGGGCACTTTTCACATTTTTTTTTGAAAATCACACGAATAGCTCCCGAAGGCATGCTACATACATGGGTGTATTTATTTTATTGAAAAAAAATATCGTGTACAAGTAAACTGATTTTTTTCTAGTGTGCAAACAAATGGCCAAGTTTTTGTTTATCCAGTGTACACCCAACTAGTGCATCTCATTAATATGCATGGTTTACAAACATAACTGAACTGAGGGTAAATAGTTTTAAGTTGGGCCACTTTCTTTATTTGCTATTTACAAACAACTGATAAGATATCTGTTTGTAGTTTACACACAGCTGATAAGATGTGTGCACTGCTGCCTTTCTAGACAGGAAGTACAGCAAAGACAAAACAATCGCTTTAGAAACAACAAATTTTGAATAATCAAAAAAGTACATGAATGTACCACTTCAATGTAATTATATGTTAACAGAATAAAAACTTACAAAAAAATTTCTGTAATATTTTTTTCTTGGCTTTGTCATTGAAAAGTGTCTGACCACGGGGTTACTTTCTTAGTCCAGAAGTAATGCAGTTACATTGGGAGGGGGCTCCCTTTTACAAAATATGGTTGCAAACAATAAAATACGGCCATCTGTGGTGGCTATGCATTGCATGTAAATTCAGGCCACAAAATACATGTAAGGGTTGATCAATGATAAGAATATGCTTGGACCTGGTTTATATAATCCATTTTTCAGAGGAGTTTTCACCAAGTAGGCATACTTGCATGCTTAGGTTTTTCTAAATTCGTAAATTATGTTACATGTAATAAATCTGTCTGATAAATACTTGGTTGTTTTATCTAATGTACTCATGCGAACAAAATGCACGGCAACGAAATAGTAGCGTGCCCCCCCCCCCCCCGCCGACGTCTTGACATCGGATAGTGGACCAGTGTTTCACGCAAGGCAAGGGTTGACTTTTTCGTACGACTTCGGTAAAAAATAAAAGGATCATCTAAAATCTAGGTAGTTTTTATAGATGATAACTGTGAGTCCGGTTACAATTAAATTTTGAAGAGATTCATCTATAAGTATAAGACCTGAGGTTACACGGGGTTTGATTTTTAATAGCACAGGAAATGCTACATGCAGGCATACATCACTGAATCACATTTTACAATTATTATCAGTAATTCTTTAGTTTAGTTGTCATTCACTAATTATGGACGAGATAGTAAGCACGCGAAAATTTCCAAGAAAAAGAAAGCGAGGAAGAAAGAAGAAAAACATCAAAAGAATGATCACTCCTGTCAAACAAGATTGTGAAAGAGACGATGCTGGGTTCGTACAGAACGGATTTCCCCGTCGAAACCAGTGTCAGCCATGAAGTGGGCGAAGAAAGTTTTACCGTGACACTGGGAGTCCGATGAATCAGACTTCGATATAGTGGGTGATACTCCTGTTCAAAACGTTCGAGAGATGTCTGTATCTCGCAGGAAAATATTGTTAACTTCCGACGTAGAAGAAGAAAGTGAGAGTGAATGTCATGGCCGATCGTTTGAAGACGGCGAGATTCGACTCGTTGACATGTCACTGTTGAATGGCGCCCTAGAAAAAGAGATTTGTCAATTTTGCAAAGTATGCAATATCTCAATAGTGGAGCGCAGGCGTCACGGTCTAGGCAGTTGTATTCGATCGAAACTGAGCCAGCCTAGCTTCCCGTCATCTCGAAAGAAAGGAGCAGTTTTCTAAATAAATAAAAAGGCTGCCATTGGAATGCGAGCGATTGGAAAGGGGCGGTGCGCTCTGGTGAAACTGTCAAGCTATTAGGGGTTACCTCAACCAGTAACGGGTCCGCCCTTTCGCCAGTATGTACGAGCTGCCTCCAGGAGACTCCGAAACTCGTGGCATGCTTGAACTAATAAGTTTACAAACACAACGGCCCAAAAATAAATACACTGTATTTGCAAACACTTCAACTGCCAAGTGTAGTCTCTGTATTGTTTGTTACTCGCAAACAGAACCGCCCACTTTGCATAATCCAAGCTCTAATGAATGACGTCACCGTTCGTTATCAGCACAGACCGTCACAAAACTCCACAGCGTGAAAGAAAACGGCCAAAAAACAAAGTTTTTCACAGATATAAATGTCGGTTCATGATTTTTCTCGAAAACAACTTTCAAAGCATTTTATTTACAATTAGCCCATGTAAATTTTGCTGCTGAAACGGGAGTTAACGTTGATTGAAGTTTGAAATCATAAAAGTGCCGATTTCTCGGTGTTCGGTTTTTGGCAATTACCGTTGACCTAATTTTAAATGGCGTTTCAGTGAATAGCGCTACGATGTCGCCGTTTAGCTTTTCTTACTCTTTGATATGTTGGCTTCCAATCCGTATTTGCATATTTGCAAAATTCTATTGCGTTTTTTCACAAACCTCGCGTAAACCAACGGTATACTCTAACTTTAACACCAAAAAACGTGCTGGAAATTTGTGATTTTCGGAAAGAAAAAAAAAACTTAATGCAAAAAATAGTAATACGGATTTAAACTTCATATCCTTTACTTCAAAACAGTGTAAAGTTTTTGATCGCATGAATGACTGTAGAGATGACAATTAAAATTGTATTCACGTTAGTTAAATTATCAGCCCCGCTGATTTTCAGAATCACGTGACGCTAAAACAAACACAATGTTCACAAAATATTAATAATAGGAAAATACAAGTCAAGAGCTTTCCAAACATATATAGATTGTATGGTTTCTTGTAAAATTTATTCCGATTATAGGTGTTTACATTTTTCATGCAAAAAAACTATCCTGCTACCTTAAGACATTACACATAAAGTGGGTCATGGCGTTACGGGTGAGGAAGTCATCATTAAACACTCACAACATCACAATAAAACAGGGAAGTGGTTACATTATATGGCGTAGCAAACATGGAAAATGAAAAACCACCTAATACAAACGTCAAGGGTTCGAATCCTTCAAGATACACACTCCCTGGAACCGAAGCAATTGGAAACCAGCTATCGTTTTAGCTTTCCTGTTCAACTCATCGGAACATTGAAGAAGTTAGCAAAATGAACACTACTCAACGACCAGCATTGTGGCGTGGTTCACACGCGTGTCATCGAGATCAAACAAAATTAGCTTGAAAAGGCAGTGTGTTCGAGTCCCGCTCATAACTACCGTAAAAAACATAAAACAAATAAACTGAAATTCCCCAACCCATAACAAGTAAACAAAGAACGTTGCGAAAAAATAATAAAACTTCACCATGCAAAACTGAATGAATAATAAAATAACTTGCGTCTTAAATCGCCACCTTGCAGTGATGGTGGTATAACTGTTCCAACAAGTTATCACTGTATGTAATACTGGAGAGACTATGCAAATTAGCTGTGTTTATCTCTCGATCTTTTATCCGGATTAATAATATTAGCTTGGCCCCTTCTGGCGTTCTTTACGTAGGATGTAGTATCTGATGTGTCACATTTTACGTCAATGTCATAATTATTAGAATGCCAGAAAAACTGCTGTTTCAATATTCTGGATTTTTGACCAATAATTATCAACATCCTTGTTGCGTTAAATCCATTAGGCATAGCAATTCGTCTCGCTTCTCTGTCTGGTCAATAATGTTTTAGGGAATATGTTTTGAAATGATGGTACTCCAATTTTCGTCATCCACATAAATGTCATGTTAGTTAACATTATCACCATCGTCTACGTAACGCACCAGTTCAGTACCTGGTGTATTTCTGTTCCAACTTGTATCTATCGCAGTATGTAAGTCTATGCTGTAAGTCCTGCCACTGTAAAGATTAGGAGGAAGCACACTATCGTTACTATTATCACTGTTATACAGGTCATTTACATCTTCACTTTATGCCTGAATCTGCTGCACAACGTTATCACCACCCTCATCATGTACCTTCAACATTACAGTAGAGATTGTGTAATTACTCCCTGGGCTGTTCAAATACCCATCACTCGAATTGAAAGGAAAAGGGTGTCCATTAGCCCAGGGAGAATGGGAGGCGTTGTATACACGGCACTTTATATCTACATTATATCCCAATCAGATTGGTTGTCGTATTGATTTTCACCGACACATTTTCAAAACATTTTGTCATTTATTAACACTCATCCTTCATTGTATATACAATACACAACAATTCCTCTTTCAGTCTTAACTGTCAGAAACGTTAGTTAGTATGTCATTTCGAGAGTAGGTTATGGTGACAGCTCGGAAACAGACACAACAATATATTATCCATTATCCATTATCTTTACAATAGGCGATATCAATTTAGCATAATGTATAATCATGAACACGTAAATGAGAATCATGTCAACTTATTTGTGCCTTGCCATGCACCCCATCTTTGGGTCAATCATCGCTATAGTCCACTTGGTACACCGGTTATTATGCATATCAGTCATGTACAGTAAAAGTCATATGTTTATTTATCACAATGATTGTTTATTTGTATATGATTTGTTGTACACAGCAAACTATTTCTGTCAAACGGCATACCATGTTAGTTGTACGTTATTTTGATATTGTTAAAAGTTAGTTATATCTAATGAATCTATTTGAAAATATAGACAATCAAATCACTATAGCTGTAAAGCGTGCACTAAAGAAACTAAATAGTATATCAGTTTATAAAGCAAATAACCTAAGGCAATGTGTATAATTATCATAGGCATTCTGAAATATATAAAACGTGTGAAGCTTGAGAACAAATTTATAATATATATATTTATATATTCCACAAGAGACGTATTATTTTAGCAGTTAATTCAACATATTTACATAATCAGTCCCTCTTCGCAACTGTAACCCAAATATCGTTACTCGGTATGGTAACGAATCCATATTTCCTCTCAACGGTTTGCCCTTCTACCATTTGAAATTTAAACTTTCTACACAATGTAGCTAAGAATACAGCGCCTTGTGCATAGGCAATACGATATCCAGGGCATTTTCGTTTTCCAGCAAACCCGAATGGTTGGAATGAAAACGGGTGACGTGTACTGGCATTTTCAGGCAAAAATCGTTCTGGAATGAATCTGAGAAAAAAAAATATACACTATATGATATGGTATCAAACTGTGCAGTTAATTCCCTGTCGTATACAATTTAAGAGCAAGTACAGCATTTTAAAATTTATTGTAGGCACAATATAACTTGTACAAAACTCATTTATTTAAATCAGTATACATGGTTGTTTAAACACACATAACATATCTTCAGACAGCAGTTTGTGTCAACGGCGGGAGAGTGCAGGTTGGTTGATTTTGTGTGTGTGTTTGTTGTATGATAATTACTCGTACATTTTAATTCCTTTATACGATGCATGTTACATGGTACGGGCCGATGAGTTTAAATATTCTATAATAATCAAGGTTTTAATTTGTTTTAAATTGTGAACAAGAATTTTCAATAAATTGAAATTTTATATATATATATATATATATATATATATATAAATCTGTTTTATTCGTTTAAAAGATTCCTCTCATTAATAAATAGCGCCCTCACTCCACAATATTTAGAATGAGTGGTTGGTCAAAAGTTTGATGAGTCAGGTGCATCTATTGGCTAAGCTTGTTGTACATAGATGCAAATGAGTATAGGAACCATTAATGCTGTAGGGTGTACTGGGAAGGGTGGAGGATTTCATGTTTGTAATGACTGGTTGTAATGCGGTATCTCGTTGTTTTCAAGATGCAGCCTGATATTTGTTGCTTTCTTGGTTGTTCAATTGTGGCTAAAATTTGTGTGGTGGGTGGAAAATGTGTTTATTGTTTGTTGAGTCATTGTTTAGACACCCTGCAGCTTGAAATGGTATGGTCCAAATCCAAATTCGATATGGTGGTGTTGAATATCTGTGCGATATGGCAGTGTCATCTAAAAACCACGCATCAAAATGATTTCTGTTTATTTATTTACTGTTGTAGATCCTGAGAACTAGCCATTGAATATGATGTCGGGAATAAATGGTTTTCTGAACAAGCTTTATTAATTATTGCTGGCAATATTCCAGTATGAATTGGGAGCAAACTGTGACACCAAATCTAGTCGTTGTATTGTTATGCTTCTAAAATATTTTTTTTAAATAAAATAAATTAAATAGAAATATTATGTGTATTTTTGTATGTGGAAACATGGCTTGCCCACTAAAAATATAAAGAAGTGTGGTCTGCAGTACTTTTTTAAAAAAAAATTTATTTGTGAAAAAAACTGCAGTGTAAACTATAAAACACTCACAGTGCAAGGCTAGTTCACCAACATGTCTATTATCTTGCTTGAGTGTGAAAGTACATGGTTTAGTGACTACTTCTTATATTTTTAAATTTTAGAATTTTTTTTTATTTGGGAAGGTTCTTCTATAAAAATAGAATAGATATATATATATATATTTGTTTTCTCGTGAAGTTTGTCTAAAGTAAATCAAATGCTGTTACTATTTAATTAGTATTCAACCAATATATCGTATACCTTTCAGGCTCAGGCCATATTTCGTCATCCATTTGTACAACACCCAATGCATGCACCACAGGTGTCTGCAAATATAATAAAAATGGTATCAGGAATAAAATGTTTATCTTAACAACTTTTGAAATGTGCTCTATTTGTAAAACAGAAATCAAAATCCAAAACCAGTAGGACAATATTACGGCCGTCAAGCCTTCCAAACAAGGAATGATCACGTGTCTCGAAATTTTAGCACCTGTCAAAACTTTCTGTAAGTAAATAGGGGTCTACGATGGCATTAATATTCGCTGTGACTAGATTGGTGGTATGACGATAAGAATCTATCACTAAATCCGCGAGTTTTGATTATTGTTTTTTGTTTTATCTATCAAATAAACCAAAATTATAATAATGTAATGAGGAAGATCGTTATATTATATAGAGCAACACACTATTATTGAGTATAATGCCAGTGTTGAAATACTTACCCATTTTGGAATGGTATAGCCCTGTACCACCATGTCTGCATTCATATTGACCCTGGCTGCAAACGGTGCCAACACAGAGCACCTGATGGACTCGTCAAACACACATCTCATGTATCTATGCAATATTATGAGAAAGTGTTATACATTAACATTTATAGAGCGTGAAGCTGTGTCATTATCTTAATTTTATGGCAGAAAAAACTACATGAACCGAACAACGTCAATCATCGTATCCCTGAAGAATGGGAACCTGGTAGGTCGTTCTGATTCTGATTATTCTAGACTATACACTTAAGAATGCATTCACTGCACATTCAAGCTGTTTTTTGGAGGGGAGGGCATTGCGATGTGGCGTAACTGACAGTGCACCTGCTGTGATGCGTATTTACTGCAGTATGTCAGTTCATATACGACTATTGAGTGAATAAAATCACTAAAGTTTATAGCCAAGCTACAAATACACTGTATTACTATATGGAGTATATAAACGTCACAATCGACGTTTACATTATGCGAACTTGGTTTAATTTACTTTAGTAATTCCAGGTTTACATGGTTTACTTGTTCGTCTTTGCCAATAACTTCGATTATTTCCTGGTATACTTTTTCCTGCACTTCTTGATTTTCACACATGTAGTATAATGTCCACACCATCACTGCGGACGAATAGAAAATTATTTCACTAAAACTAAAGAACAAAATCACGACCAAGAATCAATGTACTATGTATGACTCATAAATAATTTGTTTTAACCATTTATGAATTATGTTGAATATGTTTGAGTGCATCTCTTGAAAATATGTCTGTCACAAGAAAATAGAATTGAAATATTATCACAAAGGCACTAACTGAAAGCTGTAGTGTGATAGCCTGCAATGAAGAAGCCTGTAGTATCTGATAGAAGCTCTTCTTCGGACGATGCTTTTGCCATCAAAACATCAATAAACGTCCAATCGTCATCACTCGGTGGGTTATCTCGTCGATGTTGAATCATGGCTCGCATAAAATCATGCCATGCCTCCAAAGCTGTAAAATATGATGAATGCAGTTATTGATGATAATGCCTGTTTTTCGCATCGGCTGTGTTCATATGTCAGACGGCCGTGTCAACATATTAACAAGCAAGTTAAGTTCTACAAAGTTGATCATGAAATGAATGGTACGATTATATTGATTTGAGGGGCTTAAATGCGTTACTTTAAGGGCCCACATACGATCTAAGATCCAAGATGAAGGCGTGTCGTTCATATATAGTCTAGCAAGTCGTGTTCACACAAAAGGCCAATGAAACATCTGTGACTATACACATGTAAAGCCAACCCTCCGATAATTTGTTTCCTTTAGGCCGGCACAGATCACATCACACATTATATTCAACTGAGATGGGTATTTGTTTTATATTAATTAAACAGAAACAACAGAAACGGAAAATGTATTCGAAGAATAAAAAAACATACATACTAATTGTTAATCGCACTACTACAAACCACATAGAATAATGCGGTTAAAAAAAAGAGTAACATCTTAACCAAATATTATAATGTAATACAATAATTTAAAGACATAAAATATGTATCATTGATGTTGATCATTGCATGTACAACAAGCTATGAAGTTATCACATAACTTCCCGATATTAATTTATTACCTTGAGCGAATCTCTGCCCAGCTTCAGTGTTTTTAGATATGTCCTGGTTCAAAATGGCCATTGCCTGAAATATACCAATCTTTGACTATTTATACATTCCAAAGAGCTATCGTAATCTCTTGATTTGTGATTTATATGAATCAACGCACACAGATATAATACCATGTGTGCACTTCACTCCAGTCTTCAAAACTGTTGGAATGTCACTGTTACCAAGTCCACGCATAGCACTGTCAGTTTTTTATTTGATTTTTTGAACTTGTTTGAAAGGCTATGACTACAATGCATTATTGTGCACAGGCAAATGCTTAATATTTTGTAATTTTAATTTTTAAAAAACGAGCGTGTCCTTGAAATTTGAGTTCCAAGTGGCGTATACAACAGATTGTTCATTTACATAAAAACACGTGTTCCATGTAGTAGTAATATAGCCAAAAATAAAAACAGCCATTATTCGGCCATCTTTGATCTCATTATGAAACACACTGATATGTATGATGTATGTTGCAAATACGAATAAAAATGGTACATAAATTGTGGTAATATAGTAGTAAGGCTAAAAGGTCAGATGGCTGTCAATCAGCCATCCTTGACTAGATTTTGAAACAAATTATTATGGACATGCATCCTAACATGTATAAAGTACATGTATGTGCCAAATTTGAATGAAAACTGACAGAGCACATCCAAGATACCGCATTAAAAAACAAAAACAAGATGCCTGCCAGTCGACCATCTTTGATCTAATTGCGAAATAAATCGTCATGGACATGTATCCTAACATGTATAATCTATGTACCAAGTTTGAATGAAAACTGACAAAGCATGTCTAAAGTACAACATTTTCAAAAAACAAGATGGCTGCCAGTCGGCCATTTTAAATCGAATCGCTAAACCACTGCATGTGCATATGTCCCACATAAGGTACTAGGCACGTGCGAAGAATGAACGGCATCGGTCCACAGGATTCTGAAATACGACTCTGGACAGACTGACGCACGGACGGACGGATGGACGCACGGACGGACGCACGGACAGACTCAGGAACTCACGGACGGTCGGGGACATGTATCCTAAAATGTATGATCTATGTACTAAAATTGAATGAAAACTCACAAAGCATGTCCAAAATACGACATTTTCAAAAAACAAGATGGCTGCCAGTCGGCCATCTTTGATCCAATTGTGAAATAAATTGTCATGGACATGTACCCTAGCATGTATGATCTATGTAGCAAGTTTGAATGAAAACTGACAAAGCATGTCCAAAATACAACATTTTCAAAAAGCAAGATGGCTGCCAGTCGGCCATTTTGAATCAAATCGCTAAACCTCTGCATGTGCATATGTCCCACATAAATTGCTAGGCACATGCAAAGAATGAACGGAATCCGTCCAATGGATTCTGAGATATGACTCCGGACGGACGCACGGACGCACAGACGCACAGACGGACGGAGACCGAATTATAAGTCCCCGTTTTCGGACTTTGTCCGAACGGGGACTAATTAAATATAGTGATGTACACATTTGCAGGAATATCATCTCCCGATTCGGACTGTTTCGCTAAAGCAGACAATCCGTGGTCGTCACCAGAAATCCGTGTGGTACAAGTCTGAAGCACTCATTATATATAGTAAACATATATTTTCCCGTGGTGCTTCTAATTAATTAGTTACTTCAGAATGAAATCCGAAACGGACATAATTGACATAGTCACTACATACTTGTCAGAGACAATGAATGCTTTTCTAACGGATTCAAGTGCTGAGAAACAGACAAAGCAAAGTTCTGTAACAAATTAAAAATGTTTTATTTTCCGATGTGCATTGAAACTACAACTGTTTATTTTAATTGCAATTGGCTACAAGAAGCTGTCCGGCACTATGATATATAT
Organism: Saccoglossus kowalevskii; assembly: GCF_978046115.1. Classification (NCBI taxonomy): domain Eukaryota; kingdom Metazoa; phylum Hemichordata; class Enteropneusta; family Harrimaniidae; genus Saccoglossus; species Saccoglossus kowalevskii. The sequence continues at coordinate 17,551,139 of NC_140646.1, forward strand.
ATATATCGGTAGGCCAAACAATCCTCCCAAAAAACAACGGAACCTCCGCTTGCTAGCCTGATATTGCAAAAGCATTATGGGAATCTCAGTAATGTGGGTTGAATAAATTACGTGAATTACAATTCAATTAGTTTTATGAAAAACATGCGACACTGAAACGAATTCTAGTGTATACTGGATGATAATAAATCAGAAACAACATCACATATTTCACTAGTGTACTCACAGATTCATAGTGACGTAACATCGTGATAGCTTTTTCGTCATCCTTGAAGAAATCTCCATACGTAGCATGACTTAGAGACTTCAACACCAACAGAGACATGTGTTCAGTTATATTAACGTGTTCATCCGACGACAGAGATTCAATTTTCGCAGCAACCGCATCAGTAGTCTGTCAATAGAACATACCATGTATACAGTAATTCAATAACAAGTCATATTTATCTTGATGTGGATAAGCAGTTAATGTTTGGCTGTGGGCCTAACACCATAAAAACCTGTGAATAATTACGAGTGGTTAGAATATAATTACAAGTAATTAAACATTTGGGGTGAAAAATACTTAAGATTTCAAAAGGACTGTATTCCGTGATGCATATTGCAAGTTAGTATTCCACGATTATTAGGGCAAGTTAATTTATTATTACAGCGCACTTTGAATAACACAAAATCGCCCTTACTTTCTGAAACTTGTTGTAGTAGTTTTTAATCGCATCATAACTGAACAGTTGGTCGTAGTCATGGCGACGCCGTTTACCATCTTCTCCACTTGCATACTGTATACTTTCTGCTCCAATTAAGGGTTTCATAAATTCGAACAGTACAGCTGTGGAAGTGTATTATTCAAATGAGAACAATATTACATTCGCAGTAGAGATTTTACTGTTGCAGATAATATAACTGTGCAGTAAAGTTTTGAACAAGTAAATATAGTAAATGTATCGGGCATGACCGGATTAAGCAGCTATACATTATTATATTAGCATGAGTTAAAAATTAAAATGCACTATTCTTATCGTTTGAAATCACAGTAACATGACGCACATATTTATGATTGCAAAAGTAGCACATGAACGTCACTCCAACTCATTAATCCAAAATTTATTTTTAGAGAGACTTTTTTCAAACACAACGTATCTCAAAGACTATGGTACAATAACTGACTACATAACACATATTTACCTGGCCTGTCAAACAGTTTATTCGTATCTTTAAACGCTTTTGCGGACGCCAGACTGACAAAATGCGTTTTTCCATACCAAAATGTTGCTACGTGACCATATTTGGTATGGAGTTTTACCAGAAACTCGTGGAAACTACCAGCAGCTGTGATATCCGGCATGTTACCATCTCTGAAATGAGACAGCACGAATGTGTAATGTAGTACTCATTTTTGTATTTGCATGATGCAGCTATTAAATATTCCAGATCATATTAACATACCGACTAACAAAATATCCACATAACGGCCCAATAAGTGTAGTCCCACGTGTAGTTGATCCCACAATCTAAGGCTTCTCAACATTTGTGAAAAATTATCATATATCACATGATAATGCTCATTGGTTTAGTATGTAAAATCATGAAGCTATGTCACTATGAGATGGCATATTCTTTTGTGTGTACAGTGGCGTAGTTTGAGAACTTGATCTAATGGGTTTTTTTACAAAAAATTCCATTTTCAGAACGGTTCCATAGAATACAACGTGTAAGTTGTAACCACATTTTTAATTTCAGAACAACAACAACTAACCCATCCTTCACAATATATGATTTTTAAATGTCTGCAATCTACAACATGAGATATGGCACAATATCTCTACCATAGGAGCCTATGGTAAACGCATTGATTATTGACATAGTTTTTTTTAACTTATTGAGAATGTATTATGAATCAGAATTCTACTTACTCAGTGTTAGTTGAATCCATGCCTGGTATTCTAGCAAGCAGTTGTTCCTACAATTCAACGGACATTATGGTGTCTTAAAATTGCACACACCAAAATAGTACAAATAAATTCCGATAACTGGTATTCACCATGTTCCGCATACTATGTTTCTATAAATGTCAGCGGACAAGAATCTTATGTTCTGTTTATCCCATATATCCGTCTCACAGCTCAACTAACGTCCTTACTTACAAAATTGCATATGTAAATTTGTCAGTGTATTTATTCTAAGTTTAGTCGCAGATACATCCCTGCCGATATGCTGAAAGTAAACTATGAAAGATAAATATGATGTATCCAATAACAACAATTACCGACCTATTATGACCATCACGATAGTCATATTAAAGCCGATAAATATGAATTATGCATAGTAACTAGCATGACATTGAATGCAGTATGACCAAAACAAAATGTATTTACTTTTCAAGGACGTCTTAAACTTAACACTTCACCCATAGTTATTATGTCAGGTCCAGACCTGAAATCAGCTTTGTTGAGAACCCTAATACATAGACTAAATAATAATATGGACATTGGCTGTCATCATCAGAGCTAATATTCTAAATACAGTGTGAAGAGTGCGAAATGTATTTTATTCAAAAAGATGTTTTTCCTACTGTCAATTGTGGTGCACGTAACACAATCCGTCGAACGGGATATAGTGTATGAAAAGTGTATCTCGATCTGGACCCTAAAATACATTTTATCTTGACCGGAATATTGTTAGAACGTCTTAGCGCACTAAATAAACTGTCGATCAGTACTAACCCCCGATCAAGATTAAAAATATAGATAGGTATTAAAAAAATACCTGAGATATATTTTTGATTCCTGCTTTAATTGTAAATATTTAAGTGAAGAAAGACGGCAAGAAATTTTGCATTTCACAAACCTCGCGCCGGAGGCAAGACCATACTCGGGGGTCCAGAGGCAATTTTGAAATCTAGACCCTCTGAAACGCTCTTGCCTGCATTTTAAGGGGCAAATGTTGCTGACACATTTTTTTCGAGGAGGCCATCGTGCATCTGACCCCCCCCCCCCGTGCCATCGCCATTGACAGTATTCTTACTTGTTTTGATAAGCGCACAGTAATTGTATTATTCGTTGCACGTATTCAATACATTGTTGGGTCTGTGCTAGCTCATTTGCATATATGACTACGATTGCCGAATACCGATTACTCAAGTCGGTCGTTTAGAACCAATACAATATAGAGCATGTCATATTATATATTCACTCCTGTACCAGCGCGTTGTAAACCACAGACATGTCCTGGAAGGGAAATACATTGTTGTCAGTCGATTACAGCGTCTGCTTACCTGTTTACTTCCAAACAGTGTGCCTAGATAAAACACAGCGATCACAACAACCAATAGAAGGACAGCAATGATGACGAGAGCAGCCATAATGCGATGCTTGAGTCAGATAATAGACAGAATCAGAATCACGACGTCTGGCACGAAGTGATGACGTCACTAAATAGTTGAACCCCAAGCGAGGTCATTTCTTCGATAGAAGATTATTCCATCTTAGAAACTTAAAAACGCTAGCCTTCGTAAAGTTAGAACAAGTAACATACTTGATAATGGAATACCAATAATGGCAATAAATCAGAAATATACTGCTTGGATAATGGCGAACTATTACAAGGGGTAGATGGGTCATAGACGAGGTCATGATAGGATGGCGGAAGTCACATTGATTAAAGTACAGTCCCTCTAGGATCGTGATTAAATGCAATATCCAGCATGTGAGTATCACTGAACAAACAACTCAAGGCATGTAGTTCTATGCTATAAAAACAGACGTCAAAATAACTTACAAAGATAGTGTACCCACATGACACAATCTACTTACACAATTTATGACAACGTTATATTAACGGACTATGCTAAAAGCAAATCAAAACAACGTGCATCGTTTCCCACTGGTGCTTTTGAATGATATAAAATGCTTAACACGTATTACGACACTCAAAGAAATAAAATCGCTGAATGATAAATGTCGTCGAAATTATCGACCCGGTAAATGAATATTGTTAATAAACAACGTGGATCTGTAGCGTAATTTGCTACGCCACTGTATTTCAGGGTTCTTTTTTCGGTAATGATTACATTTCAATGACACTTGGTACATAGATGTCATAGGACACTGCACAGACCTGATAGTTGTTAGGGTAATATGAGTACATATTAATTACCTAATTTGCATAATTAATTAATTTTCTACGAACTTGTACAGCATCATTCGCTATTCACATATGTCAAGAGGTCAAGAGGTCACTGCATCCTTTTGTATAAACTGGTCAGAGAATTGCGACGAGACCAGGACAAACCAATTAATGCCAAATAATGCAGATATTCCAACTTGTGTGGGTTCTTTTTATAGACTCAATGAAATCGTCCATCAGGCAAGATTATTTCGCCGCCTTTGATTGGTGGACCACCGAGCATTCTCCCAGATTCTACACACAGCTGTTTTGGTTTGCTACACCATTCATAAACAAAGGACATAGTTATGCCAAACAATGACATGACTGAATTGTCCATGCACACAAGGGGACGTCTTCTTATTGACGTTGTTAAGGTGACATCGTTGTTCCCGAACAGTTAATATGCACAGATATTCACCAAGCTGTGTTAAATAAAATCGAGATCGAAAGCGTAGCATTATCACTATGGTAACCAGATTATGTTCACGCACTCTCCAAACTGCAGAAATATCAACTGTCCAACGTGCCACCCGACACACAATGTAAACATACAAGGTTTGGTACATAGGTTTAAGGGGGAAATTAAAAAAAATCACAAAATCAAATTCAAAGTAAAATAATACAATAAAAAGGCATTAATAACAAAAGTAATAACAAATAGAATACGTTTATAGCCAAAATAATTAAAGCCCGTACACTACATCAGATTTAATCAGATTGAACTCAAAGTGTGCACTCAGACAGTACGCCGTCGCATCGTTACTCCCGCTGTGCATACTTTGAGGTATGCTCGTAATAACCTCATAATATTATAATAATGTTTGTATAAATATAATAAGAATAAGTTTAACTTCCTTGTGCACACTTATTCGAAACCCTTAGAAACGTGTAAAAAACTAGATACTTCGCTGCACCACATAACTATTCAATATAACTTCCACACACAACTTCAAGACGAGGCCATATAATGCTTTTGATTATTTAAATTGTCCAATTTCATCAGGAAATGAATGGTATCCAACATTTCCATTTGTAAGGCACGGAGATATCCAATTTATATGTAAACGAGAATCTATTATTTAGAAATTCGTCAACATTATTCGGAATTTTTGCTTCAATCCCCAAGAAACGAACTCGTCTTGTTGGTAGTATCCACGACAATGGAACAATAACAGTTTTGTCATACAATTCATTTACGTAAGGATTCTCCTTACGTCTTCGTGTTGAATACCAACGTTTCACAATCATATGCATTGTCCCATCTTTGGTAAATTCCTTGTGTATATCCCATTTATGGAGATCCACTGTCACATCCTTATATGTGGCAATAATTGCATTTCCTTCTATTCCTTTTTCCATTAGTTTTTTCGTGAATAGATAGTCACTGTATTTTTTTCCTTCGGGATAGATTCTTGAAATATCAGCATCGCCATCATATCTATAAATTAAATCAGATAACGCATTATTAATCATACTACTCATTTTCTATTAATTATATCCTTATTTTCGCTTTTTAAATTGTGATTAAGAATGTTAATTAGGCATAATGATTTTTTTTAAATTCCTGTAAGATAAATTACATGTCCCATGTTCAAACTATACGTGCTAACCACGTACATTAACTCAAGCGGACAACCCATAATAGAATATTGAATTATAAATCTAAGATGAGTATCAATACAAACAGCAATAGGTTTTGTCGTTGTAGTAGAAAATCAAAAACCGGAGGTCCTTATTCAGCTGAGCGAGTAAGTTTCTTACATATTATATAGTATATTTCAGACCATTCCCTCAAAAATAGGTCTTTCCTATTCGGGCCCTCTATAGTTGAGATCCGTTTCTTTACTTATGTTTTGTTTTTGACAGACAGTCTGCTATTACGAAAATGAAGTATGTTGACAGCTGTATGATGTATTTTGTAGAATCAAAATAATCCTATGATTTGTCAATAAAAGCCACTCAATGCGTGGTTCACATATATTTTTGGTGGGACAGTCACTATGAAGTTCTGGTCTGTGCTATTGTGTGCAATTAATTGTGGTTTTATTGTTTCTGTGTTTAAATATGCAATTTGATTTCTGCTTTATGTTCCTTGTTATACAATGACAGTGGTTACACGTCGTACCTGACGAAAAGCACAATATTAACAGTATTTCAGGGATGTCGGTAAGAGCTGTACAATATGTGAATTTATTAGCTACATCTCTGGTTTATTACACAATTTTGCAATTAATTTTAGGCATTAATGTCTTTTGTATGTATACTTTTGCATGTATACTTGGTTTGCACTTATTGATTTCACGATACCTTATGATATCTCCATTTCGCATAGCACCCAGCAGAGTCCCAAAATCTAGCCAGTATGTGACGTTCATTTCTTCATAGATTTCAAGTATATTTCGAACCACGTATCGAAGATCATCCATCTGTTCCTGGGGCATGTAACATGGATCGTTATATGCACCCATAATGTTAGGCATAAAAACAAAGTGGAACAGTCCCAATAACGTCAGCAAGGAGAACAATATAATACGTCTTGCTGTGATGTGGCGCAATGCTTTTATGTGGCGTATGGCCGTTGAGCAAAAACATAGTCTAGGTGTATTCATCTTGGAGTCTCAAATCACAGGTTTACATCAAACGAGAATCTAGTAAAGCATAATAAATACATGTATATGTATGGTATAAGATGCAAACTGTCAATATAAATTGCCGGCATATATACACACGTAATACCTAGCCTCGCCAATGTAAGCAGACGCATACCTGACTGTGTTTCAAAACGACTGCTTAAAATAACGTATGACTACATGAAAACGCGCAGAAGATATTACATGGTCAGGACATCCTACCAAGCAACGATAGTATAAAGGGAAATACTGTTCACCATGCAGAGACAAATGTTGGAATGAAAGTGATAAAATTAACGACTTCCAATGAATATTGAGGCCAAGATTTGATCACAGATTTTGAAAGATTTCTACAAAAACATTGATTTGTCTATTTAACCATCTGTTATGTTGGTCATATCACGCCAATGCTTTCATTATAACACTGGGTGAATGTCCCTTTCTGCAACAGTGTTTTGCATATTAATGAGGTAACATTTCCATATATGGCAATCTAATACACTTGATACGCTATGATAATGTCACTGGTTGCATGTTCCGGTCTTAAACATTAGTTGAAATATTAATAAGGTCACATAACCATATATTTTTTTCTTTGCAATGTCATCATTATCATATGGTACATCACTTGAGATATTACACATTTGCATATTAATAAGGTCACATGACTATATATTGTCATCAGTATACAAGTCATATCTCTTGTCCAATGTTATTATCATGTTACTAGTTGTAAGTTCATATCTGCAACAGTGCTTGGGATATTGAAGTTACACGTAATTATCAGATCATATAATCTTATATGGTCTTCTGTTGTTTGAATCATACCTCTTGTCCAATTCCTTCAATATAACATTGGTTGCAATTCCCTGTCTGCAACAACGTTCGAGATATCACAGATTTGCTTAGTAATGAGATCATGAGAGCACGTGACCATATATAGTCATCTTATATATTATAGCTTTTTCCTGGTGTCATTGTGGCACTAATTCGTGTTCATATCTGCAACAGTGCCTTAGATATTGCAGATGCGCATATTAATATATCACTTGATCTTATATGTACATCAGTTACGTTAGTCGTACCTCTTGTCCAATTCCTTCAATATACCGTTGGTTGCAAGTCTTTATCTGCAATTGAGTCCCAAGCGAAAATAACAATGCAGGCTAAAACGCAAAGGCTCATGGATAGACGCTTGTTTGTAAACAATTACACGCTATGGGCATCTGATGCATGCGCAGGTGACGACTCCCCCTCCCCCCGCTTTAACCTGCAGTTAGCATATAGAACTTCAGTACAACAAAACCCAATTATAAATATAGCTGCATGGCTCATGGCAAATTGCACTTGCTTGATGTGATTATTTGACAAATGTTTCATGTCTAGAATGCAATGTTCATATTCATGATACTATATGCTAAATTGCTTTTCAAACAAGCAAGCAAGCAGTTTTTAAGATAAATTCAAGATGGCCGTCAAAACCACTTGAATCATTGAAAATATTTTCATGAACACATAATCATCTTATTGAACGGATGGTGTACACCAAGTTTGGTTTAAATCTGGCAATATGTTTATGAGTTATAGCGTAATTCTACTTTTTACTAAATCCGAGATGGCTGCCAGAGGAAGCCATTTTTAAAAAATCTGCTCAGTAACTTTGTAGAGCTATCAACAGAGCTACTATATGCTAAATTGCATGTAAAACGAGCAGGTAGTTTTTAATAAAATGATTTTTTGATTTTTTTTACATTTTTTGGATAAATTCAAGATGGCCGCCAAAACCACTTGAATTATGGGAAATATTTTCATGAACACATAATCATCTTATTGAACGGATGTTTTATGTCAAGTTTGATTTAAATCTGGCAAATTATTCATGAGTTATAGCATAATTTCACTTTTTACTACATCCTAGATGGCTGCCAAAGGAAGCCATTTTTCAAAAATCTGTTTCGGTAACTTTGTAGAGCTATCAACAGAGGTACTATATGCTAAATTGCTTGTCAAACAAGCAAGCAATTTTTAAGAAGATAAAGAAGATAATTTTTTGAGGTTATTTGCATTTTTTTTATAAATTCAGCATGACCGTCAAAACCACTTGAATCATAGGAAATATTTTTATGAACACATAATCATCTTATCGAAGGGATGCTGTATGGCAACTTTGGTTTCAATCTGCCAAATTGTTCATTAGTTATAGCATAATTTCACTTTTTACTAAATCCAAGATGGGTGCCATTGAAAACCATTTTTCAAAAATCTGCTTCAGAAACCTCGTAGAGCTATCAACAGAGATACTATATCCTAAATTGCTTGTAAAACAAGCAAGCAGTTTTTAAGAAGATATTTTTTTGAGGTTTTTTGCTTTATTTTCATGAATTCAAGATGGCCGCCAAAACCACTTGAATCATGGGAAATATTTTTATAGATACATAATCATCTTATTGAAGGGATGTTGTATGCCAACTTTGGTTTAAATCTGGCAAATTGTTCATAAGTTATAGTGTAACTTTACTTTTTACTAAATTCAAGATGGCTGCCAAAGGAAGCCATTTTTCAAAAATCTGCTTCAGTAACTTTGTAGAGCTATCAACAGAGATAATATATGCTGAACTGATAGTCAAACAAGCAAGCAGTTTTTAAAAAGATAATTTTTTGAGGTTTTTTTATTTTTTTTGATAAATTCAAGATGGTCGCCAAAACCACTTGAATCATGGGAAATATTTTTATGAACACATAATCATCTTATTGAACGGATGTTGTATGCCAAGTTTTGTTTAAATCTAGCAAATTGTTCATAAGTTATAGCGTAATTTCCCTTTTTACTAAATCCAAGATGGCTGCCAAAGGAAGTCATTTTTCAAAAATCTGCTTCAGTAACTTTGTAGAGCTAAAAACAAAGATACTATATGCTGAATTGATTGTCAAACAAGCAAGTAGTAAAAAGTGAAATTACGCTATAACTGTTGATAGCTCTACAAAGTTATTGAAGTAGATTTTTGAAAAATGACTTCCTTTGTCATCCATCTTAGATTTAGTAAAAGAGAACAAGTTCTATAACTCATGAACAATTTGCCAGACTGATACAAAATACGATATGTGGAATCCTTGCATTAAGTTTATCATATTCCTATGAAATCAAATCCATATAATGTGTGGTTTGTCTGCAATCTTGCATTTAGTTAAAACAACAAAGCTTACTAAAACTATTGACATACAGCATACGGCCTCCACGTAGTTAGTTGATCGTGTTCGTGAGCTTAATGTCAACTAGAAATGCCTTACAGCATATGAATGAAATACTATTTATACGAATTTTTGCATATTTTATCCCTATAAATTGTTAACGTCTTGAATGTACTTTTATTAATGATGATATAAAAATAACGAAAATAATTATTTTTATTAACCAAAAGTATCACAGGACTGTCATTCCCAGTGGACATATAGATATTATCGCATCCGTTTGATTTAATTGCAAACATGTTAGTCAACAGTATATTATCCATTAAGTATGCCTGAACCTAATTTTATGAAAACTATTGTAGATAGAGAAAGGAGATGGAAAAATTGTGGCACACTATGTGGGAAACAAATTAGATGGATATGGTTATGTGGTTCATCAACAGTTTGCAGTTTTTTAAATTCTGAAAAAAAGATACATGGTAGTTAGCCACTAGCCCATTGTTGAGCGGCAAATCGTGAGGGATTTTTGAAAAAGCAACCAACTTGATCTGATATAAATGTTGTAGACTTCTTTCTTAAGACTAAATTTGTGGATTAGAGGATGAAAACCTGCTGTTTAAATCAATATAAGAATGATTTTTGTAGTTGTTGGACCATGCACAGTTTTATATGCATGTCAATTTGGTCATGTTCGTCACCTGCAGTAAGTTCATGAGCCTTAAGATATAGGGCTCGAAACCCGTCATTGCTGCTTTGCAGCTATATTTATTGTATAAATTATATACGGGTATGCGATGCACTAACCTTTGGTGAAAATAGCGGTCTGGAGGTAAAATTAACCCACTGAAACACATTTTAAAGAAAAACAACAACCTTTTTAAACCAGTCTACAAAAACACACCCTATTACATTGGACAAACCGAATATACCTTTCACTGTGCCTGGCTGACCTATGACGACAATTTTCAAAATAAAAATGCAAACATTGTTGCACAATTGTAAACATCACGCTGTGCTCATCGGGGAAACAGTCATAATACGTTCACAATGTAACAGATTGGCATTCGCGCTCCAGAGTTGTACTAAAAATAATGTGATTTATTTCGGTTAATCTCCCCATACCCGTATTAGATGTGTTGGTTCAAGAAGTCAATGGTTATGGTCAGAGAACATGCATACGTATGTTTACATTATAACAACGGAGAATAGACAAGGCATGAAGGTTCAGCGATACCATATTTTTTTAAAAACCGAAAAAATAGACAAAAGAAGGTTAAATTTAATTTATATTAAATACCAGCTTACAAATTTCTCCAACGCCTTACCTTTACATTACCGATATCAGTAGATCAAACCAATAAAACTAAACAGACTGACTCCCATCACCAAATCAGATAGGTGTGTACGGTGTTACCAGCACATTTGAAGGCGTGGACTATTTAGAATTTGCAGTGCATCAATAAGACTGGTTAGTAATCAAACGAGATCACGAAGCAGCCTCGCTCAAGAACAATATTTTGAAATTACGAACATAACTCATTAGTTACTTCCGTGATGACGAGGCATAGTCACCGGACTACCTCTAATTTTCGGAAACAATACGTGATAGAAGACTCGTCACGTCGTTGTTGCGTGCATGAAATAGCGTTTGTTGGTTACATTACTTTGTATTTCAGAAACGTCCATGCTCGGTTTGCAGTCAATTCAATGATTCGGTCGTAATTATCCGAGAATTTAGTTACTTTACATTTGTCCTTTCATCACCACAATTCGTTAAATAACACCGCAAAAATGGATACTTTAAAATGCGCACACTCATATATTGTGTGTCAAAAACCTTTAAGCGGTCATTGACCAATATTTGAGTTCATTGACGCTGATAACGCCGCCATGTCACTTATCGCCCATTTGCGCAAAACAAGGACCATTTATTCGGCCGAAGCCTCAATTAACCCTTGGCAGATTTCACCACGGTTTACTGTATGCCGCACGCCCTCGGACGATTATGAGAAACGACACATTACTTGGTTAAATTAAAATGGCGGAATTAAATGAGCGTGTTGCTAGATATTTCTCTGTGAACGAGCTTACTGACCATCAAAAGAAAGCGCTTAGTGATGTTTTTGAGGGAAATTACGTTTTTGTTGCACCACAGCACCGGACCGGACAAGTCGGTATGTTATCAGTTTCGACAGTTTTTGTCAGTTTACTAAAACACAGTTTGCACAAATAGTTAGATATTCCATCGTCTTGATTCATTTGCCCACAAACAATTTTCAACGTTGGAATAAGTAATTTTGGAATATATTACGATCACCGAGATACACAAATGACTGCGCCCATATATTATAACTTAATGTTCAGTTAACAATGAACCGAACTTTAAGTTAAGGGCAACATAGATTCGTATTTCTGTTGAACGGCCACATTTAGTAAATTGAACTTTAATTTACAATTAACCAAACACGATCGCGATTTTTGGTTTTGTTAAACGTTTGAGTTTTGTAACCAATACAATTAAATGACACCGAGTTACGGCAAAGTATTTGTTTTTACTGCTCAAAGATAACAATAAATGCCTGCTACACCTTATTAATCTGACATGCACTAAATGTGTCCTAATTATGCAACGAATTATGCATGCATGCAAATAAATCACTCTAATTATTTATTATAATTATAAGCTCTGCAATCACTGCACCATATTAACCTAACGAGTCAGTGAAATGAGTTAATTATGCAAACTAATTACTTATGCACGAATACAAACAATGCTAATTATTATAGTGAGTATAAGTACATACAGGAGAAATGGCTACTATTGACACGACTAATAGTATAATGATAATAATTCGGCCACCTCTCCATAATATAGTCAGTGTTCTCACTCCTGCATCAGTACTTCATTCGACCAAATTGCTATACTGCTATTACCATGAATCTTGCTATCTTTCTCATCAACCAACACTAGTATGCACAATATTATACCATTCTTAATTACGTACCACTTATCTTAGTACGTGTATCTCGTGTCTCTAGTTTAGCCCGCATTACTCGTATGCACTATACCACCAGATCAACTGTGACATTGACACACACTAAATTTTATTCAAGAACAACATTCTGAAAAATACAACAATGTCAGAACAATTAGTTATAAAACGAATCATTCTTGCATTTTCATTCACTTACTAATCTGACAACAGATTTCTTGCCCTCAGGGGCACATTCAGCTTGATAATAATTGATAATAGTTTCGTTTTTCTCAAGCTGTTGACGTGTACAATGTGACCACTTTAGTTCATGGATCACTTCTCAAGATAAGCCTTGTGGATCATCAGCAATCTCTGGTTCTGAATCCATTGTCACTTGGATATCATATCATATCAGTCCCTGTGTCTGAATCAGTATCAACTGCCATCTCCACTATGTTTCTTGTATTGCCACATGGGCTTTGAGAACATAGCATTTTTTGTTGGGCTCTTCACCAGCCTTGTTCTTTGCTATCTCAAGAACACAGCCCAGTACACAGGGCCTTAACCAAATCACTATAGTTACCAGTGCCTCCATCATCTGCCTGTAGACCCATGTGCACATCAATTGGTAACCACAACTGCCTTCCATACATTGGAAGATATGGCAAGTGCCCCGTACTCTTATGTACAGTTCAAAGTTGGCACCATGATCAGAATGGATCAGAGTCTATCAGGGAATATTTAGTGAACGGGGAAATGGTTGTAAATCACGTTTGTAGTCATTCTAGCCAACTGACGTGTATTGCATGAAATGATCAGTGATGACAAGGATGTTTCCCACACTGCCTTTCCCATTCTCAATATATAGTTATGCAAGCCATACAGACCAACAGGTCACAGCCAATAGAATTTTGCACGGGCTAACTTTTTCTATCCAACCCTAAGTGGCCTGTATCATCATATACCCCCCTTCCATTCTCAGGCACCACTGACTAATACTGGACAATGACACTACTTCAAATTGTTTTCCTTGGAAAACACCTTCATGGAAACAGTCATTCCTACATACACAGCTGGAGTTTCCAGGGATCACTTCTTTTTGTTTGAGTAGTGTCATGTTTCTTTATATTTGTACAGACAGTCAATCTCTGAATCTGTCTTCTGTAGCTTTTCCCATTTGCTTGCAGTCAGTTCCAGCAAAGTGGATACACCATGCATAACTGTGGTACGGCATCCATTGAACCCTAAATGCTTCTACCCAGGGTTTGGGCTGTCCATGCTGCACCTTGGAGTAACTTCTTCCCTAAAAACAAGGACCCTCCTCGTGGTGCTTTTGACATCTCTCTGGCGACTACTCTCGCTACTTTCAAGATAACCCATCAACACTTCTATCCAACCTGGTCTACATAACAACCTAAAATAATAAACTTCTGCAGTTCATCTTTTTTCAACTTATGTGTTGGATTATTTTCCTCCCTGGGAGACAAACTTCGACTTACATAAATGATAGCTTACTTATCTTTTACTTCTCTCTGGTGCAACACTGCCCCAAATCCAGAATAGCTGGCATTAGTGTGTACCACAAAAGACCTGCTACAATCAGCACATGGCAATAAAAGTGATTGCTTCAAAAGTCTCCTGATATCTCCATTCCTATTTAAATTCTGGTGGTTTCTCGTGTCCCTTTTTCGTAGATACTCCTGCTGTCAATTCATTAAGTGGAAATGACAGACACGAATATCCACTATAAATATCATCCATATATACTAATGGATAACAGGTTCAAATCTGAATGTTTACAGTGTTTAAATGTGGCTGGACTGCCAGGTAATCCTACATTCATTAACGTACTTCCCAGAATCCTAAGAATGTCACTAATAAAGCAGTTTTATCCAGCCGCATTTTCACCAGCTATGCCAATCTGCTAATATACAGATCGAGCAATAAAAACTATGCTTCTTGCAATGCATATAGGGTTTATTCAATCCGAAACAATGCAATGATCTTTCAGTAATCAATACATAGACTGGTATTTCCATCCTTCTATTTCACCAGAACAATCGGTGCAGCTTACAGCTTATGTGATTCTCGTATAACATCACAATTCTGTATCTCAAGCCGAATCTGCTTCAGCTCCTCATTCATTGATTGAGGAATCGCATCAGTAAGCCTTATTATGTATTTCTCTTTATCACATCTTCTCAAATCATAGTCATCTTTTGAAAATGCATCTTGGGTAGTAGTTTCCAGGGCAACAGTTCCAGACTGTTTGTTTTCCACAACTGCAGGTACTTATTTGTTGTACACATGAGTTGGTACTACAACAACATGAATTGGGTATTCCCAATCATTACCAAAAGTAAAGCCATTTCGGTCTGTCATCAGCAGTTTGGATAACTAATTGCTGTCCTTCAATAATCACTGCCTCACACCTTCCAACAATCCTGGTCGAACATTGGTGACAGAAATTAGTTCCCCCTTAGCTCATCTGAATGTTTTTTCTTTCTCTTCTTAGGGCAGCCTTGTACTATATGCCCAATCCTGCCATACGTATAGCACTTCTTTGCATCATTTTTAGAGGGGAACTTTCATGTAAAGTGTCCAGTTTGATAGCACGAACCGTCTGAACTTAGCTGACCACTAACTTTTCAAGAGTGCTGTTCAACTTGTAGTTGAATTGCTCCTTCGCCTCTATTCTAGTTAAGGCTTCTGACAGTGCCTGTGCTGTTTCTTGTGCGTTTTTCACACATTTCTTCTTAGTTGCCAGTGTTTCATCTTGTCTTTGCAATCGTCTTAAAATTTTCTGAAAAATCTGTACTATCCTTGGATTCTAGGGCTGAATCATCTTCCTCTGTGTTTGCACATGTGGCACATTTCATAGTCACTCGCTTCTGTTTAGTTTGAGACTCCCTCTCTTTAACATCCTGTTCGGCTTCAATTCATCAAAAATTCAACACATATCAATTTGATGCCTCACGCTGAATTCCACCCTCTCATTTTTGATGGTTTATCAATAAACTGTGCACAGTGTTCCATCCATAGCCAATGCAGTGATTCTACCTCACTTGGTTTAATTCAAATTCCAGCCAGACTCAATATTCAAACATATTCTCATTCTCTCCTGCCTAATAGAATAAAATCAGCAGTAGAGCTTCACTTTGGCTATATGAGCAATCACAGAGGTGATTGCTGCCCAAATTATATTTCAAGGTAACATGATACATCCCACAATGCAACTTTAAGCGTTAGGACAGTTGGACAGTTAGTTAGCACTGGTAAGAGTTGAAAGTCAGAGTAGACAGTGGAGAGTGCAGGGTAACTGGTCAATAAGAGAGTTGAGTCGAAGTTCGAGTGAACAACAGATCGATTCAGTACGGCTCACCTTTCTACGTCGATGTACAATTAGGCCTAGGAATGTGCAACTCTGGGTGTGTGTTATATTATAAAGTGATGCAAACGACATGCAGTGACTTGTGTAAATATTGTTGAGCAGTTAAGATATCACCTATTTGTTCTCAGAAGGTACTCTCAAAGCCAAGTAACATACCCCAAATTCAAATCGCATTTCACAAGCCACACCCCTGGGTGGATGGCATCCCGTCGAAACCTACGACAAACACCGTCGCAAAGTGCAAATAAATACACTCGCATTCTTATTTCAGAGATGGACAAAAATATATTAAGCACCACACATAATTTATTTGAAACATTGCAGGAGTGTTACCTAAATATGAAACTTTCATTTTATTGAAGGACCCCAAGACGTTTGACATGGCATTGTCTGCTTGTCGTGATTATGAGCTGTCCACTGCTCAGAAAACCGATACTTCTGCCCCTATAATAGATGGTGCTTGGTGCTATGTCAAACGTTCAAGCTGAAATGAAAACGGTTAGAAGCTATCACACCTGCAAATAAAAAGAAAGCTGACTCCGATTTAACAGCGTTGCTTCAGCGTCTATCAGGAGATAAGCGTGACTCAAGGCGTGGTCGTGCACAACGCGATTTTTCACCCAAAACCACTTCACACCCAACATATGACAGGCAACAATCACGTGATTGTTACGTTGAGCGCGAACCCTCACCGCCCTCAGGTATACACAACAACAAACACCCATTGGTTATAAATGCACGGCATGTTTTATACAAACATACATACTAGGGAAACATGTTATCACCACTTAGCAGGTAGGTACTTTACATTCTGTGACAAATTTGACCACTTCACTCGTGACCATTGAACACGGGACATGGCAGATTTAAATGATCAGCGTACATCAGAATATAAGGGTAGGTGTTACAATCGTAAAGTCAGAGACATTGCAAACATAATCCTTTAAATGGTCAATGCCAATCAAGACGCTAGGGAATTTGAATGGCGAACGGACTGTATCCATAGCAAAAGTAATTGTGAATGGACATCAGATTTATGCCGACAATTTAATTGATATGCAAATTCAGAACCACACAGTGAGAGCTCTATTCGATTCCTGTGTAAGTGACGATTTAAATGAATCAATCTCCGCTCTCAAAACCGCGCCTTTTTTCAAGTCGCCATATAGCATTTCCACAACATCAGATGAGCATCTTCAAAATGCAGGATACATAAATGTCACTGCTTACATCGGAAGCAGAAAGTGCGAATCCAATTACCTATCGTACCTCAACTATAGCAGTCACTCATTTTAGGACAAGGTACGTATTGATTATGGTAAACGTGAATTAGAACTTGATACAGATTTTTCATTCATAGCAGACGAAAATTTCACGATTCCCCCTTCCAGCGAATGCGTTCGACTCGTGAGAATAAAAGCCACCATGCCAAATTGCCTAGTGGGAACAACTACGCCATTACCCAGCACTATGAAGAAGGGATATGCTACAGGTAGAGTTATCACTACGGTACATAACAGTAGAATTTTTATTCGCATTATAAACCCCTCAGAAAAAATCCATCACTATTTTACGGAAAGCGAAACTGGGAACTTTCAGGCCAACAACAAATACACAAATACTTTTGTTGAACTCTGTGGACACACGTCAAAGACAAAAAATTGACGACAATAAAAGATATGTACTGTCTAAGGTGAGTATCGAACATTCTCACTTAACTGCCAAACAGAAAGTGATTTTGTGGCATACAACACACGAACAAGCTTTTGTTGGCAAAATCAATAAAATTGGATTTTGTGATTTGATATCGCATCGCACACGACTTCGAGACAATGTTGTTCCCTTTCACAGACAACAATACTATAATTCGCCAGCACAAAAGATTGAAATAGATATGCAAATACAAGAGATGTTAGACCGAGATTTGATTCAACCTACCATCAGTCAATCGGGAGCTTCAATCGTCATCGTACGACGAGATTCGGGTAGAAGACGTTTCACATAAGACTTTCGTGGATTGAACGCACAAACCGTTCCTGACAACTTTTCGTTGCCAAAAGTGCGTGATTGCCTCGAAACTATTGGTAAGAAAAAACCGAAATATTTTACGACTTTAGACATACAATCCGTGTTCATCAATTATTGTTTGACCCACGTCATATTGATTACACCGCGTTCAAAACACACAAATAACTCTTATCATTATAAACGAGTACCACAGGGTTACCAAAATTCGACCATCAGCGGCGACCATCAGAGTCTGACCTGCTTGCTTTGACAACATAATCAGTCTCAGATGCGACAATCGTTCCATCAGCAGGCTCTGCTGCCATCTCATGACATCTCCTGTGTTGTATGGCACCACTTCTGCATTCACCTCTAACTCACGATCCATTTCCACCTCTGGGGATACAGTGATATCAGGGTCTACGTGCAATGGCATTTCTGGGCCCTCCTCACTGGTTTTCAACTCAGGATCATCACTCCCCATTGACATTGGTTCAGGGGTTGCATCATCAGCAGCAACATCACGAGGTAGAATCTCCCCAGCACATTGCTCATGCGGGTAAGTAATAATGTATCCACGATCAGAGTCTGCATCTGTGTCTTCAGTGTCACAGTCAGCTTCAGATGATGCCTGTGTAGTCCGGTGCAACGCTCTGGTCCTTAGCTTCCTTGCTCTTTTGACTGGCTTGACAAGTTCCCTTCTCATTGGACGTGCTTCTCTGGGCCTTGGCAGTGCATGGAACGATAACAACAAGTTACGATGCAGGTTCCGTACCTTGCCACCCTTCTCAGGCTTAACTACATAAACAGGTATACCACGATCATCTTGCCTGACAATGACATGTGGATCCCTTTCCCACTGGTCAGCGAGCTTGTGCTTGCCACGCACCTTGACATTGCGCACTAATACATGGTCTCCAGGCGAGAGTTCAGACTGCCTGGCCTTCCTATCATAGTACGACTTGCTGACGAGGCTCTTTTTATCCATACGAAGTGATACAATTCGGTAAGCTTCATCAAGACTGCGCTGCCAATTTCTCACATACTCATCCATGTCTTCTGCCTGCTCATTCTCAGTGACCAAGCCCAAGTATATGTCCACGGGCAAACGAGGAAATACGGGGTGTAACCAGTCACATCATGCTTTGTGCAATTATACGCATAAGTCACTGCACTAACATGCTGTTTCCAGTTCTGCTTGTCAGAGTTGGACAGCGTTCCCAACATCCCAAGTAATGTCTGATTAAATCACTCTGTGATCCCACAGCCCAGGGCATGATATGGGGTGCTCCGAGATTTCACAACTCTCATGGCATCACACAGGTGCCTGATCACAGCACTCTCGAAGTTTCGGCCCTGATCCGAATGCAGGCGCTCAGGGAAACCAATGTGCCACACAAACTGCTCCATCAATGCATCTGCAGTTAGTTTAGCAGTCTGGTTACGAGTAGGAACAACTATGGCATACTTTGTGAAATGGTCTGTTATCACAAGCACATCCCTACATCCTCCCTTTGATGGTTCAATTGACATGTAGCCCATGCAGACCAATTCCAGAGGTCTTGTCGTCTTGATACTCACCAATGGAACTGGGGCTCTACCCTCAGCCATCATCTTTCTGCGTGTACAGCGTTCACATGACTTAATCCACTCAACTACCATCTCAGTCATGCCAGGCCAATATAAGCGTGATCTCATCAAGTCCAAGCTTCTATCCTGTCCAAGATGGTCGACATCATCGTGCAAGGCCTCCATGGCTGTTACTCAGCTGCAACACCCTCTCACCATTGTTGTCCATGCGCTGATGGTACAGGACTGCACGGCACAACTGAAACTTTTTCCACTCCCTTAAGGCAACCTTCACCTCTGCTGGCAGTGTTTTACGTTCTGCCTTGTCAGGTAAATTGCCTCTCTCAAAGTAGTCCAACACTTTCCCAACAGTTGAATCCTCCTGTTGTAAGCGCCTCCAATCCTCACGTGATATAGATGTCAATGAGGTTGGTGCCACTGAACGCACATCAGGAATAAGGGCTGTGCTCACCATTGCACCCACCATCTCCAGTCCAGGAACCAAAGGTGCCAGGTGGTACTGGCACAGCGCCTGTACCACTGGCTTGTCCATTTTGACTCGCTCTTGCTCCTCTGGAGGCAACCATTTCAATCATTGAGGCGAACCACCACCATCCGTACTATATCCCTGGATAGGCTTACGGGAAAGTGCATCTGCATCCCCGTTTTTCTTTCCTGGTTTATACTCTATACTGAAATCATAGTCAGCTAGCTTTGATAGCCATCTATGTCCTGTTGCGTCCAATTTCGGTGTGCTGATCACATACCGTAATGGGTTGCAGTCAGTAACCACCTTGAACTTTCTGCCCAGTAGCATATCCCCGAACTTGTCAACAATTGCCCACTTCAATGCGAGGAACTCAAGCCTGAAGGCAGGATAATTCCTCTCGCTCTTAGACAAGCCTCTACTTGCATATGCCATCACACAGTTACCATTGCCTTGGTCTTGATAAAGGGCAGCCCCAAGTTCAATAAGGCTTGCATCAGTATGCAATTCAAACTCAAGGTCATATTCCGGATAGGCCAACACTGGTGGGCTGGTCAGCTTCTCGATCAGTAAGTCAAAAGCATGTTGGCACTTCTGTGTCCATGCAAACTCAGGAGGGTTCTGTCATTTTCTCTTCTTGCCATGAGCATGTTGATACAATCCCATGGTAAGATCATTCAGCGGCTTGGCAATCTTCGAGAACCCTTCCACATAATAACGATAATAGCTTGCCATCCCCAGGAATGTCTTCACCTCCTTCCCATTACGAGGTATGGGCCAGTTACGCAGCACCTCAGTCTTCACTGCGTCTGTGCGAACTCCTTTCTTTGACACAATATGGCCCAGAAGGTGAACTTCTGGCGGGAAAATTCACACTTCTTGGCTTTTACCTTCAAGTCTACACTTTTTAGTCGCCTCAACACAAAACCCAGGTATCTGATATGGTCATTGAATGTCTTGGAGTACACGATCACATCATCCTGGTAAACAATGCATGACTGATTGACCAATTCGCCCAGGCACTTCTCCATGGCTCTTTGAAATGAACTTGCACTGTTGCATAGCCCCATTGGGAGATGGAGACACTCAAAATGGCTGACAGGCATTACAAATGCTGTCTTTGAAACATCCTGTTCACTCATGGCCACTTGCCAATATCCACTCTTGAGGTCAGTTGTGCTAAACCACTCTGCATCCTTCAAGGCCTCCAGACTCTCTTCAATGCAAGGAATGGCATAAGCATCACGGACAGTCTTGGCATTCAATCTTCTGTAATCAATACACAGCCTTGTGGTTCCATCGCGCTTTGTGACTATGACCACTGGTGCAGCCCATGGGCTGTCAGACTCATGTATCACACCACTATCCAACATGCCCTTGATGATTTCTCATAACTCTGCATATTTGGCAGGAGGTACTCTGCGGTGACGCTCACGACTTGGTGTTTCATCATCAAGTCTTATACAATGCTGCACAAGGTCACAACGCCCAAGATCATTGTCATGCAAGGAGAAGGCATCAATGTTATGCTGAAAGAAACGATGCACCATTTTGATCTGTGATCCACCAATGGGAGATTCCAAAAGATTGAACTTCACACCCTTGATGACAACACTTGGATCTCTGTCACTATGCTCATCTCTCTCAGTCTCTTCCTTGACCATTGAAGCACTCTGAACGTGGGTCACAGCTGTTACTTCTCCAACAGCGCTACCAGGTCTGATATACACATTCCTGTTGGTAGTGTTAAACACATGAACAGGCAGTCTCGAATTAGACGCATTACACTCCAACACTGTGACTGATGGCACAGCAGTCGCTTGCATTCTCATATTGATTATCGGCTCCACCATAACTACATACTTGTCACCATCAGGGCCCTTTGGTAAGTCACCCATAATGATGGCATCCTGCTCTGGTCGAATGGCAAGGGGTCTGTCAATTGCTGCCTTGACCATGCCCAAGTGACCAATACTACCAATAAACTTATGGCGGTCACTCAAATGCTTAATCACACGTCTACCAGTTCCAGACATACGGCCTATCACACATGAATCAGACGGTTTACCTCAGAGTCTTCCTTTGATTTACTCGCTTACCAGCAAATCCCACGCCGTCTTGATCACTCGTCCATGTCCCAAGTCTACCGCACAACAGCAGGCAATCGGGGTTACAGCGTCAGCCTCGTGGTTTGTAGGAGCGCAACGTCTTTCAATCATGGAAAGTTCGTTTCACAGGGTCCAAGACTCCCTCAGCCCCTCAGCTGACCCCAGCAGCGACTCGGATGATTCCCCTTCTCTGCCACAAGTGTTCAGTCAGGAATCAATGCCGTTATTCGCCTGATTTAGATGAATCTTCACTCCGCTCACTCTAACTAAGTTCAGATTTTCCGGCCATTTTCCTGTCCTATTTCTAGCACGTTCCTTCAACCAATCCGACAACTCGCCTCTCCAGGTCAAAGGTCGGTCACTCTCAATTAGCATGAAAAACTCCAAATTTAGGAAAGACATCCCCAACCCGTGTCTTGCTCCTGTACACGGTGAATTCCAACAGTCTAAAATAAGCCACATACCACGGCATCGGGCAAACACCATGGCAACCCGTTTCCACATAAAACTAACCCAAAAAGTGATCCACACTCTGTCATTTAACCGGTAATAAAGCAGCATTTCGTACATCACTTAAATACTGCATAATAGTACACTCAGTTACCTAGTCAATGCTAATACTACGTGTGACACTAATGAGTCCTGTTTATCACTTGCCTAGCCTATGTTTACAGAAATTCGTAGTTTATTTACAAGCTACTAGCACTATTACCAACAAGCATCAAAGTGTATAACGGGGCAGTTAGACTTTCTTCCATAGAGAACAGACTGAGTTGCACAGGGATTCCGTAATGACAAGCTAATATGGAACGTGTTACAAAGTGATGAGTTATTGACAAAAACTCAACTCGTACACTATTTATTGTCATCAATATAATACTATATATAATCACTGCTGTGATATTCATAGTTACATACATCCACTTTGGCACGACATAACCAACCTGTAAGTTCGAGAAAATGCGTCTTTACCGGAGTTTGGCTGGAGGTGTTTACTACAGCGTGACTTTCAAAGAAATATTCCCTATTGTTTAGAAGCGTATTTATAGTATACCTTAGACTGGCAAAGTCGGGACTTCTGTTTTGTTTTACAATAATAAATAAATAATTGTTCTTTTAGTCCTTTTAGCGTGATTGCGAAAACTAACCTGACCACTAAAGAAATCACAGTCACGCTAAGTTTTCGCGATCACGTTAAAAGGGCTAAATTGACAATTATATTCTTTTTTGTGAAACAAAAAAGAAGTCCCGACTTTACCAGTCTAAGTATACCTGGGCCTTTAAGAAGTGTGCTCGGAACATGTAAACGATTGGCTGTCCCACAGCCATGCCACAGTAGGAGCATGGAAGGTACTAACGTTAATTTAAGACCTTCCATGGTAGGAGCATGGCGGTAATACGATTATGGTAGGAGTAACCGAATCAACCAATGGGGTATTTATTTTGTATAACTCCTATGCGTGCACACTAAACAGGACACAGTCCTTTAATAAACAAGTCACACTTACTCCACCCACCTGTGCAAGTATACTGTTTGATGTCTTGTCTTCACTTTAACTGGAAGACGACAACCACTCTCAGATTATACGTTGCAACTGCTAGGCAATGAACCTTGAACTCCTGACTCTATCTCCCAGTGTCACCACGCACTTTTTCTATTTTTATAACAAGTACAAAGCCCCGAAGTTGCATGGGCACCAGATGTAATACTTTCTTTGCCTTGCTGCATAATGTAAACAAGCAGGAAGATTCCCATGCAAATGACGAAATTAAAAAAAATCATGGGGTTCTGGAATACATGCACAAGAGAAAAACACTTGGCATCGAACAGGCGGGTCAACAGAGATACCACACAGAACATATAATTTATCAGCCAACCAAGCTCCCTTTATTCACATCGGTGGTCAAGACAACAATACACCCCTGCTACCAAAAATAAGTACTACACTTTATTAATCTCAGATGCACTAAAGGTATGTTAATTATTCAACTATTTATTCATGCGTGCACGTTAAGGCTTCCAAATAAATCAACTCAGTAATCACTATACCTTATGACCCTAACAAGTCCTTGAAATATGTTATTTAGGCAAACTAATTACCTACACATAAATACAAACAATGCTAATTATTGTGGTGAGTATAAGTACATACATGCAAAATGGCCACTAAAATTAATTTACAGTATAACACAGTAAAAGTATTTGTATTCACTGAAAAATCGTCCTATTCTGTACACAATTACGTGTACCAACTCCACGATACGTGCCACCATGGATGTACTAAGTTCTTAGTACATCCATGGTGCAACTGACCATGGGGGGCATGGAAGTTGCGTTAGTACCTTCCATGTGAGGGGTAAAGCAAATATAAATCAGTCCACTGTATGGAATACACAATAGAGCTTTGTTTAGCTCCATGAATACACGCACTGATTCGATAACATAGGTAAGTACTGTCTGCTAACCTTAATGACTGAATGACTGAGTTCACTTGGCAACTTGTTCTGCTTTTCAACTGCGTAACTAATGGTCAATAAGTACACTCATAACCACGAGACACCATGTATCACCATTTAGTCAGATAGTAGATCCTGGCGACTGACAGGAATTGTTCATGTAGTTTCCTGGCATCTTGAATGTTCAAGGTCAATGTTCCGGCAAAGCGCTCCACTGTCACTTTGAAGTATTTCGTTAGGACTACGTGTAAGCATGGAGGTAAAAAAAAAGGAGCAGTGACGCCTATTGTTTCCTTTGTGTTTGTTTGCTAGCCAAAACAAAATCCTTTTTTACCTCCACGGTGTATGTCACATTGCCCTCGCTGTTTAGAATTAGTTTACCAACTGTCAATCATATTGTTTTTTGCAATTCGCTTGGCCAAGCTATCAAAGTCCTCATAAGACCCCATTAAAATACGCACACCACTCTGCCATGTATTGTTATGGGCTCTGCGCGAGCTGCTGTGAAACGCCGGTCGTAAAGCCGTTGAAAATAGCAAAAATCGAGAAAACAGCACAAACTTTAAGGGCGGTAGTCATCGCGCCACGCGAGTTTGAATACAAACTGAAACGTTACGAAGCTTTAATTAGGTATTTTTTAGGTGATTGGAAGGTATCGAAGTAGTCACCGGCGGTAATTAGTGCAAGTCGCACCCAGGTCAAACCTCATACTTATGATTTCAATTAGAAGAGCTCATTGGATTGTTGGAAAATCAATGTTTATCAACACAAATGTCGCACATGCGCAGCGCGACGACTGCCGCGCTTTAACTTTGAAGAAATCCTAAACAATCAAATTTAAATATGTTGCATATGCAGGGGGTGATCTTGTATCTCAACAACCATCCCAGTACTAGTACCGTTTTATGAGAGTTTTTGGACTTTGTTTTCACCATGATGGTTGCCAGGCGGTGAAAATGCCTGTCCCGTGAATAAATGTCGCTGCGCACAGTGGAAGCTGTGTTGGCTTGGATGTCGAGGCAATACAGCGACGATATCCATATATCATGTAATTCAGACCAAAGCTATTCAAGCTACTTAGTTCCGAGTATGGTGTGTTCGTTTTTAGTCGCACTGGAAATGCCAAAGCCCCAAGCGCTTTTTGGCAGTCATTGTAACAAAGCTTTCTATTGGTCGGTAAACTTCCTATAGCGCAACCATATAAAGTCAAATCACTAAAGCGTGGCGGAGTAAACATGTGATCAGGCAATCGTTGGCACGATCACGTGATAACCTGGGATGTGTCTCACAGTTAAAGCCTTGCAAAGTTGCTACTACCAAAGACTAAACTTCTCTATAGTCTTTGCTACTACTAAATACAATAAGTAAACAATATATTTATCAAATTCCTGTAATACATGTTTATAATCTCCATGCTAAACATGCAAGTTGTTGATTCTAAACTCAGACTAGTACTACTAGTCTGAGTTCTAAACAATAGTGCAACGGCATGTGAACCGAACGTGAAGTCGCTATCATAATAAGATTATCTATTTTCTCAATTTGTTTATTTTTGCAGTTTTTGCTCTCGGTAAAATTTGAAACTAGAATTCTATATGCAGTTTAAAACCTATAGTTATCGCTTGTTATTCAGATCAGAAATTAGTTGACTATATGTTTGTGACACTTTGACATTTGATACGCTATGTTGAATGATCATGAATAAATTTTGTAAACATTTTTGGTCGAATATATATACGAATTATGTTGTACTGTTACATTATCCTAAATTATGTTTATAACATTCATTTTTATTCATTCACACATTCATGAACAATTTATCTAGAAAACTTTTGAAAGGCCGCCCTCTTTAATGAAAACGGTGTATGATTTGACCTAAGGGTTTGACCTCTCGGTTTACCACGGGAACGTGAGTCGAGCATGTCAGTATAAATATCACAGTCCTATTAAAGCCTGCTTGAAAACTACTAATCGGTAAGAAAGGTTGTTTTCATGGATTTATCTGAGAATATTTGTTATGGCTGTCACGGCTGTGAATAATATGATTGTTAAAATTAGGCTGTTTCTGAGTGGCGGCCATTGTTTTGTTTTTTTCAACGAAGGCCGTAGGATAGATTCGTTTTACTAGTGAACTGTATTTGCTTGAAGTATGACGAAATGACATCATAATAGATACTTCAAGGCAGATAGCAATATAATAAGTTATTTGTGTACATATGTGTTTTATTACACCAAGGAACATCGAATGTTGAATGACGTTTTCATGAACAACAAACTCTGTAGTTTATATTACGACCTTCTAACACTTGGAATAGCCGCGGGCACAGTCCTATCAATCGGCTTCCTCCCACTGGGAAACGAAGCAGCTAACTCTATGAAAGGTTCTCCGCAATAATTTTTAGCCGGGTGACGAATCCCCTCTCTTTAATTAAGTGTTCTCGGGAATGTGGGCCGGGTCAACGGATTGTCAGTGGGAGGGGGCGCCAAAAGACAAGATTGCACTCACACACGTTATTGTTGTTTGCCCTTTGATATGGATATATATATAATATAAATGATGATGTAAGCCATGTTGCCGCTTCTTTTGGTGGTGGCTGTAATATATTTTTCAGTCAATAGAACTTCATCACATTGTTTTTTATAGTAATTTTC
Source organism: Saccoglossus kowalevskii (assembly GCF_978046115.1). Classification (NCBI taxonomy): domain Eukaryota; kingdom Metazoa; phylum Hemichordata; class Enteropneusta; family Harrimaniidae; genus Saccoglossus; species Saccoglossus kowalevskii. Next base: position 17,578,771 of record NC_140646.1, read on the forward strand.
AAAAATGTGTATCGTCTCTTCTATTAAAAACGCTTACACTTATGTAAATGATATATACTGTAAATAGGTTAATTATTCACTGGGTTTTAATTTTGCTTATTTCGCTGACTGGAAAATGCGCTAAATTAAAACCCAATTAATATGTAAAATTAGCATAGAACGCATTATCTAAATAATAAAACTGTGAATTTAAAACCCATCGAATATGCCTGAAATGGTAAATCAACCCAGTGAAAAATAATCATGTACCTGTGTGACTCAAACGAGGTCAATGCTCCAGTATGCAATAAATACAACATTTTTGTGCCTGTGTTCGAGATTTTTTTGTTTACTAAGAAGGAAAAAATGCATTTTTTCTCACTTAGTTTTGAACTTGAAGGTTATTTCAATTCCGATGATTGTCTAAATCATTGTTCGGCTTCTTTTACATGATGTAAATTAAATAAACATTAAATAAAGTAAATTTTTTTAATATGTGAATGACAGTAATGTTTTATCGTCATACTATGTTTGAATATTCTAACGCACTGCAATTGACAATCAATATATTATTCGATAGGTGTGACAATAGGCGAAAATTCTGCAATGTTAACATAGTTCTTTTTAACATTTTCACCATGCAGGCTGTGACTGAGGACGAAATCTTATATACAACACTATAATGGCAGCACAAGCCTTGGATGTGGCGCCCTCAATCCGGGTGATGTTATGGACACATGCCAGGTCTAGATCTACGGCATTTGAGTTGGCAATTGCATCGGAACCATCTATTAAAGTTTTTCATGAACAGTTCATTGTAGCGTATTTCTATGGATCAGATCGAAAATGTAGCGAGTTGTATTTGAGAGCGCCACCTATGTCTGGAAATGCATATCAAGAAGTGAAAAATAGGCTAGAGACAAAGTGGACCGGGAAAAGGGTCATCTTTGCAAAAGATGGAGCATTTGGATTAGGAAGTAAAGACAACTATAAATATCTGCCATACGGTTACACTCACACGTTTCTTATTCGTGACCCGATTGCATCCATCTTGTCTCTGTACAAGTGTATTATGAAGCGTCATCCTGAAGATGAAAAACTGGCCATAATCAAAATGACCATTGAAGTTGGCGATTTTAAATCACTATACGAACTATATAAGTATGTTACTGAAGAAATGAAACAACCTGCAATAATCATGGAATCAGACGATTTAATGATGTATCCAAAGGAAACGATGCAAAAATATTGCTTAGCAACTGGTATTCCATTTAGTGAGAACTTCTTACACTGGAAACCTGGCAATGTTGATCATTTCCCCGATTTCATGAAGGAACCAACGTTTTTCAATATATATTATAAGACAGTTGTTGAAAGCACTTGTTTCCAGCCACCAACACAATCACCCTTAGATTTGAGCGAGTTACCAGGAGAAATAAAGAGAGAAATTGAGAATGTCACTATGCCTTTGTACAGAGAAATGGCCAGAAATAAATTATAAATTTGTACCCGTTATTAATTACCGCGACTATTTTATTCATTGATTAATAACACAGAAAATACCACTAAAAAAATTTGTGATATCACAGACACCTGGCAAAATTTATCTCCAGCAACATTTAAGTCGCTTACGTAATTACGTGTCTTTTTTTTATATTAAACAATAGTATTAATGAGAACGCTAACCATTGTGGTACTGTATCCTAAACATTTGTATGATGACCTCCTATTTGTTTTTACTTCTTTTCATCCTTTTAAGTGTATTTCCTGTAAATCTGAAAATATAATCATCCCTCTTCAACTGTTTTCAGAATCACTCAATAGCTGTTCTGTGTATGTTTTATTACATGCCTTTATCCGCCCGCCAATCAAACACACATTTTAGAATAGGAACGTCCGGGGATTTTTGCGGTCTAGTGAGCCATGTACGGACCGTCGTCTATAGCAACAGAGAGGTCCAATGATCAAAGAAATTCGCGGAGCTACTTTCGTTTGCTTGTAGAAATTTTATAAAAAAATAAAATGGACAATCATGATGGGGTTAATATTCAAAATTTAAAAGTTTGCAACTACACACAATCCATTTTACAACAATACACGTAAAAACAACTCGCATCGGATACATGGGCTTGTCAACCACAAATGAAATTAAAACAATCGATAACTCGCAAAAGTTCAACAACTTGTGACAACAGTGCATACTAATTTAAAATCGGCAAGTTCTAATAAACTTCCTGGCTAGATTCTGAGCTATTGTTAATAACCTGTATACGACTGAATTTGCATGATTTAACAAGTGTGGGTGACACATTCTTCCTTGGTTGTGGAACGGTTTCATTCATTGTGATGGTACAAGCTCATTCAACTCGACCGGTGGTATGTCTTCGAGGTGCGCGGCAATTCTACGGTATTCTGAGTTAGCCCGGCACTCTGTACAGCGACGGACATCAGGTTCGATGGTTTTAACGGTACTTTGCTTCTGGTGTGCTTTTATAAAATCGTCCACTTCGTCCGGTACTTCATTTTCTGGTGCTGGTTTAAGAATTCCATCAAGATGGCCCTGTCCTATTGACCACAACCACTGCATAATATCTATTTCGTGTGCTGGTTGTCAAGGGAGCCGGTTAACAGGATGCGTAAACATATCTATCCGCAGTTCCAAACTTATCCATTAACGCGATTGCATGCAAAACTTTGTTACTGCTTATGAAAAATGTACCTTTTTACCAATAAGAATTACCTTTAAACATTAAGATATAAACCCTGTATCCTTTATGTTATTAAAGGCATATAACGTCGGGCAAATAATCACCTGCGCTCGGGCACAAACGCCCATATTCGGGTAGTAAGGCCAGACTTTTATTATCCCTTGTTTCGCGAACCCGCCGAATGAACAGGAGCCGAAAATGAAATAAAAATAAAATGTTATTTCAGCGTAATTTCTCGCGCCCGCCGAATTGTAAGTGCAACAAAAATGCTTTAAAAAATATTATTTTTATCTTCATTTTTTTACCGCCCGCCGCATAACAAATCCAAGTTGCATTTTCGTGGGAGTATCATCAAAGTACCAAAGTCTCGCGCAGATGAGAAACAATGTTATACATGGAATAACATTTTATTTTATTTCTTCTTTCTGATCAATGATCTCACTTACAATTCTTTGAGAATCACACAAATCTAATGGGAAAAAAGAATTATAATTTTATATTTTGTCCGCCCTTCTCAAAAAAAATTGCCTTATAAAAACTCGAGAAACATGGAATAAAAAAAGTCTGGCCTAATATATATATATATATATAACCAGTACAGGATTGTAACTGCTAAGCCAGTAACAAACGAATCATATTTCATGCTTCTGATAGGTACGATTATAATTACTAGCTAATTTAAGGTAGAGATGCTGGTTCGTTGGCACTGGGAGTGAATTTGTTTTTTTTAGAGACTGTTAAAATTTTGCAGCTCTGTGAGCAGTGCAACATACTCAGAAAACGATTTTGAAATATAGAAAACTAGCACAGACATTATCTCTTTCAAACGCTTAGCAGGATTTATAAAACTGTACATAAATAGTGAAACATGGTGAAATAAAAGTGATAACGGAATCTCCATATTATGTATACACTATATATAACTTAACAAAACAATAATAGGGTAAAATGTTACTTTTACAGCCATTTCAATTAATATGAGCATCAGAAAAATTCTTTCTGAATGAATGGTTATGCAAATTAGCCATTATTCCCACGTGTTTTTAGTCTCCCCTTTCAGGCACAGAAAATAAATTCAAGCAGACAATCTGCATGAGTGTCAAGTGTCAAGTGTCAGATATTGAAAATTATTGGATTTGAAACATGCACTCATAAAAATGATGGCATATGAATTAGTTTTCAAGATATAACAATAAAAAGGTTTAAATTATCTACAAACTACCAGTGAACAAAACCAATGAGTCATCACAATTAAAATGATACTTTAATTCACGGTCATAACAACTGTCCTGTCAGCCAAGTTCGATGCTTCTGAGTCAGTCCACGTGAACACAGTTTGCAGTGTGCGATGCGATTTGAATACAGATTATATAGAACAGTACACCTGTATGATTGTTCACCCATTATTATATCTAGTGTTATATCTAGTGCTTGCTTATTTAGTGAGGCTGGGTATTATTGACATTAATCTATTGGTAAAGTTTTCGCGTGTTGATGACGTACTGACGCCGTGAATTCGGTGATTAATAACAACCGTTAAAGACAGAGCAAACAATTACTTGTCCATCAGACCCGCGCACACCTATCATATCGCATTTTAATTTTCTTTTTAATTTGTGTTAAAAATTCACTTGACCGTTGGTGGCGCTGTTACATACTCTCGCAAAGTATGTGCGTCCCAACAGGGCATTCATATCTGCATTGCTTAATCGATTTTGTTTCCTGGGTGATGGTTAATACATCGAATAAAGAACTTACAAGATGAGTATTAACGTTATAGTCTGTGTACGCCGTCAAGGTGGAAATGTTTTAATGGCAAAAACGTTGATCTCCGTGCATTTGGATCAGACATTTACTAACTTGTTAAAACAATGCATTCAAAATGACAGTCGATGTTCTGAAATAAATAAAACTTCCGTATAAAAAAAATAGCAATATCTGATATTGGTAATATACAGAAAAATGTTACTGTGAAACCAGGTACAGGAGTTTTGGTTTGTGATGAATTTAATATGAAGTGCGTTACCGGTACTTTCACTGTGTTGCAACACGGCCTCCCCAAATGTGAGCACTAACCCTGGACTTGCTGCAGTTTAGCAGCTCATCGGCCGTTTAGCCCCGCAACGTATAACCACGACCAAGAGAGCTGCATGAACTTCAGCAAACACTGGACGTATATTTGGAATGTTAGAAGATAATATTTGTACCCAGTCAACGCTAGTAGCTAGTAGAAATGCAGTTCAAGTGAGGTGATTTTACACACAAAACAATTGAACCGTCTCATGATGGCAAAAAATTGCTTAGTTCTCAGATTCTGTATAATGATGTCATTCGTTTATTTGAAAGCATGGAAGCGGGTTGGACAAAAACAACATTGAAATTAGGCATAAAACAAACTTCAATTTGTGTATAACGTTTAGAACGAATTAGCCAAGACATTTTTTGGTATTGGATCCTCCATCAAATTATTCATCTAAAAATAAGCAACTGATGTTGGCCATTGAACAGTTGCAAAAATACAAGGAGTATAATAAAAGACAACCTGTTGAATAACAACTACATACAAACCCTCAAAAAACAGATTAGTTTAGTTAGACCATTGTACAACAAATGCCACTACAACGGGCAGGATGCATGACATGGGGTCAGAGTTTCATGAAAAAAACATTTAAAAAATATCAGCTTGTTGTCAACACACTAAGTTATGAGGCTGTGGACTGAATGTACCTAAATGTACTCAAATATTTAGTTTTCAAATAAATACATAAACACTGTGGTGTTTTTTTTTATCTAAATATGCACTTCATATATGATAAACACAAGTTTCTGCTTCTGCAACTTTTATGTACAAAATGAAGAAGAAGAAAAAATCACACTTCGCTTCCAAATTTTAGGCAAAAAAAAAATTGGCTCGCCGCTTCAAGGTTTTTTACAAGAAAAATCCGATGAACAAGATTTTTTTTGGTCTGGCCTAAAGGACAGTTAAACGTTTGAAACGAAGGTGGTGAAACGATACGAGCATAATGTGCCAAGAAACAGACGATTTTATTTGAACATATTCACAGAATGCTTGCACCCAGTGGTCATGAGTGTTCATGTCATGTGTCGTTTATTTATAGCACGCGTGTTTGCAAACACTACGGTACACATAAACGAAATGAATGTGATTTCACCGCTAATGGCGCTATAACCACTCGAGTAAACTTTTACAATACGGGTGGCTTTATTAGTGCTATTGTCCCGAAGACAAGTATTGCCAGTTATATTGAGCAGTTTGGTTAGTAATTCTCACGAAAATACAATACTCATGGTTGTCAATGTTTTCATTGGTTGAACATTATTGCATCCAAGTCACATACCCAGTAACAGTTGCTTACTGTTCTTAGTCATGTCGTAATGGACTCAGCATGGACGTACTACACCTATGGTATCAGTAATGTTTCATTTCCCAGACACCCTTGCGCGCAAGATGTGTTTGACCACTTTTCGGTGGGTATATCTTTACGAACTGGTTTGAACAGCTCTTGATATCGCCGTCACCTTAGGTTTGTTGTCTGATTGATTGGAAACTACAAATTGGTAAGGGTCGTTGTTTTTTCATAGATCTACCAGAAAAGTGAATTATACATTCATGACTTCCGCGGTTTTGCGAACAATGTAAAATGACCTTTTTGTGAACCCGGCCATTTTTTGATTCATTTTCACACAGTCAAAACGTCATTAATTATGCCGGTCGAAATATTTAAGTTCGTGTTCAAACATTAAATGTAGGCAAGACGAAAATTTGGGTAATCCTAACGGCTGAGTTTATTTTCTGATGTGAACTTGAAACTACCTATTACAGTGTCTCACTTAATAGATTGCACCTTGATATATTACCTATGACCTTTAGATCTATCCAGTGATAATCTATAGTCATTGTTCATATCCTGCATTTGCTGGAGTTGGGGAGGTGGCTCTCCTGTACATAAAGTGTGCCCACGTTACTCTTCATAATTCTTATGTAGACCATCTGACGTAGCAGAGAAAAAGGAGAATAGACATTCCCTAACCGTCTTTCCTGGCAGCCAAGTAATGAGATATTTTTCCCGTTCGAAATTGTTTTTGAAGTTCCAGTAGGTTCTAAAATAATTTCTTACTTTATCACGGCTATTTAAAATTACTAGATTGCAACTGAAACATAATTGATTTAAATTCCAACAAAATTTGTTGATATTCGAGTCAAGGTCAATGGTCATTCTCTGCCTGTAGTTGTCATCAATACAAATACCAGGGGTCGGCATGTGTTTGTTATTTACATTATCGTCAACCGTGTCATTCAAATTACTAATACGAGAGTTAAAAATAAAGTATCCACCAGAAGATAATTTTGCTATATCGTTTCTCAATTCTAGAAACAAATCGAAAGCAGGGTTTTTCTAAATTAGGCGTTTTTCAGGAAGGATATACATGCAGCCAATAAAAAAGTGTTTTTGTGATGAAAATAATGATATGTCTAATTTGCGCCAAAATGAAGTATTTAGCATGGTCACTAATTTTTTGTTTATGTTTTCTTTTGTATAAATCAGCAGCACCTCTTTTTCGCTTTTCTTCAATCCCTGTTTATTTTGCATTGTTTGAATGGGTTATGTGAGTAACCGCAACATCATATATCCATGGAATAGTGGAAGTCATCTAATTTGCGAATAGCCTGACAAGTCCGCGTGAGATGCGCCCTCCGCGGTGCTAGGTCTGATGCTGTTTGGCCGGCGAGGGCGCCACTCACGCCTACGTGTCAGGCTAATCTGCGAATAACTTGTTTGATATACTATACACCAACTTTACAGCTCTTCTGTTGTTAATGTGAATAATGTCAACAGCGTTGAAATCACGTGTTGTTTACAATTCATCATATTTGGTCACATAGCCTTTTAGTATCTTCATTCGATGATGTTTTTGTTTATCTTCTTCTTGTTGCCGTGTTACTTCTGATACCATGACCAATACTCTCACTAAACGTTAGTCTTATTCATTCTTATAATATCGTTCAGTCAAGGCAATCGGCTGGGGTCGCGACTTTTAAATCGTTGGTACCAAGATGATAGACAACATTGTCTATTGTAGATAAGCTGATATTTGACATGAGCCTACAATCTTCTTTGAGGGTCTTATATGTTCTGCTGACGTACGGGGAAACATGCGATTGACATTTACGCGTTTTGTGATTGAGTCGCCGATAACCAATTTTTTGCGTAATTTTAAAGTAATCATATTTTTATTTCCAGTTGCTATGTGATCAATAGAGATCCAGATTTGGTTCAGGTGGAATAGAAATTGAGCTGGTAGAGGCGGATCTTTCCTTTTTGCATTTCATGTACCGAAACAATGCAGTGTATTTCTCATCTTGATATTCGGGACTTTTCAGTACATTGCAAACATTGCCATCCAAAAAAATAGCGTAAAAGTTGACATATAGGGGTCAATTGTTCTCAAAATGTCATTTCTGACAAGCATCAATGACCGTAATATTCACATTAATTCTTGCCCACTCTTATTCAAGTATCATACGTAAAACGTTAAAACAATTTACACGATGTTAAAACCATACATGTTACTAATTACGATTTTAATACACAGGCTGTGACTGGAGACAATACCGAGCGGCAGAATGGCGGCGAATGTTTTGGATGTAGCGCCCTCAATGCGGGTGTTGCTATGGGTACATGCAAGGTCAAGGTCTACTGCATTTGAGTTGGCAGTTGCATCGGAACCATCGATTACAGTTTTTCACGAACCTTTCGTTGCAGCATATTTCCACGGATCAGACCGAAAATGTAGTGAGGTATTTTCTAGTGGATCGCTTTTTCCTGGTTACACGTATCAAGAAGTAAAAGATCGACTGGAGGCAGCTACGTGTGCCGGGAATCGCGTCATCTTTGTGAAAGACGGGGCACTCGGATTAGGAGGCAGAAAAAAACTTTAAATATCTACCACATGGTTACACTCACACGTTTCTTATTCGTGACCCGATTGCATCCATCTTGTCTCTGTACAAGTGTATTATGAAGCGTTATCCTGAAGATGAAAAACAGGCCATAATCAAAATGACCATTGAAGTTGGCGATTTTAAATCACTATACGAACTATATAAGTATGTTACTGAAGAAATGAAGCAACCCGCAATAATCGTGGAATCCGACGACTTAATGATGTATCCAAGGGAAACAATGCAAAAATATTGCTTAGCAACTGGTATTCCATTTAGTGAGAACTTCTTACACTGGAAACCTGGCAATGTTGATCATTTTCCCGATTTCATGAAGGAACCAACGTTTGCCAATATATATTTTAAGACGGCTGTTGAAAGCACTTGTTTTCGGCCAACAACGCAATCATCCTTAGATTTGAGCGAGTTACCTGAAGAAATAAAGAGAGAAATTGACAATGTCAATATGCCTTTGTACAGAGAGATGGCTAGAAATAAATTATAATCATGTGCTAGTTATTAATTAACACAATGTCAGCATCTTTTATTTTATGTTTTTTGCCATATTACCTCAAACCCTGCAAATAGAAGTGCGCATGGAATCATGGGAAGAAACAGTGTGCATTGCCGTGTGATAACTGTCATAAAGGTGATTGACAGGTCATACTTGTTTTCAACTCTGGAAGGACAGTTGGAATCTACCAGGTGTGCTTGTGATTTACATAACAAAGGGTATAGAGCTTGAATGATCGTAAAGATAGAAGTTCACGAAGAAAATGCTATGACTGTTACAACATATTAATTTTGTTTATATTTATCCACAGATATATATATACTGTTAATGGACGTTCATTTTACAACAACGGACATTATAACGTCTATGTTGTTGGTGAGCATCGAGTGGAAACCACTCGGTATCGCTCATTGATAATAACAAAAGAGAAGTATTGCATGTCATTAATGTACGTGTCAGCATATAGAATCAAACGCTTAGTAACCTTATTAATTGATACATTGTTGGATTGCACGTATACAGTTGTTTTGTCTTATCAAAATCAGATTTAAAAAATCAAACAATGGAAATACAACAAACATTCACTCACGATATGTTGCAGTATAACTATTCTATTAAAAGTATATTCTGTCATTAATATAGATTAAAAAAACATCCATTCATTTAATTTGCAATGTAGCAAATTGCAAAGTTATCAAAAAAGTACTGTAAAATGACTAATTTTCACTGGGTTTAAATTTCGCTGATTTACCATTTCAGGCATATTCACGGTAATGTGTTCTATGCTAAATGTTACATATTCACTGGGGTTTTAATTTAGCGCATTTTCCAGTCAGCGAAATAAGCAAAATTAAACCCCTGTGAATAATGAACCCCTTTATAGTATGTACTCGTTCTGTTTCACACGGCAGACCACAATCGCTATATGGGTATGTGTAATGCTACATACAGTTGTTCGTGTGGTCATTCCGTTCCCAATACATTCCATATTTCTAGTGCAGCTTATTATGATGCAGTAACTTTATAAATGCTGTGCGATCGTCTCGATCAATCTGTTTACATTTAGCTGAACAGCGCACCCACAAAAAAGTGTTTGATCTGATCAGTTCCCTTCAAGTAGCGATGCACATATTAAAACGGTCAGCGACGTGGCTGGAAATGTTAGGGTTTTGGTGTACGAAACAATAAGACGACAAGAAACTGAATATGAACTCAGATTAAATTTATCTAATAGTGTTTATGCAGTTGCTTGTCAGATCTATTTGGATGCTGGTTATTTTGTGATAACTACCCGAATTAGGCCGAGTGGTGGGTTATCTCGTATGGCTACACCCGTTTTAATCTGAGCATACGTTTTGCATTGAAATATGTTCAGAATAAACATTGGTGTGATTGTTATCAGTTTTGAAACATTCGAGCCGGTAGACTTGGTGGCTGAAATGCAAAGTACTACCAACCACAGTCCCTCTATCGATAGAGGGACTGTGTACCAACACATATAATTACGTACAGCGAAATTACTATTACCGTGTTACACAGTTCCCGATGGATGGCAACTTGCACGTGAGTTCGCGTGAAAATTGTGGAAATGTTTTGGGAAAATCATTCGAGATTTCAAATGCACAGCGTAAATAATTTGCCAGAAGCTGATGTCATATTGTTCCACACGCAGCTAAATAAATAGTACAAAAAACTAGAGAGGCATATATTTGAAAGGAATTCAAACTAAGCTTTACATGGACAGACACACGTATAACTATTGCAGCCATACAATTGGGATATTACACAGGAAGAATATCACAATAAGTAGTGTAGCAGTATTTTTCCCATAAGGGCTCAAAAAGCACAAATCCAAATCTAAGAGTAAGAAACAGAGTTTTAGCACTTATACTGACACAGACATGACAGTACTTGAGTCACTCTCAAAATTGTCACTATCGAAATTCGCCAACAGTTTTCACTCTCGGGTCAGAATTCTACTGAAAAAGCATTGGTGGAAGTACCTGGCCAGTATCAAAAAGTCACGAGTGTCACTCAGAATTTGAGTCAGCTGCGACATGTCCCTGCATCAGCAAGGGTGTAGTGTTTCAGGTCACACACTTGATCGCTTATGATAGTCGAGCCCTTTAAAATGACAGAGAGAATTATAAATTGTGACAATGTTGGAACATTACTATCGTATTACTGGTGGTAAGTCTGATTGCAGAAGGAACTTTGAACCATTACATTCAGCACTGGTGATGAACCCAGAAGTGCATTTCTTTAGCAAGGGGGACATTAGGAGGCAGCGTGATTTTACATAAATTGTCAGAGACCAAAGTCAGGAAACTGGGTGATAGTACACATGTCTCTTTAGGGAGCTGTACTGGATATGGTGGCCACATTAGGGGTAATCTATTCTAATTTAACTAGTGTCACCATTGGCGGTCTGTTCATATGGGTGGCGAAAATAACCATGTCAGGGTTTGGCATCAAGTGTCGACAAGCCACAATTTTGAAGTCACGGTGTCAGTAATAACGTGTTACCGGGGTATAGATTCATTCATATGAGTGGTTCCCGTCCCCCTGTGGTGTCACACCTTTCATAGCAAATTGGTCAGTGATCACTAAGGAACCGTGAAACCTTCCACTAGTTGAACACAGCTACAAGATCACGTTTGCCAGAAAGCCCCTATTGACTACAACGCAGGTGTCAGTAGATCAGTGTGAGGACTTGATTTACTTTCTTTTTCTTTTGTTTGAAATTAATATTTCTGGGAATGTATTTCGCCATGTGTAAAGACCTAGTCATGTCAGTTTCAGAACGTGGTTTTAAGATCAGAGACCTGAACTTTCCTCGAGACATTCAACACAGCTCATACGGGAGACGTAAGACGGGGATATCAGATGAATCCATCAAACCCAGCTGTAATATTGGAGGACTATTTAGCCAAGTGTCCAATAATACCTTGAGACCCCGATGCAAGACTAACATCTAATTGGTGAAATGCGAACAATAGAATAACACAAGGAATATATATATATATATATATATATATATATATATATATATATATATATATATATATATATATATATATATATATATATAACCATGAGTTGGTGAATATCGCACACAACCCGATTAAATGGACACGTGTAAATGTATTGCTTGAGGCTACTGATGTTACCAGCGAGCTAGTGCATACAATACGCATTATGACTGAACTGCAACCTGTATGTAGGCCACTGATTCAGAGGCCGGATGTCACAGTGAAGGTGGTGGTGTCTGTATATAAACTCATGATATTACATATTACAACAACAACAATTTATTGACACAACACCATATATGGTCCATGCAGCAATATGGTCACTGAACAGAACTATAACTATCAACTACTTTCAAAATAGAATATACATATTTGGCTAAAAGTATAATAGAATAAGTGTCTAAAGCACTTAATAAATATATGAAATTACATTCTTCATTAAGTTTTTTCAAACTCTGGAAAGCTAATTTTATCAAATAAATGTACTCTATACGAAACAATATTGGCATTAGTGTAATGCATTGTGGAATGTTTTTGTAGCGACCTTGTTCTATTGGTAAACTGTGACTTGATATCCTTAATTTTGTTATTGCTGATCGAATTTTATAGTTTACAACAAATTTAAGATAGTTTTCAGATTTGTAATTCTTTCTAACCTGTTTATATGTTTTCAGTTTATTACTAATATTTTGATTGTTGTCTTTATTTAACTGTGCCTTCCATTTTTTAATATAAATAACTTGTAATTTTGTTTTGATTTCCTTTTTTAATCTTTTTGGCTTATTATCCTTAGCTTCCAAGAGTTTGTTACACTGAAGTATTTCCGACCATTCTTTAATAAACGTTAAGAAAGTTTTTTGCCCCATTAAATCTCGTCCCACCCCGAATTATGCTGAAAACCTTTGTGTACTTTTCACGTAAATCCACCTCTATGTATGTCAGCAAAATTTGCCCCTCAAATGCAGGAAATAGCGTTTCAGAGAGTCTAGATTTCAAAATATGGATGTTGAGCAGATCTCGCCCTATGCAAAATGTCGTGCCGCCGCTTCTGCAACCTGTCAAGTAACCATGGTGTTTTATTGAAGACTAGGCTCGAATCAAAATGCAGGATTTGACGCACCCTCACTATCACACAATCGAGACTATCACCAATCGATAGTATGTTTTTTAAACAATCATCAGCTTGAGAACCGCACCAAAAATGATCAACGAGAAAAAAAATTACTTGGCTGAATGTCGTCACTGTAGTAGAATTTCCCTCGGAAAGTGGAACAGCTAAAAAGTCAGGAAATGGCCGTCTACTACTATTAGTAAATGGACTTCTTTGTATTAACTGTTGCTGTCCATTTTCCCTACATCCTACGTGCATGGAAAAAAACATGTACTAGTACATCATGATGTATTTGTACATTTCTCTAACAAAGACTGTGGGCGTGTCCGATACAAACGACATTTTCACTTTACGGGAGTATCGAACAGTTCCATCAGAAATACCTACAATATTTTCTACAAGCGTTGTATACGTCGCACCGGAAGTCCATATCAAACACGATGTGCTGCGAGGACTGCGATTTTATACGTTAAGTGCCAAGAACCGTAGTTGTATGTTGAATTTGTCATTTGTTTACCATTGAACTTCAAAATTAATTAGTTATCATACCTGTAATGTATATTTCACCTTGGAAATGAAATGTGCATTTGTATAAATCTTTCACAGATTGATGTAACTTTATTTTCAAGGATGGCTGATGTTACAGACTGTTTCTCCATATATGGATTTCAACTGCAATTTAAAATCAGTGTTGTCTGTTTTCACGTTGTCTATATGATAAAGCGAGAAGCCAATACGTATCATGTCACCATGGTGACCGTGAAAATATACAATAGTTGTATTCGATTTGCTCTTTACGAATGAATGTGTGTGTGTATTTTCAAATAGATGTAGAGTATTTAATGGATATTTCAGTTTATAAAGTTAATAACCTATTAACTGTAAAGTAACTAAATCAATATTTTCGCGTTTTTATAAATTCCAGCTTCCAATGTGTGGTATAGTTACCCACGTTTTATATTGTAATCCATTTACGGTGCAAGCATGTTTAGGTCTATAAAACAAAATTTTATAAAACATAAATACGATATTAATATTATTGAATGGTCAGTTCAGCTGCGTGTGTAATAACTTCTTACTCGCCGAGGAATATAATAAAAATCACGTTAGCGACGAAAGAAAAAATCGTTATAACGAGAAAAATAAACTCGCTATAGCAAGGGAAAACCCCGTTATAATAAGAAAATCTCGTTGTAACGAGAAAATAAAATCTTCAGAACAATTTTTTGGTTATTTTTGTTTTATTTTCTGGGTATGTCACGAATGCGCTTGCTTACTTGGGTCAGGCCTCGGCCTGTCGACGACACGGTCAAACTAAAATAATAATATTCCAGTGCGCCCTCTTTCGGCTGAAGATGTGAATGTCAAAGGTCAGTATTATTACACACTACGTTCATACAGACTGATTATGAAACAACTATTTTGTGTGTAAGTTCTGCTGGACTACGTTTAAATTAGTCACTTAAGATAATGGATGACGACATCGATGACTTATTGGACGAAGTTGAAACGAAGTTTTGTGCGAATTCGCCTCGAAAAAGTAACAAGGATACGAGAAATACGACCTCGAATACGAGAAAACGGAGCGGGTAAGTGCTATGTATGAAACCAATAGTGTGCATTACGTGTTATTGGCCGAGCGTTCCTGAACTACAGCACGCCTCATTGCCTAAAATGAAAATAGTAATTCGTATTTGTAAGGGATCTGCTAATTCAGGCTAGTGGTCGGTGTTTATAAGCTGAATGAGCAGGTCAACGTTTACTAACCGCCCATCATTCAAAGGACCGTACGACACAATACACGGTCGATGTTGATATGTGCGGTTTGTTTTTAATGCATCGGTATTGTAGTAACAGTTACTAGGGTCAATTATGAATTTACTCTCCTCAATAACCAATCATTCTTACGAAAACTGCGCACATTTCGACGTAATTATTCAGATTTTAACATGTCAATTGTTGTATTGAGGTGTTTTTTTTCATTTGTCACTCTGCGACAATGGAAGTGGTCAGCAAACAATTGTATTATTAGTCGTGCCGTTCGTATTGTGATTATTTTCTTTTCATTTGGCAGGGTTTAGTGATATGAATGTTGACCTAATACAAACTAATGTGTACATACCTTTCCATTTATAGTCTATTTAATATGAAAAAAACAGTATGTGCAGTCCCTGTGCTAGAAGAATGAGGGGGCTGTTTCCCCTAGTGTGGAGTCTTTGTTTTTGTTGAACTGTTATTTGATTCATTTCGAGGGACTGTGTTTTATCTTGTGTTGAGAGACAAGATTATAGATTACTGGTAATGCGCTAGCATGAGATGATAATATGGAACAGAGATTGTGTTAACCCCTTAATCTGCTTGTCAGACCCTTAATATTAGACTGAGGATCTCTGTTTTGGGACAAGAAGGGGTCTCATTTGTAATAGAGATACACAGAATATATTGTCAATTTCTGTGAATCTCCTCGCCAAGATTTGCTACACCAAAATGCTAATGCGATCCCTGAAATGAAACTTTAATAATCTGACAATATTTATCAATCAACAACACAACACAAGACAACACACCACTGACTAATAATAGTACAGCAAAGTGGCTTCAGCGGTTACATTCTCAATGAAGTGAAGAATATTATGATTTTTATCTGAAATGTTTAATAAAAAACATAAATTTATACATGATATATTTTCTTATAAACAGTTTTCATTGTGGAGATTCAATATGCAGAAATGTAATTTTTCAGGTCACCTTTAATCACCTTTAATAGCCATGTTGATAACTGTAAATTTTCTGTATTTCTGTATTATTATAAATGATTAGTGATATTTCTTTACTATGTCAATAATTTCTTTGTGTTGTCTATACTACCGTATTTGTTCAATTATAAGCGTGTACACTTATGTAAATGACAGAGGCATGTTTATCAAAAAATGTAATGTTTGAATTTAATAATAACTAATACTATTTGACTGATGTGCAATTCTGTTGAAGATGTGCTTCTAATAGACAAAATATGGTATTGACTTTTATTCATTATTATGGTAATGAAGCAGTGTACTAATATTTTGTATGTGCATACTGTGTAATAATCATTATCACAAAATACGACAATAACTCAAGATAATAGTGGTTTTATATAATACTGTAGAATACTTTATTTTCGCTTGGAATTTATATTCGCTATTTTCGCTGAAGGGATGATTCCGTGAAAATAAAATCCAGCGAATATAATTTTTTCCCTATATTTCACATTATACTCATGAAAAATCAGTGAAAATAAATTCCAAGCAAAACGCCCAAAAAGCCTTTTCAGTGAAAATTAATTCCAGCGAAAATAAAGTATTCCACAGTACTACATTATGTTCACCAGCACTACTTTAAAGCGAGAGGGTCGTCACCTGCGCATGGAATTGAGTCCCAAGCGACGATAACAACACACGCTAAAAACGCAAAGGCTCATGGGTATGCGCTTGTTTGTAAACAATGACACGCTATGGCCATCTGATGTATGCGCAGGTTACGACTCTCTCGCTTTAAGTAATTTTAATATTTCTGATAGTTTCAGATGACAGTAGACTGTCGTCGTACCTTATATTAATCTGTTATTATTATTAAATATTGTGTATAAACGTAATAGGTGTGAATAAATTGTAAACGTCGGAACAGGAAGTATGGAGTGCTGTTAAAAGTCCCTCGCGTGAAATGCGCATTTCCCATCATCCCATCAAACGCCTTTACTGTTTGAATGTCTAGGATACAAAATTACATTAGGCCCGAGGACTGCCGTCAGTCTAAGATGTCAGCTGAAATACATGATATAAAGCTCCATATATTTAAGACATCTTAAAATCAACTACTATGTCGCGAATATGTGCTAGAAAATTACAATCACTGCAATAGATTTTAGTCCTCTAAAAGCTGGGAAATCGATACATGGGATAAACATGATATCAAATTCCTGACCCTACAATAACAGAGTGTTGTAATTTAAATGAAGGAAAATTACTACAGTAAACTCATTTAATAAATCTAATATTGTGAGGTCACTCATGAGATATCCTCTGTTTATCTCATCACTCCTTACTTAAAGTATCACAGTGCATCACTTTTTTTGTGAAGGTATAAAATTCGACAACCTGCAAACCATGAATTGCAGCACATTTGGAACTTTACTTCATCCCTGTCTGCCCACATTTGTCTATCCATTCCGTATAATTGCAGAGGTGAATCAAAACGTCAATTCATAATTTGAGAACTTTCTAATTTTAGGTTTCCAGTGAACAATTAAGTAATTGCATTCCTTGTTTTCATCAGTAGTTCTGAAGTGCAGTACAGTATTGAGATCAGTGTGTTATTCCAATATATACACTAACACATACTGAGTAATGTATGGCAGGGAACGAAAGCATGTTGTTGACTCCTAGCAAATAGCCATATAATTAACTACCACGCAAAAAAAAAAAAATAGCCTTTCCAAAAAATTGCATTGGTTTATCTTGGTTGAGAGTTATTTTGCTTCCTTGCAACCATGATGAACATATCTAATTTTCAACAAGTTCATAACTCCATATTTTCTCAACCAAATTGTCAGTGAAATTTTGTGTGTAATTAGTGTCTTTAATTTTTTTAGCTCTGCTGTCGACGAAGTCGAGCGGACTTCTCCTTGAAAACTGCTAGTCTGATTGCTTTGATATTGTATATGCAGGTACATCAGGTGGACCTCTGTCAGATTTGTTGATTTTGTGACGACATCTTCAATTCTCTAATTTTGATGAATATTTTTTTTTTGGTGAAAAAATTATATTTTTAACTTCTCCTTGAAAATTGCTTGTCCAATTGCTTTGATATTGTATATGTAGGTTTATCAGGTGGACCTCTGTCAGATTTGGTAATTTCATGACGATATCTTCAAATCTCTAATTTTAGTGAATATTTTTGTCATGTTTAGTAAAAAAATTTCAACTTGTTCT
Organism: Saccoglossus kowalevskii; assembly: GCF_978046115.1. NCBI lineage: Eukaryota > Metazoa > Hemichordata > Enteropneusta > Harrimaniidae > Saccoglossus > Saccoglossus kowalevskii. The sequence goes on from NC_140646.1 coordinate 17,597,050, forward strand.
TGAAAACCTCTAACCTGATTGCTTTATTTGTAGGTACCTTGGGTGGACCTCTGTATGATTTGTTCACTTTCTGTCAACATCTTTAATTCTCTATTTTTAGCAAATATTTTCATCATTTTTCATCAAAAACATAATAGTAGTCCAAATTCTTTGATACACATGGAGCTTGGGGAGACCTCTATTAGATTTGTTCATTTCGTAAAGATATCTTCAATTCTCTACTTTTAGTGAAATATTCTCTGCAACAAAATCAAGAAAGTTGGTGTCTTGCGATATTAAAGCAACTAGCATTAAGTTTAAATTGCTTCTTAGTCATTGCTTTCAGAGCATGCATCACAAACAGCGGAGCTATATCAGCCGACAGGCTGCTAGTTTATACCTTTAGTGATAATATAACGAAAACGAAAAAAGTCAGGAGAACAGCAGTTACTTCAATGTCCAGAAATGTCTGGCACAAAAATATAATGTAAAATATGTATATATGATATAAATTCTAATAATATTGTTAAAATATTTTTAAAAAAGGACATATAATTTATTCAGTTTTCAGTGTGATAATAGTTTTCAATTACTGTATGTACAGTGGAAGGTCCTCTCCCATAAGGCATTGCATATATGTGCAGTAACAGTAGCTTTATGGGTAGTGCAAAATAGGAATTCAGCTGAAACAGCCTTAATGTTGATATTTATTCTAACTGTATTTATAGAATTGTATAGAACAGAGAAAAATACACACACTATATCAGTGTTCCTTCTCCCTGTGTAAACTTGGCACCGAGAAATTTTGTGTTCTCATTTCAGATGGTTTATTTGAATAAAAAGTTTCAGAATTTTACTTTGGGCCTCTACTGTGAAAACTTCACAAGGTTATATCTGAGCATCTATACAATAGGCTCAGGTTTGTGTGCCACACACGTACCATCTCTGTTTTGGTCCATTTTCTCTGAAAAATCATCTTTTTTCAGCTGGAAATCCATGTTTCTCTACTGTCTTTAATAGTTCTCCTAGCTACCCTTGTTTGTACCCAGCCACACTCAATCCGCTATATTTAAAAAAAAGCTGTTGCAAATTTGCCTATGACTTTTTCAATATTATATGGTGTTCTTTTGAGTTTTTATAGTTTTGTCCTACCCTCACCCATTGCTAGGTAGGTTATACTTGTACAAATAGAATTACATTGCGTCTGACGGTAATTCAGGAATCAGGAATTAATGTGGAAAATAATGAAATGGTATTCAGCATTAAAAATACACGGTTCTGCTGAAATCGGAATGAAAATATGTATGCATCACAGAGAAGTAAACGATCCATGTACAGTGAATACATCCTCTAAAAAATCCAAATGTTCATGCTGGGAATGAGGCTTTGAACTTCAGCGTGAAATTAAGTGCTCTGTAAATGATACTTTAATGGCTTATATTAACATGTCAAGTAATTTCATTTTGCCAATTATTAATCTTGCTACCTTAATAGATTAAAAAAAAAATTCCAATCTGTGTTGTTGACATTGCCAGTAGTAATTTAACATGAATGGATACTTTGTGTGTTCAATCCCAATCCAATCTGTATTAATTTTGGGCTCCATACATGAGGACGACCGTATTTTGAAGACACCAATTTCCAGAACAAAATTTCTAAAAATGCCCTGAACTGATCGAAATTGTGAAGAAAGTACTGAAGGGTATCAAGCCATGGGAGCATTGAAGAAATTGCTCCTGTTGTTTTAGTTGTGTTACCCACAATGCACTAGTTGCTCATTTCTATATACTAAGTATTTTTTTTTTATTAATATATATATGTATAGCTCCCCGTTAAAGATTTAAAATTACAAATACAATTTCTATGTCTCTATGAACTCTTTGAAGAGATCTCCAACTCTGCAGAATTAATTTCATTTTTTCATGAGAATACAAAAACTATCCAGTATATCAGTTAAACATGACTGCATCAAAGGTTTGTTTTTTTAGGGTTTTTGTCAGAATTTTAACAAAATTCACCATAAAACCATAATTTTTATGACAATATGTGACAATAATATATATGGTAATTATAATATGCAAATTACAAACCTCTTTATGGCTTAAGAAAGAAGAATATTGCGACAATTTAGAAACTTCCCCAGTCAGATTGCTATGTAGACTTGGTTGAAATGTGGTCTGTGGTTGCAAACCATCTATGTTTAGAAATATTAGCCAGAATTTCTGTATTTTAATTCCAGAAGTTGTATATGATGCTGTTTATACATGTAATGCTTCAAGTGGTGTCACAGTCAATTCGTCCTAATTCACATTCATCCAATTGCCTTTGTTCTGCCTTCAAATTACGATCTTGTGCAGGGTGATGTCGATTTCTATGTTGGTGAAAGGAGTTGTCAATTTCTATGTACCTATGTGTGCTAGGCCTGTCGTGATATTGTTTTTACAAACTAGAAAGATTAATGTCGTCTACATGTGTGACTTCCTAATATATATTGGTAACAAGGCAATAAAGCTTGATGCATATATCCCCGGTACAATGCAATCGGAGAGCGCAACATGTCCTTACAACAATATTTACTGTATTCAAACAACTTTTATCATTTTATGGCACATTAATTAATTATACTACATGTATAATTATGAAATATGAATAACTTGATTTTTTTCACGATTGATTGATTAATTAACATAAAGTGTGACACAACGAACAATTTTGGGGCACTCTGTCATATTGCATGATGAGTGTGTGACCACGATTAGATACAGTTTGCACATATTGGACAAGTATCAAGCTAATATATCAGACAAATCGACATTGGGATGAATAAACTTATTTGGGTTTTGGAGGTCACAGGGCAAATCTACAGGGAAGCAAAAGGAAAGATATTTAGCATACATTCAGGTTTCTCTTATTAGTTTCAGCTGCACACCATCCTCTACATCGCAATGTCGTAGATAGAGGGTTGTCTGAGCCATGTATGTGACAACGTGACATACCTAATAGGTTTATTTGTATCATTGTAGATTCCGAGCATTGAGTTGCTTTGGGTATGTTACGTCATGATAGTGCACTATGGTATGATAGTGGAATTTTAGAGTAAGTAATTTTAGAGTAAGACGAATAAATCTCATTGAATTGTTGTTTCTGGTCCTGCGTCATGCTACTGGTCTGCACTTTTAGTTGGCAGTCGTGGCAATCGTACTAGTTTGCCATGACTGTGACAGTCACATTACGTCGTGTTTGATTGTATTGATTGTATGTTGTGCAGTTTGAGCCACTGTACATACCTGACATGACATGAGTTTTTAATTTGTTTTTTCCAAATATGGGAAAGCAGATTCAAATCTGATTGGTCAATCACTCGAATGCAATTAGATGTAATGATTATCTGTATTCTTTGCTCTACCGTAAACCTTTCGAAAGATCTTTCTACGGTCTATGGCTGCACTCATTTCTTGTTCTGTGTAATCCCCCACAACTACTTATTAGGCATTAAAGATGCATTCTGAGACCATTTCTATAGCTTCATTAGGGCATGTACGTTCTGTTAAGAAATAATGATTTGCTTGGATTTAATCTTGTTCTAAATTATTGCAGCCTACAATATCTTTATTTGCTCCAAAACGTATCTGCACTCATTCAAACTGTGTCACCAAATTTGATGCATTCAAGATATTTGAATAATCACACTTTTCTACATCGGACGTAGAAGCGTTATCAAAATATATTCAATAAATAGTCAGTTTTTCTAACCCTTAGCGGAATTATTGACCTCAGCGCAAAGCGACGACTGTAGGGCTTTACGTATGGACCTCCATTTTGCTAACTATTGGTTTATTAGCCGCCATGCTTTGTAATTTACCTGAGAAAAACACTATAGCTTTAGAAATCATCTCAGAATGCAAATTTAATGTTACAATTCATGTTATTTATTACTTTTAATCCATTAGGATAGAAAAGGAGAGAAACCTATATATAAATAAAGTAATGCATAAAATATCCATAGATTTCCAAAACATCAACGTGGGTATTGATAAGCAGTGCATTTCATCAGTCTAATAATAGATACATTGATGGATTCGATGAACGTGTCTATGCTCATAAATAATGAAATATTCTTATCAGCGGCAATTGCAACACTCTCTAAATTAAAATATTTTGTGGTTAATTTGTTTGTTCCTTAAAAATTGATTTTGATTTTGATTTTTTATTATGACTACAATTAATACACTTCAATAAAACTGTTTTTATTTAGAGGTTTCAGTTAGATTTACTCTGTATTTCACCGCGAAGATCATATAAACACAGATTTTGAAATAAAAAATGTACCATTTCCTCTCATAACCATTATTTTCCCAGTAGCAAATTTTGTAATCAGATGTAGTAGAATTACAGTTGCCATGACACCAAACTCTATACTGGTAGTATTGCAAAACAGATTTTTCGCGTAAATCAGAAAATTGCAAAAGATAAGCAGTGATGACTTTGACTTCCAGGGATCGAAATACCCTGGTGCACACTGCACTATGCACATAGATTATTAGCTAGTGCAAGTAAACTCAAAATATAATGTGCACGCTGTGCATGTATAAACAACATTTTCTCATTATATTCACTAAGCCTAAATTAACTTCAACCAACATTGTGAAACAACTAAAAAAAACAAATAATTTTTTCGTGATCGCATCAATCGTGAACCCGTAAATTTTATTTAAGCTTTAAAAGTAGTGCATTTCACAACAAGTTTGTGCAGGTAAATTTCAAATTCAACATGCACACTATGCATGCAGGGAAAAAATTCTATTTCTATCCCTGACTTCTGTCCACTTTGTCGTTGATACATTGATCACCACTTATAAACACCCCCATTAAATGTATAATTGATAAACTTGAACTTGAATTAATGCAGATGATGGGCTGAGTTGTTGCAGTGATAAAGATTAATATATGTGTATTAATTCCCTTGATGCCTTGTCAAAACATAATTCAGTTTTATGGCCATCACACTGTCACATCATTTGTTTACATGTGTCTTATACAGCTCACAAAATCAAGCCAGGGAGCTCTGTGGAGAAAAAAAAACCTTTTGTCAGAAAAATTGATGCTTGAGTGTTTCGTATATGAAGGCAACCTACACTTGGCAAAAAAACAAAACATTGTACATAAATTATGTATTTTCAGTCACGTTTTCAATAAATTTGCCTTTTTAACACATGTGGCATGAGTGATTTCTGAAATCTTAGTGACAAGTTGATTTATGCAAAGGCTAACAACTGTCATGGCATTGTACCTTGCTTAACCATTTCAGTGCCAAACTCAACTTCTGTCACAATTCAAACATTTTCACCCCACATAATTTTTTTCATAATTTTTCTAAAATTGTTATCACAACCTGTAGCTAATAGGAAATTATGTTTATTTGGTTCAAAATTATCAAAATATGTTTTAAAAAAATGGGAAAATGTTGCTCCAAAACTTTGCTGAGAAAAATGATGGCACTCAAAGGGTGTCTGCATTTACAGTACAATACTTGAAGAGATTATTAATATAAAAACTAACAATTTCAGTAAATTAAAAAAAAATTTTTTTTTTCAAATTTTTGTCTTTAAACTGTGATAGGATAATGGTTTACATACAGTATTGTCAGCATCTGCTTTACGTCATTGCTCTGGACATTCTTCCGTTTCACACTGAAGTAAAAACACTTTGTGTCATCATAATTTGTTAGCATAGCTGAACTCAATAAAATATTAAGCTGATATTTAACTTTAATAATCATAATTTTGAACCCAAAACAAAATGTGACATTATTTCTAAATTTTGATAAAAAAAATTGAAATTTTTTGCAAAATTTCATGTGGAAAGGAGCAGATTATAAACGGAACTATTTCGTGGATGGTGCCTGAAGTTGATTATGCTGTTCAAACGGTTTAAGTAATAAAAATACTTTTGTAAGTCTACTTGGCTACCTGTTTTAAAAGCTGGTACACGTATATAGTCCCATATAGTAATATTTGGTGGTCCATTGGGTACTAATAGAGCCATGCAAAAAGTGTAAATACCGATATATATAAATAAATGTCATATTGCTCAATTTCATTAAAACTGACGAGCCTTTGTTCGAGGTCAAACTGGTTTATGTAAAACTAAGTGTCCTTTTTTTTATGGTCAAGCCAAATTTAGCTTCTAGTTTTTGAAAATGGTAATCATGGGATAAGAGTTAATTGCAATTCAGCATGCATTAGGTTATACTACTAATGTCGAGCACTGAACTACGAACTGAAAATAGATTTCAGTGAGTAGTTTATAAGACATTAGTGGAGCAAACAATATAATGTTAGTTCGCTGTCGTGCACTGTTTTAAACAAATTTGATTTATCGTTAATGATATATGCTAAAAAAAATGTAAGAATATTTGTTTTGGAGTCTCAATTACTTATACGTACTCAATCACCGTTTCACTTAATGGGGAATATGCAAGTATGTATCAAATGATGGCGTTGATAGGAGTCCAGTAGTGTCCAATCATAATAGAATATTGTACGGACAGCAAAGCACTGCTAATAGGATAACAATAATTTCCATTTAGTATTATTAATGTGGCAAATTAGTTTTATTACACCTCGGTTATGACTATAAATAGAATTCTGTTATTGTTACCATAGCAACCAGGCCCAGAAAAGAAGTACACAAAAATAGTAGTTTGAAAAAACCTGCATAAGGTTGAGTGCAAAACCAGCTCGCTCTTGAGAGATATACCACATATTTTTGTGGGCAAGACATTTGGGCACTCTCATCGCCTGGAAACCATCACGGTAAAAAGAAAAGCTGAAATCTCTCAGAAAACTTTACTTTCGGTTAGTTGTTGAGACTCCCCTGAACATTAAATCGAGATTACTACATGTGCAACATATATAAATTTTGTTGAGTTTGTGTTCTGTTGTTTTCTTGACCGGCGTTCCACAGCAACTCGTGTGTAGTACATAGAACAGTGTATATTGTTAGGTGGTGTTCATCCAAGTAATATAGAACGTTCTGTAATATAGCTCTGACCCCGAGAATAGTATTTGTTTAATGTTCACACCAAAAAAGTACAAAATAAAAACCACGAGGCAGTTAAATTTCTCGTGTCGTGCGAGACCACTGTGTCCCTCCCAAACAATTAATATATGTACTGCAAATAAAAAAATTTGCTTCACACATAGCAAAACAATTAAAATTTAGTAATATTTAGTTAATTATGTATATCAATTTTGGGTCCTAGAAACATTGAATTTCTTTGAATTGGTCCAATGTGTAATTTTTCCAGATGAAAAATCTTTCTGAAATCTTTCAACCTAATGAATGGAGGGTAGTACTTGTAGATAATCTGTCCAAATGCTGAATGACAAGAATGTTACATCTGTTTGTTGTTTTTGTTGGATTAAGTGGCAGAGTTCATTGACCTCAAACATTGCTCATATATGTGGTATTGATGAACCAATGAGAAATTTATGCCGCATTTCAGTCGAGTACATGCTCTGTTTTGTCTAATGACAATTAAGTATAAGTGCAAGACTTGTTCCATTATTGGACGTCTATAGTAATGATTACTGATTGTATTTCTTCCAAGAATATTCCAAGGACTTTACATTTAAACTACCTATCCCAGTTGTTACTGATATGCATGCACAAACAAATTAAGGTACAATTTCATGAAAATCTTCTGATTTTTTTCTTCTATTTTTGTGAATGGATTTATTATTGCTGTACAAGGTCACATGTAAAGTAAAATAAAAACAAAATTTCTTAATTCCTTTTAAACTTGTGATAATGAAATAATGAATCTAGAACAAGATTTTGAAAGAATAAAAAATTGACGTGGATACAGACAGTCAGCAGTGTAATTTGCCGTATGCTAATACATGCGCAATAGAACTTGTTTTCACGCGAAAAACACCTGTGCTTCCACTTCAATCCCAATGTTAAATTGGGTTTTAAAATGAGGTTAATCTACCACATAACCTCTGTCGATGTACAATTGTTTATTGGGACTTTTTACAACTATAGTGTATGTAACACTCTCTGCAACTAACAATACTACGCATGACCTAGGTGACCTGTTCCTACTTGTTGATTGTAAGGGGTACGTGCAATTCAGAACGCAGAAATAAAACATGACAAATTGTTATAATCATTGTATTCATTTTTTTGTATAATTCCACAAAAATATTATAATATTCACAAAAGAATCGCCTAATTTATATGTAAATTAGGCATCCAACTAGTGCCCATATTTATTACCCAAAGTCTTTCCATCTGACTATCACCTCAATGTATATATACCTAGAGAAGAGCGTGTACCCGTATTTAAGTGCACCCTTTTTGGTAATTTGATATTCGGCCATTTTGTATTATATCGCCAAATGTTAGAACAAATCTGATTGGATGCTTGTTTTATTAGCACTTCTAATCAAATTTATGTATGTTTAATTGTTTTCTGTTTAATTTATTCATTTACTAAACATACAATAATGTGGTTTCCATAAATGTTCCCTGATATTCTAATGCTTGTCTTTAAAAAAAAAAAATGTGCTGTCAGATTTGTTTTTGATCAATTATGTTTACAGTAAAGTGTTCCCAATTTGGCAAAAATTCTGGATAATACAATCAGTTTCATTCAAGTCCTATTGAAATGTTATCATGTTTGGCCAAATAAAATTTTAGGGTAGGCAATTAATTTTAAGGTAGGGTAGAGTTTTTAGAACCATGTTGTATGAGAGTCAACTACACGGAGATTTGAATGCATTTATGGGTAATTCTTTTTATCGTACATGAATGGAGGGCACTATCAAAACTAGAAAGTCCCCCATTGAATCATGGGATATACTATTGTCTATGATGTTTACGGTGTCCTATTGTTATCTTAATCTGTGAATTTGTATATGAGTTTCAACAAAGATGTGCTGAAGAAATCAAGTGCTACCATATCTACTTGGATTTGGAATATCCAATTTTAACCTTATGAACAGCATAGTTTTTCCCACAAAAATTTTTGTGCAACATTTCATCACTTTTTCCTATTGTTTCCTTTTTAATTTTGGACCAAATAAACATTATAACATGCAGCAAGGTCTTATACATGTATCTAGCACTGGAAGACCTGTGATCCTGCCCTGAAACTGAATAAACTGGCCGTGTCCTCAACTCACAAAATCATGATTTTTTAGGTGTAGGGGCACCCCACTCGGAAAAGAGTGCAAATGACGATTTTAATTCACCATGTGACAGATTGAGGGGGAATATTGCGTCTTTGAGGGAAAATAAAATTACTAATTAAAATTAGTTGCGTCGTCATTGATTTTTAACAATGAAGATAATTTACGATAATTAAAATACCGGGGGTAAATGTAATTGAATCAAGATCACATGATTGTGGCTTGTTGTCTATTTCATAAATGCAGAGATTCATATTCTTACATGTATGCTCCGTTATCTGTCACCAGATATGCTAATTTTCCGCTGATTTGCCCTCTTATATCTGGCTACCAAATACCGGAGCGTATTTTTTTTAATCTCTAATAATTTCCCATTGTCTAACTTGTGAAAAGTGACATAAGTTTGAACATAATAATTCATTTTTCAGAACGAAGAAATCATCTGGCTTCGATGAAGACCTCGATGCTATGATAGATGATATATGCGACGTACCAGAACCATTAGAAAAAATAGAAATAAAACGAGAAAGATCAACATCTCTCAATTCAAATCAACAAATGAAATGTTTTCCTGTGTATATTGGAGGCAGCAAAATACCACAAGGACTAGGCACCACAATGTCACAGAGGTAAGTGTCTCTGAAATGGTCCTTTCAATCCATGTACCTGCATGGTCCAATTCTTCAGAAAATCTACATATTACGAGGCACATATGTTTTTGATGAGCTATTAGTCTGTCCTTCTCTCTGCCTTCCATAGACATCGATAACTGCTAAACTATTTGATTTGGTTTTTAGGCATAAAAGATGTAGCTTAATTGCTGGCTTAGGTGGTACAGTTTATCCTATAAGATCCACTTAATTTAGAGGGTGAAACTTTTATGAGTTTTTGGTCAAAATATCTATAACTTTTCATCTCAGAAAGTCAGTTTGCTTTCTTACTTTCATACAAAATTGCATATATTTTATTCTTGTTCATTAAAATGTGACTAATTGTGGCCAGAGATACAATGTATTTACATATTTAAAAAGACACATTCACTACTAATAGAGCAAATACAATTAATTTACACAATTAAAACTTCCTTTGACAAGTAACAGTTTTTATGCTCTCAATTCGGTTGACTTTTATTGAGACACAGAATGTTGACCTCGGATATGGCTGTCAGGATATAAGCATGGAAATGTTACAAAGTATTTCGTTTCCCCTTTTTCAGGAGCTGTGATAAACTACGCTGCACTGACTGTGATTTTAAAGTTGTAATGTATGATAATTTTGAATGGCATCCAAGCTGTGATTATCTTTTCCTAAGGAATAATGTACCTGATTTTAAAAAACTTAGTGCCAAGTTGAATAAAAAGAAAGGTGAGTGCGCCCTCTAGTGGTATACCTAGAATGCCTTTTGTTTTTTTAAATTTGTAAAAGTCTATTTAAAAAGATGCAGATGGTATTTATCATTAAGTTTTTGTCAGTGTGATTATTGGTGATTAAGAGTTTGATTTATGTATTTTCCGAAGGAAAACCAATGATTTACCGCTGTTTGTTGTGACTAATAATCAAATGCCAATTGTGACATGAAATGTCTAGGTCAGACTATTCTTCTGATTCTCAAATTTATTTTTCATCATAATTTTAATTTTTGTTAGCAAACTGACAGGATGTGATATTGTTTACTGAGTTTGATATAAACTGTAAATAACATTATTATAGTCGCATATCCATAACTGTTGGAATAATTAATATCAAGGATTTTTGCAAGGCAGTAAACTACCATGGGATACACCAAACAATCAAGTAAAACAGTTGGTGTTAAATTTATCGTCTGTGCACGTTATCAACATTTGATCTATCTCTTGCAAAACAACGTATTATGGCCATGTCAGTTCTATTTCCAGTAAAATCATTGTCAAGACTGCTGTGTTACAATATATTTTTTTTCTATTTCCTAGCAAGTAGAAAAGTTGGTGATTATGGTCAAAGTAAAATGCTAAATTTAATTTAATAGTTTGTGTTTATAGAATTCTGGTTTAAAAAAATACATGTTTCAGTTTCTGTATATTATTTTTCATTTATCTAATTATTGAAAATCCAAAGATGTGGTGTTACTATTACCAGATGACATGGTCAAAGTAATTTTACTTTCTATGAAATTTGTTTACCAATATACCCACAGTAAGGCTTTGAAAGGTCATAGGTCAAAAGGTGTAAATGGCAGTAAATCATACTAAAACAATTGGGCAAGTTGTTTAACTTTTTCACCACCAGACTTTCTTGGCCTAAATTTTCCAGCACTTTTTTTTTTTTTTAAATTCTTCAATAATTCTAAAAATGAACCCTAATTTTGGAGCCAACAAACAAAGTTCGAGTCAATTTTCAGTTTTTACTCAAAAAAATTGGCTTTTTTTGTCCCAATCTCCTGAAGGGAAGTGCTGACTATAAATGGGAATGTGAATTTGTGATGAAAAGAGGGAACTGGTGGTGAAAAGGTTATTCACGCTCTGAAAATTTAGTAATATCTAGAGATAAAATGCATTTTGGGAATGATTTGGAAGAAAAGATAAAATGATATGTCTATCAGTAGTGATCGTCGTTTTAATTAAGTGATGCGTATGTGCATTGTGGTACTCCCATGATGCATCTTACTGATGTTAACAATAGCAGAATTAGCCCCCCACTCAGGAAGACAATGCAACATTTTTTTCACAACAGGAAATTAAAGTGCACATAATGCATGACATGTATACAATGGCAGTTGACATTTGACAATTCAGCTTTTATCTGCCTTAGTTTGATGTGTTATAAATATATTAATAAAAATAATATGAAGTTGTCACTCGTTTATAGAGGTGATGGACACCAGTGATATAATGGGTTAGTATTATCCATGAATTTGAAAGTAAGTGTATAATACAGCTCAAGACAATACGAGTATCAACCGGCTCTACAAAAAGTGATATCAAGTTATAACCTTTTTATCACATGACCATCTTTTAATGTCAAAAGAACAAAAATTATGATTTTACGCTATAATGTATAAGCAGGTCAACGAATGCATATTTGCTGTTACGATCTCCACTGCTTTTTGAAATTAGCAGAAATATTATCCTTATTAGCGATAAATACATTTTTTTGTCATCACTATTTTCATTGCACCATGTGAATAATTGTTCTTATCCAGTTTGAAAGTCTCACATCGCGCAACATAAAAGGGTGCCATCGCAGGATTTTTTTTCTCAGTGTACTGTTTGAGTACACAGAGACTTGATGACATATATCTTGCCTATCACCATGTTTAGTATGAAATTGATCAGTTATTGATGTTTTACAAAAAAACAACATCATTACCATGAATGATTTGCATCACGGTCATGTGATTTTAAGTGTATCCACTATCATAGCTTGGTGATAACCCTGACCAATTTGTTGCTTTTATGAAAATTACCGATTGTACACTTCTTTTCATTTCAGGCTATCGTGCGTATGCATGTCAGTGCAAATGGCGTTCTGTTCGAGAGTTCGTGGATTTACAAAAAGAGACTGATTTGAAATGGGTGTGTGGTAAACACACGGAATAACCGTCCATTTGTAACATTTGTGTCATGTCGTTCGGCTAGTGGAGAATTGCATAGAATTATATAATTACAAAGAGACACCCATGTAACAACGTGACTGCGTGGAAGGCTATAGCTGCCATCAACACCAATACTGAGTTTGGATCATTCAGTCAGTGTTAACAGTAATTTTCTTGCCATACAATTATTAAAACCAACCAAATCTTCCATACACTGCAACATCATTTATTTATTAGTCTTAACACATCATCTACTGAGAGTCTCCACCGATAGCTCAAATGAATAGGAAAAACTCGGCTGATCTGCACTGGCTCGGAAGATGAATTCTGATTGGCTAAAAAAACAAAAAAACTTGTGGCGTTGAATGCACGTTCATTGTCAGTATTGTTATGCAAATTCAAACTAGCTAATCATTTACAACCTTCCGAGCCAGTGCAGATTAGCCCGAAAAACTCAGTGTCATTGATGTGTTTCATTCACTTAATATTTATAACTATGAACACTGTAATTTTACCTACCAACATTTTGGTACAGCATTTAGCTCGTTTTTATCCTTTTTTTCTTCCAATTTCTTGTTGATTTTCGGGCATTATTTCCCAGAATTAAAAAAAATGCCATGAGGAATTCTTTTTTTGTTGTAAAAGATGACCTTTGGAGGTCAAGGGTAACTAATAATAAAATAATGAGTCATATTGTGTTTGTACGAGATTAAAAACCAATTGAATAATTAATGTACTTAGAGTATTTGTTAAATTGGTAAAGATCCAGTTAAATAATTAAAATTTTAATTAACTTGTCAATCAAGGTATCTATGTTTTCACTTTTGTCTTGTTGAACTAATGCTGTTTGTGTTTAAAGCTTTTAATTTTTGTCGTTGCATTTATTCTGTTAAAAAAAGGCAAGTTTTCCCATTAACAAAGTTCAAAGGTCACTTTATGTATAAATTAACAATTTATTGCTGTGTTGACACTGCGTGAACTAAACAAGTCTCTATTTGGAAGTGTCAGACGTACTAGCAACCAATTGCTCATGAATAATTCATTGGATTATCAACCTTCTACCAGTTGCCAATTTTCAGTATCTTATTTTTAAGAATACACTCCTGCAAACGATCAAATCCTATTACTAAAACTGATGTGTATATTTCCATTGTGATATTAAAGCTGGGGAGTCATCACCTGCGCATGCGTCAGATGACCATAGCGTGTCACTATTTACAAACAAGCATCTATCCATGAGCCTTTGCGTTTTTAACGTGTGTTGTTATTGTCGATTAGGACTCAATTCCCGCGCATGCGCAGGTGTCAACCCTCTCGCTTTAAAGAAATTGTGATATGACAACATTAATTCAATTTAGATCCTATATTGCATGTTACAGCAGATAGGTATTTATACAAAATCCGAACACATTTAATTGTTTGTCAGGGCTTGACGTTAAAATAATAATTATAGTCTATATGTTGCAGTAATATTATGAATTTGTCATTGTAGTACGGGGAGACTTGATTGTTTTGAGATGTTTTAAAATGTTGATTTTTTAGAAAATAGATATGCCAACAATTGTACATTCAGGGATTGTATTAACCCCAGATTTTGTTACACAGGCTCATTTTAGAGAATGACCTCTATTTGAAACACGAAAGCATTTTATTATCTCCTTTGTTCCAAAATAAATAAAAAAGTAATACAAAAATACATAAAAATGTTAAAAATGTTGTTAAATATGTTGTTAAAACCTAGTAATAGTTAACCATTTGGCATTTCCCATCATCCTTTGTATGCAACAAATACCATCAAAGGGCAGTAGTCGTCGCGCCACGCATGCGCGAGACTTACGGGTCTCATATAAACAAAGATGGCGACTTTAACTATTGCGCAGATCACCGAGTACAAACTGAGACATTACCAAGTTTTAATTAGGTATTTTTTAGGTGATTGGAAGGTATCAAAGGAGTCATCGACGGTTATTAGTGCATGTCGCGTCCAGGTCAAACCGCATACTTATGATTTCTATCAGAAGAGCGCATTGGATTATGGGAAAATCAATCAGCACAAATGTCGCACATGCGCAGCGCGACGACCACCGCCATTTAAATCTGCATTCAAAAATGATATCCACAATTTATTTCATGTGGTTGAGTTGACCAGAGATGACTTATTTGTATTCAGTGGTTTTGGTGATTGAAATGAAATGACATTATTATTCATTTGAGGAACTGAAAATAATAGATTTTGACGTACCCGTACTATAAAAACCTGTATATTCATTCAGTCATGATATTTGTATTTGTAAATGTTTTGAATTTGCATTTATTTGGGGTAAAATATGTCGCCAACATTGAATGTATTCCACGTTATTTATGTCATATTCGAACAATATAGCGTATGGCGAAATAAAAAACCTGTTACTGAATACAAAGACACTGAGACACAGGTGTCTTGTATTTGCTGTCATTTTGAGATGTTTCTTATTTATCACTTCTTGATGTACACTTAAAATAATATAATTATCACAAGGATACTAGAAAGTATGCACCCAGGCAGTGTACAGTGTACAGTTTTCTTGTTAGCTCCGCTGTCGACTTTGTCGAGCGAAGCTTATCATATGAGTCGTCGTCTGTGTCAATGTTTTACATTTTCAACTTCTTCTTGAAAACTACAAGCCTGAATGCTTTGATACTTGGTGTATATGTCTACCTTGGGTAGACCTCTCTTAGATTTGTTCATTTCCTGATGATATCTTCAATTATCTAATTTTGATGATTATTTTTGTAATTTTTAGTGAAAAGTGATATTTTTGAATTCTTGTTGAAAACAGAATGTCCCGTTGCCTTGATACTAAACATATTGTTCATTTTCTAATGATATCTTCAGTTCTTTAATTGAAATGTGCATTGCTAACAGCGGAGCTATCTCAGCCGACAGGCTGCTTGTGATAACTTTGTTACCTGTGATCTTCTAGATGCAATTGAATTAAATGTGACACAGTATAATATGCAAATCCTAGTATAATATGAATAACGCCACTTTTTACTACGCAACTCTTTAGGTGAAAAAATAATGTTATGTATTTATAAGTTCAACATTTGTTGTTTCACGGCTGATTTTGACGTCATTTACAGATTTAAAAGTAGTACACACATGTACCACATACAATGTACTTTACAAATCCCCTTTTCCATCCATTTGAAAGTTTGCTTGAACTTGGAACAGTCTTGTCATTTAACAGCAGTGTTTTTTGTCAATTTTTTTGATGATTTGTGGTACTGTGTAAACACATACTATTCTAGGATGTTCATTGTATCCCGATGCACACATCACCTAGACAGTTAGAAAATTTATTTGTAAATCACCTAGAATTCATTTTCCAGCTATATTTGCATGAAATTATCATGATATATCATGTGTTATTAGTACCATTTTAATTTTCACTCAGTAGTACATGAATTGAAAAAAAAAAAGAGAAAAACATTGTGAAAAACATTCAATGAATTAAGTAAAATACTGTAATATTGTAACTTTATAGTTTTATGTTTGTAACTTATGGTTTTCATTATACTCAACTACAAAAATGTAGCGTATTTGTTCTATTATTAGCGCAAATGTAAATTATAGAGGTGTTTCTATGGCCAAAATAAGTCACATTTTAATGAATCGTGTACAACAGATGTGATTTGGGTGTATATGCACTTCTAATGGAGCGAATACGGTAGTTGGAATTCTTTATTATTTGTTTGCTCTGACACAGTTGTTGTATTTTATATTTAATTTTATCCTTTTTGTAGAAAATATTTAGATCATATAAAATCAAAATAATATGTTCCATTTTTTTGCATTCTTAGTTTCTGTTTTATTTGTTCCAGGTTTATTTGACTCGTTACTGTAAAATGACTAGTTTTCACTGGGTTTAAGTTTTGCTTATTTACCATTTCAGGTATATTTAGTGGGTTTTAAATATCCTTCAGATAATATGTTCTATGGTAAATTTTAAATATTCACTGGGTTTTAATAGAGCGCATTTTCCAGTCAGTGAAATAAGCAAAATTAAAACCCAGTGAATAATTAACCCTTTTACAGTATTTGAGAATTTCGAAAAATACAATGATGTAAACTTTAGTGTGACTCTTTCTACCAATCCCTGGTGATTCCTGTATAATTACATAATTTGCTGTCTATTCTAATTCAGCACGTATCACGTGTGTTTGTAGCTAATACGTTCATGATCCTATCCACCCACTGCCATTTCCTCAGAATAGATCGCAATTTTAATAGATTTCAAGAAAAATCAAACATTGTAGTCTCAGATTTTTGAACAACTGGTATAAAGATGTTTATTTGTTGAGTGATTGTATCTGACATATGTCTGAATCTCAACATGGCTTAGTATTCTCTACAGCAGTTTGTAATGTGGAAATATATACCAATATTGTTGATTAATAAGATAAGAGTATGTGATGAAGACCCCCTTGTGATTTGAAGAAAAGTTGTAAAAAAACGTTGAAATGATCACAAAATTAAATACAGTTTTGATTGTTGTTTTTTTTGCTAAGAAGTGTCATTGCTTATCAGGAAAGGATACATTACATGCGTTTTGTATTTTTGAAAACAGAAATAATGTCACTTGTCTCTTTTAACACAATAAAACTTTTTCCAATCGTCCACTGCGTACTGTGAGGCCATTGGTTGAAATATGTTTGATTGACATGCATGACACACTGAATTTACGAGATCATGAGATCACCACCGCACTCGTGTATCAAAGTTTGATGATACCCTTATTTTCTAAGTCCTTGCTGATTGATATACACTTTAAAAAATTTGATCTACAGTTTTTTTTTTTTTTTTTTAAGCTAGGATTGTTTACTTTGGTGGAACTAATAGGATTTACTGATTTACAACTTTAATTGTTTAAGTTGATGTCCAGTAAATTTAATTGGCTTTTTATTTTTACGAATGTAGTCACATGACATCAAGTTTGTTGTAGCGCATACAAATTAGTAAATGACAACAATATAAATGGCTTACAGTTTGTTTTTACATTTGAGTTGCATCTGGAAATTGTATTGTAGGTAAACTATTTACTTAGCTTTAAAATGAATTTGGGTCATTAGACGTGCGTTTCAAATACAGCAACTTTTGGGTTGTTTCTTTAGAAGTCATGGGTGATTCTATTTATATGTTGGTATAATTGGATAGGACAAAATGAATTACATAGGTACCATGATTAATTTGCATATAATTTGTATATATGTGACCAGTATGTTATCCAATCAATTTCAGACAAATCAAACTTTTTTTTTTTGTTCAGTATCAGTTGTTACCATAGAAACAAAAAAGAGTGTCCAAACTTTGTTCCCTTTAGTTTTGATATTTTAGTGATCCCACTGAATGTCCAAGAATCTGATTATTATTTAATTTAATTTAGTTTAATCAATTTGTTTGTTATCGTCCTCATTTTCAACTATTGCGTTATACAAATAATCACATAGTCATTTCAGTTTGATAGCTACGATAGGCTTTATTTATCATTATATAAAGTTTACATAAACCACTGGAAAATGTTATAAAGTTATAAAAAAAAAAGTAAAATAAAACATTCACAGAAATTATTTTGTGTGTGTGTATTTGTTGTTCCATGTAAAATAGTTGCTCCAAGACAGTTTTCATGCTTTGTAAACAGAGGTACAATTGTATGTTTTCTCTGGAATACTTGATCACATGTTACTCCCATTCTGTTAATTTTATTTTCACTCAAATCAACTTAATTGTCCTAATTCTGTCATTTCTAGGGGATTTTCAGCTCCAGCAATACATTTTGGAAGTATATATATATATATAAAAGTGTTCCTGTCTTGTGCTATGAATATGACCAGCCATTCATATTCAAGAGAAGTTTTGGAGAATGTGTTTTTCTGCCCAGTGTTATTTTCTCAGACATGCTTTGTCTAATTTGATACACATGAATTTGCTATCATATTTGTGGTGTCTCCTGACAGCCATGTTTTATTTTTCGCGTGTTTTCTCATCCATCTATTCAATGTCATTCATTAGACAGGGTGTTTTCAGTTAAGTGCAGTCACGTGAATGTACACTTTACAACATAGTATAGCCCTCAGTGCGCTTGCGTATTGGATAAATTACATAATTCATGGACGAATGATTACTAAACTTGTCCTGGACAAAGCAAACTCTGGTCAGTTTATTACCCGAAAATACCTTAAACCTTTAAATACCACATTTTCCCCCATTTTAGGTTTATTTTCTATATTTTTTTGTTAGTTTTTAAAACAAAATGTGTTCATTCTGTGGAAGATGACACAACTTGATTTCGGCGTTCGAACTGAATTAAGAAGTATAGGTTATTTTCTTTATGGATTATGGACGTATACATTGTTTTTAGTGTGAAGTTGTCTCCCATAATGCATTGCAAATGGAAGGTACTAATGATTAGCCACAGTTCCATAGAGGGACTGTGAAAAGATCACATCTTTATTCCCATCCCACTGAAATGTTGAACACGTGTTAAAGATACCTGAGTGTTTAAATTTAAATTACACCAATAACCGTGCATGGAATCACGGTTTCGATGTTTGTGTCCATCGGAATGGAAATCGATAAATGTAATTTCGTTTTCCGCGGAGTAACTGTACTGCTGAATATCTCTGAAACAGAGAGGCAAGGGTTATTTTCGTTCAACGTAATTGCAATATTTTTTTGTTCGTACAACGTAGATTGAAAAAATAAATTCCGTAATTCTGTAATCACAGGCTAGACGTACAACGTAATCGATCAAATATTTGTTTCGTACACTGTAAAAATGTGTCATTTTTCTCGGTACGTACAAGAATTTACATCCAAATTAAAAAAAAGTCGTAAAGAATAATCCAGGGAAATTACATTTTCGAAACTGTAAAAAGACTAGATGACACAATTCACTGCAAAATTCAATTTTCACTGTAAACTGTAAAAACGTATTTTTTTCCCTTGTAAATTGTAAACAGCCCTTTTTATTTCCCGTAAAACTGTACAAGCTATCCCCCTTGCCCCCCTCTTTACACATACACTGACGTCACATGTTAGTTTGAAGAAATTTACATTGCTTGCCGCGAAACGATAATGATACTTCTGGTATTCGTTTCGGAAAGAGATGGTCTTAAAGATGGATGAGTACATGTATTTGTTAAAGGGCGGTGGCCGTCGTACAGCGTCCTGTTCGATATGGGACTCATAGCGACGTACCCGACGCATCCCCAATAGAAGCACATGTAAGCCAACAGTTGCATTGTATATTGATTTATTAAAATATGTATTTTGACCATAAAAACACCTCTGTCACTTACATAAGTGCATATTTATTACCGATATTTATACCTATCTTGACCAGAAATAAGACCGATATATATACCTAAAATCCAAAAAACCACACCCATTTCAGGGACACGTCCCCATTAGGCAAGTTCTATGTACCCCCGGGGAACGTGCAATGAACGTCTTCCTCATTGACATCTGATGATGGTAGGACAAGAGAGCGAACGAAGTTCAAATTATACGGGCATTACGTATTCATGGCCCACATCTATTCATTCTGGATTAATGAGTGTCCTTCATGAACAGTGCTGGTACATCAAGTTCATTCAACCTCAGGCAACTATTCTGAGACTCAACCTACTAGTTGACATGTGCTGACCCTTGATTCTGACTGACTATGTTTGAATGTTGTTGGTCGTAAAATAAACGCTGGGAATACCAGGACTGAACACCATGGAATCTAGTAACTCCAATAGCCGGAATGCTACGCGGTTGAACAGACCTGCAGCGTATCGATCACGGTGGTTACAGGGCTATGATCATGGGTAAGT
This sequence comes from Saccoglossus kowalevskii, assembly GCF_978046115.1. Taxonomy (NCBI): domain Eukaryota; kingdom Metazoa; phylum Hemichordata; class Enteropneusta; family Harrimaniidae; genus Saccoglossus; species Saccoglossus kowalevskii. Next base: position 17,617,657 of record NC_140646.1, read on the forward strand.
CATCAAATACAGTACTACGAAGTGCAATTTCATCTTATTCTCTCTGATCATTGTCGAGAAGTTCAGCGACTGTTTTTTTATTCTCAGAGGCCAACACTAACTATCTCGACTTTGACATCACTGTGGCAACTTACCGCGCGCATACCTATACCACGGTATACCACCCAATATATGATAGATATCTACAAAGTTTTAAAAGCTAATTACCCCTTGAAAGGCGCAGAACACGCTACTTACTACTAATTAATGTGCAAACTTGAAAAGAAACAAACATAAATAAAATACCATTTTTGTTTTGTTTTGTCTGTTGATTGGAATAATTATATAAGTATTTACTCTTAACAAACATTTATATTTGTATATTAATATTGAGAGGAAAATGGCGTATGAATACGTAACGTTACACGGGATAAGTCGATATTGTCAAAATCGTAAAAATGCGTAGTTTACGAATTATATTCAACGTGTTGTTTCTCAAATTTGCATATTAATTACGGTAATCAACTAGCATGGGTGATAAAACTATGAATATATTACCATATTTAGAAACAGTGTCAACAGATTGTCATTTAGGATGATATTTTCTGTAACTGTCGCGTGTTTAATTTAATTCAAATGGGGGATAGTTTTGCATATTATGCATGTATAATGTTAATAGGTTGTCAAGTTACGTAACATCCCTAAGGTTCGCACATCCTGATGTTTTTTGGGGTATAAATATAAATGGGAAAAGTTCAATATCCTATCGCAACATTATCCATTTTGAATCTAGTTGATTGTTTAATATGGGAATTACGGGTTATGAATGATTAGGTACTGGCAGTTTGATGGTAGGTAGCCTTCAAGATAGTGAGCCCTCAACTTGTACTTGCTACCATATCCAACTCATCAGCATTACACGAAATTTCCTCTGAAGTGACTACATTTAGAAAGCCATTGTAAGGTGCTAACACAGCACAAGTTTATCACAGAGTTGCATAAAACTGAGAAAAGATGCGTATTCCCAAATATATGCTTATCGTACATAGAGATGGAGATAGTTTATGGACTTGCCGCGCGTACAGTCTTACTTTACAATGAGTGAAATACAGACTTGTTGCTTTATTAAAGGGCGGTGGTCGTCGCGCAGCGCGTATTCGAATTTCATGTAAACAAACAATGTATTTGACACGTGTTGTATACGTCGCTATGAGTTCCATATCGAACAGGACGCGGCGCGACGACTGCCGCCCTTTAATCTCAATGTTTCGTGTAGAATATAACATGATTCATAAAAGTCCTTAAAATACATATCCCAGAAAAATCAATTTATCTGAGAAAATTCTTGGCGAGAAAATCATTTATACTACATCACCACGTCGCGTGTTGGCAGCCATATTGCGACAGGGACCCTGAGTGTGGGTTGCAGAGGAAGAAAATATACTAATATACATCGAAGCCCATTAATTTCTGCGAGATGTTTGTGACCAGTGTCTGTTATCTTGTTGCCATCATTTTATGTTTTATTACATAAATCTGTCGTTTTGTGGCAGAACAAAATTTGTCGTGACAATGTTTATACTTAATGTTGACCTAAAACTATTTAGTAGTAACGCAGTACTTTTGTTTAATTACGGTCGCTGGTCTGCACCATCTCTAACTACTAGACTATGCAAATCGCGTTCATCAGACGGAATTTATCAACCAATTCAGCCTGAGAGGCCAATAATTCGTTGCTTTCCCATTGGAAATGACAACTGGATTGGATAGTTAATCAAATGAATTTCAGAGGCGACTCGGTGATGTTTTTATTTCCTTCCTTTAAATCAGACTTTAGGGGAACACAATTAAAAACTGCAATATTTCTGAATATTGAATCTGACCATAGAGTCTACTCTCACCACCGCCCCTGTCGATGCATTGTGACGGGGGGCAATACAATTGGGGATAAATCATCGTCCGCCTGCACGGTGTTGTTTCGCTCGGACATTCCTCCCTCCACAACATTCACCTTGAAAATTCAAGATGGGGATAAATACACCTACTAGACTAGTGTGAAATTGCAGACTGTTCTCACACAGCTCAAATATTGTGAATGTTAATTTAAACGCATAATAACATGACAACGTGTTGTTGTTTTTTCTCCGATTCGCTAGAAATGAAAACTTCTACACAACAGTGGGTGAAGGCAATGAAATGTACAACACTTCATATTCAGGGTATACGAATTCGCAATATATTCGAGATAACGGAGCCACGGTCACAAATCAGCCGTTCTCAATCTCGAAAACCGGCAGAGTTGAACAAAGACCGTTACCTAGGCCGGACGAGGACACGTCAGAAGATGGTGGCGGTGAAAAGAAAGAATCTTATTCCAGTATTTTAAAAGATTGTGGGTTGAACACATCATCACATGGAATACCACGAATATTTATGTCTGATAATTTACTTATCAGAGTATTCTGGATACTGATTACTCTAGCAGCGTTCTGTGCGTTTTTTTGGCACTCCACGACTTTAATCCAGGATTTCCTTGAGCGAAACGTCGTGACCAAGGTAACGTTTACAATTTACTCCAAGTAGGGGGCGGCTAACTTGTTAAATCTAAAATTCTGTTAAAGGGTAGTGGTCGTCGCACAGCGCCTGTTCGAATTTCATTGTAAACAAACAACGTATTTTACACGCGTTGTATACGTCGCTATGAGTCCCATATCGAACAGGACGCGGTGCGACGACCGCCGCCCTTCAAGCGAAAGGCACCAAATAAATTTAAAAAAGAACAAATAAAAAAAAATTGGGGAGCTTGTTCCAATAGCATTCTCGCCTATCGGAAGCCACTTTGAATATAAAATTTGTCAAATTCTCAAATTACATGAGGTTCGTGATTCCAAAACTAGTTTGGTTACTCCTTGCTTGCATTCGGCCAGTCACACAGCGTAGGGGATACATTCCAGCAAATTCCGTATCCGCAGTTCGTTATACTAGTAGTCTCTGGCTCACCCGCCCTCAACGACAACCCAATAACACGGATACATGATTCCAGTGAATAACAATTTGGCAAACTGAGACTTACTGCATACACTCTAATATATGGAATTGGTGATCTAGTTTATAACGTACTTATTACTGTAAAATGACTAATTTTCACTGGCTTTAAATTTCACTGATTTACTAGTTCAGGCATATTCAGTGGGTTTTAAATTCACGGTTTTATCATTTAGATAAAGTGTTCTATGCTAAATTTTACATATTAACTGGGTTTTAATTTAGCGCATTCATTTTTCTAGTCAGCGAAATAAGCAAAATTAAAACCCAGTGAATAATTAACCCATTTACAGTATTTGTTTATAAAGTGCAAGACTACACAACATTTCCATCATGATACATCCGATAACAGCATTACATACCTTTCACACAGTCACCAAGTTCAATAAAATATGCCCAATACTAATAATTGCTGATGCTAATTTTTTTTAGCCACAAAAATTACTTTATAATAACCTAATTACTGCATTGTCAATATATATATACATATATCATATAGTGATATCGCTGGTTGTTAGGCGGTAACTTTATATATCGCTGAGACGTTGTTAGGCGGTAACCATAACGTTTATTCTGTCGTTCCTTAGATCGAAGTAGTAACAGAGAAACGTCTGGTCTTTCCAACGGTCACAGTTTGTAACGTTAACAAACTCCGTAAATCCGCCATCCAAGACTCGCCGTACAGAAGACTGCTGTCCATTGACAATGACAATGTTTTACCTTACTATGGTGAGTCAGATATATACCACACCCACGTGATGTGGTTATGCTAATTTGCATATATTGCTACAAGCACGTGGTGTGGTTATGTTACAATATATTGCCATAAGCACGTGATGTGGTTATGTTAATTTGCATATATTGCCACATCCAAGTTGCGTGGCTTTGCTAATTTGCATACACACGGGATAATTCTGCTGTGACAGAAAGGTCACACCTTTGATGGTTAACGGCGTAAGCAAATACGAGTTATCAATTTCAACACTCAGCACAAATACGTTTACAGAAGTGAAAAGAATCTGTATTTACTAAGCATACTATGTACATTCATCTTTATGCCTCATGTATATGTAAATATAGAAAACGAATACATGGTAAAGTAGTTTGTTGAATTTCTCATTATTAATTAGTACATGTAAGTCATTAATTTCTTAGTACATCCATTGTTAGTACATCCATGGTACATGTAAGTACACTAGTATACAACCTTCACAATCAATGTTTTTGTTTTTACGTAGTGCCATGTATTGACAACGACTTTGCATGTGGCAATGGAGAACTGTGTGTAAAGCAATACCTAAGATGCGATGGGATTAACCATTGTCGAGATTTCAGCGACGAATCCGGCTGCGTGTATGGTGAGTTATTTATTTCTTAGTATTATGCTAACTCACACAATATATTTATTTGAGAAACCAACAGGTTTCCCTAATTACAGGCACTCATAAATTACAAATACATTAAAAAAAATAATATAAAATAAAAAAAGACCCAAAGCTCAACTTATGGCATTTAAAACAGATGTTCTAAAAGACGATAGACTCGTAAAAATGTCTACTGAACCAGCAATATTAAATACAATTTAAGGAGTCAAGACATCGAGGGATAAAAGAATATTTTCTGAGATTACTGTGACAAAGAGGTAGTTTGAAGGAATATACGGAGCGGAGATTTCTGGAATGAGCATGAAAAGGAATGTTGGAAATAGTGTAGGGAGAATCAAAAATAATATTATGGCATTTATACAAAAAGACGGAGTCAAGGAAATTTCTACGATTCTCGAGTGACAATAAATTAAAACGAAAGCATATTTCATGATACTGTGATGATCCAAGTGTTTGACACACTTTTGTTGGACCCGCTCAACTTTACCAACTACGTATTTTTGATGTGGTGACCAAATTTGGGTACAGTATTCAAGACGACTTCTAATTAGCGAAATATACAAACTGCGTAGACTTGTAATACTGATAAATTGTCTACATGTGCGCTTTATTAGACCTAGCATGTTATTTTTTCACAATAGTGCCAACATGAGCGGAGCAAGTAAGGTTATCCATCAATATGACACCAAGGTCTTTAACTTGAGTGACACGTTCAATCGGCAAACCGTCTGTCATTGAGAGCTGTATGTTGTATAAAACTGTGAATACGTTAAAATATTTCAGGTGACTGTGGGTCTACCAAGTACAAATGCCAGAGTGGCAGCGATAGAGGTTTTTGCATCGCTAAAACAAAAGAGTGCGACAGAACACGTAACTGTTACGATGGAGAAGACGAAGACGATTGTGGTAAGTATTGTCAATAGAGAAGACAGCCGAGGACATTATAGCGTGGGTGTTGCTTGTAGTTACTTGGTGGTTTTTTGAATGTTTGTTGTCTCCAAGAGCGTTGCAGTTTCAGTAAACCGCGAATGTTTGATGGAAATAGTGCAATGTCATCAGCAAAATCCTAATCTTCTAATTTTGACATGAATTTTCGCCTGATACCTATGTTATTTACCTCTGTGACATTTTTAACGCCATTGGATGTGGCCCTGAATGCAGCCAACGCACCTCACATGATATAAGATATATATATGTACATCACTTTATGAATTGCAAATGAGGATTGAAAACAAATTGACCAATCACAATGCAATGTTCTTCGATCCATCCTGAACCTTTCCCTTCGTTCTTTGTCCATATGTAGTGATGACACTACTTGTGCTATTTGAAATATACATACACAATTTTAGTATATTTGTTGGGATAAATGTTTCGCGTAAACTGACCATGTTTGAATGAAAGACACACATGCACTAGCGTTATTGAAAGTATAACAAAAACGAATAAATATGAATAAGGTTGCTATGGCAATACTCAAAATATCACAAAATCCCCGAACGTCCGAGTAAATCTGACACTGTTGCCACAAATAACTAACTTGCTGATACTAATGATTTTTTTTTCAGAATGTAAGTCACGCGAGTTTAAATGTGTAGAAAAAGGAGGATGTATCGAAAAAGCACGTGTTTGTGATGACGTTGTAGACTGCACAGACGGAAGTGACGAGTTGGGGTGTGGTAAGTGGGAATATGAATAACGCTGGCTTGCGCCACCAACGGACTAATGTGAACAATACAGAAGGAATACCAAAATAGTCATAGAAATTGTATTTTAAATCACTTAGTGAATAATAAAGCAGACATATAGCTGTATATTTTAATATAATTGTAGTGATCACTGAGATACACTCTTTGTATCAAGGATTTGTGTTCAGTTCACCGCGCACCGAATATGTATGTATATATATTTATTCAGTACCATTGGCCGTAGGCCATAATGTACACACTTAAATGTAACACAAATAAATAGATCGTTTGACAAGAATAACCACTGCTACTACTTGTCTGGATAATACAAACTTATACTTCACCTATGAATACCAAATTAAATTTATATTTCAGTTAAATTTTCTTCCAACAAACTATGACGTTTTTGTAAAGAGTAGAATACTAGTACGTATTTTGCAAGATTTTGTATTGTATGTGTATTTTCAGATTGCAGTAGCAAAATAAATTTCCATTCAAGCGCTGGGCAATAGTAAAACTTGTCTATAAAACGAGTTCTAATTTCCTCAAATTTGGGACATTGTAATAGAAACTGGAACTCGTTTTCAATGTGATTACAACTAAGAGGACACAATCTTTGGTCAAGCGGTATTCCTAATGCCCTACCCTTTTCAATCATGAGATCATGAGCAGATATCCTAAAACAAGTGAGAGATTTTCTAAAAACACTTATGGTGATAGAATCCAGATATTTTTCCCCGGCTAATAATTTTTTTTTAAATTTAGAATAAGTGCATAATTTTGAACTATTACCAATCTGATCATGCCACTGTTGGTGGGAAATATCTAGACACCGTTGCTTAAACTGTAGCAGAACACAATTTGGATTATTCACATACTGGCTTTCCCATACATGTGCAAAACCAAAATTACATAACAAATCCTTAACATATGTTGCCCATCAATTAAATCCCCTTTCTACCCTGTCATATTGATAGCCATAACATTCTTTTACCACCTATCACCACCTATACATTTTAACCAATACCGAATTATTTCTTTGTTCACATGTGTTCTAATTAGATGTCTTCCCAACTCCCCCCTCACAGCAGAGTTTGTGGCCTTTGGGTGTACCCCTAAAACAAATTTACAAAATGTATGATGAACTGTTTCTATATCGTAAGATTTATGTGTTCCCCATATTGCACTGCCATAAAGCAGGATTGGGAGAATTTTGTAGTCAAAAACACGAAATGCAATAGCTGCTTTGAATATGCCATTCTACCATCACCCCTGCACACTAATCACTCGTAAACACGTGTCTTCTATGTCATATTAGGAACAATTGCTAACTGTTCCGCTGGCTTCCTGTGCGATAATGGTAGATTGTGCATTCCACAGGCCTTTAAGTGCGACGGGTTTGCAGACTGCACTGACTCGGCAGATGAACAAAACTGCGAAGAAGATACACGAGGTACGTGTTTTCACAGTGTATTATACTATTGCGATACATCGTGGGTCGTTACTCTGGTAATGGAAGACTAGATTTGATAGTTGGCACTTTGCGATGCAAACTATGCATGGTGATGCATTACTTAATCAATGTCGTATGTTTCAGTTCCAGTGCCTTTGGTAGGTGTATGTCCTGACAACCAGTTTGCATGTGATGCCACACAATGTGTACCAATATACTGGGTCTGTGACGGATACCCGGACTGTTCAAATGGTTATGATGAACAGCAAGACTGCCAAAACATGGGTTCAGACGCAGGGTCAGACATGGGCTCCGACATGGAAGTAGGTAAGCTAAGGTAGTTTCTGTCCGCCATTTCTCCTGGCACGCAGTACAGCAACAAAGGTTCTTCACTCTTATGTTTTCTGGATACTACCCCGGTTCATGTTCATATCATACCCTCCACAGTTTTACCCAAGGTAGTCTTAGCTCTCCCACTTTTTTTGTTCCGTCTGATGTCCTTTAGGTTCTCTCCTCATTCCATGTCTAATCCAGTTCCAATACGGTAACCGTCTCTCTTACTGGCATCAATAAGTAGATCGTGATTGGTTATGGTGTTTGGCAAGAAAACCCTACAAAACTTTTCTCAGAGTCTTTGTGTGAAAAACTAATAGCTGGTTGATGTTACTCACTGTCAGTTCCATGTCTCCTGACTAGAGCCATAAAGTAGAGTGGATAGCACATAGCTGCAATACAACTTGTGTTTTGTCTTAGTGTTATGTAATTTCAGGGCCTCTATTATATGTTATTAAGCATTTTAAACGCATTCCTAATCTTTTTTATCCGGATCTTTCGCCATGTCTCCCATGATAAGTGAATCTCTTTGATAAAAGAACGTCTTTTCCATTTACTTTGAATTGGTTTGAGATGTTCAGTGTCATTACTTCATTTTTCTTCTGATTAATTTTAATGCCAATTTGAATTGCAAAATCTAGACAGGATGTTATAAAAAAAAAAGCAACCATATGATTACTTGTATTCACACTTAGTTGTCCGATGCGTAAAGTTGTAGAGGCTATTCATTTTGGTTTGAGCGAATGTGTGATAAATCGCAAGGCAATGTTCATGGTCCCATAGTTCCATGGTAACGTCAACACCATTCTACTGTCTGTTACAGATCGGAAAAATTAACTATTTAAATATTATTCACAAATTTGCTATTCCCAATTCTATAGCATTTTGTATCACGTTTTTTTTTTTTTTGTCTTTGGTCATAAACCAAAAAAATTTGCATTGATTCTAACGTACCATAGAAAACATTGCTACCAAGTGTTCTAATACTGACATACAATATCCACCATTCTTTAAAATACAACAAGCATGATCATTTTCTCGAAAAATAATCCGGTAACACCGCACATTTTTAAAGTTAGCATATTGGCTGGAATTATAATTCAAAATGAATGAATTCTGAATACTTTCATTAATGACGACATACTTCTGACATTACGCACTCATCATTTCTACATTATAAATATACAATGCTCATTGTAACATTCACCGAACTACGCACATTTGATATATTCCGATCATGTTACGAACACGTTTGAAAACAACTTTTCTCAGATAACTGTGCTACTGGATCGGACGAATATTTCTCCTGCAACGACGGAACATGTTTCCAGTCTGTGTATCGATGTGATAACTACGCAGACTGTATGGACGGATCGGACGAAACAAATTGCGGTAAGAGTTACATTAACGGTGTTTGCAGCTATTCACTCTTGCGATGAAATACGTGCGCGACATACAGTTTTGCGAAAAAAATATCACAAATGTGTTAAACAAGGAACCAACATGCAACCATTCCAAGCCTCGATGATATGAACCCCGTTTCCGCACTAAGTCAAATGATAATGATAATCAGATAGTATTGAGAGTGACGAGAATACGCTCGCTATGCATGATGGGATGGCCTGTATATTACTCGCCTAACAATACGTAAAGTTTCCGAGAGAAAAAAAAACATTTAAAGATCTCAGGATAATACAAGCAAGGACAAAAACAATATTACGATACATGTTTCTGTTTTACCTATGTTCATCACAATAATTATTGAATATAACGATATGATACCAATACTGTCCTCCTACTCACTTCCCAGTGTGCACAGATTTCAGTTGTGATAATAGTACAAAGTGTATCTCGCCATATTGGGTATGTGATAATTACAATGATTGCCAAGACGGCACAGACGAGCCTGAGAATTGTAAGTATTAACAATCTATGCAGACATTCGTATCATGTAATCAATGCAACCGTTCTGAAGCAATTAAAAGTTCACTTCACGCTAAAATTTATATTTCTCATATGGGAATATATACTAGTAATATAGCAATAAAAATGGATACAAAGTCGCAATCCTTGCGTTCAACAGCTTCTGCTTCCAATAATTAAAGCTAGTCATCATTTTTATGTGAAATATTATTTTGTCAAAGGCACTGGGTCCAGCGGATCGGGATCAGGTTCAGGATCGGGATCGGGACCCAATGGCAGTACAGTGGGTCCCAACGATGTAGGTAAGTACTTCATAATTTATAATCTCCCACATATACTAAAATGTCGTATGAAATATTTACGTTTATGACTGTGTTGAAAGTATGACACGCTACTCAGACTAAAGAATTATGATCAGTTTATCTTAATATAACACATCACAAGCTGTACATCGTACCTGAGCGATGCCCACTAGCGACGAAGCGCATATGTGACGTGAGTGGTAAGGCCAAAAAAAAATTGTTTTGTTGCCCTCAGCGACCGACCGAAAAATATGAAATACTAGTGTTGAATACTTTATTTTCGCTGGAATTAATTTTTGATGAAAAGGCTTTTTGAGCGTTTTGTATGGAATTTATTTTCACTGATTTTTGATGAGTTTAATATGAAATATAGGGAAAAAAGTATATTCACTGGATTTTATTTTCACGGAAACATCCCTTCAGCGATAATAGCGAAAATAAATTCCAAGCGAAAATAAAGTATTCTACAGTATCTAGTCGCGGTTTTTTTTTGTGTTTCTTTTAATAGGCCCAAATATTAAAAACTCACCATTTTAAGCTGTAAAAAGTGTTTCCTCTAAAAATTAACGATCCGGGACCGTTGTTTGATCGCCAGGGTTACCGGAGGCATACGTAGCGACTTTGAACCTCGGGTTGATCTGTATTTCTCTGACATGTTCCGAATACTATGAAGTTTAAAAAAAAAATCCGACCGACCGACCCAATTTTTCAATTTTACGACTTGAGGGCAATATAATTTTTTTTTTTTGTATTGATCGTTTTTTGTTTGTTAAAAAACAAACAAACAAAAATTGTATTTGAGAGATTTGCTATCTTCCTAATGACGGACTTCTACACTATATTTGGACGACATTGCTTACACCCATTGACGTCATGAATAATTTGTCTTTTATAAAATTTAATTTCCGGTTCAGTAACAATCATAGCAAAAAAAACGACCACTTTATAATAGTTAACGGTCAAATACAAATGCTAACTATATCAAGAGTCTTATTACAAAGTATGCCGTACAGCAGTTGTCTTGGATCAATACATCTTGTATAATTGTCGTGGTTTTGCTCAGTACCAACGTGATATGTTCTTCTAAACAACTTTTTGATTCATATTTAACAATACAGAATGCTCGATGTTCGCGTGTGACCTCGGTGTCGTATGTTTACCGTTAATGCACGTTTGTGATGGAACGCCAGACTGCATAGATGGTACGGACGAGAATAACTGTACAGGTAAGTACGACTATCGCATGGTTAAAGCGCAGTAGTCGTCGTGCCACGCATGCGCGATATATATGGGTCTCATACAAACAAAGATGGCGACTTTGACTGTTGCGCAGATCAACGAGTACAAACTAAGACGTTTCCAAGCTTTAATTAGGTCATTTTAGGTGATTGGACGGTATCGAAGGAGTCGCCAGTGGTATTCAGTGCAAGTCGCGCCCAGGTCAGACCTCATACTTGTGATTTCCATTTGAAGAGCACATTGGATTGTGGGAAAATCAATGTTTATCAACACAAATGTCGCACATGCGCAGCGCGACGACCGTCGCGCTTTAATTGTAGGGATTAAATACCGCCTAGTTTCACTATACTTCACGTATTTTACATTATGAATGCATTTGTCATTATAGTATGTATAATTAGTTACTTTATCTGAATGCTAAAAGTGACGTTAATTCAGGTTCAGGTAATGATTGGTTTAAAGCGGGAGGGTCGTCACCTGCGCACGCGCGGGAATTGAGTCCCAGGCGACGATAACAACACACGTTAAAAACGCAAAGGCTCATGGGTAGACGCTTGTTTGTAAACAATGACACGCTATGGCCATCTGACGCATGCGAAGGTGATGACTCTCCCGCTTTAAATTAAATGGCTCAATAATTGAAAACAAATTCACAACTAATTTATATACATTTTATATTGGTTACAACATAGGTACTGTTAAGTATTTGGTCATAAACCAAACATTTGGGACATTGCTACTAACTTGCCATGGAAACCATTGCTATCAAATGTTCTAATTTTGACTAAATAACCGTCATTCTTTAATATAAAATACAACAATCATTTTCTCTAAAAATTAGCTTGTAACTCCACTTTTTTTAAAGTAATCATATTAATGATATCTTACATTTTGTTTAATTTGACAAAATTCGGATTTAAACACTCATCATTTCAATATTATAAATATACAATGCCTATTGTAACTACGCACACGTGACATATTCCGATCACGTGTAAAATACGTAAATGTTTGGGATACAACTTTTCCTAGATAACTGTGCTACTGGATCGGACGAATATTTCTACTGCAACGACGGAGCATGTTTCCAATCTATGTACCGGTGTGATAACTACGCAGACTGCATGGACGGATCGGACGAAATGAACTGTGGTAAGATACACGCGCGCGACATCCGGTTTGACGAACATGTGTGTCAATTCGGTAACACTGCATCGACATGCAATCATTCCAAGCCTCGTTATGAATTCCGTTGCCGCATCGCACACTCACTCAAATGATATTGATAATCAGATAGTATTGGTAGTGACGAGAATACGCCCGCCATGCATGATGGGATGGCTTGTATATTACTCGTACGGATAATACGATAAAAACAATTACGATACATGTTTCCGTGTTACGAATGTTCATCACAATAATTATTGAATATAATCCTACTCACTTCCCAGTGTGCACAGATTTCAGTTGTGATAATGGCACAAAGTGTATCTCGCCATATTGGGTATGTGATAATTACAATGATTGCCAAGACGAGCATGAGAATTGTAAATATAAACAATCTATGTAGTCATTCGGATCTTGTGATCTATGCAACCGTTCTGAAGCAATTAAAAGTTCGCTTCACGTTTAAGTTCATAGTAGGGAATATATTCTAGTAATATAGCTGAAATAAAATATATACAAAGTCGTAATCCTTGGGTTCGACAACTTCTGCTTTTAATATTAGCTGGTCATCATTTGTATATAAATATTATTTTGTCTAAGGCACTGGATCCAGCGAATTAGTAACTGGATCTGAAATGTATTCCAATGTCAGTACAGTGGGTCCCGCCAATGCAAGTAAGTAAATCGTATTATATCTTCCTGATATATTTGATGAAGTATTTTAGACCAGTTTCAGTTGAAAATGGCCACCAGTCAGACATAAATTTTTGGTTCGAAAAATATATGAATGTATATAGGACAATAAATTTAATAATTGTTGTACTAAGTCTGTCAATGAACGCCTGAGAAAATGTCCCTGGTGGTTTCGATGATTCACTTTGCCTTTAAATACAAGACACACGCTTAAGATACCGTAACTATTACCACATCAGCGTACAGCGTATCTTTGTTATTGATTGCTGAATTTAACGAGAATATGTAATTCTTTCTGAATATATAGACTGCACAGACTTCAGCTGTGACGGTGGCACGGCGTGCATTGAGCAAAGCTGGGTATGTGATGGTCTCAGCGACTGTGAAGACGGCACAGATGAACATGAAAATTGCAGTAACTTGTCCAGAAAGCGAAGAAATCCTGCCGATGATCCACCGCGTCAACTTAGAAAGGAAAGATCTAATAGAAGTACGATATTACAGCAAATTAGTAATATAATTATAAAAGCACGGAATTTCAACCGAACGCGGACATAATAAATGTTAATACACACGCACAGCTATATTATCCTGTTAAATTTAAAGGTCGGTGGTCGTCGCGCAGCGCGTGTTCGAATTTCATGTAAACAACCAAGGTATTTTACACGCGTTGTTTACGTCGCTGTGAGTCCCATATCGAACAGGACGCGGCGTGACGACCCCCGCCTTTTAACTGAGCAAAAACCTTATCGTGGGTTAGTAGTCCAACATTTACACAACGCTTTAAATTTGTGTGATTTGTTTTTAACATTATTGCCAAATTCTACAGATGGTACCGAAGATATATGCAATGGATTTCAGTGTTCTAACGGTGAATGCATAGACTCGTATTCAGAATGTGACACTGTGGCAGAATGCACCGATGGCAGCGATGAACATGAACACTGCATAGGAGCAGGTCAGTCAAAGCAACGTGTCAAACTTGAACCAAAATGTTCCAAAAAAAAACCGTAACATTGTTACAATAGCCCTTACCGGGCAGGTTATTGGGTTCTTAAATATGTTTTAGTCGAGTTTGTTAATTTAAATACGTTAATTTACTTTATATTTCCATGGCAACAATCCTTGTGGCTGTCTCGAATTTAGCTAGAGCAACCAATAACCGGAAGAAAAGAACAAGCTTGTTTACGTATGCAAATTTCCATCGTACGTACGTACGTACATACATATGCAATAATTAACATAATAACCATTATTTCCAGTTGTTGAGAACAAACACGTTTTTGAACAAAACTGGCACGTGCCTTACGAAGAGCTTACCACAAAGATGTCCCACTATAACGACTTTCGAAAACGATACTACCGATATAATGGGTTTTACAGAGTCAAAGGGGAGAACCCGCCTGATTGGAATGGCTTCAGAACGTTCAGTTCCACGCCGGATTACAGTGATTTGGAAGACGTGTTAAAATTGGAAGACGATACAATTTCAGTTTTAGGTCATCAAGCGGAAGATTTTATATTGCAGTGTACTTTTGACCAACGTGAATGCAGCGCAAGGTACGATGCATCTTTTGTTCTCATACAAAAACTTGAAATTAAACTTGGTCCTGAAACACTTGATTGTGCTAGTGTCTTTCGATGTCGCACTTATTTTTATTGACAGTATGTGTAGGTGGCGCTCTTCACTTCACTGCAATGGCTTATTAACAATGAGCATTTCAGGATAAGCGGCCAGATAGTCATGTATATGTACGTTTCTATGATTCGCACACTTTTAACCATCATCTTTTGAACAAGTTGATAAAAGAGGAAGACGAACTTTAAGAATGCCATGTCACATATATTCAAAAAGCTGGATATGAAAACTTTTCAAAAATTGGGTTTATTTTTATGGTCAAAAGTCGCAAAAAATAAATCAGTTTGTCAGAAAACTTTTCAAGCGTAAAAGTCGTCGTTGTTCGATATGGGACCCACAACGAGTGTAAAACACGAAATTCGAACGCGCTGAGCGACGACTCTTGCGCCGTAAGGTAGAAGCCTACTTATAAATTAAAATACCTAGAATTTATTCATTTTGCAATAAACTGTATTCCAAGGCAATATAAGGATTTTGACCTAAAAAAAGTTGGGGGTCGCCAGCCTTTTTTTTTCGAGAAATTGATGGTTGTATTTAAGTGGAAGGTCGCCATTTTGACACTATTATAACACTTTTACTATAGGTTCATATGGCAGAGATATTATGCAATATCTCAAAATCAAGCCTGGTGACATAGGCTGAAAAAATCATATAATGTTAATGATGAAGTACTTTTTGTTGTTCTGAATTATTTAAAAAATCTGGGTTTTAAAAAGTGTCAAAAAAATGCAATTTTTCTTTAACATTGTGTTCGATGGAATTGTTCTAAAAATAGCAATTTTCAAAAAATAATTAGGACACGTTTCTCAAAAAGCTTAACTGTAACACACAAAATAATGCTATTTCATTGTACAATGGGAATCAGGAATCTAATTTGCATATTCGGCTTTCGTGCTTATATACTATATTCGGACGGCCCAACCACATAGCTGAATGCTTGCAGCCATTATTAATTACGTACAACTCGTGCAGCTGCATTAATAAAGTCTTTAAAAAAATGAACACGTTTTTAGTAACATTAGTATTCTCGGCATGTTTTGGGGGCGTGCTTACTAAAAAAGTAGTTAAAATGTTACAAGCATAACATTCTTGTGTACTCTTCGAAAAGTAAAACAAATTAAAGAGAATTGCAATCTGAAATTGTTTACAAAGGTGCACCCCATTCTTAAAGCGGGAGAGTTGTCACCTGCGCATGCGTCAGATGGCCATAGCGTGCCATTGTTTACAAACAAGCGTCTACCCATGCGCCTTTGCGTTTTTAGCGCGTGTTGTTATCACCGCTTGGGCCTCAATTCCCGCACGTGCGCAGGTGACGACCCTCCCGCTTTGAAGTCGTACGAGCGGATTCGACGTATTCATGTTTCTAATTGATTAGTGTTACATGATTGTTTTTTTTATCTAGTACAAAACATTGTTTGCATCACAATTTTCAAATAACCACAAATTAACTACATTGTCAAAGTTATCTCGTGGTATGTTTTATGACAACTTAAAACGTGTAAACAACAGATTATACAACACAAGATTCTCTGTATACTAATTGCAAAATATTGTGCGTACTCACTAATATATTGTCAACATATTCAGTGATTTCAGCGTTTTCCAAGACAACCGTTACGGCAACTGTTTCCAGTTCCCAGGCAAGAACGACACGTTTCGTATCAGTCGCACTGGGTCCAAGTATGGCCTAAAGTTGACTCTATTCTTGGAACAAGACGAGTACATCAGTTTGTACGGACGCGAGACAGGGGCGCGTGTGGCGATCAGCCCCCATAAAGTGCACGCGTACCCAGAAGACGAAGGCGTGACTATCAGACCAGGCGCTGTGACGTCGTTTGGTCTCAGAGAGGTATGTACGCAGTCTCGAACAATAATTACATGTATTTGAAAACGACACTTCGCGTGCACCACAATATCTGACATGAACTGTTCAACTATGATTGCTGTATGGAGTAGAGAAGGATGTTACTATCAGGGGTAAATTCTTCTACTCTCGGGTTCTCCACACTTGCCAGGGGGGAAACTCGTCTCGTCTCTATATCGCGTCCCCTTGAGGTACGGGATCGGGAAAGTCACTTATACTTTACAGTCAAATAAGACGCACACAACGAAATACGTTTCAGCTCTCGTCTTAGTCGATCTTTTGGAGCACTCTATAAGACACAGCGCCCTGGGGAAAAGTCCCCAAGACTCTCACAAGGCTGAACCAAGACTCGCCCAAGACTGGACAGCGTCAAGGCTCGCCCCAAGACTCTCTTAGACTGGACTCGACTGCCCAGGACTGCACTCTCTCTCTCTCTCTCTTCTGCGTCTATCGTGGAGTATTCGCCAAGACCAACTCAAACTCTCTTTATTCATTTTCAAAACTCTAACCAATTACAAAACAGTAAAAGACTCTAGGGCGTAACCTTCAATCATAAAGCCAATCACACTAAGTACTGAATACGTCATATCTTTTGATTAATCGTTCACTACATTAATAACTATGGATATAAACTGTCAAAATGGCGACGGTTATCTGGTAATAAGTTCCAAATCACTGAGCCAAGTTCCGTCCAAAACTTCAAATAGGCCTGAACGGTGACAGACATAACACAGCAATTCAGCTAATAATCAACTAATTAAGTCGGTTAACAGATACGCGAAAACAAATTCATGACATTACTACTTGTCTGTATACTCCGAAATCGCAGATTTTACCACCATTGTATTTTATCAGGATTGTTTAAAGGGCGGTAGTCGTCGTACTGCGCCCTGTTCGATATGGGACTCATAGCGACGTATACAACGCGTGTAAAATACATTGTTTATTTACATGAAATTCGAACACGCGCTGCGCGACGACCACCTTCTCATCGCGTACGCACTTTGAATTCATTCGGGTATATAGTCATTTCTATTATCAGTGGAATTTGGGAAGAAATTCATGAGCGTTGATTGATGTTGAAATAAGCGAGATCTCACCTGATTTCAATATTAACGAGTTTATAATTATCCCTGAAAGGAAAACAAGTCACATTAATTGTCCACGTACCATATATCTTACAGCACGTGCTGACACGCATGCCCGACCCCTATGGCAATTGCACGCATGGGAACAGCGAGCTAGATGAATCGAGGATGCTACGGGGAAAATCGTACACGGTGCTGGTAGGTTATTTCATTGGATGAACACAATTATGCATATCACGTGGTATAATTAATAAGTCAACATTGCCAATATACTGGTTTATTACAAACTCGAGGGTAATTAGGTTAAATTCTATTTACGGCGAATTAGTATAATATAACATATTACATTCATAAATGATGCAACTAATATTCTTCCATAGGGGTGCCAGAAGGCATGCGTCCAGAGGCAAATGCTGAAATATTGCTATTGCGTGGACACATTTGAAATAGATGCCCCAAGATGCCAACTTCTCAATAAAACTCAAGGCAAGTTTTTTTTTTTTTAGAAATATATTTACGAAATGTGTTAAACATCGCAATAATACGAGTGAACCAATAAACGTGATATATATACACTATACTGTAAAACATGTCTTTTTTTCGCGAATTTAGCGAGAGAACTGATTCGCTAATTGAAGATGTCGCGAATGACTTTATTATCAATTCAAAATGGCCGCCAAACAAAGAAATCAACAATGGCAACAGAGATTCGCGAAATCAACATTTCTCTATTACGTCATTTTACCAAAATTCGCTAAAATTGCATGCTGCTTTTTCAACATGTTTTACAGTATTTAGAATACACGCTATATACATATTCCGGTTATATGCAATTGTTGTATTTATTTATTTATTTATTTATTTATTTATTTATATCTATATATAATTTTATTTACCGACAGATATGTGTAGACAATTGATATATTATTTTCATCAAGAAGATTTGCTACCGTGCGTATGTCCACAGAAATGCAGGTAAATAGTGACATTTCACAAGTCATATCAATACATGACATAATAGTTTATAAATATGCTGAATATTGTTATTTATTTTTGCCCAAACTACCTGTCACGCCCTCAGCCGTTGAAGCTTTTTCCGTGACGTAGACTACTGTAAAAGGATTAATTATTCACTGGGTTTTAATTTTGCTTATTTCGCTGATTGGAAAATGTGCTAAATTAAAACCCAGTGAATATGTAAAATTTAGCATAGAATATATTATCTAAATGATAAAACCGTGAATTAAAAACCCACTCAGGCTGAATATGCCTGAAATGGAAAATCAGCGAAATTTAAACCCAGTGAAAATTAGTCATTTTACAGTATAAGTATAATTGTTGAAAAATACAACTGTTTTGTCTTACAAATCATACGTTATTTAGAGAAATAACAAATTTCTAAAATACAATACTGTAAAATGACTAATTTTCACTTGGTTTAAATTTCACTGATTTACCATTTCGGGCATATTCAGTGGGTTTTAAATTCACGGTTTCGTCATTTAGATAATGTGTTCTATGCTAAATTTTACATATTCACTGTGTTTTAATTTAGCGCATTTTTCCAGTCAGCGAAATAAGCTAAATTAAAACCCAGTGAATAACTACCCCCTTTACAGTATTTTTTTTATTGATTGACAACCATGTACGGTATTCATCGCGATCATTTACGTCTTTGAAGCGCTCTGTCTATAGAGGGCGCAACTAATGGAGACGGTGTATTAGTTACGATCCTCTCGAGTTCTTCGAGATACGATATTAGCAACTGTTTGATTTTTCACTTTCACGTATGTTTTGTGTTCAGGGATCAGTTCTATAATGAGAGGTTGTCAATGGCCCTATGGCCATCCAAACAATATTTTGTAAGTACAATCATAATGTGCATTACTTCCGAACATTCAAACGTTTTTTTGCAAGGATTATTTTCACAATATAGCATCCAATATAGTTTGTGATAATCTTGTTTACGCTAAGTTAAAGATAGGATTGATGGATGACTCAACTGATAGAGGAGGGGGAGGGGGAATCGGATAATTTTAAGGTTAGAGTATATTAAACATACACTCATATTTCAGACGATTGATTGTAAATGTCAGTTAATGTTGATATGAATATTTTGTTTATTTCTGATATGAATATTGATTTGATATATTAATAAATTGGATACTACATATTGCCAACAGCAACAGCTGTTGCGATAGGCCGTAATTGGGTTTATTGTAACAGTTGGAATGAGAGTGGTGTCAGTATATTGTATGATCATATAAATAATAGTAAATAAGATCAGAACAAAGTTTAATATCAGTTTCAATTTTATAATGATTATCTTCACATCGTGCTAATGGGGAAAATGGTTCCCATTAGATTTCTGGATTACAAAACAGGCAACTGAAACTATTCACACTGGCGGATCCAGAAATTCGGTAAGGGGGCGCGCTCCTATTGACGTGACCGAAGGTGCACCTCCGGTGGACTGGGTTTGTCAATTGATTTGTCAATTTTTTTTTATGCGCCTGGCGCGCCTCCCCCTAAATCCGCGCGTGTTTCAAACTGAAAAATAGGAGTACTGAAGATATTACGTTTTGAGACTATTGTTGGAAATGACAATGTGTTTTTGTACGATTTCTGTTGAAATTCACTATAGTGATTAGTAAACCCCTTGTTACTGTGTGAATAATAATTTTATTGTTATTTATATCACCAGGCTCATTTACTACGTACCATACATTCGGAGAATGACAAAGCAAGAAATCTGAATGACGAAAAGTCCATCAGGTAAACATGTAGAATAAGCATGTAGAATAAGCATGTACAACTAACATACCAATTATGCAACATTATGCATTCCATATTTGAAAATGTTTTAGCTGTTGTTCCTGGTTTAAGGCCATTATGTATATTATACATACATTATTTTCTGCTGTTTGTTCTGCTGTCATGCACTCTTGATCGGATTGTCTGTAAAAACACAATATAACTTATAAATTATTAATTTATTTGGA
This sequence comes from Saccoglossus kowalevskii, assembly GCF_978046115.1. NCBI lineage: Eukaryota > Metazoa > Hemichordata > Enteropneusta > Harrimaniidae > Saccoglossus > Saccoglossus kowalevskii. Next base: position 17,638,457 of record NC_140646.1, read on the forward strand.
ATATTTTTAATTTTGAACATTTAACAAATAGAAATAACAGTTGCCTGATTCACACTCTGTACGCATGCGCTTAAATGACATAGTCATGTCTATTGTCAAACCAAGCCATATTTTAATGGTACAATGCAATGTTTAGATTCATGTGTCCCACGAGAGGTATTCCCCCAATAGAGCAAATGCATATGGCGATTAATCACGACCTATGTTGTATTTTAGTGAGAATCTTGCAAGTTTGGAAATTTACTTTGAGGAATTAAACTACGAACAAGTATCCGAATATCCAGCATACGGGGTAAATATACTTTTTTTTTCTTAGATGATAATTATTGGTATTACATTTGATATATTATATTTGTATGGCATAACCTAGACTGGCAAAGTCGGGACTTCCTTTTTGTTTTACAAAAAGAAATAAGTAATTGTTTTTAGTCCTTTTAGGGCGATCGCGAAAACTAACGTGACCGCGAAAGGTCACGCCAGATTTCGCGATCACGCTAAAAAGGCTAAGCTGACGATTATTTTTTTAAACAAAAAAGAAGTCCCGACTTTGCCAGTCTAGGTATAACCGTTTCCTATAAACTATTATGATTGTAAACCCCATTCACTCGTATACATAATAACAGATCACCCTTCTGTGTACACAGACACTCACAAACTGTTTTTCTTTATTAGGTTTTCAAATTATTCAGTGACATTGGAGGTACACTGGGGCTGTATATTGGTGTAACCATGGTTACTGTTTGTGAAGCTATTGATTTAGTGTATCAGCTGATACGACATAAACTAAGACGATAATGTTGAAATGTTTTATAACACAATGGGGACAATACATCGCTTTACAAATTGTATGCATTTTATTGTATGCATTTTAAGAATATATATTTTTATTGTAACATATTCACGTTTTTATTCATCGGTGTTTTATTAAGTAATGCAATTTAAAATTTATACTGCCACGTATTACAAGAACGATTAAGACACGATGAAATGCTAATGTAAGCACATGTTTAACAAAAGCATAACAGGACTTCTCTCAATTACATGTGAATATTATGTGGTTTTATCGTGAAATAACGAAACTGGTTTAAGAAAATAACTGTACTGAAGGATAAAACACAAACTAATTTTACTAAGCATTTACAGGATTGAAAATAGACCATTTTCCGTTCACTGCGAGAATCCCGCGTTATGCGTGAAATCGAACGTAAAAACAGGACAAACAAAGGTCATAGCGTCGTAGTCGCGTCAAACATCGCGTAGGATTCGACAAACGCGAAAGTATTTCGGGGACATTTCCATGTCAATAATGTGCTGTACACATTTGATGATAGGCAATTTCGATTAAGTAAGGGTATTCGGAAGCAATATTCCTCTGTCGAAGATCGGCCGGTCGATGTGAGCTACGAAATAAAGAAACTCTAGTTCAAAATCAAATCGTTCAATTTTTGCGGCAGACGTTCGACGCGCGTCTTTCATGCATCTCGCGAGATCTCGCAATTGTACGGAAAATCCTCTAAGTTAACTTCCACTCAAAGCAACGCAGTTGTTGTGCAATGTGATTCGAATTTGATATAAACACGCATAGCATTGTATATGTAACAAAGGACCCATAACTTCCTTTGTCGCACATTACTAATTCATCCAAACAGGTATCTTTTAGAACACATATTATGTGAGTACATTTATATATTTATTTGCTCATCTTCCAAAGACCTATTTACATAGAGTTCAAATTGAGTATGTTGAGTGCTTCGAAATTACGACCAAAGTTCATGGTCATTTTAAGCTTAATGCAAATAACATGTGTATTTATGACAATTTTATTCTTGTAAATATTTTCAGTATTATATTTTACTCCCATATTCACCATCTTTATAACAGACATATTGTGTATATTAGTTGGTTAATAGTAGACAGTCATGCAATAATTCAATTTAAGTTTTAAAATACACTGCCGAAAAAAAAACAAATTGTTAATATAACTACTCAACTTTTGTCTCACACTTCCATAACGATTAAGGGAATAATTATGTTATGAATAGTTTAAAATCTTTTCTTAATATCGAAGGTATTGTTTGTTTTGCTCTTGAATTTCAACTCAAAATAAACATCATTGAAAGAAATTATATAGCTGCAAAATCACACAGATTCAAGACAGAAGTATAGTGAAGACGATTTAGTGAAAATGATTAATTTTCTCATTGACAACATATTTGATCTTTGTGGTGGGCAAGTCTTTCAGCAAACTGTTGGTATTCCTATAGGCACTAATTGCGCCCTTTGCTTTCCGATTTGTTTTTGTATTCTTATGAAGCGGAATTCATTGAAGGTTTAATGCAAAATGGAGCCAAGAAACTGGCTCGTTTCACATTTTGTTATATTGATGATGTTCTGTCACTAAACAACCCCCAGTTCAGTAGTTAATTACATGTATTTATCCTAATGAACTTTAAATTAAGGATACTACTGACACACTGAATTCTGCTTCATATCTTGATCTACTACTCGAATTTGACTGCAGTGGAAAACTGCATACTAGGATGTATGACAAGCGTGACGATGTTAATGTTGCTATTGTGAACTTTCCATATATCGATAGCAATATTCCTACATCACCAGCGTATGGAGTTTATATTTCACAGTTTGTGCGTTACTCGGGGCATGTTCTAGGTTTTAGGTACCAGATCTCGGCTATTAACTGCCAAGTTGATAAGCCAATGGTTTGTGATTCCTCGACTTAAACGTGCATTTAAGAAGTTGTTTGGTCACCATCATGATTTGGTGGCTTCCTATGGGATTTCTGTCTGTAACATGATTGCAGATTTGTTTGTTGATTGATGTATGTGATCGTGTTTAATTTGTCATTGTGGCTTGGTGTGAGTGTTTGTCCATAAAAACTTGATTTGACATTTTCCCCTGTTATGACTTTAAAACATCACGGCGGGTGTGGCATGCCAGCAGCAGATGCTTACCCTACACGTGCACCTGGTCTGACTCCCTTGTGGGGGTTTGTGATGTTCCGCCTCCAGCGATTTTGTCAGTATATTTTGTCTAGACTACTGATATTTGGAGAATGGCTTATTGGTACTACTATAATTATCACAACATCCCGCAAATAAAAGGAGATTTCAAATATTATAAAACTGTGAACATTTCTGGTGGAAATCATCATTGCTTTATCAAATAATACTTACTCTTACTGCTCTCCGGCCAAAAAACACATCAAGCCAAAAACTATATAAACTCAAGTTCTTTGCACATATATAGTGTTTGTGATGATTACAAGGTCTCAGCAAAACTAGCATGATGTAAAGAAATCGAATGTGGTCATTGCGTGCGAATGATAATGACAAACTGCAATTACTTCGCTGGGAATTCATGAAGTGTATGTTGCCTTTCCAAAACCATTGACAAAACAGTCATCAATATATATGTTGCTATTTTAGATTTTGTTTAATTATTTTTCATCTGAATCAACTTTTGATGCTTAGTGACATCATTTGAATGCTATTTGTATGCAATACTCAACTAAACACACAGAGCTTGTTTCTGCCAAGTTCTGAATACGACACAATTTGACACGTTCTGTATCACCAGCGTTATAGACAGGATATAAATGGAACTGTGTCTGTGTCTTCTGTGCAAACACCAACTCGTGGGATGACATTTCAAAGTATTGCTTCTTCTAGGATTTTGTGCTTTTTACTTCAATAAATCATGGACGTACTAAATAAATATAGTATATTCATTAGAACGACATTCGAGTTAATATATACGTTAAACAAAACAACAAATCTATGTTTCCTGAAACTCGGTTAACTGAGTTACTAAATGTGGACGTTCCACAAAAACAATAATATGTGTTGCTAGTAACTCGAAATCCTGTTAACTGTTAATTGAACATCGAGTTACAATTTGGGCAAGGTTGCACAAAAGTGGGCGTGGTCATTTGTGTACCTCGATCTCCAAAACTCGAACAATTCAGCAACATTATTCACTTGAAATGCACATTCTATGTAGTTACACAATTGTATTTCATCTTCTACGTCGTACAATGAACAATGTCCACACATCTCATTTTCCAACAACGTTTTGGTTGGTATGTCTTTCTTTTTAAATGGCTAAATTATGATCTAGTTACAGAAATTCTTTGTTTTGTATTTTGTATCAAAAGTTTAATTTATTTTTGAATTCAGTCTAATTTGGCATGGATTTATTTTCTCATTTTTATTTTTTTCCTGTACTGCAAGTTGTTTAATTACGTACCTAACTATTTCGCTGTAACAGTTCTGGGTTTTTAGAATCATTAATACTACGCTTAAGATTCGTTCACACAGTTTTCCATCGTGATTTTGACAATGTCTAGTCCTTTAATTCTATCTTTGTCTATTTCGGTTTTGTGGCATATTTATCATTCAAAACCAGAACTTCATTATTTTTACATTTACAATCAATGGCCTTATTTCTTACCAAAAAGAATTATTTACTGTGTGTTAATAATACTTAAAACGATCAATAAATTTGAGCGTTAGTATAATATCATAGCACTTCATCAACCGTCCCCCCCTTTCTCTAAATAGTGAAGTCTATACAAAATAAATATCACACCGCCGATCGATCAAAGTAAATGGCAGATTACAGACGACTAAAAACTAATCGAAACTTTAAATAACTTCTATCCAGACGATTCCCGTACTCGTGTGACATTTAATGTTTACCTGTCATCTTGGATAGCTCAAAGACTATATAGTCTTTGGATGGCTTGAGCAAATCATTGCCATCGTCGTCCTGTCCCTTTTTATCGTGACTGAAAACGATGTTTTTTCTGCGTTCCATCTGTTGTTTGAAACAGCAACGAGATTTTCGCTGAAACGATGTCTCGACCATGATTGACTGAGACGAATACAAAGTTATATTGCAGACATGGAGAGGTACGCCCACAACCGACCTTCCGAAGGAATAATTCAATTTGATAGTTTTGTCGTTGGTGGCGCATGCAAATGTTTTTTTTTTATTTTATGGCTGTGTTTTGAAATGTTCAGAATATTCTGAAGTGTTTTTTAAAATGTTCATGATAATTTGTTTAAAATGTTTGACCAAACTATCCAAATTGTGAAAGAAATTATGCTGAAAACCTGATTACAGATTTATTGGGAAGTCACCAAATGAAAAGACAAACCTAGAATCAGTATTATTGCCAAATACAGCAATATAGAATTCCTTCAATAAACAGTGTCAACATTGTTGGAAACTTGAATGCAAAAAAGAAAAAAAAAAGAAAAAAATCATTTGACCCCTAAGATAAATGCAGTTTCTGAATAGTCATGAGTTTATGAAAAAGGCCTCTCCGTGAAAGTACTTTTTCTTCTTAGCTTTGTTGTGCATACTCTGGGTTTTGAACTACAATTAACACCATACAAATATATTTTACCGGAGAATGAATCAAATACAATCTGTTCCGAGATATCATCATGGAACGTTCAGTTAACATTCAAATATGAATGTCCATAATTTGTAATTCTTCACGAAAATATTATCGAATTCTCTAGGAGTTTCAGGAAAGGACATGCATAACATAAAAAAAATTAGACAAGAAGGATGGTCAAATGTAGTTTTGAATTCCACTTTCTATTCCTTTTAATTAATAGAAGTCATTGGTAATGACATAGTCCTCGTTGGAATTATTCATGCCAAAATAAAGTTACGAATCAAAAGCAGAATTAGTAATTGTGAGTGAATAAATGGCTGGTCTAGTATCAACAAAAATTAGATGTATTAAATTACTCTTCCAAAATCTAAATATATAGCCAGAAATTAAACAGGATGTGCTATTTCCTTTGTCTGAGCTCATGTACAAACCGGTAGTAGTATAGTCAAAAAGCAAGATTACAGGCAGTTCACCATGTTTGATCAGATTGTGAAACTAATTGTCATGGACATGTATTCTAACATGTATAATTTGAAAAACAAAACAAAACATGTCAATGATATATTTTCAAAAAAAAAAAGATGGCTCCCAGTTGGTCATTTTGGATTCGAACACGAAACAAATCACCAAGGACATGTATCTCAACATATATACTAGTAGTGTTTGTATCAAATTGGAACAAAAACCGACAAATCATTTCAAAGAAACTACATTTTTCAAAAAAACAAGATGAATGCCAGTCAGCCAAATTTGACCTGATTATACAACAAACTGTGCCAAATATGAAAGATAGCTCCGCTGTTAGCAATGCACATTTCAATTAAAGAAGTGAAGACATCATTAGAAAATGAACAATATGAATAGTATCAAAGCAATCGGACTTACAGTTTTTAACAAGAAGTCGAAAATATCACTTTTTACCAAAAATTACAAAAATATTCACCAAAATAAATTAATTAGAGAATTGAAGATATCATCACAAAACGAACAAATCTGAGAGAGGTCCACATGTAGTACCTATATATGCAATATCAAAGCAATCGGACTTACAGTTTTTAACAAGAAGTCGAAAATATCACTTTTCACCAAAAAATGACAAAAATATTCACCAAAATTAGAGAATTAAAGATATCATTACAAAATGAACAAATCTGAGAGAGGTCCACATGTAGTACCTATATATGTAATATCAAAGCATTTGCACTTGCGGTTTTTAACAAGAAGTCGAAAATATCAGTTTTTACCAAAAATGACAAAAATATTCACCAAAATTAGAGAATTAAAGATATCATTACAAAATGAACAAATCTGAGAGAGGTCCACATGTAGTACCTATATAAGTAATATCAAAGCAATTGCACTTGCGGTTTTTAACAAGAAGTCGAAAATATCAGTTTTTACCAAAAATGACAAAAATATTCACCAAAATTAGAGAATTAAAGATATCATTACAAAATGAACAAATCTGAGAGAGGTACACATGTAGTACCTATAGATGTAATATCAAAGCAATTGCACTTGCGGTTTTTAACAAGAAGTCGAAAATATCAGTTTTTACCAAAAATGACAAAAATATTCACCAAAATTAGAGAATTGAAGATATCATCACGAAATGAACAAATCTGAGAGAGGTCCACATGTAGTACCTATATATGTAGTATCAAAGCAATTGGACTTGCGGTTTTTATCAAGAAGTCGAAAATATCAGTTTTTACCAAAAATGACAAAAATATTCACCAAAATTAAAGAATTAAAGATATCATTACAAAATTAACAAATCTGAGAGAGGACCACATGTAGTACCTATAGATGTAATATCAAAGCAATTGCACTTGCGGTTTTTAACAAGAAGTCGAAAATATCAGTTTTTACCAAAAATGACAAAAATATTCACCAAAATTATAGAATTAAAGATATCAACATGAAATGAACAAACCTAAGAGAGGTCTACCCAAGGTACATATATACCAAGTATCAAAGCATTTAGGCTTGTAGTTTTCAAGAAGAAGTCAAAAAAGTAAAACATTGACACGGACGACGACGACGGACGACGGCGACGGACAATCACTCATATGATAAGCTCCGCTCGACAAAGTCGACAGTGGAGCTAATAAAAATGGTCAAAAAGCCTTGGAGATATAGTAGTATGGTCAGATAAAGTACTAGGCACATGCAAAGAGTGAACAGATTTAGTCCACAGGGGTTCTGAAATATGACTCTGGATGGATGGATGGATAATGGACACCGAATTATAAGGCCCTGTTTCAAAATTCACTTGATCAGGGACTAATAAAGTACCACTTGCATAAAATAAAGAAAATTACCAAATTTGTTCTATTAAAATTGAAGTCACATAAATACAAAAAAATTTATTGTATGTTCAATAATTGAAATATGACAGAAGTGACATCTGAAATAAGTGTATGCACTATTAATAATATGATAACATTTTCATTCAAGTAGCATAATTAGATTTTGAACTAAAGTTGATGAAGACATCAGCTCAGTGGATAAAATTGTCTTCAAACACACCCCTCGTCACCTATAATTACTTGAAATGGGAAAAAAAATATACTTGTACTTCTCTTGGTTATGTGACCCATTGATATTGTCTATTAAACCCACAGTTGTGGTTTTGATTACAAGGATCGTAAGCTGCTACAGTTATATACAACGAGCAAACTACTCAGTACAAAACCTCATATGAACTAACATTGTGTTAATCTCACATAAAATGAACCTACAATGTAGTTAGGACTTCACTCCACTGAGCATGTAGTTTACAATGATATGTACATGAATCAGGAATCAGTTTCTACAAGTTATTGGCCACCGTTCTTCCGCAATGGTTATTGAACCAACCACTTTCAGATAAATGAACTGTGAATGCAAGGTCACTCTACTGAGCTGGTAGTTTGTGTTTGAAAGCAACATGTAGTTTACTATGATATGTACATGAATCAGGCGCGATTTCTACAGGTCATTAGCCATCGTTCTTCTGCAATAGGGCTGCAAATTTGCAGTTATTACTTTGTTAAAGTATGGAAACTCTAAGACTAACCTGTAGCGAATACAAAATAAATCACAGAAATAAAACTTGCACACAGTATCACTAGACCAACAGCATTTTATTTGTTAGAATTAAATCTGTCCATACATGTCCACAGAAACGATAGGGTGCAACATATTAAAATATTAATGAAGGATAATTTTAAGTTTTTTTGCAAGGATTATTTTCACAATATAGCATCCAATATAGTTTGTGATAATCTTGTTTACGCTAAGTTAAAGATAGGATTGATGGATGACTCAACTGATAGAGGAGGGGGAGGGGGAATCGGATAATTTTAAGGTTAGAGTATATTAAACATACACTCATATTTCAGACGATTGATTGTAAATGTCAGTTAATGTTGATATGAATATTTTGTTTATTTCTGATATGAATATTGATTTGATATATTAATAAATTGGATACTACATATTGCCAACAGCAACAGCTGTTGCGATAGGCCGTAATTGGGTTTATTGTAACAGTTGGAATGAGAGTGGTGTCAGTATATTGTATGATCATATAAATAATAGTAAATAAGATCAGAACAAAGTTTAATATCAGTTTCAATTTTATAATGATTATCTTCACATCGTGCTAATGGGGAAAATGGTTCCCATTAGATTTCTGGATTACAAAACAGGCAACTGAAACTATTCACACTGGCGGATCCAGAAATTCGGTAAGGGGGCGCGCTCCTATTGACGTGACCGAAGGTGCACCTCCGGTGGACTGGGTTTGTCAATTGATTTGTCAATTTTTTTTTATGCGCCTGGCGCGCCTCCCCCTAAATCCGCGCGTGTTTCAAACTGAAAAATAGGAGTACTGAAGATATTACGTTTTGAGACTATTGTTGGAAATGACAATGTGTTTTTGTACGATTTCTGTTGAAATTCACTATAGTGATTAGTAAACCCCTTGTTACTGTGTGAATAATAATTTTATTGTTATTTATATCACCAGGCTCATTTACTACGTACCATACATTCGGAGAATGACAAAGCAAGAAATCTGAATGACGAAAAGTCCATCAGGTAAACATGTAGAATAAGCATGTAGAATAAGCATGTACAACTAACATACCAATTATGCAACATTATGCATTCCATATTTGAAAATGTTTTAGCTGTTGTTCCTGGTTTAAGGCCATTATGTATATTATACATACATTATTTTCTGCTGTTTGTTCTGCTGTCATGCACTCTTGATCGGATTGTCTGTAAAAACACAATATAACTTATAAATTATTAATTTATTTGGAATATTTTTAATTTTGAACATTTAACAAATAGAAATAACAGTTGCCTGATTCACACTCTGTACGCATGCGCTTAAATGACATAGTCATGTCTATTGTCAAACCAAGCCATATTTTAATGGTACAATGCAATGTTTAGATTCATGTGTCCCACGAGAGGTATTCCCCCAATAGAGCAAATGCATATGGCGATTAATCACGACCTATGTTGTATTTTAGTGAGAATCTTGCAAGTTTGGAAATTTACTTTGAGGAATTAAACTACGAACAAGTATCCGAATATCCAGCATACGGGGTAAATATACTTTTTTTTTCTTAGATGATAATTATTGGTATTACATTTGATATATTATATTTGTATGGCATAACCTAGACTGGCAAAGTCGGGACTTCCTTTTTGTTTTACAAAAAGAAATAAGTAATTGTTTTTAGTCCTTTTAGGGCGATCGCGAAAACTAACGTGACCGCGAAAGGTCACGCCAGATTTCGCGATCACGCTAAAAAGGCTAAGCTGACGATTATTTTTTTAAACAAAAAAGAAGTCCCGACTTTGCCAGTCTAGGTATAACCGTTTCCTATAAACTATTATGATTGTAAACCCCATTCACTCGTATACATAACAGATCACCCTTCTGTGTACACAGACACTCACAAACTGTTTTTCTTTATTAGGTTTTCAAATTATTCAGTGACATTGGAGGTACACTGGGGCTGTATATTGGTGTAATCATGGTTACTGTTTGTGAAGCTATTGATTTAGTGTATCAGCTGATACGACATAAACTAAGACGATAATGTTGAAATGTTTTATAACACAATGGGGACAATACATCGCTTTACAAATTGTATGCATTTTATTGTATGCATTTTAAGAATATATATTTTTATTGTAACATATTCACGTTTTTATTCATCGGTGTTTTATTAAGTAATGCAATTTAAAATTTATACTGCCACGTATTACAAGAACGATTAAGACACGATGAAATGCTAATGTAAGCACATGTTTAACAAAAGCATAACAGGACTTCTCTCAATTACATGTGAATATTATGTGGTTTTATCGTGAAATAACGAAACTGGTTTAAGAAAATAACTGTACTGAAGGATAAAACACAAACTAATTTTACTAAGCATTTACAGGATTGAAAATAGACCATTTTCCGTTCACTGCGAGAATCCCGCGTTATGCGTGAAATCGAACGTAAAAACAGGACAAACAAAGGTCATAGCGTCGTAGTCGCGTCAAACATCGCGTAGGATTCGACAAACGCGAAAGTATTTCGGGGACATTTCCATGTCAATAATGTGCTGTACACATTTGATGATAGGCAATTTCGATTAAGTAAGGGTATTCGGAAGCAATATTCCTCTGTCGAAGATCGGCCGGTCGATGTGAGCTACGAAATAAAGAAACTCTAGTTCAAAATCAAATCGTTCAATTTTTGCGGCAGACGTTCGACGCGCGTCTTTCATGCATCTCGCGAGATCTCGCAATTGTACGGAAAATCCTCTAAGTTAACTTCCACTCAAAGCAACGCAGTTGTTGTGCAATGTGATTCGAATTTGATATAAACACGCATAGCATTGTATATGTAACAAAGGACCCATAACTTCCTTTGTCGCACATTACTAATTCATCCAAACAGGTATCTTTTAGAACACATATTATGTGAGTACATTTATATATTTATTTGCTCATCTTCCAAAGACCTATTTACATAGAGTTCAAATTGAGTATGTTGAGTGCTTCGAAATTACGACCAAAGTTCATGGTCATTTTAAGCTTAATGCAAATAACATGTGTATTTATGACAATTTTATTCTTGTAAATATTTTCAGTATTATATTTTACTCCCATATTCACCATCTTTATAACAGACATATTGTGTATATTAGTTGGTTAATAGTAGACAGTCATGCAATAATTCAATTTAAGTTTTAAAATACACTGCCGAAAAAAAAACAAATTGTTAATATAACTACTCAACTTTTGTCTCACACTTCCATAACGATTAAGGGAATAATTATGTTATGAATAGTTTAAAATCTTTTCTTAATATCGAAGGTATTGTTTGTTTTGCTCTTGAATTTCAACTCAAAATAAACATCATTGAAAGAAATTATATAGCTGCAAAATCACACAGATTCAAGACAGAAGTATAGTGAAGACGATTTAGTGAAAATGATTAATTTTCTCATTGACAACATATTTGATCTTTGTGGTGGGCAAGTCTTTCAGCAAACTGTTGGTATTCCTATAGGCACTAATTGCGCCCTTTGCTTTCCGATTTGTTTTTGTATTCTTATGAAGCGGAATTCATTGAAGGTTTAATGCAAAATGGAGCCAAGAAACTGGCTCGTTTCACATTTTGTTATATTGATGATGTTCTGTCACTAAACAACCCCCAGTTCAGTAGTTAATTACATGTATTTATCCTAATGAACTTTAAATTAAGGATACTACTGACACACTGAATTCTGCTTCATATCTTGATCTACTACTCGAATTTGACTGCAGTGGAAAACTGCATACTAGGATGTATGACAAGCGTGACGATGTTAATGTTGCTATTGTGAACTTTCCATATATCGATAGCAATATTCCTACATCACCAGCGTATGGAGTTTATATTTCACAGTTTGTGCGTTACTCGGGGCATGTTCTAGGTTTTAGGTACCAGATCTCGGCTATTAACTGCCAAGTTGATAAGCCAATGGTTTGTGATTCCTCGACTTAAACGTGCATTTAAGAAGTTGTTTGGTCACCATCATGATTTGGTGGCTTCCTATGGGATTTCTGTCTGTAACATGATTGCAGATTTGTTTGTTGATTGATGTATGTGATCGTGTTTAATTTGTCATTGTGGCTTGGTGTGAGTGTTTGTCCATAAAAACTTGATTTGACATTTTCCCCTGTTATGACTTTAAAACATCACGGCGGGTGTGGCATGCCAGCAGCAGATGCTTACCCTACACGTGCACCTGGTCTGACTCCCTTGTGGGGGTTTGTGATGTTCCGCCTCCAGCGATTTTGTCAGTATATTTTGTCTAGACTACTGATATTTGGAGAATGGCTTATTGGTACTACTATAATTATCACAACATCCCGCAAATAAAAGGAGATTTCAAATATTATAAAACTGTGAACATTTCTGGTGGAAATCATCATTGCTTTATCAAATAATACTTACTCTTACTGCTCTCCGGCCAAAAAACACATCAAGCCAAAAACTATATAAACTCAAGTTCTTTGCACATATATAGTGTTTGTGATGATTACAAGGTCTCAGCAAAACTAGCATGATGTAAAGAAATCGAATGTGGTCATTGCGTGCGAATGATAATGACAAACTGCAATTACTTCGCTGGGAATTCATGAAGTGTATGTTGCCTTTCCAAAACCATTGACAAAACAGTCATCAATATATATGTTGCTATTTTAGATTTTGTTTAATTATTTTTCATCTGAATCAACTTTTGATGCTTAGTGACATCATTTGAATGCTATTTGTATGCAATACTCAACTAAACACACAGAGCTTGTTTCTGCCAAGTTCTGAATACGACACAATTTGACACGTTCTGTATCACCAGCGTTATAGACAGGATATAAATGGAACTGTGTCTGTGTCTTCTGTGCAAACACCAACTCGTGGGATGACATTTCAAAGTATTGCTTCTTCTAGGATTTTGTGCTTTTTACTTCAATAAATCATGGACGTACTAAATAAATATAGTATATTCATTAGAACGACATTCGAGTTAATATATACGTTAAACAAAACAACAAATCTATGTTTCCTGAAACTCGGTTAACTGAGTTACTAAATGTGGACGTTCCACAAAAACAATAATATGTGTTGCTAGTAACTCGAAATCCTGTTAACTGTTAATTGAACATCGAGTTACAATTTGGGCAAGGTTGCACAAAAGTGGGCGTGGTCATTTGTGTACCTCGATCTCCAAAACTCGAACAATTCAGCAACATTATTCACTTGAAATGCACATTCTATGTAGTTACACAATTGTATTTCATCTTCTACGTCGTACAATGAACAATGTCCACACATCTCATTTTCCAACAACGTTTTGGTTGGTATGTCTTTCTTTTTAAATGGCTAAATTATGATCTAGTTACAGAAATTCTTTGTTTTGTATTTTGTATCAAAAGTTTAATTTATTTTTGAATTCAGTCTAATTTGGCATGGATTTATTTTCTCATTTTTATTTTTTTCCTGTACTGCAAGTTGTTTAATTACGTACCTAACTATTTCGCTGTAACAGTTCTGGGTTTTTAGAATCATTAATACTACGCTTAAGATTCGTTCACACAGTTTTCCATCGTGATTTTGACAATGTCTAGTCCTTTAATTCTATCTTTGTCTATTTCGGTTTTGTGGCATATTTATCATTCAAAACCAGAACTTCATTATTTTTACATTTACAATCAATGGCCTTATTTCTTACCAAAAAGAATTATTTACTGTGTGTTAATAATACTTAAAACGATCAATAAATTTGAGCGTTAGTATAATATCATAGCACTTCATCAACCGTCCCCCCCTTTCTCTAAATAGTGAAGTCTATACAAAATAAATATCACACCGCCGATCGATCAAAGTAAATGGCAGATTACAGACGACTAAAAACTAATCGAAACTTTAAATAACTTCTATCCAGACGATTCCCGTACTCGTGTGACATTTAATGTTTACCTGTCATCTTGGATAGCTCAAAGACTATATAGTCTTTGGATGGCTTGAGCAAATCATTGCCATCGTCGTCCTGTCCCTTTTTATCGTGACTGAAAACGATGTTTTTTCTGCGTTCCATCTGTTGTTTGAAACAGCAACGAGATTTTCGCTGAAACGATGTCTCGACCATGATTGACTGAGACGAATACAAAGTTATATTGCAGACATGGAGAGGTACGCCCACAACCGACCTTCCGAAGGAATAATTCAATTTGATAGTTTTGTCGTTGGTGGCGCATGCAAATGTTTTTTTTTTATTTTATGGCTGTGTTTTGAAATGTTCAGAATATTCTGAAGTGTTTTTTAAAATGTTCATGATAATTTGTTTAAAATGTTTGACCAAACTATCCAAATTGTGAAAGAAATTATGCTGAAAACCTGATTACAGATTTATTGGGAAGTCACCAAATGAAAAGACAAACCTAGAATCAGTATTATTGCCAAATACAGCAATATAGAATTCCTTCAATAAACAGTGTCAACATTGTTGGAAACTTGAATGCAAAAAAGAAAAAAAAAAGAAAAAAATCATTTGACCCCTAAGATAAATGCAGTTTCTGAATAGTCATGAGTTTATGAAAAAGGCCTCTCCGTGAAAGTACTTTTTCTTCTTAGCTTTGTTGTGCATACTCTGGGTTTTGAACTACAATTAACACCATACAAATATATTTTACCGGAGAATGAATCAAATACAATCTGTTCCGAGATATCATCATGGAACGTTCAGTTAACATTCAAATATGAATGTCCATAATTTGTAATTCTTCACGAAAATATTATCGAATTCTCTAGGAGTTTCAGGAAAGGACATGCATAACATAAAAAAAATTAGACAAGAAGGATGGTCAAATGTAGTTTTGAATTCCACTTTCTATTCCTTTTAATTAATAGAAGTCATTGGTAATGACATAGTCCTCGTTGGAATTATTCATGCCAAAATAAAGTTACGAATCAAAAGCAGAATTAGTAATTGTGAGTGAATAAATGGCTGGTCTAGTATCAACAAAAATTAGATGTATTAAATTACTCTTCCAAAATCTAAATATATAGCCAGAAATTAAACAGGATGTGCTATTTCCTTTGTCTGAGCTCATGTACAAACCGGTAGTAGTATAGTCAAAAAGCAAGATTACAGGCAGTTCACCATGTTTGATCAGATTGTGAAACTAATTGTCATGGACATGTATTCTAACATGTATAATTTGAAAAACAAAACAAAACATGTCAATGATATATTTTCAAAAAAAAAAAGATGGCTCCCAGTTGGTCATTTTGGATTCGAACACGAAACAAATCACCAAGGACATGTATCTCAACATATATACTAGTAGTGTTTGTATCAAATTGGAACAAAAACCGACAAATCATTTCAAAGAAACTACATTTTTCAAAAAAACAAGATGAATGCCAGTCAGCCAAATTTGACCTGATTATACAACAAACTGTGCCAAATATGAAAGATAGCTCCGCTGTTAGCAATGCACATTTCAATTAAAGAAGTGAAGACATCATTAGAAAATGAACAATATGAATAGTATCAAAGCAATCGGACTTACAGTTTTTAACAAGAAGTCGAAAATATCACTTTTTACCAAAAATTACAAAAATATTCACCAAAATAAATTAATTAGAGAATTGAAGATATCATCACAAAACGAACAAATCTGAGAGAGGTCCACATGTAGTACCTATATATGCAATATCAAAGCAATCGGACTTACAGTTTTTAACAAGAAGTCGAAAATATCACTTTTCACCAAAAAATGACAAAAATATTCACCAAAATTAGAGAATTAAAGATATCATTACAAAATGAACAAATCTGAGAGAGGTCCACATGTAGTACCTATATATGTAATATCAAAGCATTTGCACTTGCGGTTTTTAACAAGAAGTCGAAAATATCAGTTTTTACCAAAAATGACAAAAATATTCACCAAAATTAGAGAATTAAAGATATCATTACAAAATGAACAAATCTGAGAGAGGTCCACATGTAGTACCTATATAAGTAATATCAAAGCAATTGCACTTGCGGTTTTTAACAAGAAGTCGAAAATATCAGTTTTTACCAAAAATGACAAAAATATTCACCAAAATTAGAGAATTAAAGATATCATTACAAAATGAACAAATCTGAGAGAGGTACACATGTAGTACCTATAGATGTAATATCAAAGCAATTGCACTTGCGGTTTTTAACAAGAAGTCGAAAATATCAGTTTTTACCAAAAATGACAAAAATATTCACCAAAATTAGAGAATTGAAGATATCATCACGAAATGAACAAATCTGAGAGAGGTCCACATGTAGTACCTATATATGTAGTATCAAAGCAATTGGACTTGCGGTTTTTATCAAGAAGTCGAAAATATCAGTTTTTACCAAAAATGACAAAAATATTCACCAAAATTAAAGAATTAAAGATATCATTACAAAATTAACAAATCTGAGAGAGGACCACATGTAGTACCTATAGATGTAATATCAAAGCAATTGCACTTGCGGTTTTTAACAAGAAGTCGAAAATATCAGTTTTTACCAAAAATGACAAAAATATTCACCAAAATTATAGAATTAAAGATATCAACATGAAATGAACAAACCTAAGAGAGGTCTACCCAAGGTACATATATACCAAGTATCAAAGCATTTAGGCTTGTAGTTTTCAAGAAGAAGTCAAAAAAGTAAAACATTGACACGGACGACGACGACGGACGACGGCGACGGACAATCACTCATATGATAAGCTCCGCTCGACAAAGTCGACAGTGGAGCTAATAAAAATGGTCAAAAAGCCTTGGAGATATAGTAGTATGGTCAGATAAAGTACTAGGCACATGCAAAGAGTGAACAGATTTAGTCCACAGGGGTTCTGAAATATGACTCTGGATGGATGGATGGATAATGGACACCGAATTATAAGGCCCTGTTTCAAAATTCACTTGATCAGGGACTAATAAAGTACCACTTGCATAAAATAAAGAAAATTACCAAATTTGTTCTATTAAAATTGAAGTCACATAAATACAAAAAAATTTATTGTATGTTCAATAATTGAAATATGACAGAAGTGACATCTGAAATAAGTGTATGCACTATTAATAATATGATAACATTTTCATTCAAGTAGCATAATTAGATTTTGAACTAAAGTTGATGAAGACATCAGCTCAGTGGATAAAATTGTCTTCAAACACACCCCTCGTCACCTATAATTACTTGAAATGGGAAAAAAAATATACTTGTACTTCTCTTGGTTATGTGACCCATTGATATTGTCTATTAAACCCACAGTTGTGGTTTTGATTACAAGGATCGTAAGCTGCTACAGTTATATACAACGAGCAAACTACTCAGTACAAAACCTCATATGAACTAACATTGTGTTAATCTCACATAAAATGAACCTACAATGTAGTTAGGACTTCACTCCACTGAGCATGTAGTTTACAATGATATGTACATGAATCAGGAATCAGTTTCTACAAGTTATTGGCCACCGTTCTTCCGCAATGGTTATTGAACCAACCACTTTCAGATAAATGAACTGTGAATGCAAGGTCACTCTACTGAGCTGGTAGTTTGTGTTTGAAAGCAACATGTAGTTTACTATGATATGTACATGAATCAGGCGCGATTTCTACAGGTCATTAGCCATCGTTCTTCTGCAATAGGGCTGCAAATTTGCAGTTATTACTTTGTTAAAGTATGGAAACTCTAAGACTAACCTGTAGCGAATACAAAATAAATCACAGAAATAAAACTTGCACACAGTATCACTAGACCAACAGCATTTTATTTGTTAGAATTAAATCTGTCCATACATGTCCACAGAAACGATAGGGTGCAACATATTAAAATATTAATGAAGGATAATTTTTTTTTTTCAAGCTGTGGTAGTGAATTCTTGTGTGTATACTGGAAAAGTAATGTAACTAGATTAAACATTAATTTATATGAAATAAAGAATTGGGTGAATCTGGTCAACTCAATGGAAATGAAAAGTGCTTATTTCCACTATTACATTGAATTTCTTTCACTTCCACTCTGTCAATGGCGGGATTCTGGTCAATAAAATCATCAAACAGTCTCTGAAAATGAAGATAGAAAAATTTACATGTTCAAATTCAAATACCATTTACGCCCAGAGAGGGCACACTCAATTGTGTGAACAACAAGCAAATGTTTTTGACTTTATTCTCTAAAAGGGATAAAATTAGTTTGCATACCATGTCTTGTAAGTTAAGAGGTGAGAAAAACAGATGACATGAATTATGTGGTGTAATTATAACTTTTGTTGTTCCTCAGGCAAATTATCGATGGCTACAAATGGTACGGTAAAATAAACACTAGGTAATATGAACACTAGGTAACATAAACACTAGGTAATATGAACACTAGGTAATATGAACACTAGGGATGCATGGATTTCAACCCCCAAACTAATCAGGGCTGTGAATTGCCCCGTGGCACATATGTACCAAGTTTTATTAGAATGTGATGATTAATTTTTAAAAAATCAAAAAGCTGAAACAAAAATTAATATGCATATTAGGTAATTAATATGGATGTGCATTTAAACCCTAAACTAATTAGGTTGTCACAATGGTTTTGAGTATTTATGTACCATAATTCATAGATTTCAGTGGAAAAACCAACAAATTTTGAATTTCTATGGCAGTTAGGTAATCAATAGATTCAATTCAAAACTGCTCAGGTCTGTGTATTGTCCCTGTAGCATTTATGAATTCAGTTCATTTAAAATATGATGATTAGTACTTGAGAAAAGCAGAAAATCGATTGTTTATTATGCAAATTGGGTTATTATTAATATGCATGGATTTTAAATCCAAAATATCGGTAATCAGGTTCATGGATTGTCCTATAGCAAGTACCGGGGGTTATGTTCTGAGCTTCATTAAAATGGTTCTTCATATACGGTAATGGTGGAACATACAAGCATACATACATACATACATACAGACAGGGTAAACACAAAGACATCCATTGTGTGCTTCACACAAATCAACGTAATACAACTACATTATTCCAATTATGCAAACATGTACTCTCTTACATATGGACAGGAAGATCGCCTTGGCACAGTTTTTTTTTTTTTTTTTTTTTTTTTTTTTTACAACCTAGATATGACCTTTGCCCTCTGTAAATTCCAATCATTGGTAACTGTGATGAGGTTTATAAAATCATGCTGACCAACCTGATTTAAACTGAAACAAATCTCAGTGAACACTTCCACAGAATTTATGACTCAGGCAATTCCAAAACCAATATAATTTATAACACATGCCTATTTCGCTGTAATATTCGGTAGACATCCTCAATTTCAAAGAAAAGTGATGGTCAATATTACCTTTAAGTCGTTAGTGAGATCCTTTGTGACCTTTGCCCTCATGTTGCCGAGGCACCATGCGATGCTAACATGGAATGACGGTTTCTGTATGAAACAGAAAAACAAAGACAGAATAAAACAACAAACACTTTCAGTATTTTTCAACTACAAGTTAAAGACTTCTGGGATTAACCCATTGAACTTTGACGCTTTGAAAATTATGTCCATTTCGTCCCAAATTATCATAGTTTATATACGTAATTCCTAAAAATGTGTGAAATAATTGCACCAACTTACCTCATAAAATATTGGTAATCTAAATTCCAAGAGACACTCATCGACCAGTTTAACTAATTCCAGCAAATAATCATGCCCAATAGAAACTTTCAAACCCAAAAATGACCTGAGAAAAATTATAGTGATCCGTAAATATGACAGCTGGCCACTTATGAAATTAAGAGACAGCTCAAAACAAAATATGCAATGAGATTGGTCACCTTTCAGAAAAGAAACCTGAATTATGTTTATTGAATTGAAAATTAAAATTATTAAGAAATTATAGAGGAGAACATGAAAATGTTGCTAAAAAGTTGGTGGGGGGGGATTATGGTGTTCTAACAATATATAATAATTAATTATAAATATATTGTGAGAAGGAACCCATGGCCAAACGCAGCATTGTTATTTTATTTTGTCATTTTTTTTCAAAAGTTTACTGCATAATCAATTTGCTCTGCAATACTACTACTAGGTTGAAAACTTGGCATTTTCTTCCTGTCACAGCTGCAAAAACCATTGGGCGGTTTTGAAAACATAAATTTGATTGACAAGTATATCATGGAGTATAATTGTTGTACCTCATATAGGTACATTCAAATGCTATCTATAAACAGCCTGTGTACTTTTGGCTGCTGCTAATTTCAAGTCCTGATTATGTTTTTGCATGTGCGTATGCAGTGACAAGAACTAATTAATCACATGCTAAGATAAAATACTGGCATTGTTAGCTGCTGCCGTGGTTACAGTCAAACGTGATAATAGCGACAACCCAAGGGACTTCATTAAAATGGTCCGTATATTCAGGTGGTCTTTATATGGACGTTGTTTTCATTGAATTTTTTAATTTTCAGGTTCTTTAATCCTCATCCTGCCAGTCCTATGTACTTTTACATAGACTTGACCAGATAAGGATTGAAGTGTAAATCAGCTGGCTGCACATTGTTTACTCTTTTAATCTCCACATCACAAAACACCATGTCACCGCTGCACATAATCAACAAGACATGCATGGCACAGTCCCCGTTAGTTATCAAATCTAAGTTATATAGTTTTGTGTATACACTGTAGAATTTTAGCTGGAATAAATTTTCCCTGAAAAAACTTTTTGAGTGTTTTGTATGTATTTTTACTGATTTTTGACAAGTTAAATGTAAAATATAGGAAAAATGGTTATCCACTGGATTTTATTTTATTTTACAGTAGTACAAGTACAAGTACTTGTTCATATTCAGAAATATTGTCTGGAACAGCATTAATTAAAACAAATTGACCACCGGTCGGCCATTTTGAATGGGATCGTCAAACCAATATATCTGTATAACTATGACATGATGTATAATGAATATATAAAATTTGAACATCAGTCAAACATATCAGAGATATACCCTTAGCACTAGAACCGCATTCATTAAAACAAAATGGCTGCCAGTTGGTCATCTTTAATCTAATCTGAAAAACAAAATGACGTGCATCAAGCTTCTATAATGTCTGATGTATGTACCATGTTTGAACGAAATTCATCCATACAGAACCAGTTCCGGAAAGTCAGGAATAATGTTGATGATTTTTTAGCACAAAAATAGCCACCATTCAGCCATTTGCATGGACACACAGATGCTCCGATGCACAAAGGTCAATCCATAAGTCCCCATTTTCGGACTGCATCCAAACAGGGATTAATAACCATATTTATCCTTCCTCCCACCAATCACAATGTGCACATGGTTTATTTAATCACTAACAAACTCACCTGGTCTTTTCATCGTTTGTATAAAACTCTAATGTTTCAAGTACCAATGTGAATGAGGAACAGTCGATAAAACATTGTCTTAAAGCTTCAATAAACGAATTGATCCAATGATGTTGAAGAACAACAGTCCTTGATAAACTGACATGGAAGTCATCCATTAGTTTCATGGGTATGTCGGTTGGTAATGCGTGGACAAGAGCGGTACACAAGTCATAAAAATCATCACTAGGTGGAACTATCAGGAAAAAAACACAGACACAACATTACAGAATATGTCCATTGTTAGCTTGATATCCTCATGTCTCATGTTCTTATATTCTTCAATATTTCTGGAAATGAACCCAAGTTTTGAAGCCAACAGACAAAATTTGAGTCAATTTCAGTTTTCACTCATTGACAATAAATTTGGATATTTTTGCCCCAGACAAAAGCGCAGACTATAAACAGGGCTATTTTCTGAATTTGTGAAAAAGTTAATAATAGACCATTTTCCGTTCACTGCGAGAATCACGCGTTATGCGTGAAATCGAACGTAAAAACAGGACAAACAAAGGTCATAGCGTCGTAGTCGCGTCAAACATCGCGTGGGATTTGACAAACGCGAAAGTATTTCGGGGGACATTTCCATGCTTAATAATGTGCTGTCCACATTTGATGATAGGCAATTTCGATTAAGTGAGGGTAGGGTATTCGGAAGCAATATTCCTCTGTCGAAGATTGGCCGGTCAATGTAAGCTGCGAAATAAAGAAATTCTAGTTCAAAATCAAATCGTTCGATTTTTGCGGCAGACGTTCGACGCGCGTCTTTCATGCATCTCGCGAGATCTCGCAATTGTTCGGAAAATCACCTATTGGATATGAATATAGGTGCTCAACAGGGTTTCATTTAAACAAAGAAATAATTTGCATAAATTAGCATACTTTTTTTTTTTAACATAACATGTATTTTCCTGGTTATTTTTTTCGTAAGTATTTTACTCAAATTTGCACACGTAATTTAAAATGAGATTTTCACAATATTTCTAATTTCAGTATATCTTACTAGTATTCAATATTGTGTCTGTGACTGAACAGTCATTGTTATATTTGATTTAATTGCACGGATGAAACTGTAACATGTTTAAAATTTGAATCTTGCTGATATTCAAATCACAAAATGAATTAATATTGAGACATACTACATGTACAGCAGAGTCATTCAGTCTCTGAATTCAACAGTTCTATTATTTGCCAGTCAGTCAAAAGTGCGAGAAAGACATTTATGTTTGATTAAACATATATGTATGTTTTCTTTGTTAAAGAGTTGATAAATAAATTTTCATTTGATATACAACTAAGACAATCTTTTTATTCTAAAAAGAAAAAAAAAACTAATAAAACAAAAGAAAAACCAAATCCAAGCAAATTATTTTAATAAATGCAGGACTCTTCAACAAGGAAATACAAAAGAATTTTGGAAAACTACTGTAAAATCTGTATTAGAAACCGCAGCTTCTATTAAAATGGTACAATAGAGCATCTACACATATGAGAAATGATGAATTTTTGGTTTTAAATTATTCATAAAGAATGTGTGCGACTTCTATTAGGGATGCGGCTTCTAATACAGATTTTACGGTATTAATCATATGAAAAATACGGATCAAAATAGTGATAATCCAATTTCTGCAACTAAATGGATGGAATATTATGCAACACTAAACAATGAAAAAGATGATAATAGTTTCCAGGAAAATATAATGAAACAATTATCAGAGCATGAAGAGACAATGATAATGATATGAGTAAATGATCACTTAGATAAGGTTATTAGGTTGGGCCTTGTTGGGGCTCAACCCTATCAGAGTTCAACCTGAGGGTTTATTGGAGCCGAACTTGGCTCGAGTCGAACATGTATACACAGCCATTTTTGCTGGCTTCGATAAAATGCTGTTGTGTGAAAGTAGCAAATACTGAGTATGCTGTTACGAGGAAAGCATGAAAACTTGGATTATTTACATTATTATATTTTAATATTAGGTTTTGAGGGATGTAGTCTTATAAAGTACACTAAATGAACCAAAAAGCTTCCATTAGAGACATACCTATGCAGAATATAATTTTCCGGTACTTAAACTATTTTAAAACCTACATATGGTTTATTTTATTGATTTATAAAAATAATGAACAGTGTGTCATTCTTTACCCAGACAGTCACATACCTGGAATGTGTACAAATGTAGCCCAGTTTCCAGCCTGATGTTCAAAGGACCGACTCCTTCCTTCATGTTTGTGTTTATCATCCACCCACTTACTTTGTTTATCTGTAAACAAACCAGCAATGCCGTCTGGTAATTCTAATCTACAAAAACAAAAAGAAATTGTCAGTTGAAAATAAAGTAAAAATCCTAAAGGAGAAACTATGACCTCTACAAGGTTGGCAATTAGACCTCTACTCTAGAACCTAGGCATGTTATTGAAAGCTATCACACTTAACTGTTGACTGTAAAATTGATTATAATTCCAGAATGTAACTGTTGGATCAGCTTTGGTTGTCGCGCAACGCGTGTTCGAATTTCATGTAAACAAACAAAGTATTTTACATGCGTTGTATACGTCGCTATGAGCCCCATATCGAACAGGACGCGGCACGACAACCATCGCCCTTTAAAGCCAGTCCATAGTTTGTGATGTCTGAGGGTTTGTTAATTTTTTTTATTATTTTAGAATTGCCATCAAATCATTTTTTTTTTTATTTGGATGTTTTATTTATATTTTGATTCGACCTAAGTGTATTTATATAACAATAACACATAAACTTGGGTTTGTTGGCTTCAATGTACATTCAGTTAGAAAAGTACATTTAAAAAAAAAATTGTATAAACTGCAATAAAAATAATTTAAATTGTTGTTTGGCTTGTATCATAATAATACTTTATTGTCTTCTTGAACTTGTAAATAAATATTAGCATAATTTGGTGATAGCAAAGAGTGTTTTTGTTCATGATTTCACGATTTATGTAAAGTTTGCAAACCTCTTTGACTCAGATTTGATCATTTTGTTTCCCTCGCTTTTTTTCCAGCTTGGTCCGGCTGATAATCTTCGTTTCGCGCGACGGCTTTTGTTATCATCGCCGAGTTCCGTATCTGAATCGCTGTCACTACTGCCATATCCATGGATCAGACTTAGAGCGCTGTCACCGCTCGACATTCGAATTCTCGTTCATTTCACAAACGATGATGACAATTTTCACTTTAGATTTCCTAGAATCACAATGAAACCGCTGACGGCTGTGACGACTAACCGAGTTGATAATTCCACGACCTGGATGACCACTTATATTTCCACCGAATTCTGTTTCGATAGCTCAGGAGGTCATGGAGTAATTTTATTACGTCCCCTAGCTTACTGTGATTTATACCATTTTACTATTCTATAAAGTATACACTCATATATAATATAAGCAATATTATTTGAATAACACAACTATTTTTAATTTTATTTGAGTACCTCTAGATACAACTTTCAAATTATTCCGAATTCCGGGTAGAATTCATTTCGGAAACCTATTTGGCTAGGGAGTTTTATTGAGGGCGCTTCAAGATTTCGCCCGCCTTTCTCGGATTTAGGTACCCGCTGTATTTCCAGGAAGTGGTGTAGTGACACTGTCATTTAAATACCTACAGACCGTTGTTGTCAGATGAGCTCTTTCCGACAGCTACACAACTTACCTGCATTCCACCAGTTTTACAGCTCGCAACAATATACTACAGTGTCAAAAACGGTAAGTATTTTCGTCAAAAAAATGTTTTAATGTTGTAGGTCCTGTAATTTAATATTTCCACCCTATATGTGTATACACTGTAGACGGCCAGTTCAGTGCTTTGGAAAAATTGCCCAATTGCCTCCCAAGTTGTATCACAGACGGAACTACGCTATATTACAAAAAAAAAGTGTTAAAAAAAATATAAAATTTTAAAGTGTGAAGTTTCTGTAATTGGTGCCTGGAACTAAAAAAAATCCATGCTTAGTGAGCTTAGTAACGTCCTCGATCAAGTTTAGGAATTATTTTACTGTAGCTGGAATTTTTTTTTTTTTATAAAACTCAAAATGGGTTGCTACCATGACGTTACATTCATTTTTACCCTTTTATTTTCACTTATTGCCTTGAAAATAAAAAAAAAGCCATGAAACTCAAAAAGCTTAAAACTGTAGAAATTATAAAAATCCTTGTCATATATTTGCAGGAAATCATTGAGAAAAAATATCCCAAGTTATTTATATAACAGTAAACAAAGCAAATACTAATACTGCTGCCATTTTTTTGGGGGGGGGGGGGGCTATTTCAAATGCTATTTCCTTTGGAACTGCAAGCATCGATTGCCTGAAAATCAGTTTTATATATAAGAGATATGGGTTTCATATGCACAAAGATTGCGACTTTTGCCTGTTTCGTAGGCCGGGTATGAATTGAGATATTACATAAGATATAATGTTATTGGTTTGGTGATATGATTGTGGTATTCATGGAATCAACGGTGGTTATTAGTGCATGTCACACCCAGGTCAAAACTCCTACTCATGATTTATATATGGGAAAATCAATGATTATGATAACAAATCTCACACAAGATAACTAGGTAACTGAGTAGCTGTTTTTTTACTTACTTACTTACTTCATTTTCGCTATTTTTAGTCCCCGTTCGGACGCAGTCCGAAAACGGGGACTTATGTTTTGCCCTGTGTGCGTCCGTCCGTCCGTGCGTCCGTGATCACCTGTATCTCCAACATGCATGGACCGATTAAGTTCAAACTTCACTCATACATCACACATTATATGGGACATATGCACATGCATTTTTTTCATGATCTGATTAACGATTAGCGAATAGCGGACATTTTAAGGCCGAAAATGCATCAAAATCGCACATTTTCACCATTCCGGACCCGGATCTCAGTTATGCATGGATGGATTTTGTTCAAATTTGGTACATACATTAAACATAATAGGACCTTGATGCACGTCATTTTTTTTTTTGGATCGGGTTCGAAATAGCCGACTGGCGGCCATTTTGTTTTAAAGAATTCAGTTCTGGATCCGTATCTGAGACATGTCTGGATTGATCAAGTTCAAACTTCACACACACAAGGTACATTATGTCACAAATATGTATGTGCATTTGTTTCATGATCTCATTAACGATAGCCAAATGGGGGCCGCTTTAAGGCCGAAAATGCATTGAAATCGCACATTTTCACCATTCCGGACCCGTATCTCAGTTATGCATGGATGGATTTTGTTCAAATTTGGTACATACATTAAACATAATAGGACCTTGATGCATGTCTTTTTTTTTTTCGGATCAAGTTCGAAATGGCCGACTGGCGGCCATTTTGTTAAAGAATTCAGTTCTGGATCCGTATCCAAGACATGTCTGGATTGATCAAGTTCAAACTTCACACACACATGGTACATCATGTCACAAATAGATATGTGCATTTGTTTCATGATCTGCTTAACAATAGTGGAATGATGGCCATTTTAAGGCCGAAAATGCATCAAAATCACGTATTTTCACAATTCCAGAACCGGATCTCAGTCATGCATGGATGGATTAAGTTCAGATTTAGCACAATGTGTTGTACATATGCAGGTGCATTTCGGTCATGATCTGCTTTGAATGTATATGTCACTCAAATATGAACGAAACGGGGACGTGTCATTGACAATGACTTGTTACTGAAGGGATGAATCAGTGAAAATAAAATTAAAGAATAATATGTCAAATAGACTCATTAAAATTAAGTGAAAATAAAAAGCTAAAATGTCTTTTCAGCTAAACCCCGAAATTCCGGCTAAAATGAAGTCAGTAGAATGCATGTAGAATAGTTTATTATCACTTTAAAGGGCAGTGGTCGTCGCGCCACGTCCTGTTCGATATGGGACTCATAACACGTGTAAAATTCATTGTTTGTTTACATGAAATTTGATACTATGAAGTTATTATGAGGATACCGAAAAGTATGAACAAGGACAGTACAGCGGGAGTATCGTCCGGCATGCAGCGGAGGTCGATGTGACCGTGTACTGTCTGAGTGCAAATTGTGTGGTATCCTCATAATAACCTTATTAGTATACATGTTTTCTTCCAAGGATACTGTAGAATACTTTTAATAAAATTATTTTCGCTTGGAATTTATTTTCGCTATTTTCGCTGAAGGGATGATTCCGTGAAAATAAAATCCAGCGAATATACTTTTTGTCCTATATTTTACATTAAACTCATCAAAAATCAGTGAAAATAAATTCACTGAAAATAAATTCCATACAAAATGCCCAAAAAGCCTTTTCAGCGAAAATTAATTCCAGCGAAAATAAAGTATTCCACAGTATATCATGGGAATGCCGAAATACAAAAAGTTTGGAACAGATTTAGCGAACTTCTTTGTATGGGCTCCGGGGACTGCCATGTTTGTTTTTATTATTAGAGGATTACATGCGTAATCATTCCATATTTGGAATTCGCGTTTTCTAATATGGTACGATGAAAATACCCAGGGCAATACTGCAAAATTACGGCACGCTGTAACCTATGGCGTTTTGGTGACAGGTGTATAATAATAGATTTTCATTCCATTTTTGGTTGATTATTATACATGTGACACTGAAAACAATGGAATTCATCCATCCATATAATGACAATGTTCGCACAACACAAACATTTTTCATTGAAATTTCAAGCTGTTATCTCCAATAAATTATTACAAGCAGGAAAAAATGTATAATACCATGATGGTTATCACGGAAATACTTTATTGCTGTATGTAGTGCATACTTTGTGATATTCTTATAATAACTTATAGTAAATTACTTTATTTTCGCTTGGAATTAATTTTTGCTGAAGGAATGATTCAGTGAAAATAAAATCCCGGGAATATACCTTTTTTTCTATATTTTACATTCTCATCAAAAATCATACATAAATAAATTAAATTTCATACAAAACACCCAAAAAATCTATTCAGCGAAAATAAATTCCAGCTAAAATAAAATATTTAACAGTATATTATTTTATAGAGTAGTACATTGAGATTACATATATGTGTTATATTTATTGAGGAACACATTGGCTAGTATTTTTTCTGCCAAATTTTGCTTAGATGTGTCTATTTTTAGAAATTTTTATAATTAAACGCTTCAGCGTGGTATTAAGAGTTTGTTTTCAGGGGTGGGTGATACTAAGGTGGAAAATGGATGCACATATGGGGGTAATTCCTGGAATTACAATAGAGAGGGTTCAGGCCGAAATACAATATATAATGTTTTCATGTTTCGTCTGATATTTCTGTGGTCTTCTGCTGCTGTAACTAATGCAAGATTTGTTCTGAAATTCAGTGTGTTGTGTGCATTCCAGGGTTTTTCGTTTTTTCTTGAAAACACCCCTATTTGTTAATGGCAGAGTTGATCTGGTTTCACTCCCACTGGGAAATCTGCATTGTTGCTTGAATGCAAGCTAATTAAACACATTTTCCAGACCGGCGAAAGACTAAGTAACAGCCAATTTTAACAGCCTATCACGTGATTTTACTCAAAATGTCAACATGGAAGGAGGCTATTCCATTTTACGCAGGAATAATTGGGAGTAGAATATGTGAGGGATAGTATGAACAGAGATGTGTATACTGAAAAGTAATATCTGTTCTACTTCTGCATCGCTGAGCATTTCTGTTTTAGTATACTGGTTTGAAAATGTTGAAATTGCATGTGTTTTTTTACTCAAACTCCCCTATTGATTGAATCCCGGGTTTGAAGGAGAACGACACACCACATGATTCGTGAATGGTGAAGGGTGCAGACAGGCCTCCGTCCGATCTCGATATGTAGTTTAAATTTATGTTGAAGTTAAAAGTTGACAGCGGTCGTCGCAGAGCTGCACGCTACAACTTCGCTTGTTATGTTGCTTGTTAGCCGTGGATTGAATGAATCTTGATTACCGGTTCAAATGTTGCTCATTTGGCGTTGGTAATCTTTATTCGGAACTGGGTAACGCCGCAACGTCGCAAGCAGAAACCTCCTGGTACTTTGATGTTGATGGTTGCTCTTCATCGCAATCGCTAATTTTATTGTGGGTGGATCTTCTAAGAGCCCTTCAGGGTTTATAAAACTCAGTCAACATACATCAAGTTATCTCCATCGTAGTATTCCATGTGATGTACACCTGATGTGCTAAAAATGTTGCTGAACGATTTGAACTGGATAAAAATAGCACACGAAAATTTGTTTACAAAATAAAAATAGTTCGGTTGCCAATGAAAACAAGCCGGTAGGCTGGTTGGCGATCCGCTCCGCTCAAAAAACATGCAATATGTTTTAGGCTGTTGCCATGGTAGGACATGCACGTGAAGCTAACGTCGGCTTATAACTAAATCTGGGCACCGTGTATAAAGTTCACAAAAAACATTCAGTCTTTAGAAGTCACTTTATTTTATTGCTAGGACGTATTCTTCTGTGTATTATTTCCAACCATTTGCAATAGTATTTTCTAGATTGAAGGCAGCATTTACAGTTCACTCGTAGTTCAAAGTTGCATTGGGATTACGTTGATACAGTGTAACAATGTCGGTGCCGGTGATCACTTACCGGTATGCAACGTAGCCAAAATAAAAGGCATGATCATTTGAAAACCGCTGTTAGAAGGTAGAAGGTAATGCATTTGGGGCGAAAGTATTTAAAAACAGTTCTTGGCTATTGCCATTGTAGCGGTGGGCCAGGATTGTTTTTCCAATTAGTGACGGTACGACCTGCCTGTCAAGTATGAACAAAATTAGCCAAGCCAAAAAAATCTCAGAGGAGTTAAAGGCAGTTGCTGGTGAAAAGTTACCCCAACGTTGGGGTCAATCCCATCGGTAATAAAAATAGACATAAAAAACAGTAAATTTTTGCCCACACTCAAGCTGAGTAGATGAGCTACGTCCGTGCTTTTTAATCATAGAAATGTAGGGTGTGATACATTTGGCGAGAAGGTATTAAAAAAAAATCAGTTTTTTGGCTGTTGCTATGGCAACAATTGGCAACATTTTTTTTCAGATTTTTCCTAATAACTAGGGTGAAGGTGTGACCAACCTGCTAAGTTTGAGCGAAATTGGCCAAGCCAAAAAATTCACAGAAGAATCAATACGTGAAAACACTGGAAATCACACACACATTTTAAGGGCAATCCTAGTGGAGCGGATCGCCAATACCATGTTCATTTGCATATTGACCGTGAAAATATCGAAAACATTATTGCATGGGTGATATGCAAATTAGTTTTAGTCAAAATAAGTGACTGCCTAGAAGTACCATTACTGTTGTTCAAATTTCATTTCACTCGGCAAGTATATTCATGTACCCCAAGGGGAAATATCATACTTCTAAATATTGTTTATTTCTGCTATGTTTCGAAAAACGCTACTCTTGAAAGGACTGCTTTGTTTGCTCTCAGATCTCCTTTGCATATGGGGTGTGGTAATACCGATTTTGATTTCAGGGACGAATCAAAATAAATTGCAGTACATATGTAATAATGTGGAATACTTCATTTTCACTGTAAACATTTTTCCGCTAAAATAAATGCCAGTGAAAATGCCATTTCCCTCATACTCTATTGAGACTTGACACAGCAAAGTGAAAATTGAATTCACACGTTATGCTTGATAACTTTTCATCGAAAATAAATTAAATGAAATTCTATGTTACTTCATAAGAGTTGGAAATGAACAAATTATGACACCCGAACCAACCACCCCATACACAATGTAAACTACACCCCAAAACATCCTTTCACCAGTGTATTCTATTCGACGTCAGGAGAAATTTAAATGAACAAATTATATGACAACGAACTTAATTATAATTTCAGCTTCTAGTTCAGCACTGATTAAATAAACTACCTCGTCTTTATGCCAACTTGAAGTTATTTATTGCCTACATCAGTGACTTCAAAATCTATGTTTCAATCCCAGGAATTTCACTCAGATGACTTGCTATTAATTGCATGGTATTGCCAGACATTTATTTTCTATTGTAATGTCAATTTCTTGCGATTACTCGGAACATGAAGCTTTAACCACAGATCATCTAGGTGCTGTAACTAAAGCCTGGTATAATCACTGGTTAGGCAGGCTTGAACTATGCATGTAAAGCCAGCTAAGAGGTATATCCAATCCTATAGATTTCTCATTGTTTGGTAACTATTTGCTGCAAATGCAACAAAAATCAATATAAAAATATTACCCACACAGCATTATACAGGTTACTTGTACAATACATATGTTGTTAAATATAGGACATTGAACTTAATACAGTACATGTAGTATTAATTTATGAATATGAATATTAATTAATTAATTTATTTATGTAATTATAACAACTTTTTTTTCTGCACATTTTATACTTACTTTCACAATGCAAAGAAAAAATTGTTTGTTAAACATTCATACATTTGTTATTTAATCTTGGTTCTTAATGTATACAAGGTTGTAATAGTTATGCTATGTTTTTTTGTTTTATTTCTTTAGAGTTCCTGGTTATTCTGATACGAGG
Organism: Saccoglossus kowalevskii; assembly: GCF_978046115.1. NCBI lineage: Eukaryota > Metazoa > Hemichordata > Enteropneusta > Harrimaniidae > Saccoglossus > Saccoglossus kowalevskii. Next base: position 17,670,900 of record NC_140646.1, read on the forward strand.
ATGTCAAAACAAAGTGGTGCAGATGGAAAGAAAAATGAAAAAATACAAGATCTAAGATTTCCCTTTAGAAAACAAACTCCACCTACTGATGAAAAAGACTTACAACGAATTGACCAGAAGAGGGTGGTTAAAATGAAAAAAATAAAAACAACTGCACCTGAGATGAATGATGATAGCGATGTCAGTAGTTTGATCTCAGAATCTGATGGAAGTGTGGTTGGAGATGAGTTACTGTCCATGGAAAACTTGGAAATTAACAGAAACAGGCTTAAAAGTGAGATCATTGAACTATTGAAGACCCAAGAAAAAGGAATTCGAAAATATCAACTTTCCACAGCATATTCACAACACTATCACAAGAACCTATCCCCAAAAGAATACGGATTCCACAACATTGAGAAAATAATAGAACATTTTTCTGATGTTCTTGAGGTGACACAAAATACCAAGCCCCGGATTGTTTTAAAAGTTGTCCCAGAACCTGTTGTTGTGAGACGTAAGACAGAGGTGAAAGAGAAGCAGATACATTTTGAATTGGATCCAAAGAAGATTCTCATAGAAAAAGAAAAGTTAAGATCTGATTTCACAAAACTGTTTTCACATTTTAAATTTGGCCTTCCTAGTCATTACATCCTTACTGCCTACAGTAGAATGTTCAAGGGTAGTTTGATCCTTGGAAAATACGGCTACCGGGATACTGACGATCTCATAAAAGATTTAGTTAAGGATCTCTTAGACAGAAGGAGAAATGGGAAATTTACCTGGGTGACACTTAAGGAGAATTTCCGCATAGATGTATCCAAGGATGTTGATGTAAAAGGTCTTGCAAAGCTGAAACAAGAAATAATTGCCATCCTACAAGACTATCCTAACGGTTTCAATTGGAAGAATGTCACACGTACATACAAAAAGATCTTTCAAAAACCTCTCAATCACAAAAAGTATGGTATATCTCATGTAGATGATTTGGTTTATTGTTTTTATGACATATTTGCTTCACCACCCCCGAAGGTTATGGATAAATATGTTGCCAGACTGAGTGAAGAATACAGATCGAAAGAAGTTGTCAGTAGAGGGAGCGATTTGATCAGAGAGAAAACAAATGAGGAGGCATCCCACCAACTACAAGAAACATCAGTTGAAGCCAAGGCAGATGGCCAAGTCAATTCTAAATCAACAATACAAGATAGCAATCTTAAGAAGTTGCCGCCTGTCAATGACCCAGAAGATGAATCAGCTACTTGTTCTTCTGCCTGTGAGGATGACGATACGGAATGCAGTGAAAGAACAGAAATGTCTGGCAACACTGAAAACAATTCCGGAATTCTGCCAATTGCAGAGTATCCTTATGGATCAGAAGACCAACGCATTCTCAATGCGTTTGAACTAAAACTTGAACAGTTACAGCATCAATACAAACAAGCTTTACAGGTACTGAGTGAGAATACTCAGACTGGGATGCTGAAACCAGAGCAGTTCCTATTTCATAAACAGCAGATTGATAACCAGCATATTATGTGGATGAATGAAACACATAAGGCAAGACAACTGTTTATTCAAAGCAGGCAGCATCAGAGTCAGACAGGTAATAAGTCAAGTCAGTTTGGGCCTGATGCAGCATCTAAAACTCTAGGACGGTCACATTCTGCATTGCTGCCGACACCTATAATGAGTGTACCCATGGCTGTACAAGAAAAAGCAGATGTTCAGCACACACCACTAATGGCAGTGGGAATGCAATCACCAAACAGGAAGTCTTCACCACATGCCACTGACACCAAAACAAATCCCCCAATAGCAGTTGGGTGTGGAACCTCAAAGAAACATATCCCAACAAAATCAGCAATTGAGTTAGCTTCCGCTCAACCTTGTACCAAAAACGTAAACATAGACATGGAAGAATGGCCTGATCTTGGGAAAGAACAAGAAGCAACTAACAAGAATCGCAAGTCACATACGCAATCTTTACCAGTCGCTAGAGAAACCAGATCTCCAATACATAAACCAGGTAAAGCGATACAACGAAGTGATACTGTTAGAAACAGCACTGCTCAAATACAGCCTGTGGTACAGCACAATTTTAAAGGCGGAGTTCCCTCAAAAGAACACCTCAATTCTGTATGCAACGACATCATTATTAAACTGTCAGAATGTGGAGAGTATGTGACGACTGAAAAAGTTAAAGACATGCTGCTGCAAGCCTTTAACAAGCAATCACTACATCAACTGGGCATCTACCAGGAAAAACACTTATCACGTTTATTCAGTCTTCATCAATTACAATGCAAAGTCAATGCTTACATTCAGGCGTTTTTCATGGTACGCTCAGTATCCACCGCATATGAGTTGCTGCAGTCTTTGGGGGATTTAGAAAAGGATAAGAAGAGTTTTGCCGAGTTGAATTTAGGTCCATTCGCCAAACTACCTCTTGTCTATAAATACTTTCAATTGCCGAATACCATGATGGATAGTGAGATATTAGACATTACTACTGTAGATATTATGCGACATCTCAGAGTGTTTATGAAGAAATATGATTGTTGGAGATCACCAGTAGATGTCAATAAATTCATGGAGTATCTGATGGACCAATGTGACTGTGATGAACCGTATCAACTTGGTGTTAAAATTCAAAGTATTGCCTTGGTAATATCGGTGAGTATGTTATTTTTGGGGCTGTCATATGTGATCTTGGTAGTTTAACAAGTCACGAACTAGATGCACTGCACTGAAAGCGTCCTCTGGATGACACACAGACATGCTACAGACTCTTGGTTGATAGTTGTGAGCAAAATGAAACAAAAAAATCAAGTAAGCGAGTTTCAGTTACCCCGTTATGGTGATTCATATAGATTTGTATTGTAGCTCCCTAGTTTGGTGTTCACCCCCACGACTGACCCAATAACACCCACCTGCAGTAAAAAAATGGACTACAGCGAAACCAAGCACTACAGAACAACAGATACACATTTGGACTCCTAATTGGAACACAGAGTTTCGGAATATGGAGAATACGATGCAAGAAATTTAATTTTCTGAATTATTGAATCAATTATTCAATAGCAAGAATGTCCTGTAACTATTCACATGTCAGACATATGCAAACATATAAAGAAGCCGTCAGACGTTTATGGTAGGCTCCAAAAAATGTTTTTTTTCTCTGGCCATCATGCATGTGAAAAATTGAAATACAATTTTAAAAGTAAAAAAGCACATGCATTGATTTTGGGAAACAAATTGACTTTTTCTTTTTTTTTCTTGGCTTTAGATTTATCTAAAATAAGTTTTTAACTCAGATTTTTGAGACTGTGTTTCTATCTTAATATATGGACATCTTTTCAACTGTGAATTTTTATTAGGTGATTAAAACCTCTCAACGGCATGAGAAAGAGACATTTGAGAGAGTTCGTGCAGCTGTTGTTGAAGATATGGAAACAGAGATCGAGGGTCGGTTGAGAAAGGTTAAAGATCAGGTTCTTAATGCATTTGACACCACAACACCTGGCTATGAACTACGCAAAAAGTATTCATCTATGATGGCTGCGGATGTCATCCTGGAAGTTTTCATGTCATGTAAACGTATTTTTTCAAGTAAGCGATTGCAGCAGAATATCGACCGCTTCATAGAATCTCTGTTGGGTGATTCCATGGCAAGGAATCTGTTCCAGTTAGCAATTTGTACAGCAACGCTAGAAGAACCAGAAGAGTTTGCAAATCTACAACACTCATCGGTACAGATACAAGATACACAACATCACATGGAGCAGGAAAAGATGGTTCCACCATTACCAGGTAATTTGATTTCATATCTTCGCCTAATACCTTCTCATTCATATTTGAACAGATATGTATATATTTACTAATCACTGAGTTACTACAGTCTTGGAGTATACTGTAAAGTCTTGGAATTTGAAAGCTGCCTTTGAGTCCCGGAAAATGAGCAATCAGCATCAAAATTACCATTAAAATGTAAAAGAAATGAATAATTGGAACGATCAATATAAAAATCAGTACAGTGCTGCTTCCCCTGACCAGTTTAGATAACTAAGCACAGTGGTTTGATATGCTGCACAGATATAAATCTTGACCCAAAAGCAATAAATGCATGATACAATGTGAATATGATAAATGTACAGCCGTAATAAATTGAATGCCAAAATAATGGCAGGTTGCTTGAAAGTCATACAGTGTTAAAGTACATTGTACTTTAAATTTGTAAAAGAACCCATGAGCATGCACCATGAAAACAAATTATAAGCGATATTTGTGATTTTTGAATTTAACAATTTTTCACTTTTCCCTGAAATCGATGGAGGTCAAGGGTCATGCTTGTCCTTTTTTTCTATGATGCAGCGTCATCTGTTTCTTTTCTGATGCAGTTTCACAGCATATATTGAAGATAATGTGTGGTACTGTAAAATCTGTATTAGAAACCGCGGCTTCTATTAAAATGGTACAATGCAACAGAGGGGATGCGGCTTCTATTAGAGCATCTACACATATGAGAAATGATGAATTTTTGGTTCTCAAACATTCAAAAAAAATGGGTGCGACTTCTATTAGGGATGCGGCTTCTAATACAGATTTTACGGTACTGCTCAAAGTGTAATACCTGTAAATAGAATTACCTCAAAGTATTTTTTATTTCCAGCTGTTTTATTACAAGACGTGTTAAAGTTTATTAAAAGATGTCAAGGAAATCTTAATCTCAGTCTGTTATCTAAAATTGAGAAGAGATTGGTAGACCATTTTAAGTTTGAGTCCTTTCCTGCTATGGGATATGGATCATTCCTGGAATACATCCAGTCACATCCTAAGGTACCTACATGTATATATCAAATTAATCTTTCAAAAAGTAAACATATCTATTACCAGTGTAGCCTGAGTACACTGTATGATGTATAGAAAGTATTAATCAAAGTTATTAAATATTGTTCAATACTGTACTTCTCTGGTCATAAGGCTGGGTATAAGCCAACTCGTTATTTTTAGGCATTTAATGAGTTGAGGCCATCTCTGAGAATATGTCCAGGATTTTTTTACCAGACATTCATAATGAGTTTAATCTTAAAAACAGAGATTTTGTTTATTATTTAATATGCATGTAAAAAATGTGTTTTATTGGAGCATGTTGTGGTGATGAAAAAGACTGTTAGGTTGTGCTTTAATGAGAAATACCAACGTAAAACATCGCAACACGGTTCAGACTTTTTCTGTTCTGTTATCACTCACAATGACAACTAATCTTGCTATACTGAACCGTTTTAAAAAATAATCAAAAAGTAAACTTTACACATGCTTACACATAATTGGCGACACAAATGCTCGTTCCAGGGGAGATGCACACATGGGTCACACAACTCATATCGAGGGAGGTAGACACTTGAAGAAAGAGCTGGAATTCCCACGGTGCAAATTTGGCTAAAAACCAAAAATCCCAATGTTTTATAAGCAGGGTATTGTTGCCCTGGCCATGGTACTATTTGTTTTTTGTCACAGACATCATTATACTTTTCCAAATCTTTCTGAGGTGGTCTTCAGGTACACTCCTACCCCTTAAAGTTTCTTTGATTTTACATGGCCCCCCAGCCATGGGCCTAACACCAGGAAAGTATGGTATAACTACACTGAAATGTTTTTGGCCACTTCATCAGTAGGACTATGCATATCAACTACCATCTTATTATAATGACCAGGACATTGGTGCCCATAATTTTGTTCTTCAGATTACATTCAAAATGGCTGACTAATGGCCATTTTGTATTATATACATTGCATATCAGTTATTGCAGCTATTATCTATTTGCAACTGAGTGACTGTCTTGCTATCTATTAAATTCTCTTTGCTAAAAATTATTTATAATTCTGACTTGCAATTTGGTTACTACATATACCGTACTCGACCGCGTTAGCGGGCAAGCGCCCACCCCCCACTTTTGCGCAATTTTTATATTTGGGGTCACATTTGGCAAAGCGCCCACCCCTTCAAAATGCAACTAATTTAAAACTTGGTCTTGCGTAACGAATCTTGGTAATCTTGTTTATATGATACAGCGTGGATATCGATCGCTGTGAACATGTTGTGAATGCGTAGAACACGGTAACCGTGCGTAAACTACGCTTCGACAATGACCTGTTAATACAAGTAAAATGCGATAAATATTTCATGCCATATTCAGTTTACCTCTCAAAAATGGCTAGTTTTTTTGAAAAACCATGTGGTTTATTCACTGAAATCAACTCCAACAGATCGTACTTCGACATCGATTATTCACTTCCGCATTGCGTTACCGAAAAGTCTTCGAGAATTTCCGAAGAATTGCGTCAGTACAACACAGCATTCTGATTAGTTAATAACCAACTTGACCCATTAGGTCAAAGCATGCTGCTGTAGGTCAAATCTGCAATTGCATCATGACGGAAAGTGATTTTCATCGAGAGTTTGCGTACGATCCAACAACTTCGTCAGTGGAAATAATATGACAATTTTGACTTCAACCGTGTTCCAACAGACTCAAATGTTTTTAATTCCGTAAATTATGGTGGTACGTAATTAATATTGTAATAAAATGTGCGTATTTTTTGTGATCATTTCTGTTTCTTCATTGTGAAAATCAATGACGACGCAATTAATTTAGTAATTTGATTTTCCCTCAAAGACGTAATCTGTCACTTGATGAATCAAAATTTTCATTTGCACTCTTTTTCGAGGGGGGTGCTCGGGTAAGTGCCCACCCCTACAAAATCGTGATTTTCTGAGTTGAGGCCCCTGGGCGCTAACGCGGTCGAGTACAGTACTATATGTATCACTAAACATCATTCTGCTTGTTTACATTTAATTTTTTTAGATCATTGAGGAACTTGGTGGAACTAGTCTTGGTATTGGTGCATCAACAAGTTCTAATGTAGCTGGTTGTATATATCGACCAAGTAGACAAGATGTCTTAGAATTCATACAGCAATGTGGTACACTAGATAAGGTAGGTAGGGTTCTAATGTAGCAGATTGTATATATAGACCAAGTAGACAAGATATCTTAGAATTCATACAGCAATGTGGTACACTAGATAAGGTAGGTAGGATTCCAGTGTAGCTGGTTGTATATATAGACCAAGTAGACAAGATATCTTAGAATTCATACAGCAATGTGGTACACTAGATAAGGTAGGTAGGGTTCCAATGTAGCTGGTTGTATACATAGACCAAGTAGACAAGATATCTTAGAATTCATACAGCAATGTGGTACACTAGATAAGGTAGGTAGGGTTCCAATGTAGCTGGTTGTATGTATAGACCAAGTAGACAAGATATCTTAGAATTCATACAGCAATGTGGTACACTAGATAAGGTAGGTAGGGTTCCAGTGTAGCTGGTTGTATATATAGACCAAGTAGACAAGATATCTTAGAATTCATACAGCAATGTGGTACACGAGATAAGGTAGGTAGGGTTTCAATGTAGCTGGTTGTATACATAGACCAAGTAGACAAGATGTCTTAGAATTCATACAGCAATGTGGTACACTAGATAAGGTAGGTGGGGTTCTAATGTAGCTGGTTGTATATATAGACCAAGTAGACAAGATATCTTAGAATTCATACAGCAATGTGGTACACTAGATAAGGTAGGTGGGGTTCCAATGTAGCTGGTTGTATGTATAGACCAAGTAGACAAGATATCTTAGAATTCATACAGCAATGTGGTACACTAGATAAGGTAGGTAGGGTTCCAGTGTAGCTGGTTGTATATATAGACCAAGTAGACAAGATATCTTAGAATTCATACAGCAATGTGGTACACTAGATAAGGTAGGTAGGGTTCTAATGTAGCTGGTTGTATATATAGACCAAGTAGACAAGATATCTTAGAATTCATACAGCAATGTGGTAGACTAGATAAGGTAGGTAGGGTTCCAATGTAGCTGGTTGTATGTATAGACCAAGTATACAAGATATCTTAGAATTCATACAGCAATATGGTACACTAGATAAGGTAGGTAGGGTTCTAATGTAGCAGATTGTATATATAGACCAAGTAGACAAGATATCTTAGAATTCATACAGCAATGTGGTACACTAGATAAGGTAGGTAGGGTTGCAATGTAGCTGGTTGTATACATAGACCAAGTAGACAAGATATCTTAAAATTCATACAGCAATGTGGTACACTAGATAAGGTAGGTAGGGTTCTAATGTAGCAGATTGTATATATAGACCAAGTAGACAAGATATCTTAGAATTCATACAGCAATGTGGTACACTAGATAAGGTAGGTAGGGTTCTAATGTAGCTGGTTGTATGAATAGACCAAGTAGACAAGATATCTTAGAATTCATACAGCAATGTGGTACACTAGATAAGGTAGGTGGGGTTCTAATGTAGCTGGTTGTATGTATAGACCAAGTAGACAAGATATCTTAGAATTCATACAGCAATGTGGTACACTAGATAAGGTAGGTACAGTTCTAATATAGCTGGTTGTATGTATAGACCAAGTAGACAAGATATCTTAGAATTCATACAGCAATGTGGTACACTCGATAAGGTAAGTAGGGTTCTAATGTAGCTGGTTGTATGTATAGACCAAGTAGACAAGATATCTTAGAATTCATACAGCAATGTGGTACACTAGATAAGGTAGGTACAGTTCTAATATAGCTGGTTTTATGTATAGACCAAGTAGACAAGATATCTTAGAATTCATACAGCAATGTGGTACACTAGATAAGGTAGGTACAGTTCTAATGTAGCTGATTGTATGTATAGACCAAGTAGACAAGATATCTTAGAATTCATACAGCACTGTGGTACACTAGATAAGGTAGGTACAGTTCTAATATAGCTGGTTGTATGTATAGACCAAGTAGACAAGATATCTTAGAATTCATACAGCAATGTGGTACACTCGATAAGGTAGGTAGGGTTCTAATGTAGCTGGTTGTATGTATAGACCAAGTAGACAAGATATCTTAGAATTCATACAGCAATGTGGTACACTAGATAAGGTAGGTACAGTTCTAATATAGCTGGTTTTATGTATAGACCAAGTAGACAAGATATCTTAGAATTCATACAGCAATGTGGTACACTAGATAAGGTAGGTACAGTTCTAATGTAGCTGATTGTATGTATCGACCAAGTAGACAAGATATCTTAGAATTCATACAGCAATGTGGTACACTAGATAAGGTAGGTAGGGTTCTAATGTAGCAGATTGTATATATAGACCAAGTAGACAAGATATCTTAGAATTCATACAGCAATGTGGTACACTAGATAAGGTAGGTAGGGTTTCAATGTAGCTGGTTGTATACATAGACCAAGTAGACAAGATATCTTAGAATTCATACAGCAATGTGGTACACTAGATAAGGTAGGTAGGGTTCTAATGTAGCTGGTTGTATGTATAGACCAAGTAGACAAGATATCTTAGAATTCATACAGCAATGTGGTACACTAGATAAGGTAGGTAGGGTTCTAATGTAGCAGATTGTATATATAGACCAAGTAGACAAGATATCTTAGAATTCATACAGCAATGTGGTACTCTAGATAAGGTAGGTAGGGTTCTAATGTAGCTGGTTGTATGAATAGACCAAGTAGACAAGATATCTTAGAATTCATACAGCAATGTGGTACACTATATAAAGTAGGTGGGGTTCTAATGTAGCTGGTTGTATGTATAGACCAAGTAGACAAGATATCTTAGAATTCATACAGCAATGTGGTACACTAGATAAGGTAGGTACAGTTCTAATATAGCTGGTTGTATGTATAGACCAAGTAGACAAGATATCTTAGAATTCATACAGCAATGTGGTACACTCGATAAGGTAGGTAGGGTTCTAATGTAGCTGGTTGTATGTATAGACCAAGTAGACAAGATATCTTATAATTCATACAGCAATGTGGTACACTAGATAAGGTAGGTACAGTTCTAATATAGCTGGTTTTATGTATAGACCAAGTAGACAAGATATCTTAGAATTCATACAGCAATGTGGTACACTAGATAAGGTAGGTACAGTTCTAATGTAGCTGATTGTATGTATAGACCAAGTAGACAAGATATCTTAGAATTCATACAGCAATGTGGTACACTAGATAAGGTAGGTACAGTTCTAATGTAGCTGATTGTATGTATAGACCAAGTAGACAAGATATCTTAGAATTCATACAGCAATGTGGTACACTAGATAAGGTAGGTACAGTTCTAATATAGCTGGTTGTATGTATCGACCAAGTAGACAAGATATCTTAGAATTCATACAGCAATGTGGTACACGAGATAAGGTAGGTAGGGTTTCAATGTAGCTGGTTGTATACATAGACCAAGTAGACAAGATGTCTTAGAATTCATACAGCAATGTGGTACACTAGATAAGGTAGGTGGGGTTCTAATGTAGCTGGTTGTATATATAGACCAAGTAGACAAGATATCTTAGAATTCATACAGCAATGTGGTACACTAGATAAGGTAGGTGGGGTTCCAATGTAGCTGGTTGTATGTATAGACCAAGTAGACAAGATATCTTAGAATTCATACAGCAATGTGGTACACTAGATAAGGTAGGTAGGGTTCCAGTGTAGCTGGTTGTATATATAGACCAAGTAGACAAGATATCTTAGAATTCATACAGCAATGTGGTACACTAGATAAGGTAGGTAGGGTTCTAATGTAGCTGGTTGTATATATAGACCAAGTAGACAAGATATCTTAGAATTCATACAGCAATGTGGTAGACTAGATAAGGTAGGTAGGGTTCCAATGTAGCTGGTTGTATGTATAGACCAAGTATACAAGATATCTTAGAATTCATACAGCAATATGGTACACTAGATAAGGTAGGTAGGGTTCTAATGTAGCAGATTGTATATATAGACCAAGTAGACAAGATATCTTAGAATTCATACAGCAATGTGGTACACTAGATAAGGTAGGTAGGGTTGCAATGTAGCTGGTTGTATACATAGACCAAGTAGACAAGATATCTTAAAATTCATACAGCAATGTGGTACACTAGATAAGGTAGGTAGGGTTCTAATGTAGCAGATTGTATATATAGACCAAGTAGACAAGATATCTTAGAATTCATACAGCAATGTGGTACACTAGATAAGGTAGGTAGGGTTCTAATGTAGCTGGTTGTATGAATAGACCAAGTAGACAAGATATCTTAGAATTCATACAGCAATGTGGTACACTAGATAAGGTAGGTGGGGTTCTAATGTAGCTGGTTGTATGTATAGACCAAGTAGACAAGATATCTTAGAATTCATACAGCAATGTGGTACACTAGATAAGGTAGGTACAGTTCTAATATAGCTGGTTGTATGTATAGACCAAGTAGACAAGATATCTTAGAATTCATACAGCAATGTGGTACACTCGATAAGGTAAGTAGGGTTCTAATGTAGCTGGTTGTATGTATAGACCAAGTAGACAAGATATCTTAGAATTCATACAGCAATGTGGTACACTAGATAAGGTAGGTACAGTTCTAATATAGCTGGTTTTATGTATAGACCAAGTAGACAAGATATCTTAGAATTCATACAGCAATGTGGTACACTAGATAAGGTAGGTACAGTTCTAATGTAGCTGATTGTATGTATAGACCAAGTAGACAAGATATCTTAGAATTCATACAGCACTGTGGTACACTAGATAAGGTAGGTACAGTTCTAATATAGCTGGTTGTATGTATAGACCAAGTAGACAAGATATCTTAGAATTCATACAGCAATGTGGTACACTCGATAAGGTAGGTAGGGTTCTAATGTAGCTGGTTGTATGTATAGACCAAGTAGACAAGATATCTTAGAATTCATACAGCAATGTGGTACACTAGATAAGGTAGGTACAGTTCTAATATAGCTGGTTTTATGTATAGACCAAGTAGACAAGATATCTTAGAATTCATACAGCAATGTGGTACACTAGATAAGGTAGGTACAGTTCTAATGTAGCTGATTGTATGTATCGACCAAGTAGACAAGATATCTTAGAATTCATACAGCAATGTGGTACACTAGATAAGGTAGGTAGGGTTCTAATGTAGCAGATTGTATATATAGACCAAGTAGACAAGATATCTTAGAATTCATACAGCAATGTGGTACACTAGATAAGGTAGGTAGGGTTTCAATGTAGCTGGTTGTATACATAGACCAAGTAGACAAGATATCTTAGAATTCATACAGCAATGTGGTACACTAGATAAGGTAGGTGGGGTTCTAATGTAGCTGGTTGTATGTATAGACCAAGTAGACAAGATATCTTAGAATTCATACAGCAATGTGGTACACTAGATAAGGTAGGTAGGGTTCTAATGTAGCAGATTGTATATATAGACCAAGTAGACAAGATATCTTAGAATTCATACAGCAATGTGGTACTCTAGATAAGGTAGGTAGGGTTCTAATGTAGCTGGTTGTATGAATAGACCAAGTAGACAAGATATCTTAGAATTCATACAGCAATGTGGTACACTATATAAAGTAGGTGGGGTTCTAATGTAGCTGGTTGTATGTATAGACCAAGTAGACAAGATATCTTAGAATTCATACAGCAATGTGGTACACTAGATAAGGTAGGTACAGTTCTAATATAGCTGGTTGTATGTATAGACCAAGTAGACAAGATATCTTAGAATTCATACAGCAATGTGGTACACTCGATAAGGTAGGTAGGGTTCTAATGTAGCTGGTTGTATGTATAGACCAAGTAGACAAGATATCTTATAATTCATACAGCAATGTGGTACACTAGATAAGGTAGGTACAGTTCTAATATAGCTGGTTTTATGTATAGACCAAGTAGACAAGATATCTTAGAATTCATACAGCAATGTGGTACACTAGATAAGGTAGGTACAGTTCTAATGTAGCTGATTGTATGTATAGACCAAGTAGACAAGATATCTTAGAATTCATACAGCAATGTGGTACACTAGATAAGGTAGGTACAGTTCTAATGTAGCTGATTGTATGTATAGACCAAGTAGACAAGATATCTTAGAATTCATACAGCAATGTGGTACACTAGATAAGGTAGGTACAGTTCTAATATAGCTGGTTGTATGTATAGACCAAGTAGACAAGATATCTTAAAATTCATACAGCAATGTGGTACACTAGATAAGGTAGGTAGGGTTCTAATGTAGCAGATTGTATATATAGACCAAGTAGACAAGATATCTTAGAATTCATACAGCAATGTGGTACACTAGATAAGGTAGGTACAGTTCTAATGTAGCTGATTGTATGTATAGACCAAGTAGACAAGATATCTTAGAATTCATACAGCAATGTGGTACACTAGATAAGGTAGGTACAGTTCTAATATAGCTGGTTGTATGTATAGACCAAGTAGACAAGATATCTTAGAATTCATACAGCAATGTGGTACACTCGATAAGGTAGGTAGGGTTCTAATGTAGCTGGTTGTATGTATAGACCAAGTAGACAAGATATCTTAGAATTCATACAGCAATGTGGTACACTAGATAAGGTAGGTACAGTTCTAATATAGCTGGTTTTATGTATAGACCAAGTAGACAAGATATCTTAGAATTCATACAGCAATGTGGTACACTAGATAAGGTAGGTACAGTTCTAATGTAGCTGATTGTATGTATCGACCAAGTAGACAAGATATCTTAGAATTCATACAGCAATGTGGTACACTAGATAAGGTAGGTAGGGGTCTAATGTAGCAGATCGTATGTATAGACCAAGTAGACAAGATATCTTAAAATTCATACAGCAATGTGGTACACTAGATAAGGTAGGTAGGGTTCTAATGTAGCAGATTGTATATATAGACCAAGTAGACAAGATATCTTAGAATTCATACAGCAATGTGGTACACTAGATAAGGTAGGTAGGGTTTCAATGTAGCTGGTTGTATACATAGACCAAGTAGACAAGATATCTTAGAATTCATACAGCAATGTGGTACACTAGATAAGGTAGGTGGGGTTCTAATGTAGCTGGTTGTATGTATAGACCAAGTAGACAAGATATCTTAGAATTCATACAGCAATGTGGTACACTAGATAAGGTAGGTGGGGTTCTAATGAAGCTGGTTGTATGTATAGACCAAGTAGACAAGATATCTTAGAATTCATACAGCAATGTGGTACACTAGATAAAGTAGGTAGGGTTCTAATGTAGTTGGTTGTATATATAGACCAAGTAGACAAGATATCTTAGAATTCATACAGCAATGTGGTACACTCGATAAGGTAGGTAGGGTTCTAATGTAGCTGGTTGTATGTATAGACCAAGTAGACAAGATATCTTAGAATTCATACAGCAATGTGGTACACTAGATAAGGTAGGTACAGTTCTAATATAGCTGGTTTTATGTATAGACCAAGTAGACAAGATATCTTAAAATTCATACAGCAATGTGGTACACTAGATAAGGTAGGTAGGGTTCTAATGTAGCAGATTGTATATATAGACCAAGTAGACAAGATATCTTAGAATTCATACAGCAATGTGGTACACTAGATAAGGTAGGTAGGGTTTCAATGTAGCTGGTTGTATGAATAGACCAAGTAGACAAGATATCTTAGAATTCATACAGCAATGTGGTACACTAGATTAAGTAGGTGGGGTTCTAATGTAGCTGGTTGTATGTATAGACCAAGTAGACAAGATATCTTAGAATTCATACAGCAATGTGGTACACTAGATAAAGTAGGTGGGGTTCTAATGTGTATGTATAGACCAAGTAGACAAGATATCTTAGAATTCATACAGCAATGTGGTACACTAGATAAGGTAGGTACAATTCTAATATAGCTGGTTGTATGTATAGACCAAGTAGACAAGATATCTTAGAATTCATACAGCAATGTGGTACACTCGATAAGGTAGGTAGGGTTCTAATGTAGCTGGTTGTATGAATAGACCAAGTCGACAAGATAGCTTAGAATTCATACAGCAATGTGGTACACTAGATAAAGTAGGTGGGGTTCTAATGTAGCTGGTTGTATGTATAGACCAAGTAGACAAGATATCTTAGAATTCATACAGCAATGTGGTACACTAGATAAGGTAGGTACAGTTCTAATATAGCTGGTTGTATGTATAGACCAAGTAGACAAGATATCTTAGAATTCATACAGCAACGTGGTACACTCGATAAGGTAGGTAGGGTTCTAATGTAACTGGTTGTATGTATAGACCAAGTAGACAAGATATCTTAGAATTCATACAGCAATGTGGTACACTAGATAAGGTAGGTAGGGTTCTAATGTAGCAGATTGTATATATAGACCAAGTAGACAAGATATCTTAGAATTCATACAGCAATGTGGTACTCTAGATAAGGTAGGTAGGGTTCTAATGTAGCTGGTTGTATGAATAGACCAAGTAGACAAGATATCTTAGAATTCATACAGCAATGTGGTACACTAGATAAAGTAGGTGGGGTTCTAATGTAGCTGGTTGTATGTATAGACCAAGTAGACAAGATATCTTAGAATTCATACAGCAATGTGGTACACTAGATAAAGTAGGTGGGGTTCTAATGTAGCTGGTTGTATGTATAGACCAAGTAGACAAGATATCTTAGAATTCATACAGCAATGTGGTACACTAGATAAGGTAGGTACAGTTCTAATATAGCTGGTTGTATGTATAGACCAAGTAGACAAGATATCTTAGAATTCATACAGCAATGTGGTACACTCGATAAGGTAGGTAGGGTTCTAATGTAGCTGGTTGTATGTATAGACCAAGTAGACAAGATATCTTAGAATTCATACAGCAATGTGGTACACTAGATAAGGTAGGTACAGTTCTAATATAGCTGGTTTTATGTATAGACCAAGTAGACAAGATATCTTAGAATTCATACAGCAATGTGGTACACTAGATAAGGTAGGTAGGGTTCTAATGTAGCAGATTGTATGTATAGACCAAGTAGACAAGATATCTTAGAATTCATACAGCAATGTGGTACACTAGATAAGGTAGATAGGGTTCTAATGTAGCAGATTGTATGTATAGACCAAGTAGACAAGATATCTTAGAATTCATACAGCAATGTGGTACACTAGATAAGGTAGGTGGGGTTCTAATGTAGCTGGTTGTATGTATAGACCAAGTAGACAAGATATCTTAGAATTCATACAGCAATGTGGTACACTAGATAAGGTAGGTGGGGTTCTAATGAAGCTGGTTGTATGTATAGACCAAGTAGACAAGATATCTTAGAATTCATACAGCAATGTGGTACACTAGATAAAGTAGGTAGGGTTCTAATGTAGTTGGTTGTATATATAGACCAAGTAGACAAGATATCTTAGAATTCATACAGCAATGTGGTACACTAGATAAGGTAGGTAGGGTTCTAATGTAGCTGGTTGTATATATAGACCAAGTAGACAAGATATCTTAGAATTCATACAGCAATGTGGTAGACTAGATAAGGTAGGTAGGGTTGCAATGTAGCTGGTTGTATGTATAGACCAAGTAGACAAGATATCTTAGAATTCATACAGCAATGTGGTACACTAGATAAGGTAGGTGGGGTTCTAATGTAGCTGGTTGTATATATAGACCAAGTAGACAAGATATCTTAGAATTCATACAGCAATGTGGTACACTAGATAAGGTAGGTAGGGTTCTAATGTAGCAGATTGTATGTATAGACCAAGTAGACAAGATATCTTAAAATTCATACAGCAATGTGGTACACTAGATAAGGTAGGTAGGGTTCTAATGTAGCAGATTGTATATATAGACCAAGTAGACAAGATATCTTAGAATTCATACAGCAATGTGGTACACTAGATAAGGTAGGTAGGGTTCCAGTGTACCTGGTTGTATACATAGACCAAGTAGACAAGATATCTTAGAATTCATACAGCAATGTGGTACACTAGATAAGGTAGGTAGGGTTCTAATGTAGCAGATTGTATGTATAGACCAAGTAGACAAGATATCTTAAAATTCATACAGCAATGTGGTACACTAGATAAGGTAGGTAGGGTTCTAATGTAGCAGATTGTATATATAGACCAAGTAGACAAGATATCTTAGAATTCATACAGCAATGTGGTACACTAGATAAGGTAGGTAGGGTTTCAATGTAGCTGGTTGTATGAATAGACCAAGTAGACAAGATATCTTAGAATTCATACAGCAATGTGGTACACTAGATAAAGTAGGTGGGGTTCTAATGTAGCTGGTTGTATATATAGACCAAGTAGACAAGATATCTTAGAATTCATACAGCAATGTGGTACACTAGATAAGGTAGGTACAGTTCTAATATAGCTGGTTGTATGTATAGACCAAGTAGACAAGATATCTTAGAATTCATACAGCAATGTGGTACACTCGATAAGGTAGGTAGGGTTCTAATGTAGCTGGTTGTATGTATAGACCAAGTAGACAAGATATCTTAGAATTCATACAGCAATGTGGTACACTAGATAAGGTAGGTAGGGTTCTAATGTAGCAGATTGTATATATAGACCAAGTAGACAAGATATCTTAGAATTCATACAGCAATGTGGTACTCTAGATAAGGTAGGTAGGGTTCTAATGTAGCTGGTTGTATGAATAGACCAAGTAGACAAGATATCTTAGAATTCATACAGCAATGTGGTACACTAGATAAAGTAGGTGGGGTTCTAATGTGTATGTATAGACCAAGTAGACAAGATATCTTAGAATTCATACAGCAATGTGGTACACTAGATAAGGTAGGTACAGTTCTAATATAGCTGGTTGTATGTATAGACCAAGTAGACAAGATATCTTAGAATTCATACAGCAATGTGGTACACTCGATAAGGTAGGTAGGGTTCTAATGTAGCTGGTTGTATGAATAGACCAAGTCGACAAGATAGCTTAGAATTCATACAGCAATGTGGTACACTAGATAAAGTAGGTGGGGTTCTAATGTAGCTGGTTGTATGTATAGACCAAGTAGACAAGATATCTTAGAATTCATACAGCAATGTGGTACACGAGATAAGGTAGGTACAGTTCTAATATAGCTGGTTGTATGTATAGACCAAGTAGACAAGATATCTTAGAATTCATACAGCAATGTGGTACACTCGATAAGGTAGGTAGGGTTCTAATGTAGCTGGTTGTATGTATAGACCAAGTAGACAAGATATCTTAGAATTCATACAGCAATGTGGTACACTAGATAAGGTAGGTAGGGTTCTAATGTAGCTGGTTTTATGTATAGACCAAGTAGACAAGATATCTTAGAATTCATACAGCAATGTGGTACACTAGATAAGGTAGGTAGGGTTCTAATGTAGCAGATTGTATGTATAGACCAAGTAGACAAGATATCTTAAAATTCATACAGCAATGTGGTACACTAGATAAGGTAGGTAGGGTTCTAATGTAGCAGATTGTATATATAGACCAAGTAGACAAGATATCTTAGAATTCATACAGCAATGTGGTACACTAGATAAGGTAGGTGGGGTTCTAATGTAGCTGGTTGTATGTATAGACCAAGTAGACAAGATATCTTAGAATTCATACAGCAATGTGGTACACTAGATAAGGTAGGTGGGGTTCTAATGAAGCTGGTTGTATGTATAGACCAAGTAGACAAGATATCTTAGAATTCATACAGCAATGTGGTACACTAGATAAAGTAGGTAGGGTTCTAATGTAGTTGGTTGTATATATAGACCAAGTAGACAAGATATCTTAGAATTCATACAGCAATGTGGTACACTAGATAAGGTAGGTAGGGTTCTAATGTAGCTGGTTGTATATATAGACCAAGTAGACAAGATATCTTAGAATTCATACAGCAATGTGGTAGACTAGATAAGGTAGGTAGGGTTCCAATGTAGCTGGTTGTATGTATAGACCAAGTAGACAAGATATCTTAGAATTCATACAGCAATGTGGTACACTAGATAAGGTAGGTGGGGTTCTAATGTAGCTGGTTGTATATATAGACCAAGTAGACAAGATATCTTAGAATTCATACAGCAATGTGGTACACTAGATAAGGTAGGTAGGGTTCCAATGTAGCTGGTTGTATGTATAGACCAAGTAGACAAGATATCTTAGAATTCATACAGCAATGTGGTACACTAGATAAGGTAGGTGGGGTTCTAATGTAGCTGGTTGTATATATAGACCAAGTAGACAAGATATCTTAGAATTCATACAGCAATGTGGTACACTAGATAAGGTAGGTAGGGTTCTAATGTAGCAGATTGTATGTATAGACCAAGTAGACAAGATATCTTAAAATTCATACAGCAATGTGGTACACTAGATAAGGTAGGTAGGATTCTAATGTAGCAGATTGTATATATAGACCAAGTAGACAAGATATCTTAGAATTCATACAGCAATGTGGTACACTAGATAAGGTAGGTAGGGTTCCAGTGTAGCTGGTTGTATACATAGACCAAGTAGACAAGATATCTTAGAATTCATACAGCAATGTGGTACACTAGATAAGGTAGGTAGGGTTCTAATGTAGCAGATTGTATGTATAGACCAAGTAGACAAGATATCTTAAAATTCATACAGCAATGTGGTACACTAGATAAGGTAGGTAGGGTTCTAATGTAGCAGATTGTATATATAGACCAAGTAGACAAGATATCTTAGAATTCATACAGCAATGTGGTACACTAGATAAGGTAGGTAGGGTTTCAATGTAGCTGGTTGTATGAATAGACCAAGTAGACAAGATATCTTAGAATTCATACAGCAATGTGGTACACTAGATAAAGTAGGTGGGGTTCTAATGTAGCTGGTTGTATGTATAGACCAAGTAGACAAGATATCTTAGAATTCATACAGCAATGTGGTACTCTAGATAAGGTAGGTAGGGTTCTAATGTAGCTGGTTGTATGAATAGACCAAGTAGACAAGATATCTTAGAATTCATACAGCAATGTGGTACACTAGATAAAGTAGGTGGGGTTCTAATGTAGCTGGTTGTATGTATAGACCAAGTAGACAAGATATCTTAGAATTCATACAGCAATGTGGTACACTAGATAAAGTAGGTGGGGTTCTAATGTAGCTGGTTGTATGTATAGACCAAGTAGACAAGATATCTTAGAATTCATACAGCAATGTGGTACACTAGATAAGGTAGGTACAGTTCTAATATAGCTGGTTGTATGTATAGACCAAGTAGACAAGATATCTTAGAATTCATACAGCAATGTGGTACACTCGATAAGGTAGGTAGGGTTCTAATGTAGCTGGTTGTATGTATAGACCAAGTAGACAAGATATCTTAGAATTCATACAGCAATGTGGTACACTAGATAAGGTAGGTACAGTTCTAATATAGCTGGTTTTATGTATAGACCAAGTAGACAAGATATCTTAGAATTCATACAGCAATGTGGTACACTAGATAAGGTAGGTAGGGTTCTAATGTAGCAGATTGTATGTATAGACCAAGTAGACAAGATATCTTAGAATTCATACAGCAATGTGGTACACTAGATAAGGTAGATAGGGTTCTAATGTAGCAGATTGTATGTATAGACCAAGTAGACAAGATATCTTAGAATTCATACAGCAATGTGGTACACTAGATAAGGTAGGTGGGGTTCTAATGTAGCTGGTTGTATGTATAGACCAAGTAGACAAGATATCTTAGAATTCATACAGCAATGTGGTACACTAGATAAGGTAGGTGGGGTTCTAATGAAGCTGGTTGTATGTATAGACCAAGTAGACAAGATATCTTAGAATTCATACAGCAATGTGGTACACTAGATAAAGTAGGTAGGGTTCTAATGTAGTTGGTTGTATATATAGACCAAGTAGACAAGATATCTTAGAATTCATACAGCAATGTGGTACACTAGATAAGGTAGGTAGGGTTCTAATGTAGCTGGTTGTATATATAGACCAAGTAGACAAGATATCTTAGAATTCATACAGCAATGTGGTAGACTAGATAAGGTAGGTAGGGTTCCAATGTAGCTGGTTGTATGTATAGACCAAGTAGACAAGATATCTTAGAATTCATACAGCAATGTGGTACACTAGATAAGGTAGGTGGGGTTCTAATGTAGCTGGTTGTATATATAGACCAAGTAGACAAGATATCTTAGAATTCATACAGCAATGTGGTACACTAGATAAGGTAGGTAGGGTTCTAATGTAGCAGATTGTATGTATAGACCAAGTAGACAAGATATCTTAAAATTCATACAGCAATGTGGTACACTAGATAAGGTAGGTAGGGTTCTAATGTAGCAGATTGTATATATAGACCAAGTAGACAAGATATCTTAGAATTCATACAGCAATGTGGTACACTAGATAAGGTAGGTAGGGTTCCAGTGTAGCTGGTTGTATACATAGACCAAGTAGACAAGATATCTTAGAATTCATACAGCAATGTGGTACACTAGATAAGGTAGGTAGGGTTCTAATGTAGCAGATTGTATGTATAGACCAAGTAGACAAGATATCTTAAAATTCATACAGCAATGTGGTACACTAGATAAGGTAGGTAGGGTTCTAATGTAGCAGATTGTATATATAGACCAAGTAGACAAGATATCTTAGAATTCATACAGCAATGTGGTACACTAGATAAGGTAGGTAGGGTTTCAATGTAGCTGGTTGTATGAATAGACCAAGTAGACAAGATATCTTAGAATTCATACAGCAATGTGGTACACTAGATAAAGTAGGTGGGGTTCTAATGTAGCTGGTTGTATATATAGACCAAGTAGACAAGATATCTTAGAATTCATACAGCAATGTGGTACACTAGATAAGGTAGGTACAGTTCTAATATAGCTGGTTGTATGTATAGACCAAGTAGACAAGATATCTTAGAATTCATACAGCAATGTGGTACACTCGATAAGGTAGGTAGGGTTCTAATGTAGCTGGTTGTATGTATAGACCAAGTAGACAAGATATCTTAGAATTCATACAGCAATGTGGTACACTAGATAAGGTAGGTAGGGTTCTAATGTAGCAGATTGTATATATAGACCAAGTAGACAAGATATCTTAGAATTCATACAGCAATGTGGTACTCTAGATAAGGTAGGTAGGGTTCTAATGTAGCTGGTTGTATGAATAGACCAAGTAGACAAGATATCTTAGAATTCATACAGCAATGTGGTACACTAGATAAAGTAGGTGGGGTTCTAATGTGTATGTATAGACCAAGTAGACAAGATATCTTAGAATTCATACAGCAATGTGGTACACTAGATAAGGTAGGTACAGTTCTAATATAGCTGGTTGTATGTATAGACCAAGTAGACAAGATATCTTAGAATTCATACAGCAATGTGGTACACTCGATAAGGTAGGTAGGGTTCTAATGTAGCTGGTTGTATGAATAGACCAAGTCGACAAGATAGCTTAGAATTCATACAGCAATGTGGTACACTAGATAAAGTAGGTGGGGTTCTAATGTAGCTGGTTGTATGTATAGACCAAGTAGACAAGATATCTTAGAATTCATACAGCAATGTGGTACACGAGATAAGGTAGGTACAGTTCTAATATAGCTGGTTGTATGTATAGACCAAGTAGACAAGATATCTTAGAATTCATACAGCAATGTGGTACACTCGATAAGGTAGGTAGGGTTCTAATGTAGCTGGTTGTATGTATAGACCAAGTAGACAAGATATCTTAGAATTCATACAGCAATGTGGTACACTAGATAAGGTAGGTAGGGTTCTAATGTAGCTGGTTTTATGTATAGACCAAGTAGACAAGATATCTTAGAATTCATACAGCAATGTGGTACACTAGATAAGGTAGGTAGGGTTCTAATGTAGCAGATTGTATGTATAGACCAAGTAGACAAGATATCTTAAAATTCATACAGCAATGTGGTACACTAGATAAGGTAGGTAGGGTTCTAATGTAGCAGATTGTATATATAGACCAAGTAGACAAGATATCTTAGAATTCATACAGCAATGTGGTACACTAGATAAGGTAGGTGGGGTTCTAATGTAGCTGGTTGTATGTATAGACCAAGTAGACAAGATATCTTAGAATTCATACAGCAATGTGGTACACTAGATAAGGTAGGTGGGGTTCTAATGAAGCTGGTTGTATGTATAGACCAAGTAGACAAGATATCTTAGAATTCATACAGCAATGTGGTACACTAGATAAAGTAGGTAGGGTTCTAATGTAGTTGGTTGTATATATAGACCAAGTAGACAAGATATCTTAGAATTCATACAGCAATGTGGTACACTAGATAAGGTAGGTAGGGTTCTAATGTAGCTGGTTGTATATATAGACCAAGTAGACAAGATATCTTAGAATTCATACAGCAATGTGGTAGACTAGATAAGGTAGGTAGGGTTCCAATGTAGCTGGTTGTATGTATAGACCAAGTAGACAAGATATCTTAGAATTCATACAGCAATGTGGTACACTAGATAAGGTAGGTGGGGTTCTAATGTAGCTGGTTGTATATATAGACCAAGTAGACAAGATATCTTAGAATTCATACAGCAATGTGGTACACTAGATAAGGTAGGTAGGGTTCCAATGTAGCTGGTTGTATGTATAGACCAAGTAGACAAGATATCTTAGAATTCATACAGCAATGTGGTACACTAGATAAGGTAGGTGGGGTTCTAATGTAGCTGGTTGTATATATAGACCAAGTAGACAAGATATCTTAGAATTCATACAGCAATGTGGTACACTAGATAAGGTAGGTAGGGTTCTAATGTAGCAGATTGTATGTATAGACCAAGTAGACAAGATATCTTAAAATTCATACAGCAATGTGGTACACTAGATAAGGTAGGTAGGATTCTAATGTAGCAGATTGTATATATAGACCAAGTAGACAAGATATCTTAGAATTCATACAGCAATGTGGTACACTAGATAAGGTAGGTAGGGTTCCAGTGTAGCTGGTTGTATACATAGACCAAGTAGACAAGATATCTTAGAATTCATACAGCAATGTGGTACACTAGATAAGGTAGGTAGGGTTCTAATGTAGCAGATTGTATGTATAGACCAAGTAGACAAGATATCTTAAAATTCATACAGCAATGTGGTACACTAGATAAGGTAGGTAGGGTTCTAATGTAGCAGATTGTATATATAGACCAAGTAGACAAGATATCTTAGAATTCATACAGCAATGTGGTACACTAGATAAGGTAGGTAGGGTTTCAATGTAGCTGGTTGTATGAATAGACCAAGTAGACAAGATATCTTAGAATTCATACAGCAATGTGGTACACTAGATAAAGTAGGTGGGGTTCTAATGTAGCTGGTTGTATGTATAGACCAAGTAGACAAGATATCTTAGAATTCATACAGCAATGTGGTACACTAGATAAGGTAGGTACAGTTCTAATATAGCTGGTTGTATGTATAGACCAAGTAGACAAGATATCTTAGAATTCATACAGCAATGTGGTACACTCGATAAGGTAGGTAGGGTTCTAATGTAGCTGGTTGTATGTATAGACCAAGTAGACAAGATATCTTAGAATTCATACAGCAATGTGGTACACTAGATAAGGTAGGTAGGGTTCTAATGTAGCAGATTGTATATATAGACCAAGTAGACAAGATATCTTAGAATTCATACAGCAATGTGGTACTCTAGATAAGGTAGGTAGGGTTCTAATGTAGCTGGTTGTATGAATAGACCAAGTAGACAAGATATCTTAGAATTCATACAGCAATGTGGTACACTAGATAAAGTAGGTGGGGTTCTAATGTGTATGTATAGACCAAGTAGACAAGATATCTTAGAATTCATACAGCAATGTGGTACACTAGATAAGGTAGGTACAGTTCTAATATAGCTGGTTGTATGTATAGACCAAGTAGACAAGATATCTTAGAATTCATACAGCAATGTGGTACACTCGATAAGGTAGGTAGGGTTCTAATGTAGCTGGTTGTATGAATAGACCAAGTCGACAAGATAGCTTAGAATTCATACAGCAATGTGGTACACTAGATAAAGTAGGTGGGGTTCTAATGTAGCTGGTTGTATGTATAGACCAAGTAGACAAGATATCTTAGAATTCATACAGCAATGTGGTACACGAGATAAGGTAGGTACAGTTCTAATATAGCTGGTTGTATGTATAGACCAAGTAGACAAGATGTCTTAGAATTCATACAGCAATGTGGTACACTCGATAAGGTAGGTAGGGTTCTAATGTAGCTGGTTGTATGTATAGACCAAGTAGACAAGATATCTTAGAATTCATACAGCAATGTGGTACACTAGATAAGGTAGGTAGGGTTCTAATGTAGCTGGTTTTATGTATAGACCAAGTAGACAAGATATCTTAGAATTCATACAGCAATGTGGTACACTAGATAAGGTAGGTAGGGTTCTAATGTAGCAGATTGTATGTATAGACCAAGTAGACAAGATAT
Source organism: Saccoglossus kowalevskii (assembly GCF_978046115.1). Taxonomy (NCBI): domain Eukaryota; kingdom Metazoa; phylum Hemichordata; class Enteropneusta; family Harrimaniidae; genus Saccoglossus; species Saccoglossus kowalevskii. The sequence continues at coordinate 17,696,303 of NC_140646.1, forward strand.
CTTAGAATTCATACAGCAATGTGGTACACTAGATAAGGTAGGTGGGGTTCTAATGAAGCTGGTTGTATGTATAGACCAAGTAGACAAGATATCTTAGAATTCATACAGCAATGTGGTACACTAGATAAAGTAGGTAGGGTTCTAATGTAGTTGGTTGTATATATAGACCAAGTAGACAAGATATCTTAGAATTCATACAGCAATGTGGTACACTAGATAAGGTAGGTAGGGTTCTAATGTAGCTGGTTGTATATATAGACCAAGTAGACAAGATATCTTAGAATTCATACAGCAATGTGGTAGACTAGATAAGGTAGGTAGGGTTCCAATGTAGCTGGTTGTATGTATAGACCAAGTAGACAAGATATCTTAGAATTCATACAGCAATGTGGTACACTAGATAAGGTAGGTGGGGTTCTAATGTAGCTGGTTGTATATATAGACCAAGTAGACAAGATATCTTAGAATTCATACAGCAATGTGGTACACTAGATAAGGTAGGTGGGGTTCTAATGTAGCTGGTTGTATATATAGACCAAGTAGACAAGATATCTTAGAATTCATACAGCAATGTGGTACACTAGATAAGGTAGGTGGGGTTCTAATGAAGCTGGTTGTATGTATAGACCAAGTAGACAAGATATCTTAAAATTCATACAGCAATGTGGTACACTAGATAAAGTAGGTAGGGTTCTAATGTAGTTGGTTGTACATGTATATATAGACCAAGTAGACAAGATATCTTAGAATTCATACAGCAATGTGGTACACTAGATAAGGTAGGTAGGGTTCCAATGTAGCTGGTTGTATATATAGACCAAGTAGACAAGATATCTTAGAATTCATACAGCAATGTGGTAGACTAGATAAGGTAGGTAGGGTTCCAATGTAGCTGGTTGTATGTATAGACCAAGTAGACAAGATATCTTAGAATTCATACAGCAATGTGGTACACTAGATAAGGTAGGTGGGGTTCTAATGTAGCTGGTTGTATATATAGACCAAGTAGACAAGATATCTTAGAATTCATACAGCAATGTGGTACACTAGATAAGGTAGGTGGGGTTCTAATGTAGCTGGTTGTATATATAGACCAAGTAGACAAGATATCTTAGAATTCATACAGCAATGTGGTACACTAGATAAGGTAGGTACGGTTCTAATATAGCTGGTTGTATGTATAGACCAAGTAGACAAGATATCTTAGAATTCATACAGCAATGTGGTACACTAGATAAGGTAGGTAGGGTTCTAATGTAGCTGGTTGTATGTATAGACCAAGTAGACAAAATAGCTTAGAATTCATACAGCAATGTGGTACACTAGATAAGGTAGGTAGGGTTCCAGTGTAGCTGGTTGTATACATAGACCAAGTAGACAAGATATCTTAGAATTCATACAGCAATGTGGTACACTAGATAAGGTAGGTAGGGTTCTAATGTAGCAGATTGTATATATAGACCAAGTAGACAAGATATCTTAGAATTCATACAGCAATGTGGTACACTAGATAGGGTAGGCAGGGTTCTAATGTAGCAGATTGTATGTATAGACCAAGTAGACAAGATATCTTAGAATTCATACAGCAATGTGGTACACTAGATAAGGTAGGTAGGGTTCTAATGTAGCAGATTTTACGTATAGACCAAGTAGACAAGATATCTTAGAATTCATACAGCAATGTGGTACACTAGATAAGGTAGGTAGGATTCTAATGTAGCAGATTGTATATATAGACTAAGTAGACAAGATATCTTAGAATTCATACAGCAATGTGGTACACTAGATAAGGTAGGTAGGGTCCTAATGTAGCTGATTGTATGTATAGACCAAGTAGACAAGATATCTTAGAATTCATACAGCAATGTGGTACACTAGATAAGGTAGGTAGGGTTTCAATGTAGCAGATTGTATATATAGACCAAGTAGACAAGATATCTTAGAATTCATACAGCAATGTGGTACACTAGATAAGGTAGGTAGGGTTCTAATGTAGCTGGTTGTATGTATAGACCAAGTAGACAAGATAGCTTAGAATTCATACAGCAATGTGGTACACTAGATAAGGTAGGTGGGGTTCTAATGAAGCTGGTTGTATGTATAGACCAAGTAGACAAGATATCTTAAAATTCATACAGCAATGTGGTACACTAGATAAAGTAGGTAGGGTTCTAATGTAGTTGGTTGTACATGTATATATAGACCAAGTAGACAAGATATCTTAGAATTCATACAGCAATGTGGTACACTAGATAAGGTAGGTAGGGTTCCAATGTAGCTGGTTGTATATATAGACCAAGTAGACAAGATATCTTAGAATTCATACAGCAATGTGGTAGACTAGATAAGGTAGGTAGGGTTCCAATGTAGCTGGTTGTATGTATAGACCAAGTAGACAAGATATCTTAGAATTCATACAGCAATGTGGTACACTAGATAAGGTAGGTGGGGTTCTAATGTAGCTGGTTGTATATATAGACCAAGTAGACAAGATATCTTAGAATTCATACAGCAATGTGGTACACTAGATAAGGTAGGTGGGGTTCTAATGTAGCTGGTTGTATATATAGACCAAGTAGACAAGATATCTTAGAATTCATACAGCAATGTGGTACACTAGATAAGGTAGGTACGGTTCTAATATAGCTGGTTGTATGTATAGACCAAGTAGACAAGATATCTTAGAATTCATACAGCAATGTGGTACACTAGATAAGGTAGGTAGGGTTCTAATGTAGCTGGTTGTATGTATAGACCAAGTAGACAAAATAGCTTAGAATTCATACAGCAATGTGGTACACTAGATAAGGTAGGTAGGGTTCCAGTGTAGCTGGTTGTATACATAGACCAAGTAGACAAGATATCTTAGAATTCATACAGCAATGTGGTACACTAGATAAGGTAGGTAGGGTTCTAATGTAGCAGATTGTATATATAGACCAAGTAGACAAGATATCTTAGAATTCATACAGCAATGTGGTACACTAGATAGGGTAGGCAGGGTTCTAATGTAGCAGATTGTATGTATAGACCAAGTAGACAAGATATCTTAGAATTCATACAGCAATGTGGTACACTAGATAAGGTAGGTAGGGTTCTAATGTAGCAGATTTTACGTATAGACCAAGTAGACAAGATATCTTAGAATTCATACAGCAATGTGGTACACTAGATAAGGTAGGTAGGATTCTAATGTAGCAGATTGTATATATAGACTAAGTAGACAAGATATCTTAGAATTCATACAGCAATGTGGTACACTAGATAAGGTAGGTAGGGTCCTAATGTAGCTGATTGTATGTATAGACCAAGTAGACAAGATATCTTAGAATTCATACAGCAATGTGGTACACTAGATAAGGTAGGTAGGGTTTCAATGTAGCAGATTGTATATATAGACCAAGTAGACAAGATATCTTAGAATTCATACAGCAATGTGGTACACTAGATAAGGTAGGTAGGGTTCTAATGTAGCTGGTTGTATGTATAGACCAAGTAGACAAGATAGCTTAGAATTCATACAGCAATGTGGTACACTAGATAAGGTAGGTAGGGTTCCAGTGTAGCTGGTTGTATACATAGACCAAGTAGACAAGATATCTTAGAATTCATACAGCAATGTGGTACACTAGATAAGGTAGGTAGGGTTCTAATGTAGCAGATTGTATATATAGACCAAGTAGACAAGATATCTTAGAATTCATACAGCAATGTGGTACACTAGATAAGGTAGGTAGGGTTCTAATGTAGCAGATTGTATGTATAGACCAAGTAGACAAGATATCTTAGAATTCATACAGCAATGTGGTACACTAGATAAGGTAGGTAGGGTTCTAATGTAGCTGATTGTATGTATAGACCAAGTAGACAAGGTGTCTTAGAATTCATACAGCAATGTGGTACATTAGATAAGGTAGGTAGGATTCTAATGTAGCTGATTGTATGTATAGACCAAGTAGACAAGGTGTCTTAGAATTCATACAGCAATGTGGTACATTAGATAAGGTGGTAGGGTTCTAATGTAGCTGATTGTATGTATAGACCAAGTAGACAAGGTATCTTAGAATTCATACAGCAATGTGGTACATTAGATAAGGTAGGTAGGGTTCTAATGGAGCTGATTGTATGTATAGACCAAGTAGACACGATGTCTTAGAATTCATACAGCAATGTGGTACACTAGATAAGGTAGGTAGGGTTCTAATGTAGCAGATTGTATGTATAGACCAAGTAGACAAGATATCTTAGAATTCATACAGCAATGTGGTACATTAGATAAGGTAGGTATAGGATGATGTGGAGTTTCAAACTCATTCGAGAGCAGCATGACTAATAGTTTCAATATATTATTTAGTCAAAAATATTATTTTATTAATGTTTGTTTGTTTGTTTTGCAGGCTGATTATATAGAAAGTAGTTTATGTAACCATTTTAAGGTTTCTAGCGTGAGAGATCTTGGCCGTGGTTTGCTTCCTCAGCTCATCAATGAAGTGAGAAAACAGAATGAACATGCTAACACCTCCAGAAATGCACAGCAAATAAACAGAGTTGTGTATGAAACTGCATTCTGCACAAACAACAGGTCGGTACATTATTTCTTTTTCATGAATTTGTCAGAAATCAAGTTCTCGCTATTTATTTCTTCTACCCGTGGTTGAAATTCTGAAGAAAATGAATTATTAATTTTTAGTACTTTCAGAAGTGGTTTGGCTAATTTGGTTCAAACTTAATTTAACGACTACATATGGTAGACCATTGATGAACATCTTGCTTTATCGTACATGGCCGACTGGTGGCCATTTTTGTCAACTTGACAATCGTTGCACTGACATACAAAGGTTGAATAAACATTATTATTATATTATTATTATGCATGGTCATATTGCAGTCAACCTTGGAATAACATTTTATTCACAACTAACATACATATATATGATATCAGACACATTCATATGTATTTTGGTAAAGCGAGAGGGTTGTCACCTGCGCACGCATGGGAATTGAGTCCCAAGCTAAAACGTAAAGGCTCATGGGTAGACGCTTGTTTGTATGCAATGAAATGCGATGGCTATCTGACACATGCGCAGGTGACGACTCCCTCGCTTTAAAATTGGAAGTCGCATTATTTCTTTGAACCTGATGCAGTATGATCGACTGATTGCCATTTTGGTCCAACACATTTTTATTGCAACAAGTCTGTAACTGGTTTTATCAACCTAATAATGGCCATTTGCTTTGTTTTTCCAAGCAGAGCAAGAGAGATGGTAGAATCATCAAGAGAAGTGGGTTTACTTGGATCACAGAGTAAAGAGAAAGCCATGATATGTTTATTAAATGCACCTTTATTGGAAGACTTATCAGTCTGGTCTCATTGGTCTCTCATATTTCAACCTGAACATGGCGATATTAAACAGTTCATAGAAAAAAATACAGGATATATGATTAAAAACAATGGTTAGTAAATGCGCTTTTATGTCCTGATGGTTTTGTATTTATACAGTTATCGTTACCACAAATTTACATGGCTGCCTCAAACCCATGTTCTATAGCATAGACACTTACCATTGGATCTCATCTATTTTTTCCTCATAGGAATATCTACAGCCTTTGACATGTGTGTTCTAGAAACCAAACCTGGTGTTTTATTGAAATTATCAACCGACTCAACACCTGAACTCTTCAGCCAGAGTGCAGAAAATGGAGAATCTCATCAAACTGTTGGTCATTTGGTTTCCATAGTGATTCATCATGGTGGTGTAACTTCATCTCCTCTCGCATTATTGGCTAATATGATGGAGACGGCTCTTAATAAGTTGTGCGTCAGTAAAACCGTAGTTCAATCATCGACTGCTCCTGGTGCTCCTCCATCTTATTATGAAGATGAGGATGAGAATTATGAAGTCATTGCTAACTTTATATTACAGTGTTTGTTGTGTATCCCAACTCAGATCTGTCAAGCTGTGGCTCAACAGGTGTGTACAGTGTTTTGTTACTACATGTGTGGTGAATGGTAACAGATAGCTGGACAGAATATTGGCTAAATTAACAACATACATGTATATGTTTTTTTTTGTGAATCGTTGACTGATTAGCACTGTTAGGACATAAATTTACTAGAAAATGGGCTTTTATCATTATTATACCAGAAGATCCCAAAAACAAATGTAAAGAACTATTCCTTGTAGTAGTGTATTTTTCAAGAACGATGTTGTTGGTTTCCTTCTCAGTAACTACTGTATCAGCCACTTGTATTTACAAAGCAGTATAATATCTATTTAGTCTACGTCTGACAAAGTGTCAAATGGGGACTTATGCTTTTCGTTTCTGTACATTGTGTATTTGTCCGAGCGACATAATTACTCAGACATGGCTGGACTGGTTGTGTTCGAAGTTGGTGCAAAGATATAGGAGACATACCGTATGCATGTTAATTAGTTTTTCAGTGTAGTTAGTTCTGTTCTGGTTGATGTTTGACTGAATGGTGGCCATATCAGTTTCAAAAAACACTAAAAATCAACATTTAAACATGTCATCAATTTTTTCTTAGGTAACATTTTACAGATTTTGTTTAAATTTTATACAAAGGCAAAAGATATTATGTTGCAGGTTTTCTTAAGTCACTTTTGGATTCCGATAAAATTTGGAAGTTTTCGTAAAAAAAAAAGAAGGAAAATGTTCATTTCTTTTCCATTTTAATAACCACTGACAGATTTTTATTTATAGAACAAGATTTGAACATTTCACAGGCATGTTTTGTCGTATTCAACATGGTAGGAACATGATGGTTTTGATGCACATCAGTTTGCTTTGTGTTGGTTTTACCATTTCTTGGATATACTATAAAACATGTTGAAAAAGCGACATGCAATTTTAGCGATTTGTGGTAAAATGACGTAATAGCGAAATGTTGATTTAGCGAATAATCTCTCTTGTCATTGTTGATTTCCTGTTTTCACAATACTTGTCTGTCGCATGCCAAAACAAATTATCACCTCCATAAAAACAAAAAAAACCTGTCAAGTGTAATTATCAAGCGCCCCAGATTTTTATGTTCCAAATTACTGTATACAAATCCCCAAGCCTTGGCCATTTTGAATTTATAATAAAGTCATTAGCGACATCTTGAATTAGCGAATCAGTTCTCTCGCTAAATTCGCTAAAAAGACATGCTCGCAGTACAGTACTTTGGCTGATTTTTTTTGAAGAATGTTGTTTTCACTCAGTGGTTATAGACATGTTATGAGCTGTATACTCTCCCAACATTTCATTTTAATTAATTTATGTAAACAATGACATGTTTTTAATTACATCATGTGTTTAATTATACAATTATTTACAAAAGATAGTAATTGTATTATTTGTTCAACAGGTAATACTAGAACCTCTGGGAAAGGTGATTGGAGCGACTAAATCTAAGACGCTGTTGGTAAAATACTGTAAGTCTTGCAAGGAGACAAGCAGATTAGAAGAATTAGGATTGTTATTAGGGATTACTGAATGGATTGGAACATTTGATAAAAAAACATGTGAAATACATGCAAAACAACAGGTAAGAAAATAATCATCAACCATGTAGTGTGTAAAGACTTAGCAAGGTTTAACCTATTCATCACCAGTTCCTTCCTTTCATCACAATCTCCCTGTTTATAGTCTGCGCTTCCCTTCAAAAAATTGTGACAAAAACTAAAAATTTGCCTAAATTTTAACTGTTGGCTTCAAAATAAGGGTTAATTTCCAGAAATATTGACTAATATAAGAAAAAACTATAAAAAAAATTGGGCGAGGAAGTCTGCTGGTGAAAATGTTAAAATTTGCAGTGGATTTAATATTGCATTGCAATTATAGTAATATATATTTTTTTTTCACAGAGCACATCAGAAGAATCCATAACACCAGCTGTATCATGTGATGACCCCTATTATGATGCTGACATACACGGTGACATACACGGTGACATACACGGTGACACAGATGGTGACACTGATGATGACACTGATGATGATGCTGAGGGAAACATGGATAGTGACATTTCAAGTGACAGTGAGGATTTACTTACACTAGATTCACAGTCTACTGAACCAAAATGTGAGCATGAAATTGTCTACTTTTAATCCATGTACAATGAATTGTGTACTTATTTATATTAGCTGGCAGTACTTGTTTTAATACTGATTCTCCTATTAATATATTTTTTTGATCATGGACATATGCGAGTTAAGTTAGAATAGATCTGGATTGAGAATTGTTTACATATTTTGGGATAGAAACCAAAGTGATTTTTTTTTTTATAAAACTTTTTTGCAGCTGGTAGTGACAAGGTATCACTTGAGGGCGACTTGAAGGGACAAGATGATGAGACAAATGATATTGATGAGGAAATTAATGAGGAGAGAATTTGTGATGATGATGGGAAAGCGAAGAAGAGGGTTGGTGGTGACAACGATGATGATGATGATGATGATGATGATGATAATGAAGGAACAACAGACATTGAAGAGGGAAAAAAAGACAGTGCTAAAGATGAAGATGAAACAAAAGATGAAAATGATGCTAAACTTGAAGACAAACCTGCAGAATTGGAATTGACAGAAGAAGAGAAGATCCAGCGAGAATGTAGAGCAGTGATTTCCGATATCAGACATCATCAGTTTGGTGTTGGAGTTGAGTTATCCGAGGAAGCTAGTGCATTGATGGAAGTTTACAAAGAACGCAGTGGAAGGAGCTTAGAAAGATTATCAACCGAGTTATACAGTAAAGATACACATTTCGTGCTGGAATTGGTGCAAAACGCAGATGATAATAACTACGAGAATATGGATGACAGTCCACCTGCTTTGCGTTTTGTAATTGAGAAGGAATGTGTTACGGTTTTGAACAACGAAAGTGGATTCCGTGAGAAAGACATCAGAGCATTGTGCGATGTCGGCAAAAGTACAAAAGGAAAACATAAATATGGATATATTGGTGAGTTAATTTTGCTCATATATTTCTCAGCCTGGATGTGATAGGATGCCAATTAATCTATAAAACATTCCTGATGTGGTTGTGTTAGCTAAGCAAAGAGGAAATCTTATTTCCTAGCTGGGTTGCCACTTAGTATTTGAATTTCCATGATACAGTGTATCTTTCATGTAATTAACACTCACTTGTGAATGAGATGTGTCTAATGAGAATAATGACAGATAAAAACAACCATTGTTATTCATTAGTGCAGTGTGTGATCGAGAACCAAAAATCTGTATTAGAAGCCGCATCTCTAATATAAGTCGCATTCATTCTTTTTGAAGAATTGAGAACCAAAAATTCACCATTTCTCATACGTGTAGATGCTCTAATAGAAGCCGCATCACCTCTGTTGCATTGTACCATTTTAATAGAAGCCATAGCTTCTAATACAGATTTTACAGTAGTGTCATTTGGTTCTAAACTTATTTCTTTGATTATATTTCAGGTCAGAAGGGTATAGGTTTTAAATCTGTCTTTCGTATTACTGATAAACCAGAGATACATTCTAATGGATATCACATGTGTTTTGATGCCAAGAGTGGACCCAATGGATACATACTACCACACTGGATTGATGAAAACTCCTGTGTAGAAGACACAGAGTAAGTGCATTTAACCTTCTTACCACCAGTTCCTCATTTCATCACAAATTCACAAAATAATCCCATTTATAGTTTGCAATTTTCTTCAGAAGATCGATTGATTGATTGATTGATTGATTGATACAATATATTTGTCTGATATTTGAAAAAAACTAAAAGTTTCAGTTTGGTGCATATTAATCATGTAATTTGCATATTTACTAATTTCGGCATGTTTCTATAACTGAACAACTAGTTTGCTATTATATTTAAATTTACATACACTGTATCATTTTCATTTACTTAAAATGGGAATAAATCTTTGTGTTTAACCTTTTCACCACCAGTTCCCTCTTTTCATCATAAATTCACAAAATTTATAGTCTGCACATTCCTTCAGAAGATTGGGACAAAAATAACCAAATTTGTTTGAATAAAAAATGAAAATTGACTAAAATTTTGTCTGTTGGCTCCAAAATTAGGGCTCATTTCCAGAAATATTGAAGAATTTTTTTAAAAAGTACAGAAAAATTTTCGGTGACACAGTCTGGTGGTGAAAAGATTATGCATACTTAAGTTCTAACTAGATGTGTTTGATATTTGACGGAGAATTCATATTCAATTTAATTTGTTACAGGTGGAAAACAAGGATAGTGCTTCCGGTGAAGGCAGAAACACAGGATAGAAGATTATTAGCAAATAGATTCCATGACATTCACCCGTCTTTGCTATTATTCTTGCATCGACTTAAGAGTATCAGTATCAGAAACAAGGTTAGTACAAAAGGTGATTTTCCGTTCAACTGCGAGATCTTGTGAGGCCAGACTTTTTTTATTCCTTGTTTCGCGAGTTTTTGTAAGGCAATTTTTTTGAGGAGGGCGGAAAAAAAATAAAATTAATTCATTTTTTTCCATTAGATTTGTGTGATTCTCAAAAAATTGTAAGTGAGATCGTTGATCGGAGAGGAGAAATGCAATAAAATTTTATTCCATGTATAACCTTGTTTCTCATCTGCGCGAGACTTCGGTACTTTGATCATGATACTCCCACAAAAATGCAACTTGGATTTCTTATGCGGCGGGTGGTAAACAAATGAAGATATAAATAATATTTTTTCAGCATTGTTTTGCGCTTACAAGTCGGCTGGCGCAAGAAATTACGCTGAAATAAAATTATACTTTTATTTCATTTTCGGCTCCTGTTCATTCGGCGGGTTCGCGAAACAAGGGATAATACAAGTCTGGCCTGAGTTGCGAACATCTGCCACAAAAATCGAACGATTTGATTTTGAACTCAAATTTCTTTATTGCGTAGCTCACATTGAAAGGCCGATCTCTGACAGGAATATTGCATTTGAATATCTAGATTTTAATGTTTACAGGGGGTTAGGGAGTATAAGATGACAATGTGGTTTTTCCCCTGAATTAGGGAGTGCTGAGTTCTTATACTTTTACAGTTCTTTTATTCAATTTCAAAATTGATGGCGAGTTATTATGTTAGCAGCAACCCTTGAACAGTGTTGTTAGTCAAACAGCGTGCGTTTGAATTTCTTGTAAATAAACAATATATTTCACATGCGTTGTGAACGTCACTGTGGATGATTCCACATCGAACAGGACGCGACGTGATGACCGCCGCCCTTTAACTTGGTAATTCCTGGCTGCAAATTAATAGTATATACCTGTATTTGTAGGTGAATGGAGAAGAACACAGTATGACAAGAACTGATGTGGATGATGATGTGATAGAAGTACAACATACTAATGGTGTAGATAGATGGATAGTGACTAAGAAACAACTAGATGCAAGTAATGTAAGTGATAGTCTACTGACTCAATGAAGTTAAATGTGTGTGTTGTGTAGTTAGTGTCATGTGTATATCTTTATAAACAAAATAAGTATAAAAATCAAGGAAATCAGATGTCTCAACAGTGTGCCTTCAGAAGTCACCTTTATTTTTATTTTCAATATATTTAATTCTTGTCTTAGCAGTCAGACCAAGAAATTTGAAAAACAAAAATGTTATGATTCCCTCGCATAAATTAACTACAAGCAAGGCTATATCCTAAGAAATCACTTGGTGATTCAACCCATAATAGCAATGACGAACGTTTTGCGTGACGGTATTCTATTTCCATTACACACTGTTAATAAAACGTTCTTCTGCGTCTGAAGTAAAAAATGAAGAGTGTTTGAATGTGACAAAAACGTGATGCACAATTTCCAAATAAAAAAGTCATTTGAACATGACCATAACACTTTCATTTTCGGTGTCAGAAGTCATAATTAAAAATAATAATTTTTATATCAAAATACTAATTCCATAGGTATGTTTTAAGCTGGGATATAAAATCCCAGCTTATGTCACAGTGATCGTCAGTTGTGGCGTGGATCTGAAGGTCATGTTATGGTCATGGTAGTTTCACCCTGTCTTGTTTTGTTTTCAGATGAGCAAAGAAAATGTGGAATCTACTGAGTTGGCATTAGCTTTCTTACTGCAGCAGCCATCATCAGGAAGTGCAATCTATCCACAGTCAACTCCAGATAAACAGAAAGTCTTTGCATTTTTACCGCTAAGAAGTTATGGATTTAGATTTGTTGTACAAGGTAAGCAATACAACACATGAAGCATGTGTCAGACATCATGTTCAAGCTACACCAAGTATGGGCTAAGATTTAAGCTAATCTCTTATGTTTGCACATCAACTATACTCAATTGTGTTCACACACAGGAGAGAAGAATATAGCAGGGAGTAAGGAACTCTGAAACTTGTTAAGAATATACAAATGTTCAATCTTTTTAACTATGATTACTTAGTACAGTAATCAGGAATGTATACTGTAAAACATGTTGAAAAAGCGACATACCTACTATTTTAGGGAATTGTGTTAAAATGATGTAATAGCGAAATGTTGATTTAGCGATTGAATCTCTCGTCTTTGTTGATTTCCTGTTTTCACAATACTTGTCTGTCGTCTGCCGAAACAAATGCGCAGTTATCACCTCCATAAAAACTGTCAAGTATAATAAGGAAGCACTCCAGATTATTACGTTTTCTGTGTTGTTTACAAAGAGTGTGCTGAGAAAAGGACGTTGTTTGGCCGCCATTTTGAATTTAGCGTTATTAGCGACAGCTGAAATTAGTAAATTACATGTAGTTCTCTCGCTAAATTCACTAAAAAGACATGCTCACCAAAAAGAGATATTTTACAGTATACGTTAGATTTATGATTATAAATGCAATAATAATGCTGATTCAAAAAGTGTATATAGCTAGTGTTTTTAGCACAGGCTGATGTTTTTTATCTCCTAGGAGAAGGAGCTGTGCACGAATTCAACTAATAATTACACAGCTATCTGTATTTATTATAAAGCAATAGTGTATGAAATCAATTGCTTAGTAGAGAATTATAAACACTATTTATGGAAGGATATTCCTATCTGACACATGTAGTTTTTGTTACAGGGGATTTTGATGTTCCTTCTTCTCGTGAGGATGTTGATAGAGATAGTGCATGGAATCAGTGGCTTAGGGGAGAATTACCAACTTTATTTATTGACGCTTTACAAACTTTCAAAGTAAGATCACCACTTGTTATTTATTTCCTTTTCTCAAACATAAATTAACAGTTCTTAGTGGTTTGGTTATTGTATGATGCCAGTTTTATGCGTTCACAGTTATACGTTGCCATTAAGTGCCTTAAAATTGCCTAGTTATGATGCGTCATGCTCACGTATATTTTCCACGAAAAAGCAATATGAACCAAAGAACAACTATGATGATGAATTATAATACTACACGTCTGACTATTGAAGCGGGGGAGTCGTCACCTGCGCATGCGTCAGATGGCCATAGCGTGTCATTGTTTACAAACAAGCTTCTACCCATGAGCCTTTGCGTTTTTAGCGTGCGTTGTTATCGTCACTTGGGACTCCATTCCCGCACGTGCGCAGGTGACGACCCACCCGCTTTAACATGGTGATCAGTAATTTAATGAACTCGCATATTACTCTGTTTCTCTATACAAGTACTTACCATTAAAAAATAATGTATTTTTATTTACTACCTAGAACCGTCCTGAATTTTCTGAACTGGAAGCAATTTGTAAATTTTTGCAGTATGTTCCTCTAGAAGATGAAATCTTAGGATTTTTCAAACCAGTTGCTAAACAGATTATACAACAGCTGAAAGCCTCTCCTTGTCTACCAGCTGATGTATCAACAGATGAAGGTATTGATTTACTGTAAACAATTTGATTTTCATAGCTTGAAATTTTGTGATTTCAGGATTGCATGTCAGGATTTGACATGGGTTGAAGGACCCAAAAAAAATCTTACTGACATGAGTTGTAGGACCGAAAGAAATTTCTACTGCTAACAAAATTTTGTGAAAGTCACTGACATGGACTGTAGAACCCCAAGGAAATTCCTACTGCTACAAAATTGTGAAAGTCACTGATTTTTATTGACTTTCACCAAATTTTTCTGCCATTTACAGTGGCCAAAGGCTGTGTTCTTATCTGTCATTTTATTGGCCCATAAACTGTTTTTATCATACTATTTAATGTGTCAACCAATATAACCATGTTTTTATCATGCGATCAGCTTGTGTCTTCGGCAAATTGAAGAGTTTGTGCCAGGCAAGTTATTGCTCTAGCCAATCGTAGCAAAAGTTGGTACAATTAATTGCCTTGGTTTTTTTTTCCGAAGAATAATGATCCAACACCGCGGTTATTATAGCATACTTGAACACAGACTTTTGTTTCCTCAGATTTGTATGCTTGGAAATTACCATCAGAACTGGCAGTAACCAGAGATCCCTTATTAAGAGAAGTTATCACGTCTGATCTATTGCATCATCACTTGAATCGTTACTATGTACATCCAAAGATACTGTCATCAATTAGTATGCCATTAATCAACATGCTTGGAGTACAGACACTGTCTATTAATCATCTCATAGACATTGGTAAAGCCATTAGTGCCAGCATTGAAGGTAAACTTTTTTATTTTTATTTTTTGCTCACCTTACTTTGGCAGCTAATATACCAAGCGCAAAGCAGCTTTATGTCACGGTCTCTGTGTACCGGTACTTTTTTTATTTCGCCATGTTGATATTGAGGTAAAAACAAGTGATCAGAGTATTTTTTTACTGTATATTTTAAGATATATCGATAGTTTTTATTGATGGAATATTTATATATCTTCTACAAAAATACATAGTAGTCATGTTTTTATTTAGAAGTTAAAAAGGTCATTTTATTTTTAGAACAACCCCTTGGGAAATGACTCGTTCTTGCTTACTGGTACTAATTCGTCCCCATTTCAGATGAAGTCTGTTCGTCTATGCATCCATTCTGTCGTTAGAGTCATTTCCTAGACATTCTTTGATTGATCAAATTTTAAACCTAAAAAAAGGCCATGCACTGAAGTCCTTTAGTAGATTTCTACATCTACATGTGATTTGTACTGAATATTGAGGTCCACTATCTGTAAAAACTACTCTGGGACTGTGTTGTCAGTGTTTGTGTCAGCATGGTTTTGTTCACCTATTTTAATGCTTGGTTAATTAATTGGCTATTGTAATTGACGTGTTGCAGGATTTCTATGTTTTAATGATAACCATGACTTAGTCGTTTACCATAATTTAGCATAATTTGCTTTACTGTAAAATATTTTTGCTTGGAATTAATTTTCGCTGAAAGAATAATTCAGTGAAAATAAAATCCAGCGTATATTCCTTTTTTTCTATATTTTATATTTGTCAAAAATCAGTGAAAATAAATTCCATACAAAACACTCAAAAAGTCTTTTCAGCAAAAATTAATTCTAGCTAAAATAAAGTATTTCACTAATTTATTCCCAAAATAGTTATGCTTAATTTGCAATGGGATTAATTAACACTTTGTTTATGTAATCTGTTGTGTGCAGGTAATAACATAACTATCGGTTTTGTTGCTAAATGGCTGGCATGTTTACACCGTTTGATGGAAAGTGAATTCAACATACCAGAAGATGATATCATTAAACAAGTCACTAATATCAGAATTATTCCCTTATCTAATGGCGGATTTGTGTCCTTGTCTGAGTTCAGCGTCTTCTTTCCTGTATCTGGTGATGGTAGACAACAAAGCAAGTCACAATTCATCACAAAGCAAAGTAAGTTGTATACCGTGTAGCATGTTTTATATATTACTGTCAGAATATTGGCGTCATAAACAGAAAATCAGTTGTTCAATGCTGGGTGGGCAGATGTTCTCATTTTTGTGTGGACACAAGTACTCATATTGGGGCTGTACTGGTAATGCTTTTATCATTGCGTTGCATCTCACATGATTATACATATCAGTGATTATCAAAATTCAGTGTAAATTCTCTGCACAGCGACTGGTCGCACAAATAGCAACATTCAGTAGTGGGTTGTAAAAAACGCGGGATGTTTCTATTCTAAAGTATGTATCAAGTTTTTTTTCAAAGTCCAAATCAATATCTACCAATAAACTTGGATAACGCCGTTTTTTTGTTGGTCCGAAACAGGGGCTTATAGATACATTTTGTGACAATCTTACCCTGACCCCACTTGATTTTGGACTAATTAATTTTAGTCTAGGTATGTACTATGGGTAAGCTGTCTGTTTTCATATTGCAATTTTGTTTTGTAATCCGACTATGCAAAAGAATTTGTAAATTATCCATGGGAATATTATTTGCAATCCCCCTACAGTTGACGGGGTTATTTGAACATTGATTCGTACTTCCCCAGTTTCAAGTTGACCGATGAATCTTGTTTGTGCCCACTGTAATCTGTCGCACATTTTGAATTATTCCATTCACCTGTTGTCTACCAGGTCATCTGAAATACCTGGAGAGCGATTTAAACACAGTTCCCATGGAATTATTAACCTGCTTAGATGAAGTAGGAAACTCACAAGTCCACAGTGTATTAAAAATACTGGGAGTGTGTGAAATGAAACCAAGAGAAGTTATTCACAATCATATTATTCCTGTATTGAGATCTGACAAGTGGCAGGTAAGCAAACATTGAGGATACTATGCTATGATTCACTTAAGGATGAGACCCAGGTTCGTGGGCACTTATATTCAAACCTGTATTTCACAGTGAAAATGGCCTTTGAACACCTATACGTTATATATTTTTAGTTAGCTCTGTATGTGAATTGTGTGAAAATGTTATTTTTTTCTCAAAACACTGAAGTGTATGCGTGTATCCCTCCTCGAAAATAGGCCTTTTTGAGTTTTTTAACTCAAAACAAACATAAGGAAAACATACTGAAGTTGCAGACAAACCTGTATATTGTTATGAACTGATCGGTAAACTGTGAATCAAACCGTGTCCGTAATTGTAATGTGTGAACCGTTGTTTTCTTGAAATGTGGGTCAAAAGTGAAAACTTTTAAATTTATGAATAAATTAGCGTTCGTTTTTATTCTACTCAAGTAGTACATTGTCCATACTTCCAATAGTTTGTGTAATGTGTATTAAGGGTTCATACTGGTATATACCTCAAACTATTATTTCTGTATTTGGGATCTGACAAGTGGCAGGTACACAGACATTGACCATACAACGCAGTAATTCATTTCATATGTTTATGCCATATCTACATCATTGTCTGAGATTATTTATATCCTCAAAGCTTATAATGATATGTGCACATTTAAGCCAGACATGTTACATACATGATGGATTATATATACCCACAACATTTTGCATTTATGGTACAGTAAAATACTTTATTTTCGCTTGGAAATAATTTTCACTGAAGGAATGATTCAGTGAAAATAAAATCTATCGAATATACCTTTTCTTCTATATTTTACATTCAACTCATCAGAAATAAGTGAAAATAAATTTCATATAAAACACCCAAAAAGTTATTCCAGCTAGAATAAAGTATTTTACAGTGGTTGGAAAATGAGACCAAAACTAAAAACCAGTTATCAACAGAATATAATCTATGTTTTGTCTTGTAGAAAAAAGATCGTGAGTTGTTGATGCAATATTTGATATACATCAAGGAAGAGCACGAGAAAACTCCTTCAGTTTGTGACTTAGATGAGTTGAAAACGATTGCCAGAATAATTACCAACCACGGTTTGAAGAATCCTCATTCCATACCTGTGCATTTCACAACGGATTATGCAAATAAATTAAATTTCCAGAAAGATCTACCAGGTTAGGATTTCTCAAGCTGAAAATACATTTTATTATACATCTGTCACCATAACGCCATAAGTTACAGTGTACGGTAATTTTTCGGTATTGCAGTGGGTATTTTCATCCTATCATATTTGGAAATGCAAATTCTAATAATAAAAAACGAAAATGGCTGCCCCAAGGGTTAGAACAGACCCCACACAAAAAAGTTGGATTTCGACATTCCCATGATGTATTTGTGGGAGGAAAAGATGTATAATAATAAGGTTATTATGGGAAGACTGCATAGTATGCACTCAGACAGTACATGGTCACATCAACCGCTGCTGTGTGTTGGTCGATACTCCTGCTGTACTGTCTTTGTGCATACTTTGCTGTATCCTCAAAATAACCTCATATTATTCACTTATTCTATTTGTACCTTCAGCGAATGTTGGAAAAAGATTAATGTTGTTGACCGATGAAATAAAAAAATAAACTGGAAATAACATATCAAATAAACAACACAATATTGATTATTTTGTTTATTTTTCTTCACTCAGGATATGATTGGGTTCTTCTTGATAGTTGCTACTTACAGCGAAATAATTCACAGCAGAATGTTTCAAGTTGGAAGTCATTTTTCATCAAGTTAGGTGTTCTTAACTCCTTAGCTGTGAAAAAAGAGAAAGTTGTCCTTCAAGAAAGCGAGATTGTAAGTAATTTGTTTCAATATTTTTGCCATAAAAATGATTTCTTATCAATACCAAACACTGAAATAATAAAACTTATCATGCTTATACTTGTCACCAAAAAAATTGATTATCCAGGAATTCCCAAAAGCGTTCTGAAGTGCAGAAGTCAATGTCAAAACATGTTGTGTTAGAATTGTTTTTTAAAAAAAAAATGGTAATTTTGGAATGAGGTATCACAGTTTATCAGAATGTTGGGATAAAAACAGTAGGAATACACACTAGCCCACTAGAGGGCACCATCTATTTAAGATGGATGTTGGTTCAATTGTTTCTTTATTCCCTGGTGCAACCAGCTCATTGTATACTTAACAATGTAATAGATAAAGGCACTAAATCCCCTTAGGAAACACATGATCTGACATAAAAGAGTGTATATTGTTACGGCCGAGTTTGAACCGAAAGTCGGATGACGGTCAGAAACGAATCTTTCCGTTGACCCCAACTCAAACAAGGGAATCGCAACAAGAAGCTACACAAAAACAAGTTGTTATCAGAACTAAATATTGTATTCGTATAAATATATATAGTGTGCTCACCAGGTATCACTGGATTGTACAGTATATGAAAAGTTACATAAAATAAAGTACTATAATTTCAATATTGGTCAAATACAACATACTTATAATATCACCGGCATCCACGCCGTATTCAATTCGTTACAAACTAAGGTTAAGCGTTGGGAACATCCCATGAATAAATTATCCTAACACCAGACTACAGCTGGATTTCGCAACAACGAACTCCAATTCAATTCAATTCAATTCAACTAATTAAACAGTGGCTTCAGAAACACCACAATAATCACTACAATAAATAGTACCATATTTAAACAGTGGCTTCAAACACCACCAAATCGCATCTACTACGATATAACTACGCTCGATTGTGGCCCAATATGCTAACACAATCGTATCTTAACTCAATAGAAATATACAATTATTTGGAATGCTTGCCCCTTGAAATAGTTGATCAATTACAATATACTGTCATACAAATACAAATCATAGGGATTCAATATAATTATTCACGATTCAATATGTACGCAAACACTTTAGCTCAGTTCGTGAACACAGTCAGTTCCATAAGAAATACCTTTGGCTACGGTAGCGCGGAAATACACAAATGGCAATTCGCTGGTCATTTCATAGAGTTGAGGTAGTCAGTCGGCGATGTTCACGCACCTTATGATTCTTCAGCTGCTCAGCTGCAGTAGTCAGTCGGCGAACATGCCTTTGAAGTAATTGCTGAACTGCAGCATTGATAACGATCGACCAAACGTGACGGTGTTGAAGTACATGCAGTGAATGGGCACCCAATTGTCTCACATGCCACATGGCGACACCAGAACCTTGACACACCTGCTGACCACGCGAGGTATTGTTGTGAATGACCACAAATTCAAGTATGACGACCCCTTTATAGACAATTACTCGATGGTAAATGTGTTTGCATTCACAAAAACAAAACTAAACAAAACACAGAAATACGTAACAATATATAACAGTTCTGATGCATGAATAGTTTAAAATTTTAATTTATACTGTGTTTAATCTAAAAGGTAGATTCACCATTATTTCTGGCATTATATTTCACAGGCTCATTCTCCATGGGCTGCAGTCTATAAATTCTGGCCTAGATCACAAGATGGCTGCTTTTATATCGAAGATTACATTTGTGATGAATTCCACAGTTTAGTCACGGCTGAAAACATCACCACTGAACAACGTCTCCATCAGAGCCGAATCCTCCTCAGACTTCTAGAAGAAGAGTGGCAAAGCACATACTCTAAATATTTAAATGGCAGTGTTTGCGATCACCATGGCAACATATTGAAGTCTGCACCATCATCATTTAGCATCCATTTACAGTTGCAACCGTGGTTGCCATGCGTTCGTTATAGTCAGGGCAGTCGACAAGACGCTCCAGTTTACCGATCTGGTAAAGAAACGCATCTATTCAGTGAATCACTGTATGCGTTGTTAGCTGACCATGTCTACTATGCGATGACGGACATCAAAGAAACTAATGAACTAATTCAGCATTTACAAGTAAAGACAATTGGACACATCAACGCTGATGTCATCATAAGTCACTTACAGCAGTGGTGCAGTGGAGATGACGGAGACACTAAGACTGGTAAACCCTTCCAGACATCACTCAAACACATCATGCGTGTCTATGGGTATTTACAACAACAAGCTAACCCGTCACAATTAACACAACTATTTGAAAAGTTCCCAGTAGTATTCATACCTGACACTCCTGATGTAAAATACGATATATCAGTGAATGGAAAGTTCCATCACAAGTCAAATGTCTATTGGTCTGATCCGACTGGTTTATTTATGAAGTACGCTGAATCAGCTGTAACGTCGCATATCAAAGTGCCACAACGTCCACAGCTTCAGCAACACTACCCGGAGGATATTAAATCTTTCTTCTTAGAATCACTAAGAATCAGTTGCACTCCAGTGATGACAGACTACATAGCGTTATTGTTACATGTCGTTGACATTACATCGTTACCGAACTCTACCCAGCTGCAGGAGGTGTTTCACTTATACGCAGTCTTGGGTGAGAAGTGTCTGGACGAATCAACTTTACAAAGACATCAACCACAGATATCGCCTGCTTACAGTAAACATCTGTCGTCTTTGATCAGTAAAGAGAAGATATTCCCGACTAAATGCAATAAATGGGTGACTAGTGATGATGCTTTGTATATTGGAGATGATCCGCATTTGGAGTTGTTATTCAAAGAGAAAAATATCCATATACTTGACCTTGGTGATTCTAGAAATCGGAATGCTCGTAAGCATAAAACTCGTAAGTATGGTCAATCATGTATTCCACAATAGCTTATGCATGAATATATTTTACAGTGTCAGGGTTCCTGTAGAAATCTTAAATGTTATAAAAACAGATATTTTGACAGTATTTTGATTTTTCAAAAGTTTTCAAAAGTTTCAGCAAATGAAAATAATAACAAATCATCATCTGTGCTGATTTTGTGATCACGATCTTTTAATGCAAATTTGATAAACGACTCGGTATAGTAATATTTTTATTGCTTGTAGAGAGAGTTTTTGTCCAGAATGGAGTCGCTCAAAAAAGTTCAGCTGGATATTCATCATCTGTGTGGCATGTACGAAATATATTACAGTCCAAACATTGGTGTTAGTAAACTTGTCCCAATTAGCGTTGGATAAATGATATCCTGTGCCCGAGTACAAATACACATATCAGGCTAGTATTGTGTAGTATTGTTTAATTCAGGCTATAAAAGTTACCTAAGAAGTTTGTAATGAATATACTTACTAGTTTTAGTGCATATTTTGAGAGGTAACCATGATAACCATGTTTTTGGTTTGCTTTTTATTTTGTTTTTTATGTGAGTTTGGTTTATATATGTAATATATATTTTATCAATTCCCTAACAATTGGTTTTAAAATAACAATAAAAAGGTCTTAAATCAGAACTGAAAGCTAATACCTGTGGGAATCCGAATTATATTTTCATTAGTGTACTATTAACCTGTTAATCTATGTATGTATGTTCTCTCATTCAGATTTGACCTACAAGAAAAATCATCTGAACACCTTCTTGGAGATTTGTCAAATACAACATCTCAGTAAATGTATTGAAAAAGAATACATTCCTTCACTAGTGAAACCCTGTCCAGATTTACAGACTTTCTGTCATGAGGTTGTGCCATACATCCAACTGTTTCTCTCTTCTAAGCATGAGAACGTCTATAGTAAACTTCAAGAGTGCAACACAGCATTGTTGTTGCAGACAATTCGGTATGGGCAAGTTGACCGCTTAGAAGCTGTGTATCGCCTAAAGACCGATGATACGATGAACATTTCCGAGAATATAGTTTGTTGCTTGAAAGATAAACGTGAATTCTACATTGTTGATGACTTTACCCGAGATATTTATACTCACCAAGAGATTAGAAAGGAACTCGGCAAGATGTTAAGTGATGGTGATATTAAATGCCAACAAGATGTCCACAATTTCCTCCGTATGCTGATTCCATTTCTCCAAGGTCAGACAATGGAAACACAGGATGAGTTTCTCGCCAACCAAGACTTAGATCCAGATTTAGATCCAGATGATGTGAAATGGGAAATACCATGTCCAGTGCCACCACCCCCTCCCACACCACCGCCAGTCATAATAACGGAAACAATCCAAGGTATGAAATTAATATGTGTGTTTAATAAATGTCCATTCAAATTCAAGCATTCAGTGAATATTCATAATATAACTTCAATATATTCAGTTCACTTTGTTTTGTAAAACATAATTACTGGTTTCCATGTCTTTACAACATGGTTTTAATTTATGTTTTACATAATAAAACATAAGAATACCAAATTATGTGGTATATAAGATATGAGATGGATACTTTGGAATGTTAGAAACTATTTGGTTTTTTGATAAATACTATTTATTTATATGTGAAGGAAATCTTTGACATGGATTGCTATGGAAATTGTTCCAAGAATGTCCATTAATATTTTGAACTTGGTTACACCAAAAGAAAAAACAAAAAAAAGAAAAAAGTTGGTGATTTGTGTCTCAATCAATAATTATATAACACATTTAAAAACCAAAATAGTGATAACAATATTCACAACTATATATTGTAATGCAATAATTATTCACTGTTTTTTTTTAAATTGTAATTTTTAAAATGAATCCACATGAACACATAGAATGACCAAAACTTAAAACCCAGTGAAATTGCTCAAGACATCAAAATAGTGAAATTAAATGCCAGTGAAAATAAGTGGTTTTACACATATACACAAAACAAAAATTACTAAGTTTTCCAAAACAAAACTGTCACAATAATGCCAATAATAGTGTAACTTTTAATAAAAATTTAAGTAATGTAATTCTGTGTAATTAAAACTGTTTTGTGACTAGTGATGAGAGCAATGTTTATTTGTGGCTTTTTATTTGGTGTACATATTTGGTGTAGGATCTATCAATGTATACAAATATGCTTCCTACTGTGAACTATGATTTTTTGGTTCTTGCAGATTATGGTGAAGATGTCCTAGATGGAGAAGAAAAGGTAGTTGCTCAGCAACCACCATTGAATGAAGATGGAACACCGGTATTACAGTCATGGCCGCCAAAAGCCCCAGCGTTTGGATCTCATAAAGGTAATGAAAAAGTGTTTTGACTGATGTTTTGTTGAGAAATAAGATGAACTGGCCACAGGATTGCATGTGTGTATGACTATACATTGCTGGGTTGTGTGTTATGGCAGTGGAAGCAGCAATATTTTATTACTGCAAATTCAAAATATGGAATGATTATGCGCCTAAGCGTCCTCTAATACCGGTAATAAAAACAAACATGGCTGCCACCAGGGTTTGACCGAACATAACACAAAGAAGCTCGCTGATTCTGTTCTAAACATTTTGGATTTTGGCATTCCCATGATGTATCTTGGAAGGAAAAGATGTATAATAATAAGGTTATTACGAGGACACTTCAAAGTATACACTCAGACAGTACGTCACACATTGACCTCCGCTGTGCGTCGTCTGATACTGTACTGTCTTTGTGCATACTTTGAGGTATCCTCGTAATAACCTCATATTATGTCCAGTCATTCAAAAGGAATTGCATCTATCTTTGTTATTATTTTGAGTGCCATAAAATGATTCTGAGCAAAATTTGAGAGTAACATTTTGCCTGTTGGTACATGTATGTATTTTTCTATTTATTTGACTCCTGGGAGTGCTTGCAGTTATATCTAATAGATGCTCTCTGTTATTATGATTAGTTTTATGGTGATTTATGGCTATATTAATTACTGTAGAATACTTTATTTTCACTTGGAATTAATTTTAGCTATTTCCGCTGAAGGAATAATTCAGTGAAAATAAAATCCAGCAAATATACCTTTTTCCTATATTTTACATTCAACTCGTCAAAAATCAGTGGAAATAAATTCCATACAAAACACCCAAAAAGTCTTTTCAGCAAAAATTAATTCCAGCTAAAATAAAGTATTTTAGAGTACATAATTTGCATAATAATTAGTCAGTTTTTATCTAATCCATCATTATCTTAAGTACTAATCATCTTATTTTACTGAATCTTTGTACATAATTTCTTTAAGACAATGTGAGTACTTAATTAGTTTTGTGTTTAAATACAACCATAATATTTAACTAATCTGCATAATAATTTTCAGCTTTTCCTCTAATTTGTTAAAAATTAATCATTCTAATAAAACGTTGTACTTACGTACCTGAGGACAATGCACAGACCTGATTAATTTTTGGTTGAAATTCATGCATATGATTTGCATAATATGAATAATCATCACATTTTATTGAAACTTGGTATATACATGCACTGGGGTAATCCACATATGAGATTAGTTTAATATTGAAAACCATGCATATTGATATCTCTTTTTTTCATTGACCAATTTCTGATATTTCAGTAAATCAAATTTAAATTGAACTTGTGATCACCAAGCCTTTTATTGACTTCTGTGTGTGAAGCAGTCAGTGCGTCTGTGTGTCTATTCAACTGATATCCCAAGAAATAATTATCAGATTTTAATGAAACTTGGTGATACTCTGAAATAATGCCCAACCCTGATTTTTTTCGGTTTAAATTCATGCATATTAATTACCTAATTTGCATATTAATAGGACCAAGTGAACATATTTTTAGCTCTGCTGTCGACTTTGTCGAGCGGAGCTTATCATATGAGTGATTGTCCGTCGTCGTCTGTGTCAATGTTTTACTTTTTCGACTTCTTCTTGAAAACTACAAGCCTGAATGCTTTGATACTTGGTATATATGTACCTTGGGTAGACCTCTCTTAGATTTGTTCATTTCATGATGATATCTTCAGTTCTCTAATTTTGGTGAATATTTTTGTCATTTTTGGTAAAAAGTGATATTTTTGACTTCTTGTTAAAAACCGCAAGTCCAATTGCTTTGATATTACATATATAGGTACTACATGTGGACCTCTCTCAGATTTATTCATTTTGTAATGATATCTTTAATTCTCTAGTTTTGGTGAATATTTTTGTCATTTTTGGTAAAAAGTGATATTTTCAACTTCTTGTTGAAAACCGCAAGTCCAATTGCTTTGATATAACATATATAGGTACTACGTGTGGTTCTAACTAAGATTTGTTCATTTCATGATGATATCTTCAATTCTCTAATTTTGATGAATATTTTTGTAATTTTTGGTAAAAAGTGATATTTTTCACTTCTTGTTGAAAACCGCAAGTCTGATTGTTTTGATACTATACATATTGTTCATTTTCTAATGATATCTTCTGTTCTTTAATTGAAATGTGCATTGCTAACAGCGGAGCTATCTCAGCCGAGCGGCTGCTTGTTCTATCAACTACAAGTCTTGATCAAAATTTTGGATAAATTATGGGAAAATTATGTGGGTAGTGATGTCATTATATTATATTTGCCTGGGGTTTAGGAGGAGTTGTTGCAGGAGCTAAATCTGAGGCAATAGAAGCAAGTCTAAAGATGTGGCCACCACCAGCACCATTGAATGCTACACCATCTCAAGCAGAATCCCCTGGTGTAAATAGTGGAATAGTTGGTACAAGAGAACCAAGACAGAAAGCAGACATGGAGAATATACAAGGTACAGTATGATAGATAAATATTGACATGATTTTTAACAGCGAGAATATCTACAAGTAGTTGATGTTGATGTGACCACACGTGTACCACTAAGTAACCTTATTATCAGTATTATCTTCTGTTCCAAACCACTTAGTGTGTGAAGTGAGGATCACCTTCCAGAGTTGTTGTGATATAAAGTCAAAGGCCAAGGCAAAAGTTTTAGACTTTGTTTTACAATGAAGATTTTGAGCATAACAATGTGTTAAATGAAAAAGTTTTCTACATTTGAACACATTGAATGATTACTTGATCATAAACATACTATTTCATTTTAAATTCCAGCACCCCATCAAATATGGTGAAACTCTTGATATGCAAATGAATTGAGTATTGTTACTTTCCAATGGTTTAGAACAGACACTGCTGACACCGTTTCTAGGAATATTGTAGTGTTGTGAAGGAGATTGATAGCAGTTTACCTAATCAGTTTAGATGCCCACTGTAATTCAAATAACATTTACAATACAAATGGCTAGGATTTCTGTTTTGCATCATTTTTATATATCTGTTTATTTTATAGATACCAATGAACAGACATCAGGGAGCAAATCAAGACAGGATGGTAACAATGTCAAAGGTAATACAAATATGGTACAGACTGGTGAAGATGACACACCATCAACTGTGACACGAACTTCTGCTACCAGACAAGATTTGGCACCAAACAATGAAGAACATTCTGAGAGAAGAGATGATGAAGACAGACCAAGACGGTCACCTAGCAACGTAGAAACTCAGAAATCTAGGGATGTGGATCATGAAGATGAAGCTCAAACAGAAAAGAGAAAACACGCATCTGGTACATACAGTGTTGGTGGGCATCATAGAAATTTTATCTTCTCTCAACCATTATGGAAAACAAGTCAAGACTTAGATGAAGCCTTTGAGGATCTTGGTGGTAAGGATATTTTGAGTAAACAGTTCCCAGAAAATGTAACAATTGATGCTTGCAGAGATCAAGATGAAATTGGACGATGGGGAGAACAACTGGTTTATAATTTCTTGCTGCATGAAAAAGAAAAAATGGACTCCGAGAATTGCCAGGTAACAGTCCGATGGGTTAATCAAGAAGCAGAAACTGGTGAACCCTACGATATTGAAATTAATATCCAAGAGAATTTAGAAACTGAAGATGACGACACAGAATGTCGTTCTAAAGAATATACTATATATATTGAAGTGAAGAGTACAAAATCCGAGAAGAAGCAATACTTTGAAATGTCATCCCAAGAGTTGGCGTTTGCACAGAAGACACAGACACAGTTCCATTTATATCGCGTCTATAACGCTGGTGATGCCGAACGTGTCAAATTGTGTCGTATTCAGAACTTGGCCGAGAAGTTAGAATGTAAAACTGTCAGACTCTGCATGTTTATTTGAGTACTAAATGCCATATTGTGCTTAAATCTAAAAGGCATGGTAACATAGTGATGAATTACTAAACAATTTGTGATCATTTTTAATTATCTTGTTTGTATTCGGCAAAATGTTTAACTTCGAAGTACATTACCATGTCAATAATTGGGGAAATTCCCTCTGTTGAATAAATTTTCTTGTAATTATTGACCCATTTTGAGCATTTACATGTGTTCATGTTTTTAAATATATATCCAGATTTACCTTGCGTTATAAAGTTATACAAGAGTATTTTAGAAGATGTTATGCAAAATATTTTAGAAAATATAACTTTTCAAAATCCAGTTTAAGAATATCATTAAATGTGTTTTAAATTTACTCTGTAATGCATGATTGTGCAGTAATTTTTGCCTCACAGGTTGTCTTGTCAATATGAATAATACCAATTATTACTTTGCTGCATATATATATATATATATATATATATTTACAATGTTTTTTATGACTATGGCACTCTTCTGTCATTTACGTAATCATATTTGGTTCTACTAATACATAAAATAGGGTATATCTAGTACTTTTATACAGTAACTTGTTTTGTTGAATTTAAAAAGTCATATAATTACTTTATTTTAAACAACTACATGTACATCGATCTAGTACTATTACCTCAAAATCCTGAGTATTTTTTTTTTATATTACTAACATTTTTTATTAAGGTCGTAGATTCACATATTTATTCAGCAAAGCAGATTTTTTAAAAATATAAAAAATGAATTGTCAAAGAAAGTATTGTTGGTTTGAGAGGTTCAATTAATTCTAGCAACAACACAATAGATTTCAATTTCTGTATAATATGTATATCCTACTATTCAAAATGCATATATGTGTGTTCAATGATGCAAATGTATTTTATTCAGATTTTCAATAATACATTTACTCTGAAAATTGTCATATATTATACTTTTTTTAATCATCATTTTAAATGTTTTTAATATTATTCCATAATTTTACCAATTTAAAAGTTCATCAAACAAAATAGATTTCACATTCAAATTTTTCAGACTGCAGTCTATGTATTCTATATGAACTAAATTGTGATTAAAAATGTGTATATTTATTCAGTGTGTTTTGAGTCAAATTTGTTCATATATTGATATAGATTTTTAATGCAATGGACTAATGAACTATTGGAATATTCACTATGTTCAATTACCCACCATAGACTCCGGTCAGTCAAAATGACTATTTTGAACTGTAGGCATTAATCTGCGATTCAGCCAATGACGGAGAAAGAAATCTAGGGGGAAGCTCCATGACCTCAAGATTTTCCTTCACGTCACGAACCACGTGACCGAGGTAATGATGCGGCGCCATATTGCCTTCCCTATCACTCTCGTTTATTCCTGCACCGCGTGTGTGGCTCAATGACTTCAAATCTTTGAGTTAAAATTTCATACCGTTTTTAAACATTGGGAATGGTAGTTGACCTAGCGAACTAGACATAGTGTCAGTAATTAACATTAGAATTGCATATGCATATATACTGGATTGGGCGGTCACTGACGCACACCCAATACTAACAAGAGTCACAGACCATGTTTAGAAATCCTGGAATATAATATTACCAGCTAAACAAAACAAAATTACCGAACAAAATCAGTACCTATATAAATTTATGATGCTGTTTTAGTACTACTAATATTGTAACATGTATAAGACGCACCTTCAACAACAACCACGATATTTACAATGGGGTGTAATTATTCTGCAGGTCGGTATGGGAACAGACGTATATTCAAGAATATTAAATTCACGTGTGGGGGAGTTGTGGCGATGGCGTACGCCCTTTGAAAATAGTGCGTATTACTGTTAGAGCAGACGTGTAGCGAAAAGGCCCCGCCCAAACTAAAAAAGCTGGTACACGTTTTCAAAGCTACCTGTCACACTGACAAATGATATAGTATCAACTTAATTCGTATCACGTGACAATATGTGTAATTCCTACCAGGAATTTCGGCATACAGTTTTAAACATGACGCAATATTCATGATAAGTAAATAATAACGTGACATTCTAGACGAAACTGTTACACTATACAACCCAAACTACAGCATATAGTGTTCTAATTTAACTACTCAATGTCTAAAACTCCCAATCGGTCTGAGTTTGGGATAATCAATATTTTACGACAATATTTGTATATATGAGTTTATGGCCATACGGATGTGTGTCTTGTGCTTCAAAATAAGAATTTTGCTGATCATATGATTCGACGCCATTTTTTCCCGTTTAATTTAATCGTCAAATTAAAGTAAGATTACAACACATTAATACAAGATTAATATGTTATTAGGTGCGTACCATGCTCAAAAGTCATATACTATCTGACACCCATGTATAGCTTGTCCATGTTATGCGTTACGTTTTCGAAACACCTTGCCCTGGTTAATAAAGTTAGTCATTAATTAGTAACACCCACACATATTAGTTACAAGTACCTTGTCTACTAAGAATAGGTTTTAGTTGCTAGGACGGATATAAGTCCTCTATAATGCACTAAACTAACATTTATTTATTAATTAATTAATTCTATTTATTTATTTGTTAATTAATTAATTTTATTTATTTATTTAATTATTTATTAATTATATTTTTTTATTTTTTCTATTTATGTAATTATTTATTTGTTTGTTCGTTTATTTAATTTTTTATTTATTTATTTAATTATTTATTTAATTATTTAATTATTTAATACCAATGAACACTAGGTTCCGATAATTGGGGACATTTGTTTTAATTTGATTGGTTTTGTACATAACGCATGGTCATGGCAAACCGAATCCGGTCACAGATGATGTATGTTTGTGACAGATTTATAAAGCCCCTAGCAGATGTGTGTTGGTTTTTGTTTGTCACTTAGTGCTTGGTTATTTTATAACGGTCTTACTGGAGTTAGGATGTCAATACAAGTAGCATGTGTAACTAGCACATATAACTTTTTTTATAGAAATAACATTAAATAACAACTACTTGTCCAAGTCGAACTAAGACAGCCATATTGTTTAAGGCCCACAATAGCGAGGCGCTACGACGAGCGCGCGACTTCGAATTTGGTGTTGCGTGTTTTTATACCAATTGCCTGTGATTATTATACAGTAAATTTGTTCTTGTGTTGTTTTTAAACCAAAAGATAATTGAAATGATTGATTTAAACAAACTAGTTTTCTGTTCTAATTTTGTCATGAAATACTGTTGTTGAAGCTGATAATTTCTTAATTTATTCACGAATATGGATACATCAATAGAATTTTAATGCGAACAGCCTGGGACGAAACAAGTAACTAAGCATACGTGTGAGCAAAATGCCATGGAACACCAAAGTTAACTTAAATAAAAACCAACAAAACAAACGTCGAATACATGCAGAAACTACTTAACCGCATTGATACCAATTGTCTAAGGTATTCATTTACATTGGAATAAAAGGTTATATTCAATGCTTTTGTTTTTGGCGGATGTGTTTAACTCTAATAACCTCCCACTCCATGTAAATTTGCTATAGAGTATTGAATAAAAAAATGACATTGAAGTTGTGAACGACATTCTGCTCACCGATATATATTTCGTCAAAGAATGGCCTTGTCAGCAGCGGGTGCGTCAGTTAGTCGACTACTCAGCCATTCAATCAATCAGTCAGTCAGTCAATACAATTAGATTTTATTCATCAAACGACAATATACATAATGTGCTGAGTAAATATACAATTATTAAAAGATGACCAGAAAACCAAAGTACAATATCTACAATAATTGAAAACATTACACGACAAACAAAAATGCATAAGTAAAACTCTGAACAAATAAATGGTTGAGCCAAAATGCGTAGTCATATATACATGATCACCGGCCAACGTAAGGAAGTTTTGGAGTGACGTTTTCCCGGCTTCTTGTGGCGTACTATGGTTCCCATCATACTTACGCGATATACTATCATTAACATTGTGCATATTTCTGATACAAATGTTGAATACATTAACATATCATACACTATGTTTTCAATGTGATGGAATTATTTTATTATATACAGGGTGAATGATTCTGCGTCAGCCACATTTTATATGCTAAGTAGTGTCAAACTTCGGATTATGCGCGAACTCCCTTAAGTAGACAATTTGCTAAAAACTAAAACGAGTTAGGTTATATTTGTTTGTTTTTAAATACCACACACATGATGTAATTCTGTTTGGAAACTATAGCTATATTTCATGTTAAAAACTGTTATTCGCCAGAAGCAGCATATATTCCAAATTATAGCTGAGAATACCGTAACATCAAATTCAATAATCGCTCTAATTTGTCAACTACTGTTCACATTTCATATAATACAAATCAATGAACCATTGACCACTAGTATACGAAGACAATAATATAATGTACGTTTTTCTTAAAAGTAATCATTCTTCATGCACTTTGATATATTGTTCTCAGTATCTTATTTCCCTTTTCACGGTCTTTCTGTATCCTGAAACAAAATGCGAATTTCAAAACGGTATTTAATATTTTAGGCTGATTTACAATTGCGAATATTGTTTAGTTATTCACCAAAACTACTTAGCCGTATAACATGCGTAACATGGCCACTGATCATTGTTAGTGACGTGTACTCAGTACTTGTTTGTCCAATGGAAACACATCAGATTACATTATTTCATATTTGAAAAAATATACTAGATGATTGAAAAATCAGTAAGAAGGATATATCACTGCTGTATAGTATTTACTGTCGAAAAAACATCACACGGTATTTGACTAATTGCTATAAATCCATGACGTCTACACGTGATTACTACACACGGTGGCGTTTCAAGCGATTCATTGTGTATCTGATCTAAAGTGCCTGCTCTTTGAGAGGGGTACAAACATGAGTACTGTGAACCAATACATTAAGTATGGTTTGATATAATAATTGATATATAAACACATGAATTAGATTATAAGTATCTATGACAATAACATTGTTAAATTAACCATATGGTTATGCTTACTTTGTGAATCGGTAGATGATTGCAAGTGTAATCTTATCAGTATATCTTCCTCGTCATGCATTTGGGATTTCCAAAGTTTCTCTTGTCTTGAACTGCCTTCCGACCAGATACCTAGGAAAATGACCAAATTGCAAGAATCGGAATCAAGCAAATAGCAGGAGATTATATATAATACATGTATTCAAATACAATATTAATTTGTAATTCGTATGTTGTGCCAATTATCATGGAATAGATAAATGCTGTATTAATGGTTTTCTTTTAGATCTTTTTCTGTATGCGTCTTTATACGTATGTCGCTAACGTGGAAATGATGCGGCAAAACTTTTGACACAACATTTGAAGTATGTGAAATTGTGATGAATTTATATTGTGACAAATAGAATATATCGATAATTGTATGAGTAATGAAGCAACATTGTGACATAACTGAAATAGCTTAAACACAAAACTTCATGAACAATAGACAAATACGATAGAGATGTTCAAATTTCTGAATCGCACGCTAAATGATACATCAAAACAGTGTAAACTGGATCAAAATACGATTCTCATAATGCCCACCTTCTGATTCAATAGATGGTTGGAATTCTAATATCATTTCTGTAACTTCACAGTGCGGTATTTGTGATTTCTGAATTTTAAATTTGGAAACAACCTATAAACGAAATGATATAAAAATAAAAAATGCCGTAAGTAAATATTAGCCAACCACCAGAAAATGCAAATTAGTCAGAAAATGATATAACTGTGTTCACTCAGTATGTTAATTAGATTGTATATATATATTGTCATAACACACATACAGTGGTAATACATAATACTACCATAACAGTAACATTGGTCAAAAATTCCTGTGCTACATATTCATGTGTGTCGACTTACCTGCCTATTTTCTTCTTGTTTAAACTTTCGTTTTTTAATTCTTTTAGTAACTTTAACTTTTCTTGATTTTCTAAATTTTTTCGATTTTCTCTTTTTTTTCGATTTTTTCATTTTTTTCAATTTTCTTGATTTTCGTAATCTGTAAAGACCTATTTCACGAGAACGTGCTTTAAAATGCCTTGGTTTCACAGATGGTTTCTGTGCACTCTTTTTATTTTTACTTTGAATTTGTAAGTTTGTATGATTCTTGTTCAAACTAGTCTTCTTAAACTTATCCTCAGCTATTTGTTCCATCATCAGATTTTGTGTCACTCTGCTAACTTGAATATCGCTCGGATCGCTGGAATCTATCTCTCTGTACGAAGAATTCAAACGAACATGCCATTCCCTCATTGGACTGCCTAGCCGCGGTGCTACCAGTGTAAACATCTCGACAAATAAGTAAACCAAGTCATTCTTATGGGAAACTCCACAGACCTTTGGGTTCAGTTTTTTCTGGTAAACCTGACAATATAAATCGTCAATTTGTTCCCATATAATGCCATTGGGATGGCGCTGAAATATCATAATCAGTTCATCTTTGAGTTTTGCAAGACTGTTATAGTTAATACCACCAATACTACTCAACCAATACCTCTCCTTCAGTTTAACCCAACTTACTTTATAACTTTTCATATTCCTGATCTTTTCAAAGATGTCGTCATCTAATTCATGTAGGAATGCATGTGTATTACGCCAGCCATAACTCTTCAGGTTTAAACACGTCTTAAACATTCCATTGTACGCAGTATGAATATAATGTGAAGGCAATCCAAACTTGAATAGCGAGAATAGCCGAATCAGTTGACGCATCAATGATTCTCTTTTCTTTGTGTAAATGTATTTTGTATCTCTCATTTTAGGAATGGGTGCTTTAATTGCATTTTTCTTGACACTTGATGGTCTTTTGCGTTTTGCAGCACGTTTCTTCAATTGTATCCAGGTAGCATATGTTTTTCTATGTAAAGTGAAGCCAACAATGTCAGAGCAGAGATTTACCAGAATGTTTAGGTTTCTGATCCCATATTTTTCATAAAGAGTGTGGCCATAACGCATGACATAGAGCTTTGGGAGATCCAATAGGTAAACCTTATTATCCGTTTTCCCCGTTAATAGCGCTGTTATCTCACACTTTAGTCTTTCCACGGCTGTCTGCATGGCTACTAATTTGAGACTACGTCAGGCATCAGAGATATTACTTTGATTCATAATATCATTCCCTGCACCATTATTACAGGCTGCAGTGTTTTATCGATCAATCAGTCATTTTTTCACCGTGTTCATCTATATTTTCCTTGTAAATATCATCAAATCTACAAAAATATAAATGTTTTAATAGTTAACATTTTAACTAGATCAGTACTGTAACAGTAATTACGTACACATGATAAAATGCAGGAATGAGCAACTAATAATGTCACGTGTTTTGTAGCCTTTTCCCAAAAATTCCTACTTTCATTTCGTATGTCTATTGTATTCTTCGTATCATCGTATGTATGCTTAAATATTTGCTGTCCAATTTATTTCTTCTATAGTGTTATATCAATAAAATAGATCTTTGGACACCATCTGTATTGCAACAGGATCATATAATTTATATTATAAAGATTAACAGAAGTTATAAAAGAATTGAGTTTATTTGGGTAAAAACATATTATATGTTATTCATTAGGCAACCAACAAACTGCAATGTAAACTGTCTAATGCACAACACGTGAACATAAATGACAATAGTTATTGTAATTGACAAATAGATGCTCTTTTCTGTATACCTATAAAGAGGAATTGAGTCAGCTTAAATTCATTAAGCAAAATACTACTGACATGATGATAATATTATTATATGTAAATATCCTTTATTTATATAACGTATATATAAGAAATTTGTTTTGAAATTCAGTTCTACGCATTCTTGGCTATTGCTGCCGATTTGTCACCACTTGGTTGAATTGCATCCTGAATTAAATAACATTGAAAACAAATATCAATATAATACATAATAGACACTTTAGCTGTTCACGAACGTTTGAGCGAACATCGGTCTTTTTCGAACGGTTTATTCACTCAGTTTTCATGGTACCACTCTTGTTGTATGTCTAGAAATATTGCTTTTAGTAAGTATATACAGAAAATTGAGACCTCAATACTCCAAATTTTGTAATTGTACGATCCAAACATCATTTTTTTCAGCGTGTCTTTGATTGTTGAATTCTGTATGACACTTTAGAAACCCGAGTTGTCGAGTTCGACTTACTGGAATGTTGATGCCTCTGTATCAAAAGACGAACTTACGTGAACTCAGCTAAGGAAACTACGTATGCTTGAAACATGATTAAGTGGGATTTTAATGATACCGAGAGTAAATGCAAATGCCGAGGAAGCACAAAGTTTATCATTCAATTATTGCAATACCTGGCTGATTAGCTGTATTCTGTGTACATTTCGCTCAATCTGTCTGTTTGCAGTTGACAATAACTGTGCGTAAAATCAGATCGACATCGTGGACAGCGTTTGGATGATGCAATGACACTATTGATTTTCAGCTTTTTCTGTACTCTTCTGAAATTTTCTTATTCGCAGCTTTTTTCATTTGAATCTTGGTCGCATTTTGTATATGCCAATGATACGTGGACAAGTAACTAAATAAGACCGGGAAAAGAGACTTCCAAGAAACAGGTAGTAGAGTCAACATACAGTATTGTAGATACAGATACAGATACCGATGTCTTCTAATTAACAGACATTGTGTCCAACTGGACGCTTAGAAAGTATAAACTTTGTCTACATCGATTATAAGAAGCCCGGTGCTTTAGTACTCACATTGACCTTGTAGTAAAAGCTGAATGTTCACATGTTGAAAGAACTAATCTTCCAAACGGGGGGGGGGGTGTATTTGTAACTAATGTATAGCTCCAAATTATTATTTCTGAAGAAATTCACATTTGAATAACAATAATTGGTAGTCATAAATAGTTTCTTTTGAAGTACATGGGAAAATTGCAAGACTCTCTTATTCGGCCACTAAAATTATTGTTGTCAGCTATCTCTTTGAAATCCGCCCACTACTTCCCTCTATTTTAGTATATTATAACCAGGCTGCGATATTTCATGTTAAAAAGCGGTAGTCGTCGCGCCACGCATGCGCAAGATATATGGGTCTCATATAAACAAAGATGGCGACTTTGGCTGTTGCGCAGGTCAACAAGTAAAAACTGAGACGTTTCCAAGCTTTGATTAGGCATTTTTTAGGTGATTGGAAAGTAAAAGGAGTAACCGGCGGTAATTAGTGCAAGTCGCGCCAAGGTCAAACCTCATACTTATGATTTCTATTAGAAGAGCGCATTTACTATAAGGGGACAGCCCTATTGAGTATGACACAATTTGATAATCTGTTTTTCAGTTTCCTACAAATCAGAGTAAAAATTACAGACTATCATAGGCAAAACGTTCCATTTGAGCAACTGATTGCAAAATTCAGCCAAATCCGTCGTTTTTGTGTGAAAAACATCTCTTTCATAGGTACACCTAATTACACAAAAAACATTGAACACTTTCCGAGTTTTTGAAACCGAAATCGTCATCCAACTCAGGAGCCAATCATCGACGGCCTTGGACGCATTTATTTTATTATCACGTGTATGCCAGCTGACTGTGGGACATAACATGGAGACATGCAAGATCTGCTGGAAGATAACGTCCGATAACCAGGCTCAGGTTAATTACCTCAGTAAGTTCTGTTTTTATCACATCAATGTTTCTGGAAGTACATGCTAATCAATATGAGATAAGATCAGCCATGTGTTAAGGACATTGTCTTTGTCACCGGTGTGGTAGATCAAGTCAAATATTTGTTCAGTTAGTTATCAGTTTAGTCTTATATATGTTTTTCAAGGTCAATATATCTCATTGCGTCATCCCCAGTCATCACTGCCAGGCGCCCCCCTTCAGGCCGCAAAAAAAATTGACAAATCCAGCCAACCGGAGGTCTATTTCGGCCTTATCAATAAGAGCGCGCCCCTTACCAAATTTCTGAATCCACCAGCTAAGCGAGTCACAGTTCCCTCATCTCCGACGTTTCATTCACGGCAGAAAAATGAGCAGTCAGTCAATCAATCATTCAGTCATCTAATTCGTCAGGTCAATCGATTGAATAGGATTGTTGAATGTTCAATAGATGCTATGTGTTGACTTAATAAACATATACATGTTAAAATACTATGAAATCAACAGTATTACTATCGAGTAGCAAAAATTTGTTGTTAAAAATAATTACCTTGAAGCGGGAGGGTCGTCACCTGCGCACGCGCGGCATTGAGTATCAAGCGACGATAACTACACACGCTAAAAACGCAAAAGCTCATGGGTAGACGCTCGTTTGTAAACAATCACACACTATGGGCATCTGACGCATGCGTAGGTGACGACTCCCCGCTTTAATGTTCGTGCACAGAAACTTCAAAACAAGATGGATAGCTTATCATAATATACATTCAGTTACATTGCATCAAAGAACGAACTTTGCAATTGATCGTGGAATCAAGTTTCAGCTCCATTAATTCTGGGTACAAATACAATAATTCAAAAAATAAAAAATATGTAAGCATAATTCTAAAAATAATAGCTGCGTCGAATCTTTGATGTCACTTTCTTGGATTCAAATATGATTTTGAACGTTTAACATGCAAGCTTAAGTTCGAATATTTCATTAAATATTAACTACGTTTTTTGATAGACGAATTTCAAAACAAAAACGTGCCTAGGCAATAGTAGGAAATAAACTAATATAATTTGAACGTACTTGATACACCGTGTTTTCGGTCCATGACTGATTACTTGGCGGTAAGCAATCACAATTTAGGTGGCGGCATTAAAGGGCGGTGGTCGTCGCTCCGCGTCCTGTTCGATATGGGACTCATAGCGACGTATATTTCGCGTGTAAAATACATTTTTGTTTACATGAAATTCGAGCACGCGCTGCGGGACGACCACCGAAGTGAACGACGAGAACCAAAATCCTATTTTCATTTTGGGACGTTTCATTGGCAATTTTTATAACATGGAACGACCAAAAACGAGCCAAACTACCCTTAAACAAGTCAAAAAACACTAAAATGAACCACACACGGCCCAAACAAACCAAAACTAGCCACAAAATCAAAAAGGATGAGCGACCAGCCATTCCGAAAGGATACTTTCAACTGGCGGTTGGGGCGCTGTTCTTATCCGCCAAGTAGAGTCGCGCCAAGCGATCCCCTAAACAACACAATGAAAAGATGTAAATAATAAATGAATAAATAAATTAAAATCTCGTGATAATATGAGTAAGTAAATACTAAATATTTATAGTACAATAAATAAACTAATACATAATTATAAGTAATAAATAATAACAAAATAAATACATAATTATTAAGAAGTAACCAGTAAATTAACGAATTACTAAGGCATTGCAATAATTAAATAAATACAAAAATAAAGTCTGAACCTACTATTTCCACTCTGTACTGGAAATGGGAAAACAAAAAAGGCATCAAAGACACTAAACAAGTGTAAATTTAATTGAACCTGTGAGGGGGATATTTACTATTTTGCTCTGTATCGCCGTTTAAATGGACTTATTCAACTGCTGTGCTTGACCAGGAAATGAATCTTGTGCTAGAAAAGGATAAAGTTAAAAGTGTTTTAATCAAGTACTGGGAAAATTTGGGAGAACGTAGCCAAATATTAGATAAAGATATCTTTAGTGAACAACGAAATCATTTTTAGAAAAAAATAATAGTCTGTAGGTGAATATGATCAAGATTTCAAACAAAACATGCAAAATATATTAGTAACAGATGATCAAGTTGCTAAAATATTTTCTAATTTAAAAAATAACAAAGCTGCTGGTCCGGATGAGATCACACATGAAATCATTAAGGAAGGGGGGCGGACAAGTTATCATTGATTCACTGAAGATAATGTTTAATGCATGTCTTCATCTTGAAGTTGTACCAGCTGATTGAGGGAAAGGTACTATAATACCATTGCATAAAAAAGGTGATAAGAAAAATTTAAATAACTACAGGGGTATATCATTAAGTTCAGTTGTAGGGAAATAATATAATAGAATACTTGAAAAAGAATTGAGTACCTTGGTAGAAAAAATAAATAAAACACTGGGTGTAATTCAGGGTGGTTTTAGAAAAGACAGGCGCACTACAGACCAAATATTTATTCTAAAGGGAATAGCCTGCAGCACGCAAATACAAAAATAAAAATTCTTATCTTAAGAGACGGCTTATGGTATGCTCTATGGCAGAATGGTATACAGGGAACATTGTGGAGAGTCATAAAACAGACATATTACCACATAGAAAGTAGGATATCATTTGGTGATATCGACACTGACTACTTTACACAGAACAAGGGTTTAAAACAGGAATGTGTCCTGGCTCCATTATTATTTTAATTTTACATTAATGAATTCGAAAAAAATCCTTGATGAATTTTTACTTGGGGTTAATATAATTGAAGTACTAATCAATGGCCTATTTTTTGTTGATATAGTACTCATTGCACCTAACGAAAGTCAACTAAGGGCAATACTAAGCATTACCAAAAAATGTTGCAATTTATGGAAAAATGACAGTTAATGAAGATAAATCTAATGTTATAATCACAAGCAAAAGAGTTGACAAACATTGAGAGTAGTCTATTGGAAAATAAAAAATAAAAAAAGCTGCCGAGTACAAATATTTAGGCTACTGGTTTACACGTAACCTTTCCGACCACACCCACTGTACAAAAATAATAGAAATTGTAATGCCTTATTTCCAGTTATGAAAGCAATACTTTGTGGTCATGGAAATATTAATAGAGTAGACATGGTTTGTCACTATAGAACCAGGTATTAATGCCTACTTTAGAGTATGCTGGGTAAATTCTGATACTTAGTGGGACAAATATGGAGAGTTTGGAAAAAATGCAGCGTATGACAGGAAAATTTATTCTGGGTGCATGCAGAAATACTGCAAATGAGGCTGTCCTTGATGATTTGGGGTTGCTCACGTACAATGAGATGTAGATTAGATATCATGAAAGTAAAATATTACCAAAGATTGTGTGCTATGTCAGATTTCAGACGGCTGAAATTTATTTTTAATGTTTTGAATGATCAAAATGATGAAAACAACAAAAAGAACAAAACTTTCAGAACGTCCTGGAACTGGCCAAAATGTATTCATGAAATCATAAACTTTATCATCACTTTAGTCAGCAGAAAATTAAAAAAAGCTCTGGAAAAATTTGATGAAGATAAGTGGGGAAAAACATGGCAAACAAATCAAGTCTGATCCACTACATGAAATTTAAAACTGGCATCAAGCATTGTGAAAAATATTAAAAATCAGTTGAAAATTATAAAGGTGCCCAGCTTAAATTCAAAGCAAGGTCATACACTATAGGTCTTGCGTATGAGAAAAGAAAGTGGGCAAATGTCAATAGTGGCTGTATATGTACATGCTGCAAGAAAGGTGATGAAACTCGAGAACACTTTGTTCAAGAGTGTGAAAGCTACAACGAACATAGGGATAATACAATATTAGTCATATCCTATGTAAAAATGCTGAAACATCAGAGGCATCAGAGACATTACTTTGATTCATAATATCATTTCCTGCACCATTATTACAGGCTGCAGTGTTTTATCGATCAATCAGTCATTTTTTCACCGTGTTGATCTATATTGTCCTTGTAAATATCATCAAATCTAAAAAATATAAATGTTTTAATAGTTAACATTTTAACTAGATCAGTACTGTAACAGTAAATATGTACATATGATAAAATGCAGGAATGAGCAACTAATAATGTCACGTGTTTTGTTGCCCTTTCCCAAAAATTCCTACTTTCATTTCGTATGTCTATTGTATTCTTCGTATCATCGTATGTTTGCTTAAATATTTACTGTCCAATTTATTTCTTCTATAGTGTTATATCAATAAAATAGATCTTTGGACACCATCTGTATTGCAACAGGATCATATAATTTATACTATGAAGATTAACAGAAGTTATAAAAGAATAGAGTTTATTTGGGTAAAAAACATATATGTTATTCATTAGGCAACCAACAACTGTCACAGCCATCGTTCTTGTGGTTGTGGAAATGTTTTGAGACTGCTCAACAAAGCTCAGGAACGTGATTTTCATATTTAGTCAGCAATAGTAATCCGATACTTGTTCATACTTAATTAGGCCGGCCTGACTCGGAAATTAAAATTTGAATCGGCCCTAGCACCCCTTACCAGTCATGACTTCATGACGCCTAGTGGTGATGGAGATTTAAAAATAGTCTGAGAACCCGACGAATGACGGGTAAAGTGGAAAAACACAATTTAGAGACCCATTTTGACATAATATATTTAATCTTATTTGGTAGCGATTTGTTTTTATATACATTCACCTCTTACAGCAAAATATTACTTTAACATGTAGTTGGGTATGTAAATATGCTTCAGAAGGGGTTTTGACTCACATGACCCCCTAGATTCGCCACTTTAGTTAATAATTAAAAACCTGCTACTATAAAATAATGACACGGTCAATAAACATTAGGATCTGTGTATCATGCCAAACGTACGAGGTGATGCGAATAATATCACGATAATGTTGCAAAGTATGTAGCAGGTCGTGTTACAAATATTCGTTCGTAGTCGTCACACCAAATCAGTGGTTCTCGACTTTCATTAACAACTTTCTGTTTCCGCACAATAACATGCAATATTTCATAATGGCGGCAAATAAATATCTCAAGTAAGGTGCAAGTAAGTACATGTACGGTGTCACGTGTTTGGATTCTACATGTGACGTAATAAACATCAGAGATGGTAGTTAACTAGACTGACGGGACATATTTTCTTTCCATAGAATAATACTTCCCATAAAACGACAGAATTACGTATACGTACTAGGTTTGGGGGGTTTCTGACGTATACACAACTTTAATGGCGTTCAAAGTCCATTTTTAAGCACTACATTGTGACCCAGACGAATTACCAAATAGTGTACATAACGCAGAATCCCAACTTTTCTAAAACAACTCTTAGTGCTGTTTTTGTATTATGAATATTGTAACAATGAAACATCTTATGCCTAGTACGCGTCTTCAATCTCGATAATTACAAGGCTCCACGAGGTCTTGTTATTCTTCTAGCAGATGGGAAGCGGAATTTTGACGCATATTCCACGACGTGTGACGTAATGTAAAACATGTCTTGAGTCTCAATAAAAGATCAGTGTTCTGGATGTAATGCAGCAACGATACCGCTTTTTCAAATCCCTGTTGAATCAGTTTTTTTTTTATGATTGCGAACAGAATCAAATTACACTTAACAGTTTTCTTTGCTTTTATGGAGGTGATAACCGCGCCTTTGTTTTTGCAGGCGACAGACAAGTATTGTGAAAACAGGAAATCAACAATGGCAAGAGCCTGAGATTCACTAAATCAACATTTCCCTATTACGTCATTTTACCACAATTCGCTAAAATTGTATGTCGCTTTTGTATATTTTACAGTAGTTATGGCGGTGTTGTAGTGTACTACAGTTAGTAATGGCGCGATATAAGCTATGGAAGAATAATATTAGAATTGATATGATGGTGTAAAAAAACAAGAAGACTACCCCGCCCAACCAAAGAACAATTTTCACTTAAAATAATACTACCTGATAGAACCTTCATCTTGTAATGCCACTGGTGAACGTGCTTACCTGCCGTACTGCTGATGTCACGTGGTACAAATTAACTCGTACCTCGTGACAGTATGCGTCATTAATAACTGTAATTGTGGTGTACATTTGTAAACACGACAAAAAATTATATCGTATTATATACGAGTTCCAACCCTGCTTAAGACGCATAAACAAAACACTCAATCCAAACTATTGTTAACTCGCTACCTTATGATCGATGAAGTTGCGTACGTATACGGAGGTT
Source organism: Saccoglossus kowalevskii (assembly GCF_978046115.1). Lineage (NCBI taxonomy): Eukaryota > Metazoa > Hemichordata > Enteropneusta > Harrimaniidae > Saccoglossus > Saccoglossus kowalevskii. Next base: position 17,739,816 of record NC_140646.1, read on the forward strand.
AAGTAGAAAACGGCGATAATTGCAGCCCGGTAATCAATTACAATATTGCGACGTGCACGCTGCACAGTAACTCTCCTCGATGTCAATTCGCATACAAAATATAGTGCATGCAGAATGCACATTAGATCATGGCGTACTGAAGGATAAAACTCGGTAACTAGGCTCGAGTTAGTAAAATTAGTCACGCATAGCAACACGGCAAACAATATTGCAGGGTTGTAAACAACCTACTAGACCATTTGCTATATAGATTATAAACACATACACTGAAATGTGGATAACGGACGCATTGTTTGTACACACTGAATTGTGAAATACGTAACATTATTGAATGGGCTCTTTATCATCTGGTGTATTTATTGCATTCTACATAACACATGCATAATAATTACCTGCATATGAATATTATAATTACGTGTTTATAGCTTACATATATGCATATAACAATGTACTGTGCAGTTTATATAGCTAAACTGAAATAATGCTCGACGGTTTGCCTTGTCATTCACATGGTATTGTTTAATGTTCAAAGGATAATATGTACAACAAACATTTGTCATGATTAATAATAACATAAATGTTGGTGTAAACACTCTTCATTACAAGACTTAATGACATTAATTCGAAGTACAAGTACAATAATCAAAGGATTAGACAGCAAACGGACAATACATTATTAATACATAGTAGGCAATTTCGATTATCTGCAGTTTAAATATTGAATAAAATTACATATGTCCAGTTATAAGAGGTCTTAGCTACAGGCTACAATCTAACGGACTAGATAACTAAATACAAGCTCTGTAATTATTTCTCAAAAACAACAATATTGACATGACTAGGCGATGTTATGTTCATACGATAATAAGTATTCATAAAATGAGTCGTATTATACTAAAAAAAAAAACTTTTTGGAGTATATTCAGTAAAGGACATATGTCAATATCAACCAGCGTCACTGGGATGCCCATTTATATAGTCGCTCTGATTGGTTAAACTCATGGTGAAAATGTTCTCATCTACTGTTTGCATGTAATGCAATTTATAAAATAAATTATTTATATTTGTTTATGAAAATGACAATTTCCGTTGAAATATCTTTCTCAATATCTTATTTCTTTTTTGATGGTCTTTCTGTATCCTGAAAAATCAATTTAAAACGGTTATTAGTTATCCTAGGCACATTGATAACAGTGTAGGAAATTCCTGCCCGTCCGCACGCCCGAGACGGGTAACTTTCGTATCGGACTGGTTGAATTTCAAACTTCCCTGTCCGATGGTCGGGTAACATGTTACCACATTCTTCCGCCGAAATTAAAATAAAAACAAGCTACCATTCTTTATATGTGCTCTAAACATTTTAAACAGAAACGTGATCAGCCAAAACTATGAAAATATTGCATTGCCGTCTCACATCGCGACTTGCCGACACGCATTCTCAACCCACAACACGGAATCCATTGACTTATTAACATAATAATAGGTACGTGACCTCGGGTCAGGTCCTATCTCCCATGGTGCAGTGAGACTTCCGGTGACCCCTGACCAGTTCTATCGTTGCGTAGTTTGTTTACAAAGTTTTCATTTCGCGTACAACATGTATCGTTTTTTGGGGATAGACCCTCCAACAAAGAAACAGAATTCGAGCATCGATAGAATTGCGGCAAATAAGGAGTATGACCAGTCAAAACGTACTCGCAAAATAGTTCCAAGCTGGAAGACGATGTTCAAAGAATGGCTGGTCACCGATGACACCGGTAATCATACGGTGTATTGCCGTATCTGCCGGGCTATTTACGGGCCGTTATCAAACCGCAAAATACCAGACAAACTCCGTAAGTACGGAAAGGGATGTACCAACTTAAAACATGATGCCCTTACATGCCATGAAATGTCAATTGGTCATAAACAAGCCAAATCGATATTCGAAGCAAAGAATGCCCCACCACCAAAGCAACTTCCTGCTGATAGAATCATCGAAATGTTGAATGGTAAAAGTGTTGACAGGTTAGACAAGCTATTCCGAGGCTGTAACAGATGGTAATGCTCATTTGGTAGCTGGATTAAATTCTGACTATGGTTCAGATTTTTCTGATCTAGCCGAGAGCAACAGTGACACAGACATCTGATATATCATGTTCTGAATATGCATGTTCTCTACAGCTACTTTGTTGTTAAAATAAACCGTGCATAGTATATTGTATACAACTTGTGTTTATTTGTGTGTGTGTGTGTGTGCGAAAATAATTGAAAAAAATGTGCGGGACTGGTAACATTTTAGCAGGGCTTGTAACTTTTGAAAGTTACCAGCCCTGATGTCTGGTATGTAATCTGGACAAATTTCCTACACTGTTGATAATCACGGGTTCGTTTTGTGGATAATTCTCAACTAAAGTTAGTTACGTTGCGCTGTGCATATTTATTCGATGGAAACATGTTTAAAACACCATAATATAGTATATTGATCAACCAGTAAATTTAAATTACATTCTCAATCTAAGACAGACAAGTGGAAGTGTGCATTCATACATGTCAGTAGTGAATCAAGTAAATTTTGATATTTGTATAGTTTCTATAAAGACATGGGTCAGATTGTACAGTAAATATGGCACGAACGAACATGAACTTTGTTAAATAAACCACGACAATGCTTACTTTGTGATCCGGCAAATGGTTGCAAATATAGTCTAGTAAGAATCTCTTCCTCATCGTGCTGTTGAGATTTCCACAATTTGTCTTCTCTTGAACGGCTGCCCAACCAGATACCTACACAATTTGACAAATTTTAAGAATCAGAATTAAACAAAACATGTTATATTAGATAGACACCATTACAGGAGATTGTATCATACTGGTCTCTACTGTCCTGGCCTCTAAGTCGTACAATGATTGGTTTAAATAAGGCTTCTTGAAAACTGTCAGATGTATTGGGTATCATCAACATAGTCATACGATTAGTCATCCATTCATCCGTCACATTATATCCAAACATTATACAGCAAACCAATGTCCCTCTGCTACACTTATAGCTTGTCGAATCTATAGCCATATGACATAAGCACAATTCAGTACTTGCAAGCATTATCTATTCTTTAGCCTCTATGTAATTTGAATTGTATTTTGGTGACTAAGGTATGAAATAGTGTGTACATAATGTGTGTATGTATAAAAATGGGAGATAATTTTGCTCACTTTGTGTTTCAACAGATGATTTTGATATCAATGATGTACCATTAAACCCTTTCAACTGTATTTGTGCTTTACGGATTTTAAATTGAATTAAACTCGATTGACAAACACGAATCTATGTAGAGAAGAAAAAAATATCAACAACCTAAGAACCAATGGCATAACATTTCCTGTGAATGACTGTCAAACAACATACACTATAAATAGGAAACAACTAGCTAGAAAATGATCTTGTTGTTAGTTTTTTTAGCAGGAATAAATAGTTGGAAAAAAGATGGTCAGTATTAATCCGCCATTGCTACCACACAATTATAGTAGTTACATAACTATCAGTGTACATTACACAGCACTATGTTATAGTTGAGTTCTTATACAAAATATTAGCGATTTCTTTCCTACCTGCCTATTTCTTGACATCTTTCCTTCTTTGTTCTTTCTTTTTGATGTAATTCCATTATATTTGTCAGGTGTCTTTTCAGCACAATTTGTTCTTGATTTAGTGGCTTTGCCTGTATTCGAGCTTTGTCCTGTTGTTCTAGATTGATCTTTAATGCTCCGTCTTTTATGCTGCATAGCATACCCTTTCTGAATGTTAGTCCAACAACGTGTTACGGCAAACTCTCCGGATACATCGAATTCATTATTACTCTGTCTGCAAAATAGGAGCTGTTCCTGTGTAATCACACCAGTTGTGGCATTCCTTTGCAGCTCAAGCACCTTTTCTTGATTCTGAAAAACCTTAGTGTATAACTTGTCAATTTTGTTCCATGTAATACCTTTTGGATGACGCCGAAATAGTATAATCAGTTCTTCTCTGAGGTTTTCAATATCTTTATCATTTACACCAGGAATTCTACTCAAACGATACGTGTCTTTCAATTTCACCCAAATTACTTTACTGGTTTTACGATATCTAGTTTTTTCAAAGATGGTGTCATCTAGGTTATTTGCGAATGTCTCTTGGTTGCCCAAGCCATACCTCTTCAGGTTTAAACCAGTCTTGAACATTCTACTGTATGCAGTACAAATATAACGTGGAGGCAATCCAAATTTGAATAACGAGAACAGCTGAATCAGTTGACAATTCAATGAATCTCTTTCTGTAGCTCTGAGTAGGTGGCTTTGTTTGTTTTCCTGAGTGCTGCTCATACTTGTTCCCATACTATTTGCTTTAGCTGCTTCAGTTAATGCCTTTTTTGGTAGTTTTGGTTTTGCTACTGGATCATTTTGCCTCTTCTTACTTATTTGTTTCTTGCAAGCATATGTTGCAATCATCCTCTCGTTGTACTGTTGCAACTTACTCTCATGATTTGCATTCACGCTGGGTAATGCAGTAGGGTTTAATTTGAGTTTGGTTTGGGGGTTATCTTCCATACTTCCGAGATTTTGTATATTAGATTGTTTCATTGATTGATGTGATACAGGAGTAGCACCAGCTGCATTATTTGTATTTTCAGTTTGAGCCTTCATTGTTTTTAAATCTATTTGTCTGTCCTGGTGTATTTGGCTTAATACAGATTCTGTAGATTTCCACACATTTGGTGTCACTCTGCTAAATGGCATACCACTTTGACTGCCGTTATATTTCTCTTTGTATGAAGCTTTCAACTCAACATGGTATTCACTTATTGGACAGCATGCCCATGGTGCTCTCAGTGTAAACATATTGACAAATATATAAATTAAGTCATCCTTATGCGAAACACCGTAGATCCTTGGCGTAATTTTTTTCTGAAAAGCATTATTGTATAACTTTTCAATTTGTCTCCAAATAATACCATGGGGATGACGCTGGAATAGTGCAATTAATTCTTCTTTAAGAATGGCAAGACGTTTTTCATGGACACCATCAATGTTACCCAACTGATACATCTCCTTCAATTTCACCCAGTGCTCATCACATCTGTCATGTTCCCTAGATTTTTCAAAGATTCCTCCATCTAGTTCTCTCAGAAATGTCGTTGGAGTGAAACTGGTCTTGAACATTCTATTGTAAGCGATAGCGATGTAATGTTGAGGCAATCCAAACCTGAACAGCGAGAACAACCTGATCAGTTGGTTCTTCATTGATTCTTTTTGTATGTCTTCTTGTTCTATGTAGGACAAATTCAACTCAACATGATATTCACTTATTGGACAGTTAAGCCGCGGTGCTCTTAGTGTAAACATCTCGAAAAATGTAAAAATCAAATCGTCCTTATGAGAAACCCCATAGGCTCTTGGGTTCAGAGTTTTCCGGAAAACTTTACAGTATAATTTGCCGATTTGATTCCATATAATGCCATTGGGATGACGCTGGAATATCACAATCAGTTCCTTTTTGAGGTTGGCAAGGTCTTTTTCATTAGCAACATGAATTCTACTCAAACGATACGTCTTCTTCAATTTCACCAATTTGACTTCATCAGTCTCTTGATCCCTGGTCTTTTCAAAGATATCGTCATCTAGTTCATTCAGTAATGTCTTTGTATCGCACCAACCATACTTCTCCGGGGTCAAATTAACTTTAAACATTCTTTTATATTCAATATTGATGTAATATGGAGATAACTCACGACTAAACCGCGAAAACAACTGAATCAGTCGAAATTTAAATATCTTTCTTTCAACTGCTGCATCTCTTATTTCGGGTGATTTAAATGACACTAAATGTACATTCGACTGTCTGTTAGGTTTTACAGCAGGCTCTTTTAAAAGTACCCATGTATCATTTGTTTTTTTATTTGATGTAATGCTAACAACGTCAGAGCAGAGATTTAACAAACTATTAATATTTCTGACTCCATATTCTTCTACACACAGATTTTTGCCGTACTGCTCGGCATAGAATTTGGATAGATTGGATATGTGAATCTTATTGTCTGATTGTTTCTTTAGCAGTGTTTTTATCTCACATTTCAAACGGTCCGTTTTTGTCGGCATGGCTGCCAATGTGCGTCGACTATTTTGATTTATGATATCAGGGATTTAAATTTCATTCATTAATGATCTTCTTGGTTGCAGTTATCTGCAAAAATATAAGGTTCAATATTTTGTTATAAAATAAATATATGTTTTTCAAAATATTTGTCATGTCAGTGTAACAAACTTTACCAACCACATATAGTTCGCTTCATATGAATACAGGAAGAGAGATAATCAGGTGGCCCGTCTGTCTGTGCATTCGTCTGTCTGTCTACCTGCCTACCTGATTATATGTTTCTCTATATTCACACAAAATTCATATTATACATACAATAGACCGGCAGATAATAATATAAGTATTTTGGAATCACGTGTATGAATAATTAATTCGGCCATATATATATCGGCTTTCAACTTCACAACCTTTCTACATTCATGTAGTTTACTGTCACTATTGTGATATCATCTCGATTAAATAATTTTGTACCCCAAATAAATTATGTGCTTATATATATTCAAATTAGTCCATGTGACAAGGCATGTCGGCTTCTATATCAACGCCATCTATGTGTTACACGGCATTTTATCCTCCGGTAGTTTTGTCGATTTTAAAATAATTACAAATTCAATGCATGTATCATTCTTATTTTATTTTTATGATTTCGCGTCATTTATTTAAAGCGGGAGGGTCGTCACCTGCGCGCGCGCGAATCCCAAGCGACGATAACACATGCTAAGAACGCAAAGGCTCATGGGTAGGCGCTTATTTGTAAACAATGACACGCTATGGTCATCTGACGCATGCGTAGGTGACAACTCCTCCGCATTTAAACTATGGTCTACTTAATATATGCGTAACCTGTTAACGTAGTTATCTTCATATTCAGCGAAAATTAGGAAAACTAGGATTTTTTTCAGAAAAACGTAACCTGCACAGACACATACTTTCGGAGCTATTCAAGTTTGAAAACCCCTTCACAAACTGAATAAAAAACGTAGAAGATGATTACCTTTTTTTATCTTATCCTGGCAGTGGTGAATTTTCAGTGTGTAGCCAACTCTGTCTAAATAAGCAAAAACGTATTTTTACTATAATTATATTATTTCTAACACCCCCTAGATAATCCATTGTTGTAACTAAGTGGTTAATTATAATGGAACCAAAAATGTACAATGGTAGTAAACATGTTGAACTTTCAATATAGAGGTGATGCAAATGATGAGACAATTATGACAAATATGTAACAGATGAAGTTATCAATATTTGATGGGTGTAAATATGGTAGGTTTATATAGTTAATTTTAGTCCCATGGTACAATATTTTGGCCAGATCTACCAAAACAATGATTTGAATACGAGGACAATGATTCGCCACCTGCATGAACAGTTTTCCCATTCCCACGTGAAGACGTGCAATATGGAGATTTCATAATGGCGGTCGCTAAATATGTCAAGTATGTCCGCTGAACATCATGTTACATCCTGCTACATGTTTAGAAGACATGTAAGTTATTACGTGTTGTGATAGAGCATGTTTTATCAAAGTTACCCCAGTAAATATCGGTGATGATAGTTGATCCAACGTACTAGACATTAGATGATTCAATAGTACAATATTGGTCATAAAATAACAGTGGTTACTAACGCATACGTATCATTGATGGACCACAGTCGATCTGTAGAGACTGTACTATGATCTCCGATATAATATTACCAGCTCCTGTATACGTACGCGACCCCCCCCCCCTCACGCCAACAAAATTAAAATGTTAATATTACTAATGTTTTAAAATTTCTCGCACGCACCTGAACTACTCCCCGATGTTCACAGGTATGCGTGCATTCTAGTTTGGTTTGAGCAGGTGGTGTCAGATTAATGACGCACATTCAACGACGGGCATGGCGGTGTTGTAGTGTAGTCTTCTCAAACGGTGCAACCTATGCCGTCAATAAATGTTATAATTCCCCCAACCAAGAACAAAATACACGTTTTCACTTACAGTAATCTTCTACCATAAAGTAATGCCATTGGTGTACGTGCTTACCTGTTGCACTGTTGATGCCAAATAATATATTAACTTAATTTGCAACTCGTGACAATGTGTGTCATCATTACCTGGAATTGTGGTATGCAATTGTAAACATGGTGCATTATTTATAATATATCTATACATGGGTTGGAACCCCTTATCAAGGTGCAAATACAAAACACGTATGATCGGTGCAAGGCAAATATAAAAGGTAAATAGGCAACTACACAATCATACGCCTGGATCGGTGTAGTTGTTTATGATGACATATTTTACGGAAGTAAAGTTTAATATGGTGATAAACACGATCCGGTAATCAATTACACGATTAGACTGTGCAAGCTGCCGCGATACCACCTTACTGTTTGTCACTCCGCGTACAACATATAGTGCACGCCGAATACACGTTAGAGGTCATATTCAAAGTCATTAAAACAATAAATGCGAACAATTTATCGGTATTTACTATAAGAGGACAGCCCTATTGAGTATGACACAATTTGATAATCGGTTTTTCAGTTTCCTACAAATCAGAGTAACAATTACAGACTATCATAGGCAAAACGTTCCATTTGAGCAACTGATTGCAAAATTCAGCCAAATCCGTCGTTTTTGTGTGAAAAACATCTCTTTCATAGGTACACCTTAATTACACAAAAAACATTGAACACTTTCCGAGTTTTTGAAACCGAAATCGTCATCCAACTCAGGAGCCAATCATCGACGGCCTTGGACGCATTTATTTTATTATCACGTGTATGCCAGCTGACCGTGGGACATAACATGGAGACATGCAAGATCTGCTGGAAGATAACGTCCGATAACCAGGCTCAGGTTAATTACCTCAGTAAGTTCTGTTTTTACCACATCAATGTTTCTGGAAGTACATGCTAATCAATATGAGATAAGATCAGCCATGTGTTAAGGACATTGTCTTTGTCACCGGTGTGGTAGATCAAGTCAAATATTTGTTCAGTTAGTTATCAGTTTAGTCTTATATATGTTTTTCAAGGTCAATATATCTCATTGCGTCATCCCCAGTCATCACTGCCAGGCGCCCCCCTTCAGGCCGCAAAAAAAATTGACAAATCCAGCCAACCGGAGGTCTATTTCGGCCTTATCAATAAGAGCGCGCCCCTTACCAAATTTCTGAATCCACCAGCTAAGCGAGTCACAGTTCCCTCATCCCCGACGTTTCTTTCACGGCAGAAAAATGAGCAGTCAGTCAATCAATCATTCAGTCATCTAATTCGTCAGGTCAATCGATTGAATAGGATTGTTGAAAGTTCAATAGATGCTATGTGTTGACTTAATAAACATATACATGTTAAAATACTATGAAATCAACAGTATTACTATCGAGTAGCAAAAATTTGTTGTTAAAAATAATTACCTTGAAGCGGGAGGGTCGTCACCTGCGCACGCGCGGCAATTGAGTATCAAGCGACGATAACTACACACGCTAAAAACGCAAAGGCTCATGGGTAGACGCTCGTTTGTAAACAATCACACACTATGGGCATCTGACGCATGCGTAGGTGACGACTCCCCGCTTTAATGTTCGTGCACAGAAACTTCAAAACAAGATGGATAGCTTATCATAATATACATTCAGTTACATTGCATCAAAGAACGAACTTTGCAATTGATCGTGGAATCAAGTTTCAGCTCCATTAATTCTGGGTACAATAATTCAAAAAATAAAAAATATGTAAGCATAATTCTAAAAATAATAGCTGCGTCGAATCTTTGATGTCACGTTCTTGGATTCAAATATGATTTTGAACGTTTAACATGCAAGCTTAAGTTCGAATATTTCATGAAAATATTAACTACGTTTTTTGATAGACGAATTTCAAAACAAAAACGTGCCCAGGCAATAGTAGGAAATAAACTAATATAATTTGAACGTACTTGATACACCGTGTTTTCGGTCCATGACTGATTACTTGGCGGTAAGCAATCACAATTTAGGTGGCGGCATTAAAGGGCGGTGGTCGTCGCTCCGCGTCCTGTTCGATATGGGACTCATAGCGACGTATATTTCGCGTGTAAAATACATTTTTTTGTTTACATGAAATTCGAGCACGCGCTGCGGGACGACCACCGAAGTGAACGACGAGAACCAAAATCCTATTTTCATTTTGGGACGTTTCATTGGCAATTTTTATAACATGGAACGACCAAAAACGAGCCAAACTACCCTTAAACAAGTCAAAAAACACTAAAATGAACCACATACGGCCCAAACAAACCAAAACTAGCCACAAAATCAAAAAGGATGAGCGACCAGCCATTCTGAAAGGATACTTTCAACTGGCGGTTGGGGCGCTGTTCTTACTTTCATTAACAACTTTCTGTTTCCGCACAATAACATGCAATATTTCATAATGGCGGCAAATAAATATCTCAAGTAAGGTGCAAGTAAGTACATGTACGGTGTCACGTGTTTGGATTCTACATGTGACGTAATAAACATCAGAGATGGTAGTTAACTAGACTGACGGGACATATTTTCTTTCCATAGAATAATACTTCCCATAAAACGACAGAATTACGTATACGTACTAGGTTTGGGGGGTTTCTGACGTATACACAACTTTAATGGCGTTCAAAGTCCATTTTTAAGCACTACATTGTGACCCAGACGAATTACCAAATAGTGTACATAACGCAGAATCCCAACTTTTCTAAAACAACTCTTAGTGCTGTTTTTGTATTATGAATATTATAACAATGAAACATCTTATGCCTAGTACGCGTCTTCAATCTCGATAATTACAAGGCTCCACGAGGTCTTGTTATTCTTCTAGCAGATGGGAAGCGGAATTTTGACGCATATTCCACGACGTGTGACGTAATGTAAAACATGTCTTGAGTCTCAATAAAAGATCAGTGTTCTGGATGTAATGCAGCAACGATACCGCTTTTTCAAATCCCTGTTGAATCAGTTTTTTTTTATGATTGCGAACAGAATCAAATTACACTTAACAGTTTTCTTTGCTTTTATGGAGGTGATAACCGCGCCTTTGTTTTTGCAGGCGACAGACAAGTATTGTGAAAACAGGAAATCAACAATGGCAAGAGCCTGAGATTCACTAAATCAACATTTCCCTATTACGTCATTTTACCACAATTGGCTAAAATTGTTTGTCGCTTTTGTATATTTTACAGTAGTTATGGCGGTGTTGTAGTGTACTACAGTTAGTAATGGCGCGATATAAGCTATGGAAGAATAATATTAGAATTGATATGATGGTGTAAAAAAACACTACCAAAAATTATATAGTATTATATACGAGTTCCAACCCTGCTTAAGACGCATAAACAAAACACTCAATCCAAACTATTGTTAACTCGCTACCTTATGATCGATGAAGTTGCGTATGTATACGGAGGTTAAGTAGAAAACGGCGATAATTGCAGCCCGGTAATCAATTACAATATTGCGACGTGCACGCTGCACATTAACTCTCCTCGATGTCAATCCGCATACAAAATATAGTGCATGCAGAATGCACATTAGATCATGGCGTACTGAAGGGTAAAACTCGGTAACTAGGCTCGAGTTAGTAAAATTAGTCACGCAAAGCAACACGGCAAACAATATTGCAGGGTTGTAAACAACCTACTAGACCATTTGCTATATAGATTATAAACACATACACTGAAATGTGGATAACGGACGCATTGTTTGCACACAAAGAATTGTGAAATACGTAACATTATTGAATGGGCTCTTTATCATCTGGTGTATTTATTGCATTCTACATAACACATGCATAATAATTACCTGCATATGAATATTATAATTACGTGTTTATAGCTTACATATATGCATATAACAATGTACTGTGCAGTTTATATAGCTAAACTGAAATAATGCTCGACGGTTTGCCTTGTCATTCACATGGTATTGTTTAATGTTCAAAGGATAATATGTACAACAAACATTTGTCATGATTAATAATAACATAAATGTTGGTGTAAACACTCTTCATTACAAGACTTAATGACATTAATTTGAAGTACAAGTACATTAATCAAAGGATTAGACAGCAAACGGACAATACATTATTAATACATAGTAGGCAATTTCGATAATCTGCAGTTTAAATATTGAATAAAATTACACCTGTCCAGTTATAAGAGGTCTTAGCTACAGGCTACAATCTAACGGACTAGATAACTAAATACAAGCTCTGTAATTATTTCTCAAAAACCACAATATTGACGTAACTAGGCGATGTTATGTTCATACGATAATAAGTATTCATAAAATGAGTCGTATTATACTAAAAAAACAACTTTTTGGAGTATATTCAGTAAAGGACATATGACAATATCAACCAGCGTCACTGGGATGCCCAATTATATAGTCGCTCTGATTGGTTAAACTCATGGTGAAAATGTTCTCATCTACTGTTTGCATGTAATGCAATTTATAAAATAAATTATTTATATTTGTTTATGAAAATGACAATTTCCGTTGAAATATCTTTCTCAATATCTTATTTCTTTTTTGGTGGTCTTTCTGTATCCTGAAAAATCAATTTAAAACGGTTATTAGTTATCCTAGGCACATTGATAATCACGGGTTCGTTTTGTGGATAATTCTCAACTAAAGTTAGTTACGTAGCTCTGTGCATATTTATTCAATGGAAACATATGTTTAAAACACCATAATATAGTATATTGATCAACCAGTAAATTTAAATTACATTCTCAATCTAAGACAGACAAGTGGAAGTGTGCATTCATACATGTCAGTAGTGAATCAAGTAAATTGTGATATTTGTAGTTTCTATAAAGACATGGGTCAGATTGTACAGTAAATATGGCACGAACGAACATGAACTTTGTTAAATAAACCACGACAATGCTTACTTTGTGATCCGGCAAATGGTTGCAAATATAGTCTAGTAAGAATATCTTCCTCATCGTGCTGTTGGGATTTCCAGAATTTGTCTTCTCTTGAACGGCTGCCCAACCAGATACCTACACAATTTGACAAATTTCGAGAATCAGAATTTAGCAAAACATGTTATATTAGATAAGCACCATTACAGGAGATTGTATCATACTGGTCTCTACTGTCCTGGCCTCTAAGTCGTACATTGATTGGTTTAAATAAGGCTTATTGAAAACCGTCAGATGTATTGGGTATCATCAACATAGTCATACGATTAGTCATCCATTCATCCGTCACATTATATCCAAACATTATACAGCAAACCAATGTCCCTCTGCTACACTTATAGCTTGTCGAATCTATAGCCATATGACATAAGCACAATTCAGTACTTGCAAGCATTATCTATTCTTTAGCCTCTATGTAATTTGAATCGTATTTTGGTGACTAAGGTATGAAACAGTGTGTACATAATGTGTGTATGTATAAAAATGGGAGATAATTTTGCTCACTTTGTGTTTCAACAGATGGTCGTGATTTTGATATCAGCAATGTACCTTTAAACCCCTTCAACTGTATTTGTGCTTTACGGATTTTAAATTGAATTAAACTCGGTTGACAAACACGAATCTATGTAGAGAAAAAAATATCAACAACTTAAGAACGACATAAAATTTCCTGATGATCATCAAACAACATACACTATAAATAGGAAACAACTAGTTAGAAATTGATCTTGATTTTAAATTGAATTAAACTCGATTGACAAACACGAATCTATGTAGAGAAGAAAAAAATATCAACAACCTAAGAACCAATGGCATAACATTTCCTGTGAATGACTGTCAAACAACATACACTATAAATAGGAAACAACTAGCTAGAAAATGATCTTGTTGTTAGTTTTTTTAGCAGGAATAAATAGTTGGAAAAAAGATGGTCAGTATTAATCCGCCATTGCTACCACACAATTATAGTAGTTACATAACTATCAGTGTACATTACACAGCACTATGTTATAGTTGAGTTCTTATACAAAATATTAGCGATTTCTTTCCTACCTGCCTATTTCTTGACATCTTTTCTTCTTTGTTCTTTCTTTTTGATGTTATTCCATTATATTTGTCAGGTGGTTTTTCAGCACAATTTGTTCTCGATTTAGTGGCTTTGCCTGTATTCGAGCTTTGTCCTGTTGTTCTAGATTGATCTTTAATGGTCTGTCTTTTATGCTGCATAGCATACCCTTTCTGAATGTTAGTCCAACAACGTGTTACGGCAAACTCTCCGGATACATCGAATTCATTATTACTCTGTCTGCAAAATAGGAGCTGTTCCTGCGTAATCACACCAGTTGTGGCATTCCTTTGCAGCTCAAGCACGTTTTCTTGATTCTGAAAAACCTTAGTGTATAACTTGTCAATTTTGTTCCATGTAATACCTTTTGGATGACGCCGAAATAGTATAATCAGTTCTTCTCTGAGGTTTTCAATATCTTTATCATTTTCACCAGGAATTCTACTCAAACGATAAGTGTCCTTCAATTTCACCCAAATTACTTTACTGGTTTTACGATATCTAGTTTTTTCAAAGATGGTGTCATCTAGGTTATTTGCGAATGTCTCTTGGTTGCCCAAGCCATACCTCTTCAGGTTTAAACCAGTCTTGAACATTCTACTGTATGCAGTACAAATATAACGTGGAGGCAATCCAAATTTGAATAACGAGAACAGCTGAATCAGTTGACAATTCAATGACTCTCTTTCTGTAGCTCTGAGTAGGTGGCTTTGTTTGTTATCCTGAGTGCTGCTCATACTTGTTCCCATACTATTTGCTTTAGCTGTTTCAGTTAATGCCTTTGACTGCCGTTATATTTCTCTCTGTATGAAGCCTTGTACAATGGTAGAGAACATGTTGAACTTTCATTAGAGGTGATTTAAATGATGAGATAATTATGTCAAATATGAAATAGATGAAGTTATCAATATTTGATGGGTGTAAATATGGTAGGGTTAAAAAGTTAATTTTAGTCCCATGGTCCAAGATTTTGATCAGATCTACCAAAACAATGATTTGAATATGAAGACAATGATTCGCCACCTGCATGAACAATTTTCCATTCCCACGTGAAGACGTGCAATATGGAGATTTCATAATGGCGGTCGCTAAATATGTCAAGTATGTCCGCTGAACATCCTGTTACACCCTGCTACATGTTTAGAAGACATGCAAGTTATTATGTGTTGTGATACAGCATGTTTTATCAAAGTGACCCCAGTAAATATCAGGGATGATAGTTGATCCAACGTACTAGACATTAGATCTTTCAATAGTACAATATTGGTCATAAAACAACAGTGGTTACTGACGCACACGTAACATTGATGAGTCACAGTCGATCTGTAGAGACTGTACTATGATCTCCGATATAATATTACCAGCTCCTGTATACGTACGCGAGGACCCCCCCCCCCCCGCGCGCGCGCGCGCGCGCCAACAAAATTAAAATGTCAATATTCCCAATGTTTTTACATTTCTAGCATGCACCTCAACTACTCCCAGATGTTCACAGGTATGCGTGCAGTCTAGTTTGGTTTGAGCAGGTGGTGTCAAATTAATGACGCATATTCAGCGGCAGGCATGGTGGTGTTGTAGTGTAGTCTTCTCAAATGGTGCAGCCTATGCCGTCAATAAATGTTATAATTCCTCCAACCAAGGACAAATTCTAAAATTAATAACTGTGTCGAATCTTTGATATTACGTTCTTGGATTCAAATATGATTTTGAACATATAATAGCTTACGTTCGAATATTTCATGGAATTATTAACTACGTTTTTTGATAGATTTGGGACTCATAGCGACGTATATTTCGCGTGTAAAATACATTGTTTAGATGAAATTCGAGCACGCTCTGCCTGACGACCACCACCCTTTATGTTTTCAACAATAGGATTTTGAAGTGAACAACGAAAACCAAATCCTATTTTCATTTTGGGACGTTTCATTGGCAATTGGTATAACATGGAACGACCCAAAACGAGCCAAACTACCCTTAAACAAGTCAAAGAACACTAAAATGAACCAAACATGGCCCAAACAAACCAAACTAGCCACAAAATCAAAAAGGGTGAGCGACCAGCCATTCCGAAAGAATACTTTGGGCGGTTTGAGCGTTGTTCTCATCCGCCAAGTAGAGTCGTGCTAAGCGGTCCCCCTAAACGACACAATGAAAAGATGTAAATAATAAATGACTAAATAAATTAAAATCTCTTGTGATAATATGAGTAGGTAAATACTAAATAATTATAATACAATAAATAAACTAATACATAATAATAATAATAAGTAATAAATAACGAAATAAACACTATACTACATAATTATCAAGAAATAACCAGTAAATTAACGAATTAATAAGGCATTGCAATAATTAAATAAACACAAAAATAAAGTCTGAACCTACTACTAGTATTTCTACGCTGTACTGGAATTGGGAAAACAAAAATGACATCAAAGACTCTAAACAAGTGTAAATTTAATTGAACCTGTGAGGGGGCTATTTGCTATTTTACTCTGTACCGCCCGTAATTTAAATGTGGCGGGAATTTTTAGCATTGAGCCATTTGCGGGAAGTTTGTTTTACAAATTTCTTTTTTAATATCTATTCCCGGAAATGTTCAATAATTTATTCCGATATATTGTTGACAAAATATGTGATTTGTAGAAATAATATACACTATAACATGCCGGTAGGCTGGTTGGCGATCCGCTCCGCTCAAAAAGCAAGCAGCATGTTTCGGCTGTTGTCGTGGTAGGACATGAACGTGAAGATAACGTCGGTTTATAACTAAAACCGAATCACGTATATGAAGTTCGCAAAAAAAAACATTCAGTCTTTAAAGTTACCTTTTTTTATTGCTAGGGCGTATTTCTGTTAAATTTATTATTTCCAACCGTTTTGTGATTTTGAGTATCACCAGCGCTACTATGCAAATAGATAGGCAATGACATTACAGCATTAGTGCGCCATCTAGTGGCGAGACTAAACGAATCTATCGTACTACATGTAGTATATACAAAATATAATAGTAGGTAAAATTGTACATGAATCTGAACTGAAACAAATAAATTACCAACTGTACATGGAATGTGACTTGCATAATCGTATAGAAAACGACTGAGAATTTCAGATGAGTGTCAACTCAACTACACGAGTGTCAACTCAACTACACGACTGACGGACACTCGACCTGTACTACGCCAACGATAAATCAACTAAATCGATAAGGCTTCCGAAACTAGTCTAAACATAACAAATGTCTTCTCAAATAATTCTCTAGTAACTCCTCAAACGTTACCTACCTCGTTGGCAGCATAAACGATACTTGGGCAGCAAAATACGAAAACTATATGCAGTGAAACTAGCTTCCAGTGAAAGCGAAACATGGCGACTGCCTCGATCCTCGTACAGAGCGCGCACAACACCAAAAACTGCCGTGAGATAAATAAACGAATGGAAGTACCAAAAGAATCAGGAACAAGTCTAAACAACAAAACTACAGTACCTTTTAGTATAACCTGTAGTACAATTCGGAAGAAGACGTCTTTCACGTGTACATAGCACGGCGACAAATGAACGAGGCTGAACAAAGCGCGGGAACGCAGCAAAGTTTAGGTTGCTCGGGCAACGGCAGCCACAAGTTGTTTGGCTGTTGCCATGTAAACGGTGGGCCAGAATTTGTTTTCAAATTTAACAACCTAACTAGAGTGAAGGTGTGACTTGTCTGCCAAGTTTGAACCAAATCGGCTCAGCCCAAAAAATCACACAGAAGAGTCATTCCTGCACAGGGAGCCCAGGAACTATAATCAACTATCAACTGTAGTACGCAGTCTCTATGAGCGGGAGG
Source organism: Saccoglossus kowalevskii (assembly GCF_978046115.1). Taxonomy (NCBI): domain Eukaryota; kingdom Metazoa; phylum Hemichordata; class Enteropneusta; family Harrimaniidae; genus Saccoglossus; species Saccoglossus kowalevskii. The sequence goes on from NC_140646.1 coordinate 17,757,758, forward strand.
TGGGGGTATCGGCTGGTATCTAGTGTAAGAAATAGACAAGGGATGAAGGCTCCAGCCAGCTCACATTTTTTAAACTCGAAAAAACAGACGAAAAAAATAAAAAATAAAATCTAAAAAAAATACCAGGTTGAAGAATATTAGTTGCTCCTTCGAATTTCGCCAAAGCCTTGCCTACATTTTACCGATATCTGCAGAATAAATCAAGAAAACTACACAAATTGACTCCATTTCGAGTTTAAAAAATGTGAGCTGGCTGGAGCCTTCATCCCTTGTCTATTTCTTACACTCGATACCAGCCGATACCCCCCCCCCCCGCGCGCTCTTAGAGACTGCGTACTACAGTTGATTATAGTTCCTGGTGAACAGTTACCCCAACTTTGGGGTCAAATTTCTCGGTAATGAAAAAATATATCAAAAATTCAAATGGTAATTTTGTGCCCACACTCAAGCTCAGTAGAATGAGCTATGTCTGAGGTGTTTTATCCCAAATTTGTAGGAGGAGATACATTTTTTTTTTTTTTTTATACATTTTGCTGTTAATGTGGCAACGGTGGGCCCAAATTTTTTCCAGATTGTTTCTAATAACTAGGCTGAAGCCAAACAAATCACAGAAGTAATAATACGTGAAAACACTGGAAGTCACACAGACACACGAAGCCACAAAAGTAATTATAAGGGCAATCCTAGCGGAGCGAATCGCCAACAAATACTAGCAAATCGCAAAAAATTAACCATTTTTTCGCATAATTTGCAATGAAACAAATGATTAAAGTGAAAAGATACGTCGAGCAACATATTGCAGGGAAAAACTAAAATATATTTTCAAAAGACGAATGAACGTTTTAAATACAATCAAGATTCCGATTTTTTGTCAAGTTTATATGCAATCTGCTATCATTTTTTGTTGAAAGTCACAAACATAGTATGCCAATTCAACCACCCTGGTACTAGCAATATTGGGAAAACTGACCAACCGAATTACTCACTCTAAATGGTCGCCATTTTGATATGGGTTTGTTTTCGCTGAAGTTCCACCCACAGATTTAAAGCTTTGTAATTCTGGTATTATACCCAATAAAACAATTAAAAATATACGCATGCGTAGAGGAAATTACTTTACAATGTTCACAAGGAAGGGAAGAACCAACTTGAAATGGTCCCATGCAGATATACTAATTCATATAGGGTTCAGCAACTGTGTTATAAGTGTGTTCAGTGGCTAACACTAGTAATGAAACGTTCGGTAAATATCTTGTAAATTAGTTTTATAAAATGTAAACGGCTTTTGTTATAACACTGTACTGAGGCTTAAATAGTGCGGAGTTTAAGCGACCTCGGTGTTAGCCCTCCGCGGTACTCCAAACCCAACACACAGTGTGGTCTGGTGCCGTTCGGCCGGCGAGGGCGCTACTACGCCTACATGTCAGGCTACCCCAGTTTCAGCACCAGCGTAATGGTCAACCAAAACATTGCCTATCTACGAGTAGGCGAAATTGTGCTGTTAGAAACGCATAGCACGAAAAGATGGTGTGAACGGAAGATCGTGACATCTTGTTATCTACCGGACGCAACTTACGCCGACGTAACTGTTTTATTGCACACTTTTACTACTTCCGCATTCTTCAAAACATTCCGTGTAAATACTGTTATGTTTCTGTGTAAACATTATTTGATCTATAGAGGCCATGCTTCCTGGTATATTTTACGGTTACGCAGTAAAATAACATCTTCTCCTCGGAGCCACTAAATGTGTACCCTAGATTCTGATTTCGGGGAATTGGTTTACGCTCTGTGAATTTCCCAGAGCAGTTTTCTTGGAAAAGTTTCACTCATTTCCGTCTATAAGGTTGATAATATGATGAAACCATATCTACCAGTACGACACATTCTAGCAAGTATTTATCAATGATTTGAAATATACACGTGATGATAAACGCTTGACATATTGAGACGTTATGGTCCAAGAAGGTCACCGTCCTATAACACATTGCTTTCGACATTGTAAAATTCTTTCGTTTTTATGCAGAAAAATACAGTATTTTTACAAAGTAGAGTCATATTTTTTAAATTTATTGTTCTTAAATGAGTTTTTGAACACACTACATAATTTGCAATTTCATTCAGCTTCTTTCAGTCATAATTCAAGACAAATAATAGGCAATAATATAGGAAATATAGCAATTTTTTCTGTAATATTCTTGTGTAATCGGTAATTATGAAAGTGATTTATGGGTGCATAGGGAATACATTTCGTTATGAATTATTCTTAATATAAATTTCTGAAATACCTTGTTTTTTTCAGTTGTTTTTCTCATAAATAAACGAAAGAATTTTACAATGTCGAAAACGGAAAGTTTTTATCGTAGTGTTCTATGCATTTGTTAGGATAGCCTACAAATACTCAACGGTGTACATTTCATAAAACACGTGACTATCCCCCCCCCCCCCGCTGTGTCCCATGGTGAACGTCGATATTTCAGGCAAGCGGCAATGAATTAAGGGTGTGCTCTTTGGAAGTGACTGATGCATAGTGATGAATACTCTTACGAAGAATTCGTGACCATACCCGTATCATTTAAACCAGCACCACGGAGTAACGCGTACAACACTACACATTACTACACTACTCTGACAACGATGTGTACACAGTCACGTAGTCTTTGTATCCGGATTGTAGTTTTGCTAAGAAAATGTTGATGGCTATAACCGGACCAGTAATGGACAAAGCAGATCTGACCTATTAGAAAGCATTTGACCTGAAAATTTCGAGAAACACTTTGAGTATACAGACTGTGTTAAACTTACTGTGTTAAATACTTAAAGCGCGGTGGTCGTCACGCAGCGCGTGTTCGAATTTCGAGTATACTAAATAAACAATGTATTTTACACGCGTTGTATACGTCGCCATGAGTCCCATATCGAACAGGACACGGCACGACGACTGCCACCCTTTAACTTACGAAATTTGAGTAGGCCTTTAAGCTAACATTTTTGAAACCCCGAAAAACATTGCAATGCTTCTCATCGAGTCGCTGTATGAAATTTAGCAAAGCGGAGTTGATCAAAATCTAGTGTGACACTAAAACACTATAATATTGCTTTAATACATCATTAAAAGATATTTGACAATTCATTTTAGTTTCTGCATGTGTAGAAGGAAATAAAGCTTTTTCACAAAACACAACCTTCAAAAAAGTGTGATAAATTTGCTAGGTTTTGGTCACTTGTTTACATTTGTGCTGCCTTTGGTGGGTTATATACTTAGAAAACACATTGTGTCTAACCCGGGTCAGCTCAAATCACATTTCTGATGTCGGGTAAACAAACAATGTTAACTCGGTTGCATCATAATGACTGAACTACAAGTCGCACGGCCCCATATCAAACACGGCGTGATGCGACGACCGTGGTGTTTAATTACCGACTCACTGCGAAATATCTTAACTATACGGCGTGTATTGTCACCATGTGGACACTATAGCGCAATCACATTCTGAAAAATAATTACACATATTATTTTTATTTAAACCACGTAAAGTGAATATATCAGTTAAACAGGAAGTGGTCATTTTGAACCTTTTCTGGGGGTCTAGGCATTCCGATTTGTTATAGTAACATTATTGATATATGGGCTGCATATTTCACGAATATGTTAGCAGTCGCTTAACGTTTTCCGCAATGTTTTTTTTTTACCGAAGAACTGCAAAAAATATATTATACTTCAAAACCACTGAACACATTGATTTGACCTTTGTTTTTTAGCATGGAAGTTATATAGTCATTAAAGTTTGCAAAACTCTTTGTGATTGGTCGTTGATTGCTTCTAAACAAGGAGTATTTTTTACAGATCTAACTTTTATCTGATTACAGTTTTTATTTTGAAATTTGCCATGTTGCATCTTTATACCAAACTCCTTCACAGAGCCACTGTGACAGAGCAAACAACTTATTCGAACCAGTCGCGTGATTTTGCCGCCATCTTTGATTTTCGACAAAAATATTGAGGTGTTTCTCAGGAGTGTTTTGACCGATCAACTGGATAATTGGCATGTAGCATGTAGTTAAAGTTTATTACCAGTTACATTGTTTTATTTTCCCACATAATAACATTATGCTCCAAAATGGCGGTCATATTGTGAAAGACTGGATAGAACTTTGAACTTAATAGAAATGTACATACAAAAGTGTAAAATACTGCATCCCAATAATTGATGGCGTTCTTTTTATGTAAAGTTTAGAATTAGAATGCGAAAGGTCATTGTAGTGTTAACGTTAACAGATAAATCTCACGGGCACGATCGGTGTCGTCCATCCGTCGTTCCGTTTCTTTGACTCTGTATCGTTTCCTGTCGTATTTCATGGTTTGATTCATTTAATTTATATAAGAAGAGATTTCTGAAGTATGTTGTATGCGTCACTTGAGCTTGATTGGCGCATCCGACAGAAGGACAGAAGGCCGTCGTGGGCTTTCGCTGAATGATTTTTGCACATTCATAAAAAAAAGCGGTTCACGACGGAAACATGCCTGGATATAGTACCACATTAGTTGCGTTCGCACACAGCTACTTAGCACGAGCTAGGAGGCCAAACACATGTCAGGTTAAACAATATGCCTATCAATAGTAGTGTTCACGTACATCTCCTTGGCATTGACCATGGATGTACTAAGAATCCATGCATGGACTAAGAGATCAATTACCTTACCCCGTGCATATAAAACGTGCACGAATGCTTAGCACGGGCTAAAATGCTTAGTACGGGTTAAATCTGATCCGTTTTTAAGAACCGGTCCAGATCCTGAGCACGGGCTAACGAAGTGTGCGCGAACGCTTAGCGCCCAAAACGCTGGTTGATTTACTATTATATTCATAACTACTACCGGGTAGTATTCATTTCGGCATATCATTCCCGACATGACAATCAACACGAGTACATCTAGGAACATTGTCCCGGAGAAAAATGAGCTGACGACGAGACTGTACTACTTCCTGTTATTCTGCAATCTGCGCTTTCTGAATTTGTTTTTGTAATGTTTTATAATCGTGGAACAAAAATGTATACCGTCCTGGTTACTGTACCTAGTAACATGGAACTACAAACCATGCTAGTAATCATAGCTAACCACTGTTTCCCCCGTTTGTCAACGCAATTTACAGCCATAAATATCACAGTACTGATCGTATGCCAAAAGTATAACGATTACTTATTCATTGGTCACGATTTCATTTAAAACCTAGTTGGATTCGAAGGTTGAAAAGAAAATAACTTTATTAACACTTACACGATCCCCGGAGGGGTTGGCAATGGTTACAAATGTTTAAGAAGGAATAAAAGGTTACAAAAAAGTAAATAGATAAAATAAAACAAACTACAGAGAATAAAATTATAAAAAAAGTATAAAATTATAATACTACGATAGATCATGGATAGATAGAAAACAAAATGCAAAACGTAAATTGTGTAAGAAGGTTGTCACTGGGGTTGCTGTCTTATTTAAAAACACTTCTTTAGGTATATTGCTACGGAGAGTGTTTTTAAAGTTTTGGATTTTGGTTTTTGCCATTTCGAATAGAACATTTTTTTCGGGGGTCACATATCTTTTACATGACATGAAAAGTAGAAGCCCCGTGTGAATAAACTCTTGTCAATCACTGTTACGTAATATTAATGGTAAATAAACTACCTCTGTTATCTGTTTATAAACAGACTTTGCTGTTATATGTAATTTGCATAATATATATATACGTAGTGACGTACTAGTAATCAAATAATCTCTACGTGTGACAGAAAGACGCGTTTTTAGATACCAGCGAACATCGATAATTTCTTGGAACAGGTGCGCATGTAGCAATTACGTCAAGATTCGTTTGTCACTTGGGAATAACCCCGTCTGCTTGGGAGGGAATCAATATTTTCCCAGTATCGCATTCCCGGGAAATCGTGCCGACGTTGTGAAATGTGATGAGTTTGGTGTATGTTGTTGCTGGGCGACCTGCGACCTTTGCCGGGTCGAATCCTTGTCAAGTCGACGATGATGATGTTGATGACGTCGGCTTGTGCCGTCGTTTGGTGATACAGGCGTAGTAGATGTGTAACCCGCTAAAATTAATATTAAACTTTTGAAATATATATTACCGTCGAAAATAAAAAAAAATGATACACGAGCATTATTTTTGATATAAACACACTCATTGCTAAGACAAAATAGTTTAAATGTATTGCCATATATGTTAATGGTTTGTGATTACTTCGGTTTTGGGATGCGGGTGCGGTATTTCGTATTGGGGTTCAAATGCAACGCCGTGTTATCACGCCGCCTGTTAACCATTAACAATTGACAACGCCCTGACCAATCATATCTCTTGCAAACACAACTTCCATTCAAAACAAGATAATATACTACCTCGGTAACTGGATATCACCATATGCCAGGCTGTTGACGTATATCGTCGGAACTCACGGCGTGTTTCTCTCTAAAGTTACTGGATTTCTTGGCACAGATTGCGGTCTGAGTGTTATTTGCATTATCCCACTTTTCATTGTGCTTACAATGAGGTAAAGTGTATCATAAAAAGTGAATCTATCGTGAAACACACAATGGATTTGAAATGCGGGTACCTGTTCTATCGGAATCCATCCAAAGAGACATGGTACACTGTAAGGGTAAGTTTATTTATTCTGTGGTTTATGAGTTTGGTTCGAACAATGCTAGACAATATCGCATTGGGGTTTACTTAGTTGCTCGTTTCACGCGCACGCCTATGGTAGCCTCGTCGTGACTATTCTGTGCCTGGTACTCGTAGTACCGACTGGGTAAATTAGCTGTTTGCGCGTTGGCCATTAATATGAGTACGATGCGTGTGGTATAACATGGTATAACATGGTATAACATAGAAGAAACAGAACAAATTGTATTCATAGCATGATCCTGTGATGAAAATGGTTTACCTGTGTCCTAATAGTCGCATGATTTGTTTATCTGATGTTTACTAGTTCCGCCATGGTCACATGTACACTTTATATCGATGCCGCGTTGTCCCGTTAGGCTGTCCCAGATTGTGGTTACCATAGGTTTTATTTTCAAATTTATGATTGCTCAATATCATTTCATTTTCTTTTCAGCCTTGGGCGCGTAAATGGGTAGAAATACGTGAAAATCGGACTTCAGAAGGACGTTCAGTTTTATTAGAAGCCTACGAGGACCAGAACGAGTTTGATAAACCTGTGCTGTGCGTGTTACTAAAGAACGTCACATTAATTCGACGCACGCTGGAAAGAAAACAGAGATACGGCCTAGAGATATACTCCGGTGACAAACCACTTCTTTATCTCGCCGGTGATAACGAGGGTGTTATCCACGAGTGGATCGGTGTGCTTAAACGGGCACTGCTGCCCAAAATAAACACTGTCAGAAAATTACCCGATGTTGGATCAGGTAAGAAGTAAAGTAATTTATGTTGCATATAATAATTTAAATTGATAATATGTAAAAGAAGACAAAATATGATCTACACATGCTGGAACTACTTGTGTCCCAATATAGTCACCCACTGAGTCTGTCTGAAAATATACGCATGATTATCCTGCACTTGTCTCACGACCTGGTGAAATTGATTCGACACGAGTAACCATCTAACGGTCGGCACTACATAGGATAAAAAACGCGACGAAATCTTAGCTCTGTCTTCAGTGTTTATTTTAAAAACACTGGGTTTTATGGGTTCTATCCTATACGCCTTGTAATCATACTGTCTACGGTGCATCATATGGTACAATTCTGCGAATACACTGGCAATGCAAGTTGTTTAGTCTTCATTTGAAATTCCACACGCTAATAAGTCTAGAGTGTGGGTAGGGGTGGTGGCGTTGGGCTAATAACGGGTGTTACTGGGACTCGAAACAATATTCATCAAAATAGTCAGAATTTATCTCATGTGTCGTGCTTTCGTCAAATGGGTGTGGTCGCATACACTGTAAACTAAAGTTTGAATTTGACTTTATGCATGAATTACAGCCGGCGCCCAAATAAATTGATCATGAAAACCGCTATCTCCCTGTCAATTTTACTTAGAAGATTTTAAGCGGTGTCTGATATGAATTTGCCATTCAACCGTTGGAAACTTACATATCGAAAATCAGACTATATTTCATGGGGTGCTCGAATTTGAAGTTAATTGTGCACTTGTGATTAGATATAATTAATTGTGTTCAAGTGTAGAACGCTCTTATCATGCACATATTTTTAGGCATTTTTTTCGAAATCAGGTTGAAAAAATATTACACAGGGAAACATTGCCCACAAAATCTCCCGTTAACGGTCACCACCTGCAGCGTGTTTCTGAATACGTCAGCAGTTGTAATTTGAATTTGGACGACAACATCGAATGATATTCAGCCATATTTACAACCATAATTTGAATTTTCATCCTCAATATAACACGTGAGTTTCAGAGCTAGAAACGAATAATTGAAAAAAAACAAAACTAACTGAGTGTATTCTGTATATGATTCTTACCACCTAGCACCCCTAGTGACAATGGTTGTGTCCAGGGGAGTCGCCTTTTAGGATTGAAGTGCCAATGTCAAAACAAACACCGCTAAGAATTGCTACGTTCACACGACAGCATTATATCGGAGCCCTATGTTCCAGGGTATAATATTGGAATACTGTTAGGGAGATAGCGGTTTTTATAATTCCATAGTTTCTTTTGATGCCCGCTGAAACAGAATCTTAATTTAGCTAAAGTGCCAACAATAGTGAGAATATACTTTCTGTTAAATCATGGAGCTCCATGGTTAAATTATCTACATCTTGAATTAGCGAAATTACAGCTAAATTAGCTAAAATAACATGCTTTAAAAAGACGTGTTTTACCGTATATGCTTACGTGTGACATCTGAATATTTCCTTGATAAGATTCTTTAGCTTGGCATTACGTGTTCATAGCGGGGTATTATTGCCTGCAGTTTATGATAACCGGGTCCAATCACAGACAGTCCCTCCACGAAGAGGCAGTTGACTGCACTTGGCCCATTTCAGCAGGGGTGCATTGGCCTCAGAAAAAGTGACAAAAAACATTCCGCTCCGATACGTCAGTGTTTACGTCACAGTCACAGTGAGACGCTTGACGTCGAGTGACGAAGTATGACAATGATGTGACATAATACGAATTGACATCGATGTGACGTGAGTACATCGTCACTAGAGAGCCCCACGACTATATATTACTGTTCATGATGAAAACACGTATACCACGGTTTTACTCGACTCTAATGGTACTCTCTCTCAACAACTCTGATTACCATGTCTTATCCGTGTCTTTTTCCTTCCGTTTCAAAAGAATTCTACAGAGTGTGGGCGCTACCGATGGCAACTGCAAACAGGCTACGACTAAATGGCGAATTCCTGCTAGCTGTCACTCAACAGAACTTCGAACTCTATAACGAAAACGGTACACTGTGCTTAAAATGGCATATGAAGACATTGAAGAGATTTGTGATCCTAAATGACAGCAAATCAGTGGCACCGGCAGACTGTGGCAAAATACTCTATGTAGAGACTGGACGGTGAGTGCGCTGTTTAAATCAAGTCAAGTTTTAATTGATTGATACGGAATTACTTATACAAGTAATTTTAATAGAATACATACACTAATATAATATCAATGATAATTTAATAGTCTTTGCAACGGATACGGCGATGCCGTGGTAATTGTCGCTTTTTTTGTTTAGTTGAATCGCAGTCCCTCTACACCGTGTGTGGTGGGACTGTGGTTGAATGCTACCAGTTTCGCCAAAGTCCCTCACCTCGTCCCTCTACACCGTGTGTGGAGGGACTGTGGTTGAATGCTACCAGTTTCGCCAAAGTCCCTCATCTCATTATGATTCAATTTTCTTCACATATTGTGTAACTTCTTTTAAACCATCTAGTCTTTCTTGATGTGTCTATCCCATAAATATGGCATCACTGCAATTAAAAGAAGATTCATGTTTGGGCTTTTTATTTGATTTTTTAAATATGTTTTTAACGGTTCCACTAATTATTATTTATTCAAATATTTTATTTACATATTTATTTGTTGGATTTTTGACTCCCATGTGCGAAGCACAAAATGGGAGTCTTTGTAGTTAGTTTGTGTGTGTGTGGGGTGGGGGGGGGGGGGTGGGGGGTGGGTGCGTGTGTGTGTGTGTGTGTGTGTGTGTCCGTCTGTTCCACTGATATCTCAAGAACCATACATCAGTTTTTGATGAAACTTGGTGCATAGATGCTCTGAGCCAATGCGCAGATTTGATTAGGTTTTGGTGAAATTCCATGCATATTATTTACCTAATTTGCATGATAATAAGCTAATTTTTAGCTGTTCCATTACTGTTCCATTGATATCTGAAGAACCACTCATTGGATTTTGATGAAACTTGCTATATAGATGCTCTGAACTTGTGCGCAGATTTGATTAGTTTTTGGTAAAAATCCATGCATATTAATTACTTAATTTGCATGATAATTAGCTAATTTTTAGCTGTTCCCTGACTGTTCCACTGATATCTAAATAACCACTCATTGGATTTTGATGAAACTTGGTACATAGATGTTCTGAACTAATGCTAGGTTTTGATTAGTTTTTGGTAAAAATTACCTAATTACTAATTACCTAATTTGCATAATGATTAATGAATTTTCGGTTTTTCCACTGATCAAGTTCTAATCATCACATGTCAATGAAACTTTGTACATAGATGTCATAGGACACTGCACAGACCTGATAGTTTTTAGGGTAATATCAGTGCATATTAATTACCTAATTTGCATAATTAATTAATTTCCAGCTTTTGATGTTTCAAGTTGTAAGCGTTACATTTCAATGAAACTTGGTACATAGATACTCAAGGACTATGCAGAGATTAATTTTTTGGGGATAAATATTTGTACATATTAATTACCTAATTTGCATAATTAATTAATTTTCAACTTTCACACTGATTTCTCAAGTACTAATCATCACATTTCAACGAAACATTGTACATGGATGCTGTAGGACAATAGACTGAATAATTGTGGGTTAAAATCTGTACATATTAATTACTAATTTGCATAATTAACCACTTTTAACCTATCACACTGATATCTAAAGTACTAATTATTTCATTTCAATGAAACTTGGTGCAAAGATGCTCTAGGACAATGTACAAACCGGATTAGTTTGGGGTTAAAATCCGTTTATTTTAATTCCCTAATTAGCATAATAATTCATAATTTTTTTTGGTTCCAATCACATTTCAATAAAACTTTGTATATAGATGGTCTGTTACATTGCGCAGACCTCATTAGTTTTACACTCAAATCTGTTCATATTAATTTTCTGATTTGCATTATTAGTTTTCAGCTTTTCCATCACTATCTCAATCAAGTACAAGTAATTTTGAATTATATTTAATGTGTCTTCAATACTCTCAGCACATGGGAGTTCTTTCTAAGCTTTCTTTGATTTTAAAGTGTTGGTACTCGCGAAAGCACATGAGTTGAAATCACATATTATGTTATAAAAAATATAAATATACAATGGAATACAAAAAGCTGGGGATGTTATAAACGTTTTATAAAAATATAATGACTCACTGGTAGAATTTAGATTGACCAACCCAGAAACCGATATGGCGACATCATCGCATTCAGTTCAACATCATCAAATCAGCAAGTTCTTCCTTTTAACTAAGTGGGCGATCGCATTTGCCAATGAAGGTGTGCGTGGGCATTATGGGCATTATATGTCGGAGATTGTTTTAGCATCGAGCTTGGTACAGATTTGCGATTCTGACAGCATACCAGTCAGCCAATCTGCTATAGTTAATTTTGCCCAATCAACTATCGTTTCTTTTATCCAATCACCCATTGTACTTATCAACCTATCATAGCTATGTAATCTGAAACGTTTCCCTCCTGAACTTGACGGACATATCCCGGACATATCCCGGGCAGTTCCCTGTTCCAAGTTTGCTGTATCGTGTCAATGTCACATGTATGTAACGTGTAATATACCTGTTGTCATCTAACCTCTAACGTACTGCTGAGTCGCATCGCTTCCGTATTTCAAGAACCAACGTTCTATATATTTTAAAAATTTGGAGCTTTCCAGTCAATCATTATCAAATATATAAATTTGAAAATATTTGAACATTATTCTCACAAAATAAGAGATTTAAGTATGGTGCATTATGGGAGCATTACTTTATTAATAAAATAGTATTTCCTCGAGAACTAGTGGTATATGCAGTGTTGCTTTCAAGTTATTTTAAAATCACAAACATGTTATACGCGGCGACCACTTTCCATTTTAGACGGTTATGGATCTTCTGAAAAAAGTAATTCTGCCCTACCATCATTATCTCTGATTGACTCAGGCTGTGTTTTTTTCTTACAGTGGTTGCCAGGACGGCGAGGGCGAGTTCTACTTCTACTCCAACCAAGCTAAAAGTATACTGGAGACAATAATGTCGAAAATCAACGACGCTGTGGAGAAATTGAATATTCCGCAGGCACGAAAACGAGAAGGCGACGAACGAGATGACAACTGCAATGAACGAAACCCGAAAGAAAACGAAACAGAAAAACAGGGTCAACTCGACAACAGAGACGCTGAGTCCGTAGACACTGGGATATCGTCTGCTTCAGAGTCGTCCCGTATTTCAGAAGTTGGAATAGAACTGCAAACCGACAAAACAGTAACTACAAAAACTGACATAGACGGAGATATGTCAGAAAAGGCAAGCACTTCAGTGTCAGGGAAAGTGTCCGTATCTGACTCACCCCCCTGTAGGCCGATTGAACTGTCGAACAATACTGAAAAAGTCAGCCAATTAAGCGAGACCACTGACGTCACACGCAAACCTAACTCCGGATTGGACGAAAGTGGTGACAACATAACGTCACCACACTCCAGCCCATTAGGTACGTTGGGTTCATGTAGCCCGCGTAGTCTGCGACGTGCCTCCAATTCATCTAGCGGTTACTGGTCGGATGCCCCAGAGAGTCGATATAAGGAGATTGCAAATAACGAAATATCTGACGATAGTGGACATTATCAAAACATTAACTCACAGTTTTATAATCATAATTCATTAACGAATGAAGGGCGTTCTCAAAGTGTTTCTTTTTCTCTTTATAGTGGCGCAGACAGAATAACTGAGCCAAGACGACACTCTGAATCTGGTGGACATGTGTATGACTGGCCAATTATAAATTACGACACAAAACAACAACGTACAGTACGACTGTCGAAATATCTTCCTCATCAGGAATTTCGCAACTCTGACATTTTGACGGACGTGGCCACAAGTGACCCAGAATTCAGCAAAATTCCAGCACCCTTTGATTTGATAGACGTGCATTCGTTAAGCGGCCGTATCAAGTTACCCGTCAACAAATTTTGCGACGTCAACAAGCAGACGACAGCTTTACCTGACATCCCTCCAGAAGTTCCGAAAAGATCAACATCGTTGCCGAAGATAAGGTCGTCGCGTCGTGGGGATAAGAAATCAAAGAAGTCCAACAGGTTATCTCGTTTCATTTCATCGCTAGCTGTGAAAATGTCATCACCTCCATCAATCAAAGCATCTTCTAAACGTTATTCATATTCACAACAAATGGTTACATCATCACCAACTTTATCTACGGGTGGCTCGAATAATAGTACTTATCAGGTTCGACGTGGCAAATCATGCGACGACCTGGACGATTATCAATCTCTGAGGAAGCCAGCTGAAAACAAATTAACGACAATGAACAAAACATCACTCAGCACGTTTCGATCTTCTTCCACCGATCTACATTCAACACGCGTTTATGATGCGCTCGTTGGTGTACGGCGTCTCCCGGAGCAGACGCTGGTGGCGGTACACACACAGCGAATATCGTATGCGAGCATCAACGCAGAGAAACCAGACATAACAAACGTTACACAAGTACGCAAGGACAATGATTTAGTGCATCCTTCCACAAATGTAGGGAAGGGAATTGAGACATTAATAGACGCGAATAACACGGAATATGGTGACGATTATGTGAATATGGAGGATTCGGTAGACTATGAATATATGAATAATTGTGCAATATATATAAACTCTTAAACGTTGTTGTCATGACAACATATTACTGCGAGCCATTGATTATTATTTTCGTTGTTCTATAATTTATTTGTTGTCATGGTATTCTTGTACTTATTATCAGTGTATCCAGTGAAATAAAACTTGAATAACTAATTTTATTTTCTTGAGTAATTTGCATACATTTAATTTAATTTAATTTAATTTAATTTAATTTCACTTAATAATTTTTTCGTAATGATTAAATAAATAGTACGTTTTATTTTATTCTTCCCGATAATCAATGTCATTTATTTCTCTCATTAAAGGGCGGAAGTCGTCACGCCGCGTCCTGTTCGATATGGGACTCACAGCGACGTATACAACGCGTGTAAAATACATTGTTTGTGAAATGAAATGAAAGTCGAACACGCGCTGCGTGACGACCACCGCGTTTTAATAAGCACGGAACACGGATATCTGAAAAGTCAAAACAGCTGCACAGGATTCTGCACAAAAACCACAGGGAGCCCATGAAAGACGGCTGATAGCAGGACGGGCGTACTAGGGGTAAAAACTGTCACTATAAAATACTGGTCATAATAGTCTCTCTATCCGCCCGTGGCTGGCGGAACCAATGCAGGCATACCCACTATTGAAAATAGTAAAAGAAATAACCCTGGCACCATCGTACGGATACATAAGCAATTCGGTGTTACTTATGACCAATCCTTTAATATTCTATCATTGACTTTTCTATCTTTAGTATTAATATTTCCCTAAAATCCTTGTACAAAAAATCTATCAAATCATTTTGGTATTGCATTCAGTTTATAGTATCTGGAGTAATCTTTTGGCAGACTGTAATAAATGTGGTTAATCGTAGAGGGCGTCCTAATATTTCCCACAGTTCCAACTTTTGGAAGAATGGACAAGTGCACGCCCTCTGCAGGTTTTGTTATCGGTAAATGTACCAAGTGTAACAACATGGTATCTTATTGATCATGATGCATCCTGGGAATTACCAACCATTAAAAGTAATTATTTATGATAGAGATCACCGAGGGTACAATTGTACTAGGAACAAATTTCTTGAGAGGTTATTGATGGCAGTTTTTAGGACTTTATTTTCAATTGTTTAAATAAGGAAGAGACAATTCAGTCTTGAACAAGAAATTTGATTTTCTATCTTTGAACATGGAATTGGGACGTAAATGCCCTCCTCAAAGAGATCTAATCAAGAGGAAAGCAGCTTTGAGACTTGTTATTGCTTATCGAATTCTAGTCTTTTTCTCAATTGCATCCCCGGATATCAAGATTTAACGATACTTAGATGAGTGAATGGAACATTATTTTGGTGCAAAAATCATATCTTGTTGCATTCACACAAAAATCTAGACGTCCGTTTGAGTCTCGGGTCAATTGTTGAAATATTAAGTGTACTGCATATAAATGGTACCCAGAAGCAGAGAGTTTTCACTATTGCAAGTACGTGTATCAATGTCACAACATCCCCAGTAAGGGTTATTAAGAATATTTCCAATGATGCAGCGGAAAATAATTCAGAGAGCAGTGTAATGGAAATGTTTATTTCTGGCTGTATCAATTTCATGATAGCGTCGTTTTGCGATCTTATCTGAGAAACCAGACGTCCCTTTGATCATCAATAATATATTTCAATTCTAGCTTCATATTTCCTTGATGACACTGAAAACAATCAGGATCTATAATCGGGTACAAATGATCTTCAACATAATCCACACAAACGCATAACCTCCTGTATAATATTGCTTTTAATTAAAAAAAAAAAAAAAAACAGCACAAAAAGTTTAAATCTTTTTACAATCCATAAATGTGGAGTACATATGCATTACATACTACAAGTGTCTAATATGGACAGAGTAAGAAAAAAAAAAACGAAATTAACCAATTTACACCAAGAAATAGAAATAAGCGACTGTTACACACGCCAGGCAGTGGAGCTACTTGACAAGACAGGTAGGAAGGCAAGGCAGTGTTGGGATATGTTATTTCTAAACTAATTAAATTTCTAATACATACTTTAATAGTCACTCATACTACTTTCTTTGCAAGAAATTAAAGCATGTCCACTCAGAAACTTACATAGCGTACTATTATTTATATACAATCTCTGTCTCACGCTGGGGTAAAAAACAGCTGGGAATCACACTTTTTAAATTAGTTAAAGAAGGAAGACAAGTACTATTATGTTAGCATTACAAATCTGGTTACTTAATTGCACATGGATGTTACATAATGATTTACATAATGAAGCTAAAGTTTTAAACTTAGCTGTGAGTATATTTCAGTGTCTCAGATTGTCATGAAGCTTCATGACAGGGCAAGGTACTAGACATTTAAAAAATCGTGATTGTTCCATTAGGTGTTGATATTGATGTAAATGTCATTTCAAAGTAGTGTACATAGAAGATATAAAGATAGTATCACTGAAAGATTGTCAAAACTAAGTTTAGTATCATTCAGATACAGCTGAAATAATCGTCAGAGACTGACCAAACGTTTAATATCATTCAATGACAGTCAAAACACATTAGCATCATTCAGAGACGAAATGTGTTGTACTGTGTTCGGAAACCGCCGAAATGATCAGTTAACACAACATAAGATTGTAATTGAAAAGCACTTTTCCTAATTGAGCAATTACGGTGTAGGATTGGTCAAGGCCAACAAGATTCAAATCTTGTATTTGAAGATCAATTGCTATTGTTAACTACACACCTTTCCAGAAATGAATATTACAAAAAAGTAGCATATCATGGAATGGTCTTAACCTCGCTTGAACAGATATCCAAGAAGTTAGCACCAACATCAAAGTATAAAACATGATCTGTAGCCTAGACCCCATGTGACGTTCCACTCACTATACACCACTCTTCTGATACCTACAGTACTTGCATGATCAAATGACACACTGGGAATTCCCTTATATCTCAGATTGATTGATAATGTTACTGTTCTCGGCATTCTCATTCAACCAATCATCATATCAGTAGCATCTTAGCAAAATGTTAGTGGAGTGGTGTACAACGAGTGGAATGCTGCACAGATCAAAGACACAGAAAGATAGCCAGTTAGCATGTCCCTATGTAATCCAGTAAAACACTACTGTATCCAGCCACAATAGATGAATTCACAAAATGAATGAAAATAGAAACACTCTATGTGATCATAACCTAGGACAGGTGGGAGATCACCAATACAAAAGTTAACAAAATACAGATAGCTGTTGTCTTATTGCTGGCACATTGCTGTATAAAAACGCATGCTAATATTTCAGATCTCAACTTTGACGAATAGTGAGATATGCACGACTAGCCTCAATGGTGACAGATCTAAACTTTTGAAATGCTGCATTTTATATGAAAAACCACAAGGGACTCTGTACAATAATCTCTGGAATCTAGGAAATAATTTAAATCTTATTATTTTTATTAATCAAATCGACTATCTTAGTGTGAATTATATGAAATTTAGTAAAGTTCATCAACACAGAATGTTGCACTGGCTGAGGTCAGAAGCAATATATTTCTAAAAGAACTATTTATTAAAACGTGTATCTGTATTTACAAAACTGATACTTAAATAATTACCAGCCTGTTCAAATAGGGTAGGGAAAATACAGTCCCATAATATATTCCATTTTATATATCAATCCTTATTCAGATACCCTTTTCACCAAATTATTTTGGATATTGTTTGAAGTCGCTTATGTTTTAACAATATTTTGTAAGCTTATGTACAGGAAATAACTTCTGTTTGGTAGAAATGTTCTGTCTTAATTCTGCGATATGAATTATTTTGCGAATAAGTAACACTATAAAAAAAGTTGCAACAGTATTAAAATCTACACTACACATGCTTGCACTGTGATATTCCGTAGCACCTTATTATCCCAACCCCCCTCCCCTCCCCATCCCTTGCAATGCAATGACCAAAGCCCTATTGTACTCTATGGATGGATCATACCAAGTGAAACATAACAGGGGTAGATAAGAACACGTACAAATAAATTGATGTGAAGACAGAAAAATATAAGTTTTTGAGGTAACGATTGGGGCAGGCCATGACTTTCAGTATTTTTCATAATGATAATGCTTTTAATTGGAGAATTCTTTTTTTTTTATTAAATGTACTTCGAAAATGTGAACTTCAGCAGACAATTGTGAACATCACACAATGACCTAGACCTCCAGGTATTGAAACTTCTTACTACGCAGTACAGACTCTTTCTTACTCTAATTTCTTGGTATATATGAACAACTATAAAAAACATAGTTATCAATGTACTCATTTAAACGAATGAGTATTAAATATATAACATGCAAAGTGTTTGTCAAAATAAATTCTAAATAAAATTTAAATTTTCTGAACAAGACAAAATAACAAAATTTCTTTTCTGTTAAAAACAAAACAAATTATACAACTTGCAGAGGGTGACTATTTGTTACTAATTCAATTGTATGACAATGACTTTGACTATGACAGTGACAAAGACGAGTCAGAGTGAACCTTGCATAGAGTAAGCTAGACTTAATAAAATATATTTAAAAAAAAAATATGATAAAATAACGATTAAAACAAAGTTCTATGAAACTTCATTCTTTTTACCTCATCACTATTAGCTTTCTATCTAAGTTCTTATTTACAGGAACCTTCACCTTGGCTGTAAAAGCGCTATAAGTTTATTTTTTTATTTGACGCAGATATTATTTATCTGTGAAACAAAGAGATTAGCACGAGGGGCATGCGACCCTGTTTTTCATATTCGAGGACCTGATCTGTCGTTAGATTGAGTCTGCCGAAGCCGAACCCCTCTTCTGATTTCACTTAACCAACTTGTTGATGTTTCAGAGGTGGATGATGACGAACTGTTATTGTCATCAACGGTATTGGAAGAAAAGTCAGGTTGTTGTTGTTGTTGCTGCTGCAGCTGTTGTTGCTTTGCAAATTTAGCTTCTAAGCTTTGAATGAAGGTTATTTTATTACTGACAGGAGCAGTTTCAACCATGCTGGAACTGTTAGGCGATGTGACGTCGCTGCAACTGCGTCGATGTGTCATGTGATGAGATCCTTGATTTTGCTGATTATCGTGTTGTTGTTGCTGCGGCTGTTGATACTGCTGCTGCAACATCTGACGTTCCTGATTCTGTCTCTCAAATGCTTGATTATTCTGCAGTTGTTGAGTTTGCTGGTAAATTTCTTGTGGATTATCATACGGCTGTCGCTGCTTTTGCTGGAACTGCTGTGTTTGCTGGTATATCTCCTGACGATTATCAAAACGCTGTTGTTGCATCTGTTGATACTGATCTTGGGAATTATCATAACGCTGCTGTTGTTGCTGCTGTTGCTGCTGCTGCTGTTGTTGTAGTTCTTGCTGTTGTTGCTGCTGCTGCTGTCTTTGCTGCTGGTACTGCAGCTGCTTTTGCTGAAATTGCTGTTGTTGTTGCGTAAGTTGATAACGTTGCTGCAGCTGATACTGGTGTCGTTGCTGTATCTGCTGATACATTTCCTGCTGGTGCTTTGTTTTCATTGTTCTATAATCGTGTGATCCGAGACTAGCACTGCTGCTGGGCCTTGGTAGAGTACTGTACTTTGTACAGGGTACTTCATAATGTTGTTCGTGTTGTTTACGAGAATTGAAATTCATACCGTGGGTTAACTGATTATTATTATGAGAACTATAATTTGAACTACTATCAGAATCATCATCATCATAATCATCATTTTGCGATAACGGATTAGACGTTGTCCTTCTCACAGGCGGAGGTGGTTTGTTCCTCCTGAGCGTCCCTCCTCCTCCCCCTCCTACAGTCACGTTAGCTCCTCTGACTGTTGTTATCCCAACTGTGGATGCGGGTCTTTTCGGCTGTATCATAGGCGTGTACGCTTGGCTGACATCGCCATTGCGGGGTATCGTTGAAAATCGGTCATAATCATCATTAACATCACCATCCAGTGAGTAGTAATCACCATCTATGTGAAAATACAAAATAAAAAGTTAATACATGTTCCACACAGTCCAATGTAACTTCAAAGATTTTTTTGTTTAATAGTTAAAATGCAATGATTATGAATCAGCTGGCCACAATTCTTTATTACAATGTCTCCAGTTGTTGTCATGGTTACTGCATCATTTAAATATGGAACACATGCAACGTGTACAATGAGTGTAAAACAACACTTTAAAGCACAATGATGGTGAGTTTTTGAGTTTACGTTGTCAACAATAAAACACACGAGTACAATTGACAATAATCATGTGATGATAAAGAGAAGCATTTACTTGTTTTCTATTAAAAAATAAAAAATTGGACAAACCCAACTGAATTTATACTACTGTAAAGTACCTTATTTTAGACTTGGAATTTCTTTTTGCTGAAAGGTTGAAACACTGAAAATATAATCCGTGAAAATACCTCTTTTCCTATAGTTTACATTCAACTCATCAAAAATCAGTGAAAATAAACTTCATTCACAACTGCCGATACGTCTTTTCAGCAAAAATTAATTCAAGCTAAAATTAAGTATTTTACAGTACAATGAAATGCATCACATTAAAGCATGAGCTCCTGCTGCATACAGTTGATCGGACATTAATAAAACTGAATGAACTCAACCACTGTTAAAATAAGGATGCATTGAAATAAAATGACGTGCAATGACAGACCATGGTGTGCTTATCTTACTAGTATTTTGAAAAGGATCCTGGAATAGTTTAGTGACAGGGAAAAAAACAGATTATAACTGAGTTAAATTGAACTCTTTTTTACGGTATGAAAAGTAGCATGGTATTTTTCATTCGTGCACTGAATAAAACTTTGTCGTCCTAATTTTTTATCGACATGTTATCAATGTATTCAATAAAATTTCATTGGTTTAATTTGACAGTCTAAGCGTGGAGCTAAAAAAAGGAGAATGAACTGACTTATCCTACTACAATTTTGTTTTTGAGCTAATTATTCTTTTGTATACACTAACCTTTTATTCCACTGACATGTGTTTGATAGGAGGGGACATGTGGACATTTGTAATTGCATTGGCAGTTTTCAAATCTTGGAATACTACTTTGTTAAAAACGAATGGCAAAATGAGCCGAGGGTTTTTTTCTTCTCTTTTTTACGCTGCTGCAAGTGATTTTCCAGTCAGTTAGAATCATTTTAAACTGTCGTCATCATTTTGGACTCCGTGAATGTTGTTTAGACTGGGTTGTAGCTCAGTGGTTGTAATGAATGCAAAACTGTTAATTTGAATACTGTAAAAACATTTAATTGATGCTTAGATCATATTCACTGAATTTTAATTTCACAAATTTCTTGAGGAAACAATGAGTTTTATTGTTATTTGAAATGTACACATAGATTTAATTTAGGGGATTTCACTTATCAGAGAAAATAGCAAAATTAAAAACCCTGTGAATAATTAATGCATTTATAGTTTTTACGTCTGGTAATCTCTGGATAAACCCACTAAATGTTATCTTTAGAGCAAATAGTTGGCAGAGGTGATGGAAACAATGGCATCAAAAAAAGTTCACTATTCTATTTTTTTTAGCTCCATCATCTATGTCAAAATCCCAGATTTGTAAATGGCTTTGTCTGTTGATCTTTTCAAAGTAAACATATAAATAAATAAATAAATAAATAAATAAATAACAATGTATGGTACTACATATTTAAATTTGCTAACAATACAGAATACAAGTGCCTTTACATATCTTTCAGTTTGATGGTTAATAACATTTTTGTGCCGAGTATTCTCAGAGCCAGTTATTGACTTGTTCATCCTTCTGAGTGTTGTTTCACTTCATTGATTCCATCAGGTACTACTTACTAGTCAATATACTGCCTAATAGTGTTAAGTTATAAGTTGATTGAATAAATTTTAACTGGGTGGCTGAATATTTTTTACTGATTATACCATAGGAGTGAAAATAGTTACCGGGTATTTTTATTTTATTTTACGCTGTTTGAAGATGTAAAAGTTCACCCTTTAATGATCCATTAAGGAAACAATACCTTGAGATGCAATGGTGTCTTCAGAACATGATGGTGTGGTTGATTGGGTGCCGTAACCACTGGAACACGTCTGTAAAGAATTCCTACTACTCTGAGTGCAGTGACTCTCAGTGTCAATAGAAGTATTGCCCAGTCCACGAGCCAATGCCATCGTCAAATCAGACGTCACGTCTTGGGAGGCCTCCTGCAAAAGGTTAATTGATAAAATGACTGTTCAGTGCTTCATACTTTTCGTATTTTTACCGATGGGTTATCGAAGTTAGTATGTGAAAAATGACGGACTCAATATGTACTGCTTTTTACCTGCATCTGTAGCTGCGCATGCAACTGCCTGGCTGGGACAGACATACTACGTTGACGCTGACTCCCTGATTGACGAGTCTCCTCTCTGCCAGTTCTCTGCTTCAAATCTTGTGGATTCATATATATAGGTTGTGGAACGACTGTAAATTAAACAAATCAAATTTGCAATTGACTAGAGTAATAAAATGCGATAAATATGATTATGACACCGAGTAAGCACGCATTAAATCATACCCATGAAAGTGAAATAAAAGACCTTACCCTGACAATAAATGATATATATTTGAAACAAAATACATACAATGCTATTATACATAAATTGAGAAGGAAAAAAATAAAATAAAATTTAAAACAAAATGACATGAGAGTTGACCTCACCACAAGATGGGTTATACCATTTACCCATGGGGGTGTGTAAGGATCAAAAGAATGGGGATCGGATGAGGTTTGTTAATAATGACTGTCACTTACTCTGCGGTGGACAAAATTCATTAGAATCTGAATCCTGAAGACTGTCATCAACTGTTAAAAACAAAACAACATTGAGCACTGTCTATAATGACACACAATCAGATTCACCCTGCTTGGTTTGCTAGTTTGGTGTTTAATGCACCTGTCAATTCCAATAGAATGATCGTTGAATTTATTCAACAATTGAAAGAAATGGTTCACGCTAAATCTGTATCGATTTTCTTGTTGCAATTAGACAAATGATACTGATTATGTTATTTTTACTCAATAGCATTCAGTGAATGAAATGGGAAGGTAGGGGAGGGGAGAGGAGAAGCGGGGTATTGACAGGTATATTTCCCACCACTCACCTTGTAATCACCACATTATCAAATTAGTCTATGGGACAGTGCAAGCATTGCTCAAGTGTTACTGGAAACATGCACACTATTATAGTTGCTTTGTTCTACGTAGTAGTGCATTACTGGGCAAGTGAAAACACATGAACGCAAGACTTAGCTAACTAAACTGATCTGACTCAAAGAGCTTTTTCTGCAATTCCATGCGACTTTTGCATGTAACCAATTTTAGGTTTCTTTCTGATTTGTGACGCAAGTGATATTCTCAGAGATTGGTAAAAATTTACTGCGCATAGCATGCTTGCTGTTCATGTGTGTGTAGCTATACAGGTTTCTAGGCCTGGATTAGCTATTCTGCTTACTAGGCCCAGACGAGCCTTTCAGGTGCCCAGGCCCAGATTAGCTTTCTTGGTTCCCAGGCCCAGACTAGCTTTCCTGGTTACTAGGCCCAGACTAGCTATTCTGGTTTCTAGGCCCCGATTAGCTATCCTAGTTCTACAACTTAGATTCGCTATACTGATTCCTTGGTACCAGTAGATGGACATAATACATCCCCACATACTGGTGCACTCTTTGTAAACTCATGACTTACCCAATGCAGCAATGGTTAATAAAGCATGTGAAACGCTGATAACTACATACAAAAAACTATACATTGTGCTCAGATAATTTAGATTAGTAATTACACCTATAGCCCTAAGGAAACCATTCACCTTTCACAGAATTGTCATCTATTCATGGTTTCTAAAATAGAACCCGAGTAAGGCTATGAATGAGGGTAAAGAATGACAAATTTATGAATTTTCCAAGAACTCTGGAGAACTCAAGTCTGTTATTATCATGAACTTGCCAATCTTGTCCTCAGCCTGTCAGATTCTCGCAAGTCGCCACTACGAAACTCACCTTGATCTACACGGGGTTGATTGAAATTGGGCACGTAAGCTGCGGTTTGGTCTTGTACACGTGATTTCGTTGTTACCAGTGGTCTTTCCGGTGATGGTGGTTTGTTTAACGGAGCTAGTGGTGGCGGCATAGCTTGAGGGCGCTCAGTCTCGTGATTCATCGTGGTGCTCCAGTTACTCCAAGTAGGCGGTGGGGCAGGAAACATCGACTGCTGCGAGGGATTGGACATTGGCTGGGAAGGAACGCTGGTCATTGATTGCACGCTGACAACAGATTCATTGGAAGAAAGTTTTTCACTGGAACCGTCCTGTGAATTAATTTACATGAAGTTAGTGATAAACAACAACCGCAGTGAAAAATTATGTGTGGTGCGTTTGAGAAGTCGTGCAATATGTGAATGAAACCTGTGAAAAAAATAGTCCACTATTAAGCACATATACACAACACAAATGACGCAAACAAGACAAAATGTCAGACACATGCATTGTAACTGCTACTACAATTAATATTCATACAACAATTATTCATACAGTACACCACTGAATGACATCAAACTAAGAAAGCTGTAAATGCAGTGCAACCTGTGAATCTTGCTCCAGCTGTGTGATAACGCTAGGTGTGGTAGGAGTGATGGGTTTCATGAACAAAGCATCCTGCGACAGGAAACCTGAATCTTGTGAGGAGACGCTGTTTAACCTCATAGGTGGAGGGGGAGGTTGTGACATGAGACGGTAGCTGTAGCGGCTGCCGGGTGAATGATGTGAGTTCATTGAACCGCTGGAACGAGAATCTGAACTATTGAGGCTACTTAAACTACACATGCTTGACTTTCGAGAACCAACTGAACCACCCGGTGAACTAGGAGGCGTCTGTAAAGATATAGAGCAATAGACAATAGATAAGGTCAAACATAACAGGAGTAAAAAAAAAGACAGACAGTTATGTGATGATACATGTAAAGACACCCATGATGCGATGAAATGCAGGAGGGTGGTACAATATGAACAAACACACACAGTCATACACTTGTATCATATCCATATCAAATTCCATCTTTATGTTTCCCAAATCTCGCATCTTTTGTTGCAAAGATTTTTATTTTTTATTTTAAAGTATAAACATCAGGTAATAATGAAATAATTTTAATGGTGCTAGTTTTCTTCTTTTAACGGGACTCAATCAAGCTGGAACCCTCGTCTAATGAGAAACTGACACAGGAAAGAATAATGAATTGCTGGATGAAATATGGATATGTTTGCAGGTGACGTGTTAGTAAAAGAATAAAGTCACAAATATATGTAATATGATAAGGAATGCAGCGTATGGATGCTTTTCTGCTAGATGTTAGCGTAATGTCGTTTTCACTCTTCTATAAAGACTGTATCATCACAACTTAGTAGAACTAGAAATTAATCAAACTATAGTAACAAGAAAATAGAATCTCAAATCCACTAGTGCTGCAACCTGTCTTATACCATTTTCCCCAAGAGTAGATTTTCCAAATTTAGCTCGGTATATTCCAATTATTTTTACCTGATATGCCCATTTCTGTTCTTGTCCTTTGCAATCTATTATAACTTGTTCGCTAGCGACAGGCAATGTATACGGATCCCCGCACTGATTAGTGATGTCATCAACAATGGTCTGTAGATGCGTAATCTCAGATAACATCGCTATCTCACCATCCTGAAATGAAACATATTTGTACTGTTCAATGCACACAGGAAATACACATCAAAGAATCTTCTAGGGCTGACTATCATCAAGTTAATTATTTTTAACAAAACCAAGTGGACTTTTGCTACAAGTGAAATAGTTTTAGCCAAAGTAGCTGATATTATATTGTTTTTTCTCATCTTGTTTAGCAACTTGGCAAACATCTATTCTATTAAAAGCACATCTCAAACTAAAGCGCACATAAATCCAAAAACATCATTATGAACTATTTTGACCAGACACACCTCTGTCATTTGTGTAATGAAACAAATATACGGTAATATACTTTTCTGTGGGAGATGTGCTAATGTTAATAAATTATTTTTTAGAATAATTCCTGATTTGTAGTTTGACTGAAACACAATTATAGTGATGATCATAGTGGAATCACAATGACAAAATAACATTAATATAAATTATTAATAATCAATATTACTGCATTCATGCACACATTATTCTAAAGGCATTTTTTGCTCAACAAATTTAGGAAAATGGCTAAAATAATGGCTGATTTGTCTTTATTCACTTACCACAACTGGTTTCATGAAATTAACAAACATACAGAATCTACTTCGTTCTTCAATCAATGCATTTCGTACAGCATTTTTTTCGGTTTCTTCTAATATCAAGTATTTGTCATTGACACCTTGCATAGCGCTATCAAGACGATTCTGAACGTCAGATTTGCCTGCAACGTAAATATGAACATGTAAATTTTAAGAATGTATAGTTATTCATAAAAATCACAGTGTGAAAGAAGTAATATTCACTGGGTTTCAGGGCTTGTATTTTGGTATTGTTAGAGCACTCATTTTTAAAATGCTTTGGTCTCATTGAAAATATGTAGTGAACATTCAAGAACCTAGGCATGTGGGGCATCAAGCCCTGTGGTAGAATTTTAGCGTTTTTTTTTTTTTTCCTTTCTCAAAACGGTATAAGATTGACAGCATATTTAGGTATCAGCGAATTAAACAAAAATGAAACCCAGTGATTATTAAACAACTGAAATCATTGCTGAAAAACATTAACAAAACGCCACCTATAGCGAAAAACGGTATACAAAAACGCAGGAATTTCGGTACACAGCTGTCGATGTGTTAATGTCAGACCGATATAGACCACAGACATTTCTACGTTGCATATATCTCAATCCAGAGAATGTTGTGACATACTAAGGTAGTAGTCCAAGTTCATTCAAACAAGTAAATATACTAGATGTCAGTTACAAGTTGTCAAAGTTAATAGGTATCTTTGTGTGTAATTTCCAAATTTATTTCGGCCTAACCTATGACCTTCAATTAAATCATGAGACGAAAGAACAAAAGTAATGAACTTTGACAACTTGAACTTGAAACAAAATTCACTATGATAACTATATACTTATACCAGTGAGTAAGGCATGCTGCAAGAACGAATATAAGACTAGGAAATACACAATGCAATAAAATTTTAAAACATAATATAAGCAGATGCGAATATTGGATGTAATAATATGATGGTACATGTAGGGGAAAAAAGGGTTGCATTTCAAACATGATGATACGGTCAAGTAGTACAATACAAGTTAACACAATGCAAAGACTAATATAGAAACAGGAGGTTATATGTTATGCACAAGCAACGTACTTAAGAACGTTGTACTGTCAATACGCACTGGTGAATCTGGTTTGCCTGTAAGGGAGAGAGTATAGAGAACATGGAGGAGGTTGCTGCTGATAATGGTAGGATTAATGATGCCAGTTACATGAAATCAATGTATTTTTAAGGCAAGGTGAATTATTTTTAATTATTATATAGTGTCTCAGGCGTCATTTCTTTGTTTCAATTACGTACCTTTTCTTGCTTTCTTTTGTAGTCTAATGGTGTCCGAGGATTTCTTCTTTATTTCTTGACGTACTTTTTTGTATTCTGTGAGAAAAAGGAACATAAAATGCCCAATGATTTTTGTTGATGTGATGTCCGTTGCAATATGAAGTTGATAATCAAGAATACAACTGCACCAAAAAATGATTTAATAGTACAGTAAAAAAGATGGTTGGAAAAATATTACTCAGTATTAATTTGAGGTATTTGCTGAAGATAGCAGAACACGATCAAACAAGTCATGTCATGGAAGAGTCCCTGTTGATTCTATGAAACATGACATGACGTATATGTAGTTAGAAAGTTTGATTGCCATCAGTCAATGTATGTCAAGGACATGGCTCTAAAACAGCAATTGGCATTCAGCCATCTTGAATATGATCTGAGAAAAAAACATCATGGCTTTGTGATATAGTTCAATATATGTATCAAGATGGACAATAGCCGTCCATGTATAACCCAGATCTGGGTGTGAAATGCTTGATTTTGATAAATCTTCAATTAGATCATGAAATGAAAAGATATGCATGCTAAAATATATGATGTGTGTGTGTGAAGTTTTAATGTGATTGGTCAAACAATGTATGTTCCAGATACAGGTACAGATGGAATGACTGACACACACAGGTTGATTTGTAAGTCTATGTTTTTTTACTGCAAATCAAAATTAATTCGATTTTTTACACATACATACTTAGACAACGTGGTTGACACTGTCATTGATTTTTCAAAAAATAGTTTGTCATTTCTTTCCTCACCTTTTGCATGGTCTTTATCTAACTGCGTGACTATCTTCTTCCACTCTTCTACTCTATCTTGCAGTGGAATTACTAAACAATCCATAATGGAACTGAAAAAGAAAATGATGCATCATGGGAAAAGAGATAGCACGAGAGACTAGAAACTTGCATTTAAATTTATTTATTTTTGATGTAACTAACAGGACTTTTTTCAATTAATTAAAGAAGAAGACCAGGCAAACAACATAATGCTCCCAGATAAAAAAGTGCCACAATTTAGTTTTTATATTTTTAATATCACTTTTTATTTTTCTAGATAACAAGTGTTTTGAAATTCTGGCTCCCAATTAAAATGTGATTTCCATCGAAAGCAAGGAATGTGTGTCTAAAAAACATACTGGAAATGTTAGATGTTTGCTGCTAAATTCTTCCAACACCAGAATTTGCAAGTTTATCCCAATAGACTGAAGAGTAATCTAGCCCAGTAACAGACGACTGCAACTCAGTACCGGTAAGTAAATGCCAATTTCACCAACAGAGGGCAGTATGCTCATTTCAACAGCTTGCACCTCCATAAACAGCATTTCTTGAATTTCAATAGTGAAAACAAATTATTTTTATTGCATACTGACGATTACTTGACTGGAATTTATATTTATTGAAAACAGTCATTTAGATTACTTTTTTAGTATCACTGATTGTCAAAAACAACATGTAAACAGTCGAGAAAAGAATGTTTTCACTATATTTTATTATCCTACCAGTACCTGCTCTACTTGTCAAAAAATATATATTAGTATGACCTGACTCACGATGACGTAAACTGATATTAATATTCAATGGTAATACATACTAAATAGTTAAACGAGTGACCCACCCTCACATCTTGAAAGAATACTATTTATATGTAAATGACTATTTCCATAAACTTTCAGCTTTCTGCGCCAAATGTATATCAATATGCAAAATATTACATTTTTTAGGTTGGTGTGAAACTCATTTATTTAAAATTGTATATATTAAGGCATTTTAAAAGTGAAAAGAAATGGTGCTCTGCTGAGTGCAAGAATGTCACTGCACACAATTATGCAATGCATTATGGGAGATAACCTCTCATTGTATATAATGGGAAACTATTACTACCCTGGAAATTTACAGAATTAAATTTAAATTTTTTTGAAACGTTTTCGCAATATTAGGATTCATATCAACAATATATTAACAATATAGGACTTTTTCATTTCATGTCACAAAGCAAAATGTTGAGATATGAAGAAATAATCTGTACAAAAAATTTTTTGTTTTCATTTTCGTATTTCGATGGTATGAACTCATAATGACGAAAGCATAACAAACATGACATACAATCTTATTTTGACTTCACCTCCTTAATTATTTTTGTATTTCACCTTGAAGCCAAGATTCATCAGAAATGATGCTTAAGGCATATTTAATAGCAATATCTGTATATATTTGTAAATTGTAAACAGTTGTTTTTACCTGGAAAAATTTCTAAGTTTGTGTTCTATACTTCTGTGCCTCATACACATTCTTGTTAAAGCAGCACCAATTTCTTTTGTAGAACCTGTGAAAAATCACAAAATTAAATTACAGTTATGAAGGTGATGATATGGATCTACAAGCAACAATAAACGGTATTAAACTGAGATTTAAGCTATTGTATGCATCATACAACTATAAAGAAACATTTAATATGTTGTATGAACAAAGAAATTAAAGATTCCTACATCTCATTCTGTGAAATGAGCATATTTCATTGTTTAATGAAGTATAAAACAAAGTGGCACAGTTCTTGCAAGTACAGGGAGCCCTCAACAGATCTACAATGAGTAGCTTATGTTACAAATGAGAAATGATAGTGAGTTTGATAAATAAAGTATCACATATCAAATTAAATCCTATGCGATAATGTAATCCCCCCCCAGGAAATCTGCAACCAAAGTCTGGTAGGAAAATAAAATCAACAAAATGTAAAAAAAAAAATCCTTGAAAGAAGCTACAAAGTAATGCAGAGACTCAAGGCTATAGATATGCTTGGCCATCATGTCTGGCAAGTAGGGTTAAACTGAGTATGCACTGTAAATTAAAACATGATAGACGACCCAGTCTATCAACACAGACAGTCTTCTGTAAAAAGAGATACAGTACAATAGCTGTAGGAACTCAATGGAAGCGTACCTGATCAGTAAACACAATACAAATATTATATAAACAAAGCAAAAACTGAAGTACACACGTACTTGAAAGCATACCCATAGGTCAATGAGAAATATACACAGTTCACAACCGCCACATAATAATTATACCGATTGGGATATGTGACTCCCAACTTGAATGTTGAATAATTTATTTTGCAAGTTATACATAACACTCAATTTTTCACTAACAAGGAGGGGAATCACACCAGGCAAAGGTAAACAATCATTATAGTATTTAGTTACAAACTCCAGCAAGGTTGGGGGCATCAAGGGGCAGCAAACTACTTCTCCTCCCAGAATTCCTCTGCCTATGCAAACATGACACACATTTCATAGGTCGTAAATAATTCAGTATTATGCAAATTAGCCACATTCCATCCACACGATCAGGAGGATTATTGCATGTACGTGCATTTCTGAAAAATGTATAATAATTAGCGAAAATATTGATAAATTGGTAGTATTATTAATGAGGCTGAAAGAAGTATGTAGCTGGTAGTGAAATAGAGCAGGGCGCATACATGTACGTATCACCTCTGGGCATTGCTGTCTAGGAATCGTGTCGTACTCGATATCAACACACCATACTGAGTGCTAATGTATGCAGTATTGCAGTTTAATCGGAAGTCGTCTGGCTTTTCTAAACGGAATATATTTACGAAACAACTCAATATAACACTACAATTTCCAATTATCCCAGTGATGCTATTTTACATGATGAAATATACATACACGGTTACATGCAAATATTTTGACCGATATACGTATGAATTTCAATCAATTTCTATTTTTAGGCATCATCAGGAGGAAGGGCAATTATACCCGTATTACTCCTGGGACGCAGGTAAAAACATCATTTACATTGTTATGAATTAAATTACTAAAACGTTTGCCCTGCCCTTATATTTCGGGAGCGTAAACATAATAAACGACATGTGGCGATATCAACACGATAATTTAATATGAAATGAACAGGGGGACATTTGAAAATATGAAAATAAAATAATCCGATAATAAATGAGTAACGTGCTTCCATTAAACCCCATATGGTATGCAAAATACAATAAATATTCAAAACCGCATATAAAATGTTAAACCAATTTTATAATAGTGAGTTTAAAATGCAACAACAGCAGCAGGACGTTACTGACCACTGTGCTTAACATGTTGAAAGACATAAGTAATGAGCGATGTTTTTACATTCCTATACATCAAATATTTAATGGACTTTTAGATCCGTAATAGAATATTTTAATAATTCCCAAGTATTCAGAGATAATTGGTTGTCCCAATTAAAACAAGATATACTGGAAGTTTTTTTTACACAGGAAATTTTTGTGATGCTTCCATGTCACTGAATGCACAAAAATGATGTATTGTTTATTGTACTATTAATAAATTAGTAAACATTAATGCATGTACATGATATATTTTTATTGAAACTACTAATAATGTACATTTGCCAGAAAAATGATCATTAAGACAAGGCCAGTTATGAACCAAATTAACATTTTTCTAAACATACATGTATGATAGTTGAGTCTTGAACTTGTTTCCATGGGAGCAAGAATTTTAACTCTCTCCCCTCATTAGCATTATTCTCCAAACTAACAAACATTTTGAGAACTTTGTAAACCTGGATAACATATGCAAATACATTTACATAAATGGGTTTTACAATAATTTCGAGTTTATGTGCACTCACCAAAACATGGTACATTTACAGGTGTACTTTTCTAAAAGAACAATGACCATATCCTGCGTATTTTTTCTTAAGATAATGGAATGTGTTGTTGAAAAGAAATGTTACTTATGTACATGACAAACATCTGAACATTCTAGTCCTACTTTGCCCCATATAATCCCTATACATATCGAGTATCATATTGAAAATTCATTCTAATAGCAGTGCATAATAAACCAAAAATCATATTTGAATCACATATTTTTACTATAAAAACACTATACTAATTTACATAATTGCATACATTAATATAGCAAATATGGTAATTAGCCATTATTCATTAGCCAATCAAGCGGAATACTATAATGACTTACGTTGGAATACTTAAAATACAATTAGGTTTATGCGAATCTCAAAACAACAAATACAGTATAGTTATTTCCATAAATATTGGAAACCATTCTGTCTGAGCCCAAAGCTATATAACTGCCATTACTCGGCTCCATCATGTGTGTTTTGAAATGCCACACTGCCCTCCTGGACAATGTTAAATGAAGCATCTTAAAGTAGAGTAGACAGGAAATGAAAAGTGGTCATTAGCAAGAACATCACATCGTTAATGATGATGAGGCTGGTAATTCATGTAGATAAGAAATTGAGGGGGGCATTAAATGAGGGGGGTGGGCATCACTCAATAATGAGGACATTGATTGTATATTACTCAGTTTACTTGACACTTGACAAGAACTTCCTGGCTCCACAGTGGATTTTAAAAGCAATAACATTGCAATTAATTATCAATAAACAGTTTAAAACATCATCACACGCTGATTTCCTCCATGAACACACTTGACCTCTTTGTCATCTATTTCACTAACTATATCAAATTAGAGTTGGGGGGAGGGGGGTCCCCCAAAACAGCATCCCACCAATCAATGTCATGTATGATCAAAGGTCATTACTGTACAATACTGATGTCACAATGGAAAATTGAAAGTCTTGCAGAATTTGAGAAGCCGACTTTGGAGTTAATTATCTCCTTTAAGTTCAAGCATATTGTATGTTTACAATAGAACAGTGCCGCAAACCAAGATAAGAGACAAGGAATAGAATAAATTAGTAATAGGACACGGACATGCGGTTACGAAGGGTACGATCTTTCAGTCTGCCTAACTATGTTTAAAAGAGTTTTGCTTAATACACCCCCACAGAAATACCAATCGTATGGTACTTTACTGCTTAATTTTTGTGCGATAAATTTTGATGAATTTGAGGAAAATTTGCAGCAGTCAACATGTTTTAACCAGACACTGCTCGTAGTCAAATTAGAATATTGTAAAAGTTTGAAGGAGAGTTATTCCAGTCAATTTAGTTAAAAAGAGAATTGTTGACACAACATGTATACAGCCAAATTACGATTCTGTTGATTCAGACATTGAACAAAACACTGGGCTATTCAGACAATCACTTGCAAGTGTAAAAAATACTCCCTGAAATGAACAGGCGAATTAACAACATCATAGATTAAATCAAAATTAAGTGTGAAAATGTAATTCTCATAACAATAACATACTATTACCATTATCTTTTAAGAGAAATCTGTCAATCTTTGAATCGAATCTTTTCCCGCTTACAGATTTTAAGGCTGAGTACCGGGTAACTCATTCACTAGGTTTCCCTTAAATTGGTATTTTGCGAGAAAGAACTGCTGAGGAGAGGAGCACTGAGCTCACTCCCAAATAGCATGTAATATTTGTAAGAACAGTCTGCCATTAATCGTCAAACAAAGCATAAACAAACTACATGCATTAAAGTGTCAGTGCCTACATGTACATATCACTATCTAACAATAAACTACTCATAAGTATGGTATATGCAGATTACTTTCAACACTGGAATTTAAGTTCGTCTTTTCTAGTACCACATTTTCTTTATTACCGGTAGAAGTGTATGCGCTTACGACACATGTATGTGAATGACCAACGTAAAAAGTCGGCATAAATGGATCAGTGTAAGATTGGTGTCATGAAACCATACTAAATGTAATTTTGCTCATATTGCTGGAGATGCAGTTCTAGTAAGTCAAATACAGTACAGTACGTCTATAAAATGACCCCATGAGATACACTGATGGGAACCATCATGCACACTCCAATGACGATAACGAAGTACGTGACAAGTCCCGATAATTAACTTCACATCTAAATAAAGCTATCCAAAATTAGGCAGCCTATATATGGGTCACAGATCATCTATAGAAGAGACAGCGACACCCTGGCGGTGAAACCTCGCTAAAACTACCAGCATGGGGTGGTGAACAATCCATCGATTGTTGTCAATACTGTTATTTGCATGTCAATTTCAATGAATATGCAGTGAAGCAAAAGTAAATTTCAGAGCATGTCAAAACTAGGTTTTTTTTTTCTAATCCAGACTAGGTCTCTGTCACACTAAGGTACTGTGTTTTGCAGGGAATGGCTAGATTCTGTGGAGGTCGGGCATCAGGTCAAGGGAGTGAATGTGACTGGCCATTAAATTTACATCATGATATAATGCTTGAAAAAATGCTCTATTTACCTAAATATCGCTCATTTACAAACACTGAGGGAGAGAATTTGAAACTAAATTAGGATTGTATGACATCAAAGCCTTGTGCAGCAGGGCTTTGTCTTAACACACAGATGATGATAAATCAGCAACACGTATGTGTGTTTGTTTGAGAAGGTTATGATCCAGGAATCGGCTTCTTAAAAGTCGCCACATCAATGAGACAAGTGACCATCGGAGACAGGACGCTGAACTTGCAATCATCACTCAAGAATTTTACATCCAATTAATTATGACCATTTATTGGATCTGAGGCCTAAACAGTTGGTAGTTATATTTGACAAATGCCGACCATGAGAGATTCATGGGTACGTGTGAGCATTCCAAGGCTGGCCTGATAGTTGTAAATTGTATAAAAACTTTCAATTGGTATCTCACTGGCTGTATACAATCAAACATAAACAGTTACACATGCATACTGGTGTATTAAAGTAAATCACATACACACATACATATTCAGCTTGGTTGCCATGCTAACAGTCACTGGCTCTCATGTGCCAATATCCGATACCCGGCCATCATTATTTTGTTTATTTTCGCCTCAAATAATCATTTTAATGTACATGCTTATTTGTCTTACTCGTTTATACAACACATCCAAAATTGATTACTGTTTTTTCAAGGCATGTGATTGCCTAGCAACTAGAGTTACAGATCTCATCAGCTAGCATATTAGCAGGACATGGTCAAACATTAGGAATCTTTTTTCTCAGAGCCATATCAAAATTTTATTTTTGTAACAGGTTAGGTTAGATGTTGTCGCCATCGCATGGAGCAGGTCTGACTGAATCTTACCACTAACACTCAGCCCATATGGTTCAACATCATTTGTGCTAGCAATGAATAGACGCACGCAATGAGTGCAAACAATCCACTGAATACAACTGGCGGAGTACGGCAATCTAGCCGCCCAATGCTGGTAATAGTATCCCTGAATGGACATGATGGATTGCTACTGAATGTCAGCTTTTGATAGTCTGGAGAATGAACTTGAAGTGTCCAGTTCATAGAAACCAAAGCAGGATTAGAGCGCTGTACAATTCATTCCAACTCGAGTCATTGTAGAACTAATAGACTATGAGAGTTAGATTGACAAAGAGGGTCATGAATGTAGCCGTTACCATGGTAATTCTAATCCTGCATGTAATTCACCTACCAGAAGTAAACCTATTCCTGCGATACCAATCTAACACAGAAACAAAACAAACGCTGCATTAGTCATGCTTCTATAAACCTCTCATTATGACACGGACAAAACACACAAGATATTTAAATGTATCTTTCACTGAAACTGTACAGGAAAAAAAATGACAGGAAGTCACATGACTTTTTAATAATTTTGCATATTTGATATAATTACGATATACCATATTTTCTTTCTTAAAAGTGCAATATAAAAACTAAAAGAAAGTTATTACACATTATTTGGAGCGTATGTACTTATATTCAAAATAAGTCATATTTTAATGATTTTATATACAATAAATGCAATTTTTTGTTCATATTATCACTGCCATTAGAAATACTCGATTGGATATTTCAGAGACTTTGAGCAACTGAATGTTAGCAAGTTTTCAACATATCTGACAATGTACAAAAGGCACAGTACACGTCACGTCAAAGCTGCTCTGATTGAACCCCAGGTCAGGTCACGCTGTAAACAAATGTATTCTGATTATTGGAGTATGGTACTACATTTCGAATAATCAACACTGAAAAATTGACCTCCACCTTACAGAGTCGCACAGGAGTGGAAAGCATATACCGTTAAATGAGGTGCATTTTTCAGACGCATAATGTCTTAGCCAAGACATAGATACTCAGCAGCTTTACATAGATATGTCTGAAACAAACATTATCATTAAAAATAAAAAATAAAACGCATTGGGGAAATTCCTACGTTAACAACAACATTTGGAAGTGTGAGAATAGTTTACCAGATAAAAAATAAAGAAAACACAATTACTTCTCATACCATGCACTGTTTTAAAATTCCACTAACTACTTGCAAGGGACTCCCAACACATTTGGCAGCGGTTAGTGTTGAACTTTTAGGGTGCAAACGCATACATTGGGGAAAACATTGTACATACATGAACTAAAGACTCAACAATAAAGTAAGTCGAATGAAGGTAAAAGTTTTTAAAGTATGTTCTAGAGTGGATAAAAATAGAAAGAAAGAAACAGTCTTGTTGGTGCAGTAATGCACACCAGATCAAAAGAACTGTGGCTA
This sequence comes from Saccoglossus kowalevskii, assembly GCF_978046115.1. NCBI lineage: Eukaryota > Metazoa > Hemichordata > Enteropneusta > Harrimaniidae > Saccoglossus > Saccoglossus kowalevskii. The sequence goes on from NC_140646.1 coordinate 17,794,971, forward strand.
CTTTTAGTCCAAATTGAGTCCTATTTTTAGATTTTTCTAATCTATCTCAGAGATTCCACTCACACTTGGTATATGTATAGGCACTATGGCTCAAGGTCAAACTTTTTTTTTTTCACTCTCTCAATGCCAAGACAGTGTCAACAAGTCACACTGCAACAGTCTGTTTTTTTTATTATTTCAACCTTCACAAAACAGATCCTGCTCTGAAAGAGGACATAAAGATGAAATTATAGGGTTCAGCAACTTGAGGTGTCATGCTGCACAGCACTGATAAAATAAATATCAAACAATGGAGACTCTTCCACTTTCCTTGGGAGCTGAGATCTCAGTTTACATACTGAGTAAAAAATTAACTAACTACCAAACTTGAGGTCTAATCTCCAACACTATAAATTTCTGTCCACCTTGTGAAAATAATCCTAGCAATCGTCTATGGTGATCAGTCACTTCTCAATTATGTCGGTGGTGTCTATCAACACCTGGAAATGTATTTGACACAGTTTATTTTTAAGTCAGTCTGACAAGCACAGGGTCCTCAGACTGTCTGGCTCCGATCCAGCCACATATTCAGTTCCAGTAGCCATGGCTCTATTTCTGTAAGCTTGTTTGTAGACCAAGTTAACACGATGTTCACCTTTGTAATTGTGGAGAGCTGAACTCACCTGGTGTCAGGTGTTCAAATATTCGGGAACGATTTGCAAGTACTTTCTTTTCAAAACCCATAGGGGAGTTAAAAAAAAAAAAAAATGGATAAACGAAACTGACAAACGAATAATAAATTGCAGGTGATTTGCATATACAATTTACTTAGATGAACATCTTTTCACATTCGGGATTAGAAACTGTATCTACAAACTTGATTTAAGTAAGGCGACACATACTAAACTGTAATAAAATACAATACAATAATTATATATAATAGCATATGTTTATTTTTGTAAGTAGATTGTTTCCAGAACCCCAGCATATATTACATTTCGATATGCACCCTCCATGGAATACGCTCAGAATGTGTTATAACTTAAATATATTTATGAGAAAAGTTTGCTAACATAACTGTGGTCACCGACCCACTGGAGAACCGGAAATCCGGAAATACAAAGACAAATTTAACAAATTGGCCTATTAAAATAAACACAATTTGGGAGAGTACAGAATAACAAGTCGAGAGAAACCCCGCCGGGAGACAGACACGTTGAATTCAGCAGCCAACATCAACATATCTCATACAGATTTATCTATACAATGAAACAAATACCACGGCCAATGAGGGATTTAAAGAGGGGGAGGGGGCATTTCAAGTCGCAGCGCGGCAGAAATGGTATGGTGCCAAGCATTGGTGTGAAATTGACACTACTTGGACTCTCACACAGAGTTGGTCTGACTTCTTAGTGATATACAATATATGCCTGGTGGGTCTTTTAATTCGCACTCAGGAATTGAAAACGTTCAGCAGCTATAAGTATAACCAAGAATAAATATAAACACAGACGTGGTTCACTAACTCTCCAAACTGATGGTGTGCTTTTACCATGGATTAGTAAAAAAGTACAGGAATGTGTGAGAGACTGATAAACTTTTTTTTTTTCTTCTTTCATTAAACTTAACAATGAATTGTGATAATTGCAAGAAATTCTACTGAGGGGCAGCATTTTATTTTGGGACATGTAGTTAAGTGATGCATATACTCCCCTCTATTTAGCAACTAATCCGTCTCTTGATTCCTGGAATACACAAGAAGAATTTCCCGGAGCTGGCATATGTCTGTCACAGCTCAGGCCAAATAAAATACATAAACTATCATTATGTTCTCACAAAAACCTAAAAGTGAAACCTGCATATTTCCATAAGGCTGTTACCGGGAACAACAACATTTTATTTATTATTTGGCCTTACCACATGGTGACCAAACATCAGGGTACGGACAAATGAGACAATATTGTGTTTCATTTAAACTAGAAAATATTATAGCTGCGGCAATTCCATTACAACAATGATACATATCATACATGTACCTCCTCGTATATCTAGTTCTACAGAGGTGAATTTTTTCAATTGCAACAGCAGGAGTAGAATTATTATATCAAACCAAGCTAAATAGAAAAAAAAATCAATACGAGTGGAAAAAACAACATGTGTTCAATTACAATGCTGTGGACGTGTACACAAAAACTCTGTGTGGCTAACGAGAGGTCAACCCTTCAAGTTCAAGTTTTCATCTGAGATCAAGAGCAGAAAAACAGTTCAGGTTTAAAAATTCTCAGCAAACATAGACCAAGAAAATATTATAAGATATGAGAACAGAATCAGCCTAGCATGTGCTTAACAACTTCAATAAAGTTGACATGTGCTCAAGCACTGAATGATGGAAACTGGATATTTTAATTAACAAAGGCCTTTCAGAAAAGATATGAAAAATAGCACATTTCAACACCTGTTTAGTATAAATCACTGATACAGCAGACTTTAGGCCACCACACACCATCTGAACTCAGATTCACAGCAGAATGCCAGACACACACACACACACAAAAAAACCCACACATCTCCAACGTCTACAAGATTATTTCATGACATTTTGCGCTTGATAGGTTGAGGCTTGATTGATGCGAGCGCAATCTTGCATGGCTACTGTCTGGGTCGGGTCAGGTCGGGTCGATCTAATTGTGTTATTTTAGGAAAAAAGATGTCAGTGCTTCTATTCACCACAATGTGTTCAAAATAAAGCGTTCCTTTTTTAGGAGAGAGCCCTTTGAAATTGGGGAGGGTATTTTGAAATCGGTTTAATCCGAATATACTCATTATGGAGAGTCAATATCAGCGTATTAAATACAGTTATATATGTAGCTGGGCCACCTATTGTGATAGACAATCAACTTTGAACTGAATGAACAGCAAGTTCTGACAATCGCATACACACATCTGTTTCAGGATTCAGTATAGCATGGGTAATTAATGACCTGACATTGCACAGAAGGCACAGACACACACACAAACCTCCCTTTCTGTGTGTATATATATACATAACAGTGATGAGCCAAACTGAAAACACTACAGTCAGTAAGCAACTGAACAATAGGCACCCAAAGATTCATCTGAGAGTGGTTGCCGTAATTTTGTTCAAAAACAAATAACCAATCCCACAGCAATCTCAATAAATACACGTTCCATTTAACAGATAAGCAGGGAATGAACTAAAAAATGAATTTAACATCATTATTATCTTTAAAAGTGATTACCAATCGAACTGGTTAAAATACCACTTGTGAATGACTAAAAATGTACAGCGTCTTCATAAAACAGTAACACAATCAGTGAACATAACACTCTTCATTAATAGCCACTTCACTCCTTCACTGACTGTAATTACAAACACTGCGAACATTACAGAGGTATTAAAAGTAATTGGATGGACATAGATGACATTTTTTTAATCTAGTCCCTATCTAGTGTATGGACATGTTAACATAAATCACCAAGTAAAGGGATGGCAAACACAGGAGATCCACAGATCAATTGACATGTTTTAGAAAATAGGAGAGACACCAGTTGTAAAAATAAACACAAATATTATAATTTTGCTTGTTAAGGTACCCGGTGCATTACCTTGAGAAAGGTCAGCATGTAGGATGTCAACAGTTATTCTGGGAACAATATTACTTGAGGTTAATTAGCAATATCGCTATAAATTAATAAAACATGACAACACCACCATTAGTGAGAGTAATGAGAAGGACTATCTTTCTATTATTTGCTGTTAGAACAAGGTCTACTTGTACAGTTAGTGTGAAAGCGAAAGCGAAAACAAATTTGGATGCATTATAAAAAAAACAAAAACATTCCTCTTCAGTACTTTTCTTTTCTATTTTTCATATTATTCACCACTGTCTCTCTCTCTCTCTTTCTCGCAATGAGAAATTAGATTATTTTTTCAATGACTGAATAAAAAGGTTATACCAAGCCATCCACAAGAGCGGACAATGACATTTTATGAAGAACCAGACCATTGATGTACAATGTACTCGCGACTACTGATCAAAGTCACACACAAGAAATAACAAGTTACTACGAGACACCCACTGAATTACACTACAGTCATCACTCTGTACAATATAAATTTCAAATGAAAATAAGCTCTAATGTACTCTTGCCAAGGAACAGCCATATTTCACAATGGCCAACCGACAGACAGTAATCAAATTTCATTATGCAAAGAAAATAACCCAAGCTGTTCTCACGCCACCCAGGAAATTTGCACAGAATGCACTTTAAGGTGTATGACTCGTGTCTGATGTGACATCAACCTGTTAGGGACATGAACGAGATAATATTGTAATCAAGATTTGGTACACATGTTAATGTCATTTATGCGTCTTGATGTCAGCCCTGCCTCTTAAGATTAGTTTCTGGCAATGAAGGATGGCTACAAACCTCAAAGAATTATTTGATTTTCATCTTATTTCATTTCAATCAAATATGATTGTAAATGACTTGATGAGAACATCCTTTGAAATTACACACAGTAATTCATAGTTAATGTCTCTTCCATTTACTCAAAGCAGCAACAACAACAAATCAAGCGAAAAAAGAAAAAAAAAAAACATTTTTGCCGAAAATGTCAAAAAATGTCCAATAAAAATACTAGTTTTACCTGAAGAAGCTTTTGAGAGAAAATAAATATAATAAAGATCCAAGGATATGACAATACATGTATATTCAAAAAAACACAATGACCACGTATTGTTCGAGTGTGTATATTTTGCAGTATTCTCAAAATAACCTTATTATATACACCTTAACGATCCAAATGTTTTGTGTTTAAACCACAGGACTGGGTGGGGTGGTGAAAGTTAGTGGAACTTCCTTATGAAACACTTCCGCCATCTTGGAAATAATGTGCTACTGTAATCGCTCCTTATTTGGAATTTGTGTGTTTCTTAAAAAGACAGAATGCAAATACCACATGCAATAGCACAATTTACCCATAGCACGCAGAAAAGACTTGAACTTCTTCAGCATTCGAGGGACACTAAATTCCAAGGGTAACATTTTTAAAAATACCTTTTATGATGAAATTATTGAAGGGCATCACAGCACTCAGCTGGTGCATCACGGCATTGGCCTTCACAGCCACAATGAATTTTCAGCCTACAGTTTTAAAAAAGTCCTGTAACAACTCGGAATTGTCAAGAGACCCAAGTCACACAGATGAATATACCTGACAACTAGTAAGTAATATATTGTGATAAAATAAAATACAAAGAGCACTACGGGGTTACAAGGTCAGGTATTACTTAGCACTGTGATACTCGAACACCTATTCAATATTTAGATTTGTTGTCTTGGTAAAGAATTGACCAATAATTCCCTTGACACGGATGACCTTTCTAGAGTACATCTCTCAGGAGTATATTATATACAATACAGCACTTGTCGAACCGCTTCCCTACGGCAACTCGGTCGACTGCTTCCCCACGATAAATGCAGGTATGGCTGTAAATTACTTTGAAATGTCAATACAGAAAGCCAAAGCAATGCCACAGATATCGTGCACTGAATAAACAAACTCTCTGCTTTCGGACGTCTTGATTTATTGGAATTTGCCACTTCCAAAATCGAAGGAAGCAGGAGGCACAATTACAATGTACATGTAAAATGAAGGAATAAACCATTTAAAAATTCAGGCTGATTAAACCACAAAATGGAAAATCCTGCCTAAAAATGCAGATATGCAAATGTACTATAAACCACTATAGTTTAATTGCGTTAAATTTTTGACAAATTTCATTCTCCCTCTGAGACAGTCAAATTACTGAATCATAAAAATTGAAGAAAAAAAAAATGATTTACAACATTCCCACAACTAATAATGGTCAACAGCAACTGCCACAAACATTTAGGTTCTTTATCCGCGAATTGCAAATATTTCTACCAACGAAAATTTAACGATTTATAGCGAGTGTTATTATTAACACAATGAGGTACAGACTCTGCTTTTAATTCTTCACGTTTTTTGACTTGGAAATAACCAGACTAACAAATAGACTAGAATATACAACAGATGGACTTGATTTACTATTCAGCCAGTTTTACCACAAAAATTAAACCATTCTGTGAAACCGTCCTAATATGTTATTCAAACCACAAAGCCTCTTCACTCTCTTCTCCTTGCCCTGAACTCAAACTAAATAAATCAAGCATTCACCACTGGTGTTGAATAAGGCAATCTAGATTGACAGCAGGTTTGTTCTTTCTTCGGGTCTGCGTGATCAAGTCAAGCTCTTTGCATAAGTGCACGACTGCAAATGACACTGCTTAGTTCCCAGACATGACACCTGATCGTTGAATTCCCTCATGTCTGTTTTGAAACAAGTACATCTGATTTCTACTATATACGCCACTGAGCAGAAACTTACACACATATGCCTTCAATATAAGACAGCAATTCCCTTTGAAAAAAACAACACACAACTCATTAATATTCTGCCCACATGCGTCACACAATAAAACTGGAGATTTGTTGAAGAGTTGAACATAAAACTCACGTCGGCTACATGAATGGATTACAAACGAGTCACTTCAATCAAAATTTGATGCTTAGTCTCATGTTTATTTCACTTGCTTTAAACACTATCATGTTATATCCACCTAATCACCCCTTTTTTCTGACACAGACACTGACAATACACTAACTCAACAAGCAGATCAGTATTAGGTGATGCGATCTTAGACGTGACACCTTCCGCCATTAGCTAGGGACAAAACGCACAATGTGGTTGACATGAGGAGTCTGAATGCTTTTAGCGCTACAAACATCTTTCTACCCCTAGTATATCTAGTCTACATGACAATGGCATAATGCACTCACACTCTTAAAAAAACACTACAGCCTCTTTATGCTTTGACTGACACCCCCAGAGTGCTAATACCAGGGAGTAATATCACCCAGTAAGTCTGGCAGAAAACTACCTTGATTGTTTCCATTAAGTTACACCTGGCAATAGTCGGGCAGCGATTTCACGAATATATATCTGACTGCTTTTTAAAGCATAATAGACGCAACTGTAACAGTGTTAGCTGCATGAGTGATACTGTAAACCAATGGAATGTTAGCAGTGTGCGTTTGTGTACATAATACGAAGAGGCAGACAAACAAGTGAAAAAACACACAGGTTATTTTCGAGTAAGCCAAACAGGAAATCTTCAAGTTAGAATAATTCCTGACTCAGTTCTAAATTTGTTTCCAATGCATTTTACATCTTCAAGATTGGTAGATTGTCTTCAACATTGCCACATACCATATTGAAATATTATTCTAAGTTAGAATTATATATTCTACTAGCCCTAACTTTTGATCTTTTGGCACCACCAAGTGTCAGTGTAGAAATGCCTAGGTAAATACATTCTTACAGACATCTGCAATTGCCAATCAAAAATACAAGATAATAGAATGCAGACTCAGGGTTACATCACTGTTTTACATTCCTGCCAAAATAGGATACTGTAAAATACTATATTTCCTCTTTTTTCACTGAAAATAAAATCCAGCAAATTGACCTTTTTGTCTAAATTTTACATTGTAGTCATCAAAAAAATAAACACCACACAAAACACTCAAACATTCATTGGAAACTAAGTCAACAGTGTACAACATTCTGTTGTTTTGTATTTCGAAAAAATTAAACAAATACTATGCCAAAAAAGCAATTTCAGGGACAGTTTTTATATTGGAATCTCTATTTCATCATTTTGTTTCATCATTTTAATAATTCAAGATAACAAATAGTACTAAATCAGTTAGTATAAATTTGTCATCATCTACACCGTAGAAAACCAACTTAAAAAAGTTTCAAAACAAACAAAATGGCCACCATAGTGTATTCTGGACCAGTATTATTCTCAAAAGAAAAAGTCTGGTGAACCGCCCACCCTCCCAATTTTCTTCACTTGGGATGTACATAACAAATTAATTGTATCTAGAATGTAAGAATATTAACAAATTCACCTTGGTGATAGTTTGACATTTCACATAGTGAGATCATACTCACCTTGCACCCAAACAGTAAGTTTCATTGGGTTTAAGGTAAGTTTGGCTGACCATAGTAAATTATCTTTGTTTTCAGTTCTAATTTCATACTTATTTAGAATTATTCATGAACATTCACCAATTTTGTAGAGGAACAATTCAAAATTGACATGTGCAAATTGTTGTAATCAAATAAATTTTGCCAACGCACAAATAGTGATACTTTTAAAAGTAATTTATTAATAGCACCTTATTTAAACCATCAAAACAAGACAGCATGGGAAAGCGATATCAAACTGTTAGCCGTATTACGAATCCACAATGAAGCATCCATCAACGTGTAACTGAATAATTGCCAATCACAATCCTAGATGAAAACGTTATTCGCTTGCACTTCACTCCTACCTGTCTCACTTTTCATCCGTATTAGCAATCGACAACAGTACTACATCATAGGGTGGCTTGGCAAGCATTCAACATGGCTTTATAAATATATTCATTAACACAGAAAGGCAGGAATTTTGCAGTTATTTCAAGGCCATTAACACATTGTGATAGAAGTTGTTGTTGTAACAGAATACAGGCTGTACACACACTTTTGTCAACTGTGAATGTGTTTTCATCTTACCTACACCATGCCTAATTTGTACTTAATTGAAGGATAAATACACATGACATTGTTCATTCAGTATCACGACTTAAACTTCAGGGAGGCAATCAAGCTAAATGTTTTGATGTCTGAAGAACTAGCCATTGTGTTCCTAAAATAGATATTCTAAATAATTCGCTGTTATTCTTTTATGCTTGAGACATTTTTATCAAATTTGGCCTTGAAACCAGGTGCCCTCTCAGCACTGTAGTTTTCTTGATATTCTAAGAACATCCTGCATAATTATATAGTTGTATGCTTTCAAGCAAAACTCATCTAAGGTCAGCAATAAAAATAGATACATATTAGGTCAGTTTGTGCTTCAGTTTTTCTTATTAATCTTTTTGAACATCTCTGCACTAGATCTTTAAGCCAAATTGGACTATTCATATCATATAGATAATAGCAAAGAACCAGTTCTCTAGTTGCTTAGCAACCATGTGTGTCAAGGAAGGGGAAGAGCCATCTATCTATGTTGATTTAGTTCCGACCGGAAGAAAAATGCAGTTTCAGGCAGATATTTGACTAAACCTACCCTACTACAGTTTTGTTTCGAACATGTTGATTCTGTATTGCACCCACATCAAATATATAAAATATGGAAAATATTTTTTTTTTATTAACATACGCAGAATATAATACAGGTTATAAAATCAATCACCTTTCTGTCGCAAGCGTGTGATAATGTAGCAACCAGGTAACACACCCTGGAAAACTCATAACTCTATTAGCCAGCCATGTGTAATCAATGAGGGCATACATCAATGAAATATTTAAACTATTAATCACCAGGACGCTGACGATGGATGAGTAGCAAAATATGAAAATGTCCGTTTCCTCAATATGAATTTTTTAGTGGGTTGGGACAAATTACACATCGTCAGCAGTCGGTATTCCGACAGAAAAGGGGCTGGGTTTAAAATAGAACGGATGGATGACACCCTCCTACATGTACCTAAGCCGCTACCCTCTCAGACTGCACTGAACAACGTAATGTGGCCAATACTGTGAGTAATGACAAGACTCAGGTAGCATAAGGTCAGATCAAATACAAGCGTTGATTGATAGGCTTCCTAGTCTACAAGTACAAAAGAGGGTTGGGCCTCTCAATGAAGTTTTTGAACACTAACGCACATGTACGGATTATTAAACTGGGTCGAGGGAGCGGCAGGGAATCCCAGTATTGAATGCACAAGTTCACAAGTTATAATAGCGATTCTACATATTCAATGTTGAATGGCGTATCTATGCAATAACAAAAGTATTGAAATATTTATAAAGAATATCAAAATCTTTAGGAATAAATACATGATGATACACTACACAGAGTAGAAGTCTAAATTTGAATAAAATTTAACAAGAACTATACGTTTTGCTATTTTTTTGAAAATCCATATTGAGCAAAACTCACTTTTTCCAAATGAGTGAAAAAGTTAAATTAATTTCACAAAAAATATTTGCATGTTGTTACGATAGGTAAATGTATGCCATGACTAAAAGTACAGTAAACGTAAAGATTTTGCCACTGTTTTCGCTATTTCATGATTTGGAGAACATTTGCTGTTCTTTCCCATGCATTTCGGCTATCATAGGAGGCTTTCACCGGGCGTTGTGTAAATCTTCAATTGTTCTCAGCGAGGGTTTTCTTCACAACTTTGATCAAAAGGCCCAATAAGAAAAGTATGCGACAAAACTGAATTCTTTCACACACACATTATGGACAAGCGTTGACAGTCAATTAATCTGTAGTCAATATGGAAACCCAGACATTTACAAGATTTTATGATTTTGCTCTACTCATGAAATTCACAAAATTAAATTATTTGGCTTGAAAATGTCTTATGCAGGTCAAGGTTTCATCACAAACGTGAAATGAACATCAGACTAGCTACATGTATGTCAGGGTTGGGGTCAAACCCAGATGATGAGAACATGACTACAACAACTTAATCTTCAGTTTTAAAACATGTCTCTATGTAGCAATGACATCCAATTAAAACACTGACATACAGTAACGAGAACTAGTTCCTGACAATCCCCCACTAAGTTGTGAGAAAACATAAACAATGAAAACAAATTATCAAATTAATCAAAATTCACATGAGCAGGTCTAATTATGATACCAGTCCCCTTATCGTACCGTGAAATTTAAAGACTCTCTAAGATGGTAACAAAACAGTCATCAATTAACAATTTCTGACCAACCAAACAACAGAAAACATGGAATGGTAATTTATTCCCACCCAACCTTCAATTTGCTAATTAATTAATGAATTTCTGCCATAAAAAACACAGAAGTTATATTACCCATAATCACATTCTCGGTAAAGTGTGACTGTGTTCTCATTTAATTATTCAGTACGAACATAATTTATCATACAAGTTAAGAAGGATTCAACAAAATTGCCAGTAACACTGGTATTTGAGTAATTAAAGACAATCGCCCATCAAGTTGGAGAAACCTTGCGATCTCTTCACTGTAGGAAATTGTACCACTCCATCCAAAATGAAAAAAGTACTCAGTACTATTTCAAAACACTCCACGTAATATTAGTTTTAGCAGCTTGGTATTAAATTAATATAAAAGCAATGTGATTTATTCTCGTACGAGACGACTAGTCGCTCTTAATATAAATGATTCAACGGCAGTGATGGAAATTAATTTCCTGGGTCGTGCTGCTGGAAAACATTAAAGGGTTAGAGCTAGCTAGATTGGTTAGAATCAATAATACGATTCTGTAAGAATTCAATTAGGCTCCGTGGAAGGGGACAGACTCAATCAGACAGAATTAAACAAGACCAGATTCCAGTTTGACTGCTTAGTAATTGTTTTCTACATTCTGGGTGTGGAAAGACTGACGGGAAGTTAATACAATAGAGAGGAAGGAATTAAACACAGGCACAATAGACAGCTCAGCCATGCATGGCCATGGTCAAAATGAAGTTAGCAACGACAGGACACTGGATTATGTGTAACGTGTAATGAAAAGCAGATTTGACAAGCAATTCTATTTCTTATCGACATTTGGATTCTAACAAACTTCAAGTATAAGACTTTTTTTCTAATATTGGGCTTATAGGGTGTGACTTTTGGACATTTGCCAAAAAACAGCCTACACACATGTCACAATGAAAGTAGAGTACAATGTAAACTGTTTTTTTTTCTGCCAACCAGTCAGTGCGGGCTGATTCAAAGATATCACAACATATGGGCGAGTGTATTATCCTCCTCCTATGTGTGACTGATCACCACCAGTGGAGAAGGGGGGTATGAACCAGGTGGATGATCAGCTCCCCTTTCACATCCATAGTCAGAGAACTTTCTCTGAACCATATTGCTTAAAGCGAAAGTTTGCACAAAATGAACGTAACATAACATGGCCGGAAGTACTGACAATGGATATATTGACCTATATTGTGTCATGTTTAATTGGTTTCAATGTCCTGTGAGGGGATGTCTCATGCACAAGCATATCTCACCAATGCAACTGTTTAATTTTACGAGATCACTCTGAGTATGAAAAAGAATGACTTTCATATACTAACTCGTCAGTAATTACTCAACTTATCGCAAACGGTAATACCACTCTGGCCACAACATGACAAGTGACCATAGTATGTTTTGTATGGTATTAATTGATACGAAAGATACCCACGTATAATATTTCAACACTATATCGTACTACCATTCAACTTTTTAGTTTTTTTATTTACTTATTGTACACATGTTCTGACCTCTATCACCCTAACCCGCCTAATTCATTGGCCTATTCATTCCCATTTCCGGCACCACTTCTTGGCGTGGCTTATCTAGCAGCTTGGGTTCAAGCAGGGCAACACCATAGAAACAGCTCAGCATGGGTTATCCTCCACTGGGTCAATATTATGAACATTAATTTATCTAGTCATCCCACTAGGATGCCAGGGAGGCCAGGTTATTAACCGATGAGGCACTGCAGGGGCATTTTTGAATGGATGTTTACAGCAAAGCTGGAGTTGATTTGACTGTACAGTATCAAATGATCAAATTAGCCTGTGGTGACATGTATCTCCCTAATTGTACCCCTTTTCACTCACAGCTTGGATTACCTCCTCTGACATGAAGATACAGACATCTTTCTTTCCATTTAGACGCTAAGATTCTAAAACTAAGCTATATACCGGTACTAGCTATAAGTTATGTTCAGTCAGTTGTGAGCTTTCCTTTGACTTTGTTATCAAAATCTACATTTTTAAAAATGGACAAAATAAGAAACCCTAGCGCGCTTAATTTCATTCATCAAAAAAAGGCCACAGGATACTTTAGCTGGGAAATTAAAGTATATTTATGTTTAAAAAAAAAAAACGAATTTAAACAACAATTTCAGTTAGTGTTTATCATATTTTTCACACTTGGTAATTCAAGACGTAAAAGCTTTTTTGAGTGTTTTGTGTTTGGCGGGAATGCAATGGGTCTTTATCGTAGAACATTACATCTATTGACCGTAACCTGAAAGACAAGTAACGGCAAAGGTAATGACAGGTATGTACTGTACTGTGACTTTTTCACAACAAGGTGCGGATATGCAGGGGAAAAGTTGAAGAATGTACACCACATACCTCGAGTATTTGTTGCCATATCTGCAATTTTTTGAAATGCTTCGAGAAAAGCAGCAGTTGCTAGCAGGGTAGCCCTAAAAAAATATATTTAAAAAAATATGTGCACAAATATTAACGTTTTTTTTTTACAGTACTCTCATTTGCATATATAATCACACACACTTTTCACTGCACAGCCTAAGGTCATGCATATCTCTTCATCATTTTTGACATCGCCATGGCAACGAGTGATGTCGTTTTAAATTTACTTACTTGAGTGTGTGGTGAAGTTTAGTTGCTTTATTCATGAAATCTTCCCATACTGGGGAACTTGTCTGTAAAAAAAAAAAAAAAATTATGAATTGGACACAAAAGAACAAATATGATATTTTTTATGATTGAATTTTGAAACGAATGAAAAAAACACTAGAAACTAAAATATAAAAATGGTACTTCACTTTCACACTTTCATATCTGATGGCAGAGTCTAGAAATGGAGACATTTATTTTTATAAAAAGCAACCATAACAACAATACCAGTATATCTGACTGGCAGTAGCCAGCACTCAGACTATTCTGACAAATGGGTGACAGGACTTGCCTGGACGTTCTACAGATTTTTGTACGATATTAAATGTTGTATTGAGGGAAAAAAATAAGAAATAGCTTTTATTCCGTTATACGTCACAATGTAATTTTTATTAATTCATCTTTTCAGTAAATTTGAGGGGGAAAAATCTCATTTTATTCATTTTCTGTTGATAGAGGGAGCATAGAGTTTGCCGCCTGCCTGCATGCCAGCCAGTCAGCCGACTAGATTGCATAGTTCCACTCTAAGGGTCAACGTGCACGTGAAATAACACTATAGCTAATACAAATACAAAACAAACCATGAAAAAAAAAATACCGGCCATAAACGTAATTATAACTTTGTGTAGTCGATATGCAAATATCACCAGTAAAATTAAGATTTTTTTTCCGAATGGATCACCGATTTGTCAGACAGACGTCGATCAGAACAGTACATAATTCCACAAAGCTTCATTGTGTTGCGGCGATCTCAAGTTGTGAACAGCGCAAACCTCTAATCATATCGTAAATTTTTCGCGGCGCGGCGGGGAAAATTACAATGCGAATAAATATAAAGGTTTACCTTCATGTCGTTCATGATCGTCTGGAATAAGCCACCAAGGGCACTGCAATCGCGTTCAATGTTGCTTTCCATGATTACAATACAGTCTATATAGGCTCCGACGTATAACAGTTGAATTTAAGCTATCCACTGTTGACTGGGATATGATCACCGCGACTCGAGTGTACTGCAAGAGCAGCCTAGCCGAATATCCTGAATGTAAATATACCACAGCGGCACGGACGAGCGGTAAAAATACACCTTGAATAAACCGCGATCGCGGTTACAATAACACAAATTTCTTTCTATGTAGACACCTGCATGTATAGCGAACCCATACTTCCGATGGAATATTCGAAGAATCCGATATAAGGTCGGTAAAACTGGGAAAAAAATCTTCCCAAGCACAGACTGTCCCGGTCACTCGCGATATTTTACTACCAGCTATGGAGTGTAATCCCTACAGGACGTGCGTCACGTGTTCCAAAAACGCACAGTGATTGGCCACATCGCTGATACAAGAAACATCGCCAACCCCCCAACTCTTGTGTGCAGTAAACTTATATGGCCAGGCAGCGTTCACGTGGGCAGTGTTATAGCGAGACTTGCATAGCTTTCTTCTAATTCACCTAATTCCTATTTTTTAAATGAATATTTTAGATCGAAAGTTTAATACACAGAATGTCCGAAAACACCAGCTGTCCTTGACAGAGATCTACGGCCAAGCCAAAGTCCCTCAACGGACCGTGACCAAATAGATGACCAGAGCGTTTCACACAGCTGTCCATAAAACAAACACATCTGTTAATGTATCCTTGAGAAAAAAAGTACTAATTTGATAATGCATTTTACAAAACACTGGAAAAAATAACAACATATATTTGGTAAAACAAACTATGGATCACATAGAAAAAATCAATCGCCAGGAAGGGACACTCATCCACCTCCCTACCCATACAAAGATGACTGTCATCCGGCGAAGGTACGATTGTCGAGGTTAACACTTAAACACTTTTACTAGTACACAATCTCATTTGGCTCAATCGAGTTTCTTGAACTTCATATTTTGCATCCACGATGGATGACTTTGTTTCCTAAACACAGATTTTCTTGTAGCTCTAAATCTTACATTGTCATTGCGTATAAATCTGAACATAGCCGATTTTCGTGATTCTCCAGTCGAATTTCTGACATATCCTTGTTGGTGCAGGTGGACTCTGGCTTCTATAAACTTCAGACATAGTCAATGACCATTGATCATTCCAATTTTCATCGCCAGATATGCATAATAAACTAAACCAAGTTTTTTTTGCAATTGCGTATAATATTTGTATTCGATAAATTGAATTAGAATTCCACCGCGTTATAAAAGACTGGGTGCCCACATGCCCACATTCACAACTCAAGAACAATAACATTAATTAAGGTGCACCTCTATCCAATAAATCGTTATTGTTAGCTATCAAAACAACAACAACAACAACAATAATAATAGTATTATTAATTTAATTAACGATAATATTTAACTATTATTTATATACCAGTACCTGCTTTCCAGCATAATTTACAGTTAAATTGAGATAGATAGAGTATAAGAAAAATAATTGTAAAAAAAACACAATAAATCAGAGTCCAAACTAGAATCTTATTTTAAATAGATTGACTATTATCATACTTGATTACATACTATGCAATATATTTGGATCAGGGGCTATTACAAAGTGAGTGCGGGAAATCAACACCACGGTGTGTGTGTATGATTGGGACCTCGAACATGCATTGAAAATACCTTTGCATTCAGGGACTGTCACGGTGTTTATATTTACGTATCAATGAAGTAATATGTGAATTATGGCACTTCAATTCTAGGAAGCCGGGATGTTGCACATTCACTCATTATCTGGTAATTAGAACGACAATTATCGAAGCTTAAAGTCATTTTAGATCGTTATTAGACAGTAATGAAGTCCAGAGGGTCTGACTATTGTTGTTGTTTTTTGGAACTTTAAGTTTTCGAATAATTAGCGAAGTTTAAATCGATATTGAATCGATATGAAACAGTATGGAATTTGCGCCTGATTTTCTTAGAGCTTTAAATTCCCGGTAAATCCGACAATTACAAATCTAATATCAGATACATGATCATCCGAGAATCCAAGATTTTACTCTCAGCACAGATTCTCTGATAGTTATTCGATAATGAAAACAAATACAATACCCCCACCTTCGTTGCAATTCTGCATATATTATACACGCACCAAGAAGTCTCAGTGTATGTCTTCGTAGCAGAGGAAGACAAGGTCTTCAGAATCTTCCGCCCGAAGGCTTAGAGCGTTAAAAGTTTGTGTTATTTTCAGTTATTTCACACAGTTTTAAATCACTCTTCCTTATCTTGTGTATAATTAGAATGATTAATGATACAGCACTCTTTTATTATTTTGTACCGACTTAAGGTGACAAATCTACCTTTATTTGGACTTTTGACGCCGCCACTCAACCAAATAAACTTCCGGTAAAACTCAGAGGTGAAACGCCGTCTACCGAATGAGACTTGTGGCGGCACATGCATATAGTACAAATATTGGACGTTACCGTCTTGTCACAACGGGATGTGCACATCTATCTGTTCTAAAGACAGGAAATAAACATTAAATAAATGTAATGAAAAGAATCATATCATCAACATCTTATATGTATAAACACATTATTTTGTTTAAATTGTTGGTCATAACGCACAACTACGATAATGCCACGCCCGGGTGTAATTTTGTGTAAACTGAACTTCATACTAATTGAAAAAAAAAACAGTTGCACGGTTGGTGTTTATCTGAAGCTAGTGTACACTGCACATACATATTTTAACGTAAGTTTATATGTTATTTACACATTAATCTGCTGTTGTTTTGCCATTGTCATTTTATTCCAGAAAATTGTATGAAATTATCTCTTAAAACAGGCATATTTATGCACTAGTTTTTTTTAGAAAATGTTATTGCTACACACTGTTAGAAATTTGTATTTCTAAAAATGCAATAAACTATATAATTATTATTTCATACATGTCTAGGTTTTATTGAAATATCGAAACAAATCCAATTTTTTTTGAATAAGAAATAATGAATAACTTTTGACATTATAGTGGTCCAATAGGACACTGTCCACCACGGTTGCTACAGTAACCGTGTATCCATTGACCAAGTCAAGTATGGGAGTGGAGACACGTGATTATGCATAGTTACTTACACGGGACATCGAATTTACGAAGTTGATGGTATCAAACATGTGTGAAAATAACATCAAATGGTGTATATATTTGTTTACCCCTGGAAGATGGGAAAAGTAGGTGGGGTTAACTGTTCATTTGTTTCCGATAATCTTCGAGAAGTACTTGACGATTCAAGTCCTTCAACTTGATATCCATTAAACAGATTGTTTATTTCGAAGATAGATCATTGGTTTTAAGATATAAGGAGAACCTAGTTAGCAAGTCATCAGGATTTTATGTACACTACACTACACTACACTACACTACACTACACTACACTACACTACACTACACTACACTACACTACACTACACTACACTACACTACACTACACTACACTACAATGCACTACACTACACTACACTACACTACACTACACTACACTACACTACACTACACTGCACTACACTGCACTACACTACACTACACTACACTGCACTACACTACACTACACTACACTACACTACACTACACTACAATATCCTAACGTAATAGTATACGCGGACAGAAATCTCTTTTAGGTTCAGCTGTAAAATTAGTAATTATTTGCGCATTTTTTTTGCGTAATTTACAGAAAAATAAAATTAGCACGAAAATAATATAGAGCAATTATTTTGCACTAATAACATGAAAAGTATTTATATATGGTTATATGTTAATTGCATTGAAATCCGACCAGTGGTTTCGGTGATACCAATGGGACAATTACGCTGCGTGTCAGACACCTGCGTGATGATCATCCTATGCTTTGTGCTGCGCACGCATTGGCGCTAAAGGCTATACAATGTTTAACGCACGACAACGTCTGTAACAATAACATTCTGCATTGAAAGCAGTTTCTTAGATTTCAGTAATATCGATATCCCTGGTGAGCTTTTTCAAATGTTCGGGAGGTCACAGTTTTGTTATTACAGGTGTGGTAGTAGTTACCCGGTTAGTATAGATCACTATGCATATTCATGAGTCATGAACTTATAAATAAAATAAAATAAATAAATAAAATTTAAATAATCATATAAATATGAATATATAATTAATTATGATATCAAAACTATGTCATTATGCGCAATTTAATATTAAAAATTATATCATAATTAATTATATATTCATATTTATATGATTATTACAATTTTATGGTAATATATGCAAAGTATATTCATGAATGTTCATGACTCATGAATATGCAAAGTTATCTATACTAACCGGGTAACTACTTGTGGTCTGGAGTCAAACACCCCTTTTCACCATGCAATGGTATAGCCTCACAAAGCCTAGATATATGTTGCAGGTACCTTTGGTGATTTATAATCACTGAGAGATGGCGTTATCTTTACAGCAGGTGCAATTATAATTGCCTGTCCTCATTTTCCAGTTACTTTGATGCAATTAATGGAAATTAAAAGTTACATGAACATAAATTGATGTTATTTCTACTAAAAAAGAATATTGCAAGTAAAGCAATAAGTGGAGGTTACAATGATTTATGTGTCTCACAGATCATATCCGTAGGTAGAAAACTAACGATACGTTAGACGTCTGTAAGTGACGTAGTCACAATTTAAACGTCAGATTTGATTTGGTTGTCTAGGGAGGAGCAGATTAGTATAACCTCATCGGGAGAGGTGGCTACTAATGCTTCACATATTCATTTCGTAGGCAAGAAAACATATTTCGTCATTATTTTATTTATTTATTTATTTATTTATTTATTTATTTATTTATTTATTTATTTATTTATTTATTTATTTATTTATTTATTTATTTATTTATTTATTTATTTATTTATTTATTTATTATACAACCATTAGATCGGCCCATCATACTCGCTAACATGAATCCAAAATACCGTTAAATCGGTTATATATTTTTAAATACTATATGGATTTAATGTTTCCAACTAAAATATCAATATGTCCAATAAATCCCCAACGTCGACAAATATATCACGTGTTTCTAATACAATAAAATCATGCTTTTATATAAATTTAAAGCGGATTTTAGTTCAGTTTACCTTTCATGCTTAAAATCATTCAAAATGACATTCACCCCTCCTCCCCCTCCCCCCCCCCACCAAGACATGCATAGTGGTCTGTTCAGGGCTATTACTAATGTTTCACCCGTCCCTGGATCTAGCCTAGTCTACAATAAATGGCCACTTAAAAGCATTAACTTAATAATGCCATTTTTCATTGAAAAAAAAATGAAATTGCATGAATGCACATAGTAGAATCGTTATAGCTTAGCGAGATGACTGGAAACAGCGAATGAACAAACACAGAGGACGAGTCAGTCCTCCTCACAACGCGTCTATTATTTCAAACGCACAGATGGCGGAATGCACTGCGGTAACACAATAATGTATACTTACGTGAATGAAATGAACAGATTTACGAAACAATGCTATTATAGTTTTCTATTGTGCTCCTCGGGGGAAATGATTTTAGCTTTATAAATATATACAAACTATGAAATCGTATTACATTTGCAATATTTTTTTTTCATATCAAAAAGAAGAGCGAATAACGAAAAAATAATATCGGTTTGAAATGTGTAAATTCGCAGCAATTTGTAGATTCAGTACATTGCAAAAACACATAATTATTTCAATACCATTGACCTTGAACCAGCTTTGCCTGTAATTGAAAATTAATGCTGTTTACTTTCTAATCAATCATATGACCTTTGGCCGCACGCATGAGTCATGATCAAGACGATTCGTTCTAAATAAAGCGTTTCAATAGGACATCAATGATTGAAGTAACCACCAACAAGGGACTCATTCAACTTTAACTCATGAAATCAACATGCTACATTACGATAGAAGGTCGTCCAATCACTTTTGTTTGGGAGTTAGCCAGATAAAACAAAGTGACAGAAAACACCAGACCTTGACAGGCATGTGCAAATGAAATGGCAAATGAAATGTACTCCACAACACATGTTACCCATTTAATATAATCCCAAAGTGCATTGCCATTCTCTGCCACATTGGTTCATGCATGGAGGTAAAGGAAGTTTACCTCCATTCATGGCAGTTCAAGTTGCTGTTACTAGTATTCGGAATGGACCATTATAAACCGCACCAGGAAATTACAGTGAGCAAATTGTATAATTTGAATTTTGAGCTATTCGAGACATTGCAGTAATTTATTATACATTACTCTATACAATATGTGTTATTGTCTTCTGTATTTATCTCTGTAAATTTCTCTGTGCATTTGTTTCTTGTCAAAATCTGCCATATGCCCCACCCCCTCCTAGAGTTGGTCAACCCCTAATTATAAACAATACCATCTAAGTAGTTTATACAGTGTCATAAATATCCGACCATATGAATTTGCATTACATTAATTACGGTCCCTGAGCTGTTTACTCATTGGGGAGATTAATTTTGTGGCCTTTTTAATTTTTACGGGGTGATATGAGTTTATAAATATTGCACTTATATTGTAATACATATGAGAAGTACCTTAAAACATGCATACAGTATGTATTTTTAATAAAATAAAATATGAGAGTGTATAAATGGAAGCACCATTATACGTACGGAGTAGAGTGCTAAACAACATTGACTCAATCCGTCTGCTTCCAAATACCTGCCATTATACCATATGACTGTCTTCTTATTATATTCACCCGTTCATCTAGAGCACTTACCGGGTAGTAGTTTGCTATTAATGCATGACAGATGTACAAACATTATTCATTAGGACTGCAGGGCTAGATCATTACATAAACACATGATGCAGTGTGTGTGTGTGATTGGAATGGTTACAGTAAAAACAATGGCTTCCAACTAGTAAAACTCCAGAAAAAATAGAAGACTTTTTGATATTTAGCTGGGGAAAAGTTCTATCAATATTAAATGAAATGCAGTTTGCGATTTTCCAATTTAAAGGCTGGTGGTCGTCGCGCAGCGCAACTGAAAACAAACAATTTATTTTACACGCGCTGTGCACGTCGCCATGATGAGTCCCACAACGACCAGGACGCGGTGCGACGACCACCGCGCTTTGAAAACTGAGGGGTTATCATTCCAACTTTCAAATAGCCAGTCACAGGTAATGCCATGAACGAAAAGAAAAGAGTTTCTTGTAAGTTTTTTTAAATTGATTTCATTTTTTTCCCCTAATGTTTTCAACTGATGCACAATGACCAGAAACGAGATTATATTCCTATTTTGGGGTTAATATCTTAGCAAAAATTTCCGCAAACTTCTGTCAAGACATGCGATACTAACACTAACAGAACAAATAGATAAAAACATTAATTTTGCTTCTATTTTGTCATTTTATAAAGTATTGTATCCGTCCAACAACAGAATGCAACACAATTTAAATGGATGCAAAAAAAAAATCTATTCTGATCAAGTTAAGTTTGAATCTTTTTGAATTTGGAGAATTTAGTAAATAATTGAAGGGCGACAGCCGTCGCGTCGCGTCCTGTTCCATATGGGACTCATAGCGACGTATACAACGCGCGTGAAATACATTGTTTATTTACATGAAATTACAACACGCGCTTCGCGACGACCACCGCGCTTTAAGCTTCTTGGTTACAACAGATTATCATACCTGACTGTAGAGGGCGACCTCATGTAAAAAGCCACCAAAGCAATTAATTACCTCAACCAAGCAATCAAGAGATTTGGTGTTTGCAGTAAGTGTATCACAAAGAATAAATTATACACCTCCTGAAATATGCCACAATGCAATGAGTTCATATCGTACGACAGAGCTCATATAATAAAAACTAGGTTGCTGGGTTTTCATGAACTTGTTTGTATTAGCACTTTAACAATAATGAATGTATACATCTCACTCCTAAGAAGCAACCTTGAATATTGTTCTCAAGTGTGGTTTTCTGAGCAGCGTTTTTTAATTAGAAATATTGAACATACTAACAGGAATTTATAAGGTATATTCACTAAAAGCAATATTTTATACTAATCACATGATTATTCATCTCCACTTCAATTTGCAACCATTAAAATCAAGCTTTACCCCTTTTTTATTTATTCTGTTCAAACATGTTTCACTTTCTTACTATTATCATTTTTTTTATATGTTACTTTTTCATGTTTGTGTGTACTGCACTGCATTTGTATCAGGCCTTAGATTTTTGTTTGTTGTAGTTGACTAATAAGAATATAAAAAAAAAAAATTAAGTGGACCTTGTGTATGCATTATTGATTCCCAGATACTTGTAACTTGCACACAAAATGAAAACAAATACAAGTATCACAGCATTCACATGTTCAGTCATTTTGAGTGTAGGTTTCACATGTACTCATTCAACTGCAAAATGGCTGCCAATATTTTTTTCCAATTGGATTCACACAGACCAGCATGGTATATACACATGGAATAAACAAAGAACATGGTCATTACTCTGTAGCGGTAAAGTTCATTAATGCTTCCAGACATGTCAGCGAGAAAGAGAGAGTACAATCCTCCCAAAATGTAGAGCATGCACTATGGTACTTTAATTGTCGATCCCCCAGAATAATCAATGTTGTAGATGATCCTCCTACAACACAGTTTCGAGTATCGCCTTATAATATCCTAATGTTGTAGACTGCCCTGTTACCGCAGTTTCTAGTATCCCCTGAATAGACTTTTTCGAGGCATGTTTTTTGATCCAACAAGATCATAGCAAACCATGAATTCTATGGAGAATGTAGAGGCTCATTGATATTTCAAATTGTGTACGTTTTCAATTTTTTTTACCAGCGTCAAGTTATCTAATTTAGAGAATGGAACAATTTTGAAAGTAATAAAATATTGTAGAAGTCACTCCTGCAAGAAACTAGTAGCGCCAAATTAGTTGTCATTGAATTGGCCTTGCTACGTAATGTTTCTAAATTTTGTTGAAGATTTTTCTGGAAAGAAATCTTTGAAAAGATTTTATCTATTCGTAAAGACATTGTTGCTTTGATGATTGCCTGCAAACGAATGACTTTAAAATGTTCCATCCAAATCCAGGTGTGCCCTCTCATGCCAATCCCTTCTGATTGTTGGCTGCCCTCCTACAACTGTTACTAGCATCCCCAGACTGCCTTCTTTCTAATGCCAAAGTCTAATTTTTTCACAAATGACAAAAAACAAAACAGCATTTGTATTTTTTATTTTGATCTTGAGCTGTATCAAGAAGGAAATTATATTCGTTTGGTCCAGACATAGCTAATGAATTGTTTAAACACTTATAAAAACATACAAAATGTTGCATGGGTTTGAATGACTGCAGTACACACCTCCTAGAGGTCATACATCCTGGCATTGTTGGAGGTATAGAATTTGTCACAATTATGCGATTTTACAAAATATGTAACTGAAGTAACCATAGAAACCATTCAGATAATATCAGGATGTTTTTTTGAAGGGTGAGGTTTTTTTTGGTTAGATGGGTTGGGCGTCATACAAATGTTTCTGTAGCATTATTCTACCGGGCGGGCCGAACATTACAACCTCCAGCGCCTGGGGTAAATACATTAGATCTCAGGAGGAAAACAAGTTATAAATTGATCTGTGATTCAGACATTCTCTTAAAGTTACTAAGCATGCTACTATAACAACCTATATATCATCTGAAAGCTTAGATATAGGTGAATACGGTAGTGCATATGCCGTACTAATGTTTGTCAGGATTACTTGACTGTGGATTGAACTACACACATGTAAATTACAACGTTATTTCATGGAATGTCAATATTACTTAATTTGGCCAATCTTTAAAAAAATATTATTATGAATTATTAGCTAAATCATATTTTTTATAGTTGTTTTTATAGCAACTATTAGATATTTTAAATATATTTAACATTCTCATGACCAAAGGTGTGCTAAAATAATCAGAGCAGACATAAAAATGCAATTGACAGTCCATATTTGTGGTTACTTAAACACATCCAGAAACCATATTTAATTTGCTAGGCTGTACAGATAATTACAACATATTATTCTATTGAGTAATATTAAATCATTTTTTTTAAGACATGGATTCAATATTGTGAAAGAAATCCAAGAAAACAATGACAATTAAGTCCATTAAAGCTAAAACATATTGCTTGCTTGACAAAAATAGAAAATATTTACATACTTTGACAAGACAACCTATTTACATGTATCTATCTATATATATATATATGTACCCAACACCAGTATATTGTGATACAGTAGCATTTTTAGGGTAGTAGATTGACATTCTGGGGTGAAACAATGCAACAATGACAATGAACCTGTTTTTTTGCATCAAGGACTTCGTAAAAGAACAATTTTATTATACCATAATTAGGTAAGTAATATCTCTGATTTTCTACCTCCACATTACATTACGCAACATTTACAGCATCCCTACAAATAATGGAATCACCCAGCTATGACTAATGATTATATAGCACAATAAAAATCGTCATCATTAAAAATCTAATTTCCTGACATATTCTTCAACGTTTCTAGCGCGTGGTCTTTTCGCCTTTGCATGGTCATGTTGAATTTTGATGAAATGCTCTAAAAGTTCGTTGAAATTTATGGTCTTTAAGTAAGGTCTGTCTTCTGGTGACTTTGTTGGTCTGTAGTGAAAAAAAAATGAGAGAAATAATATCATTCAAAATAAGAAAAAGCAAAAATATTTCTACAGCTATCACCTGGCTATTTCATCAACACTTAAAAACCCAATTTCTTTTAATTACTAATTCTGATGAATATTTTTTGATTTCTAAATCATGAGAATTATTAATTTTGCATTCATTTCACAACGATTAATTATTCAGGTTCATTTCTGTGAGTACCACGCGTGTGTGTCTAGCTTGTTTGCTATGCAAATTGTGCATGCTTTGGTTTTGTGAGTGTCTTTTGTTCACAGCAAGAATGCTGTTTGATTTTTGTTTTGAATTTCTTCAGACGTTCTACTGTGGAAAATTATTAATTCATCAATGTTTTCAATGAGTACAGAAAATATTTTGCAGAAAAATAGGAATATATAAATTAAAACCATAATTTCATAAAAAATAAATTTTAATTAATTGACAGAATTTCCTAATAATTCAGGACAACCAATTTATCACACTTACAATAACTAAACAAAATTTTGAGACATGAGGACATCCTTTTGCCAAAGAAACAACGGTAAAATTGATCAAAAAACACCATTTTCATAGATATTTGATCCTTTTTTTCCTCAAAAAGTAATATATCAATCCTTATCTGCGTTTTATGAGTAATGACATAATCAAATAAATCCACATCGTAAAAGTCAATGTAATCTGATTGTCTGCTTTAATGGCAGCCAACTTATCTTACAAAAAAAATATTAATAATAAGGTAACCTCGCCGGGAAAAATTGTGGTTTTTGAAGCTTCTCTATGAGAAATAATTTTGAATTAAAAGGTAGTTGATTGAAACGCATATATATTACAGGGTGTCTCGATCTTGAGTGATATTAATGTATACACTTCCAGGATACTCTTTTTATTGCTTATTTGTTCAGGCTTTCAATGCACACAGACAGGCTATCATTATTTCAACCTACTTTGTACATTGTAACCTGTCAAAATAGACAAAGGAAATTGCTCCATTTAGACATGTCTTGTTTCACGCAGAGTTCTTTTCAGACAGGGTTCAGTTTTCATAAGGTTTGGTTTAGACAGCTTTCCTGGTTCATATGGACGGATTACATACACCGTACATTCATGATGTGCGCTAGAACAAACTTTTTTTTATTAAATAATTGAATAGCCAAAAAAAAGCTTTTATTAGTATCTTTACACAGAAATGTTGGATTATGGTGTTACCTACATCTTATGGACTGAGCAACAAATCCAAAAAAATTCTGTGTTTTCCGTAACCCTAGCTACTAGTATTTTTTCAGGAAATTTTGTTTATGCAAATGAGGATAACATTATTTATTAAATGCGAAGTAGCTATGTTCGTTCCACAAATGTTGTCGTCACGTACTTCCTTTGATGTAGTGATTGACTAGTACCTAGTTACATGAAGGAAATGTATGCTGAAAACTAACATATATGTCAATAGATTTTTCACATCTGCAATTAAACAATGATTATGTTCGAGCTATAATTTACTTTCATCTACCTTCCCGAACACATGCAGGCCAATCATATTGGAATAAAGTAAATAATTAATAAAGTAAAAAGAATATAGTAAACAGTACAGTACAGTACAGTACAGTAGCCCACCTGATTTGCAAAAACATTTAAATAAAATAATAAACACTAGAGGGCGCAATTCATATAACTTTGTAGGCTATCCCAGATATTGACTTTGATGTGGGACTCTTCGGGGCTTAATTTTTGTGTTTTTACCTTGTTTATTTTATTTCTTGTTGAGGTTTTTCATACCAAAAAAAAAAAAAAATGCTTTTCCCACAATAATTTTGGTACATGTATGTTTGCAGACAATGTGCTAAAATATAAAATCATACCTAGTCAGCGATTAATTGTCTATATCGATACTCAAAACACAAAAATTGTTTTAGTAATTTTTCATCAGAATTCTTACCTGTCATCTTTGGGTAAAACCTGGTAATTGGGAACACAATCTAAACGATGCCGTAACATTGTAAATGCTGAGCTCTGAGGTAATAACATTAATAAACCATACAGACTTTTAACTAAATATTGATTATGCTCCACGTCTAGGAGCTGTAACCGCAGATCTGAAATGGGAAAGAGAATGAATTAGTAGAAATACTGCCCTCAGTGTTCAAAAAAAGGAGAGCAAAGAATGAGTCAGAAATACTGCCCTCAAACAAAAAAATCAACAAAAGTTTCAGTACTTTGTTTGATATGTTATAAAAGCCAGTGACCAAGTAGCATGTTCTTTGATTGGCTCGTTGAATCTGTTACATTGTGCTGGAAACACAACATCAAGTTACTAGCTAGGATGCTAGTACTATTTCATTGTCATGTGGTCAGCTATTAACTACGGATTGGTTGAATGAATGTGCTGATCTGATCTGGGGATTTTATGATTATGCGTAATTCCCTGTACACAGCATACAGGCCATGAGACATTTCTGATACATATATACATATATCTGAATGTGTAATGAGATATTACTAGCATGGTAGCTCACCATTTGCTGAGTTGCATCTCTGAATGAATTTTTAAAAAAGAAAATATTGTGTTCTCAATAAAGTCATTCCTATCTATTGTACTTACATGTAAAAATAGGGGACTCTATTAATTGCACTAATTTATCAATCTCTGTTAAGAAAACAACCGTTACTTCTAAGTCACCGCTGCATGGAAAATATACGTGTTAAGAAAAAGAAACACCCAGAAATGACATTCCAGAAAAATAATAACAACATCCTCTATTAATAGATTAACAGGAAACAGACACACTATCAAGACATGAACTATCACGAAGACACACAGAAGACCAAAACAAGAAAATATATACATGGTCATTTTCAATGACATCAATGCATTCTAGTGGGACATCTATATATATTTAAAGCATTTTTAGCACTACTTACTTCCTAGTGTATTACTGTAAATTCTTTGATACACTGGGTTTATGAGTAATTCACATATTCGCAGGAAAGATCAAAGTGACAAGTTTAAATTCCAAACACCTTTTTATAACAGAAAGATTGAGTGGCTACAATTGTAGATCAATCATGAGATGTTCAGATCAACCGAGTTGCCATGGCGACCATTCTACTGAGTACGAGGGTGGTCTAGAGTTGTAATTTGAAATATAACCTGCCTGTTCAATTAGACTGGTTGGAGAATATAAGTGGCTGTGCTAATTGATGAAGTACATTGGTTGATCATAAACTGCATGGGAAAATTAAACTTTAAGGCGATTTGTTCACGATTGTGTCTATGACACATGATTCAAAATTAAAATCCTCATTCCCCAGTCCATAAGAACAAATACTTTCTGCAAATTACCTGTGTTCCAGCTATAAAAAATACATAATTGTACAATGAATAACGGTTTCTGCTGCAAGGGGTTACTACATGGGGCTGAAAACACCCTAAAAACAAGCTGTCTTGCATAGCCCATTTACAGGTTTGATTTGGTGTCACCATGACAACTACATGTCACTATGGCTCATGTTTAGAAAGGATACAATAGGTGAAGCAGATCACATGCATGTTTGTAATTCTGTGTAAGAAAGCACAGCGACACGGTAGCTACAGGACTGTGACACCAAGACTTGTATAAACAGCTGAATAACGCACAGCTTTCCTGAAAATCAAAGAAAAATCAAATTTTAGTTTAATATTTTCTCAAAAATTATATTTTTCACATTGCTATTAAAGCGATGGAGTAGTGATGTGGAGTAGTGGTGTGGTGTCTGTGTGGACTGTGGTTGTATGTATGGAAATAATGTATGGGTGTGGTAGTGTGTGGTACGTGGAGATCATGTGAAATTATGTGGTGTGTGACTTAGTCAGTTTAAACTTTTCACCAACAGTCTAGTTTATAGTCTGCATTTTTCTTCAGACGATTGGGACAAAAATAGCAAAATTCTTCAAAGCACAAACTCATTTCCAGAAATATTGAAAAATACAAGAAAAAAGTGCAGAAAAATTTGGGTGAGAAAGTCTTGGTGGTGAAAAGGTTAACACATTATCTGCAGACGCTGTGTTTTCTCATTCATTATGGCTAACCATATACTGTGGAATACTTTATTTTCGCTGGAATTAATTTTCGCTGAAAAGGCTTTTTGGTCGTTTTGCTTGGAATTTATTTTCACTGATTTTGGATGAGATTAATGTAAAATATAGGGAAAAATGTATATTCGCTGGATTTTATTTTCACGGAATCATTCCTTCAGTGAAAATAGCGAAAATAAATTCCAAGCGAAAATAAAGTATTCTACAGTAGCTGGTTTCAGTAGGTGATGTGTCAGAGGCTGGTTGCATAATAATATGTATACTATACTATGCAACATGATTAAAAATTGAAAACTGTATTCCCCAGTCCATAAGAATAAATATTTTCTGCCATAATTCGATCATAGTACCATGGTGAACATAAACATATAAAACTAAAATCTAATTGGACTCACTTTGGTTTTCAAATCCTTTAATTGTAATCTCAAATCCAATAACTCTGTAGATGTCAACAGTATACTGTTCAATGTCTGGACCATACTGGAGGCAAACTTCAATTCTTCCTCATGTATTAAAATTTCAGATAAAGCTTTATAAATATCTTCAGAATTCAAAAGTAAACACAGCTGCCTGTAAGATGAACGTTACACATGAGATGTCTATATTTATACCTCACAGCAAATCCCTAATCATCCGCAAGACCGCCTAAAAGGTCACACATCCTGGTACTATCTGGGGTAAAAATTTATGAGAATTTCTCAATTTTTTTCACCAAAAATGCAAGCAGTTGTCATTGACATTTAACAACAGTCAAAAACTGATGTAAACTATTGAAAATTATTGCTGCTATTGGTTGGGAATATTCCCTGAAGTACCGGGATATGTGACCTTTACACTCTGACCTCATCAATAACCTCCCTGTACCCATTAACATTTTTGTACACAATATCTATCAATATCTTACTTCTTGTCTAATTACATCATTTTAAAAACTTTTGCAAATATGTAAACTATGAATACAATATGTAATTGTTGATTTTGAACTATGACCTCAAAAGCTTTCAGTGCATTATGGGAGATTTATGTTAATTATCTCTATATAAGCAATAAGCTGACGAGTGGATTACCTGATAATAAAAGATCCTCTATCTTCTAGTAAATGTTTGTCAGTACTGAATAATTTCATTAAATTCACCATGAATTTTGTGAAGTATACATTCATTCCTGGCACTGGTTCCACGCTGGAACCACCCACATCTTTGCAGTCCTTGCCGGCACCAGCAGTTGATGATGCAATCTCTGCCAATACTTCTATATCCAGCAGAACAACCTTGGTACAATAAAATAGAAGACATGAACAAACTCTGGAAATGATTTGAATTATTATAAGTAGCGCATGTGCTTACATAAATGTCAAAATAAGTTATACAGTCAAACCTGTCTAAAAAGGACAGTCAGTGGACTGAGCCAAACTATCCTTTATAGACAGCTGGTCTTTATATGAAGGGTGGCCTAGTTTATTGATGAATATTTAATAACGGTGGGGATTTTAAGGGAGATCATAAGGTAAACAGACAAGCAAACATCCATATTGTACAATAAATAAAAACAATAATAAATAGTGTGTTATTTTTATTTACATTATTAAATATTAATTTTACTACATTGTTACTAAATAAATTATTTTTTTCAGTTTTATTTGTTTAGATAATTATACAGCTTTACTTTTTTTTTTTTTTTACAAATTATGTCCTGTAAATTCAGAAGCTGTTTTAACATATCTTCGTGCCCTCGTTGTAAAGCAAACTGTTTAAAATCTTCAACTGTTTCTTCAGCTCCAGCTGAGCTGGAGGTAGTTGTTTTGGCATCATTTTCTTTGTCACTTTCATCACCACTGTCATCATCATTGTTGTCGGTAGCCAACAACTGCACAGCTGATTGTTCCCAATCAGTGTCAGTGTTGCATATTGCAAGGTCATTGTCAATATCAACCAAATCCTGCAAAGAACAACCAAACAAGTCATGTGCTGCTGCATCCAAGAACTAATCAGTTTCTTCCTCTTCAGGATTATCAGCAATATCCTGGTCTGAAGGGAAACCAGATTTCTTAAAACACTTCACTATGGTGGATTCATCAACATCTTGCCAGGCTCGCTGAATCCAGTAGATCGCCTCCAGCATGTTTGTTGACTTAACAGTCTCTGGACCAAACACTGATTTATCAGTGTCCATCTTTGTGATGATGTGTTGCAGTTGTTCCTTGCGAAATTTCAACTTCAGTGCCTGAATTACTCCTTGATCCATTGGGGGGGGGGGGGACTTCTGCTTCAGATTACGAGGTCTGAAGTTTGGATGGCATGTGGCATTGTCCAGGAAAAGAATTGCCTTTCTCTTCTGTCCACATTCAGAAGTTTTCTGTCAAACTTGCACATCCAATCCTCAAACACTGCTGAGGTCATCCATGCTTTTTTGTTAGCATGGTATAATACAGGAAGTGTTTTTGGGTTAATGTTCGTTTGTTTAATTGACTTTCCGATGATCAGTGACTTCTCTATTTCTCCATCCATATTTGTACATAACATGAATGAAGTCGTCTCCCATGAAATACTTTTGTCAGTTGTTCTTTTAAAAAACAAACATGTTTCATCCATTTTGAAAATGTCTCTGGGATCATACCCTTCACAAATTGCTGGTAGACTCTCGTTCCATTCATCCATCACTTAACCACTAACATCACCAATTTCACCATTCATCTTGCCAAAAACAATGCTGTGTCTTTTATAGAATCAGTGGGGACATTATTTTCATATTCTTCCATAACTTCTGCAGTTCTTTTTACAATGCAGCCAATCTGAGTCTTTCCTAATCCCAACTGTTCTGCTATCACCCGAGTACTCTTTCCTTTGTCATGAAGTTGGACAACCACTACTCTCCCTCCTGAAGTCTATGTTTTTTGATTAGGTAAAAGCTTGTCATAATAATAATTATTATACATCTATCACTATAACGCCATAAGTTACAGCATGCCGTAATTTTGCGGTGTTTTACAGAGTATTTTCATCCTACCATATAAGGAAATGCAAATTCCAAATATGGAATGATTACGCGCGTAAGTGTGCTCCAATAAAAAAACAAAACATGGTTGCAGCCAGGGATTGACCTGACTCCACACAAAAAAGTTTGCTGACTCTGTTCTAAACTTTTTGGATTTCGGCATTCCCATGATATATCCTTGGATGGAAAAGATGTATACTAATAAGGTTATTATGAGGATACCTCAAAGTATGCACTTAGACAGTACGCCGTCAAATCGACCTTCGCTGCGCGTCGGTCGATACTTCCGCTGTTCTGTCCTTGTGCATACTTTGTGGTATCCTCGTAATAACCTCATAGTATTCTCGATAGGTGCTAGGATGATGTATACACAATGATCACTGGAGCCAAGTGATTCTGCTCATGTATATATGGCATAAGAACAATGCAAACCTATCAATGATCGGCGTTTCACCTCGATCTTTCACACTCTCGCCAGTACTTTATTAATAATACCGGTAGCAACACTTTCCCAGCACAGATGGTGATTAGTATCATCATTAGTACAGCAGATAGTACACAGGAAACAACCATGCATAAAAAAAGAAGAAGCATAGAAAATTTTCTGAAATCATAATGACAGCTGCAAAAACAGAAACTAGGTTTGAACCACGAAGATGTATGGTACATAGTTTTGCAGTTCAAAGTTGCAAGCATCAATGTATCAAAACTGCCCAAAATAAACGGCTCTTACTTAATTCAATTCTTTAGTTTTAGTTCACTTGAAGCATTAATTTGTTGGTAAAATAGTGATGACATCTTTCCATTCTCCAGACGTTATTCAGCATGCCATATTCGCAACTTTACACCCGAAAGGTGTGATCGAAAGAAAGATTGCACTAGTGATCATGCGACTGCTTTCCTGTTAGCGATTTGCAAGTAGCTATTGTCTCTTTGCTGCAAATTTGTCTACAATAGGGTGGTTGTTGGTTGCATTGGGCATATTGTCGCTACATATCCAGTGTCGTAAACATGTAAATTGTGAAGGGACTGCATGAAGGTGGTCGCTCTGCACAGGTGGTCGTTAACACAGGTTTGACTGTATTTGAATAATCCATTGTACAATAAAGGCAAATGTTTTGTTACATTTACTTCTAACGGAGTAGTCTGACAAGGTCGCGCGAGTTGTGCCGTCCGCGGTGCTCAAACTCAACACATCCCTGATAGAACAATGTAGTGTTTCACTTCCCACAACGATTTTTTGTCAATACCAATCAAATTGCAGGACTGTCAGATAATGACAGCCATCAAAGAGTAAACATTGAGTTTATTCCCGCCCAATGTTTATCATCTTGTTGAAAACAGTCTGCGATTTTTGCCGACAATGCAAACACAGCTTTGATTGTCGGTGTTACCATGACCACCAAAATGAATATTCATTGAAACTCATTGCAAGTAAGTGTGAACTTTGCGAATTCAGAGTATTGATCTTGCCGACAAGAATTACACTATTTTGTCAGAGACTAATGCCGTTCGGCTGGCGAGGGTGCCACTCGCGCCTACATGTCAGGCTACTCATGGAGATGTGCTTCTAATAGAGCTAATATGGTAAATTAATGATTCTAAAACAATCACAATTTTGCTTATTTTCTACAAAATCAAAAGATCAAACTTACCTCATCTGAAGTATCAGATAATGTTTTCAACAGAACAGGGAACAATTCTTCAACATGATTAAAAATCTACAAGAGAAGATAAATTTTCCTCAAATGTGATATGAGCGACACAGTGCAAAGTTTGTAGTAAGAATTGTTTAGAGCTACGAATATGAATCTCATATACTCTGTGCATGTGACTGCATACCATTTTCGATATGATGCACCACGGATGCAGAGATTTCTATAGTTATGCTCATTCCCTGGCACGTCAGTGACACAACAGAAATTAATACAATGATATTGAAAATACATCTACATGTATTAGTTAAGAATTTTGTCAACAAACTCGCCCAACTTGATTTTTAGAATTCCATTTTGACCCTATTCGCCTCATTAGAAAGTACACTGCTGCATACATATCCAAAATGTTACCTTATTTGGAGCTTTTATATGTAAATGATAAATTTATTACCTTATTTGGAGTTTTTATATGTAAATGATCAATTTATTACCTTATTTGGAATTTTTATATGTAAATGATAAATCTATTACCTTATTTGGAGTTTTTATATGTAAATGATAAATCCATCACCTTATTTAGAGTTTTTATATGTAAAGGATAAATCCATTACCATATTTGGAGTTTTTATATGTAAATGATCAATTTATTACCTTATTTGGAGTTTTTATATGTAAATGATTAATCCATTACCTTATTTGGAGTTTTTATATGTAAATGATAAATCCATTACCTTATTTGGAGTTTTTATATGTAAATGATAAATCCATTTCAAGACTGCCATCCTAGTTTGCATTGATGTATGTAATAAATGCCTTGTTAACACGTCCACCATTGGTGCCAACTCTAATTTCACATAAACTTGATGGTGACTAGAAAGAAATTTGTACACAAAATTGACATTCGGATATTTAAAACGATTAATTACAAAATACTCTTTTTATGAGATGAAATGCAAATCATTGGCAGCAGCAAAACTCCATTTTGATAACCTGATCTTATCCCGGTTATTTCTAGACAGGTATCTGATGAAATGGATGTGTATTTTTAAGTATAGCTTACATGCTGCTAGTCACCAGACTATACACCAGAAATGAATAACATCGTTCACGATCGTCAACAAGTAGCATTGAAGCATAGTTCACACTCCATTCCCGATAGTCACAATTGACATCGTGATTATTCAAACAAGCAGCTTCTCAGCTGAGATAGCTCCGCTGTTAGCAATACACATTTCAATTAAAGAACAGAAGATATCATTAGGAAAAGAACAATATGTATAGTATCAAAGCAATCTGACTTGCAGTTTTCAAAAAGTAGTTGATAATATCACTTTTTATTAAAAATGACAAAAATATTCACCAAAATTAGAGGATTGAAGATATCATCATGAAATGAACAATCTGGGAGAGGTCTACCCAAGGTACATATACACCAAGTATCAAATCATTCAAGCTCGTAGTTTTCAAGAAGAAGTCGAAAAAGTAAAACATTGACACGAATGACGACGGACAATCACTCGTATGATAAGCTCCACTCGACAAAGTCGACAGTGGAGCTAAAAAGTGAAACAATGTCAATGAATAGTTTCCTGCATTGACAGTCAAATTTGGGGCATTTCAGAAGGGGTCGGCACTAAGTCAAACACAACTTCAATCAAAGAAAGCTTAGAAAGAACTCCCATGTGCTGAGAGTATTGGAGACACATTAAATATAATTCGAAATTACTTAGCTGAAAACTAATTATGCAAATCAGAAAATTAATATGACCAGATTTGAGTGTAAAACTAATGAGGTCTGCGCAATGTAACAGAACCAAAAAATTATGAATTATTTTGCTTATTAGGGAATTAATATGAACAGATTTTTACCCCAAACTAATTAGGTTTGTACATTGTCCTAGAGCATCTTTGTACTAAGTTTCATTGAAATGGAATAATTAACACCGCGAAAACTCCAAAATTTCGACCCCTCTAAAAATTTGACCGCCTATTTATTTGCCGGGTTTCGGTGTTTTATTTACCTCCAAATTTTCGACTCCACTAAAAATTGCCGACTCATTCTTATTCGAAAATTGCGACCAGTTTTAGTTTTCCCCCAAACGAAAAAAAAACCAATGTGAGCGTTCAAACGGGACCTTCCTCAAAGGCATGAATCCGGGTTTCTGATTGACTGAGAGATTTTTATTTTATTGGTAACGAAAATATATTCTAAATAAACGAAGTTTCAAATAAAAACGAACACAAAAATCTCGGCATGCTGCGTTTCTGAATTGTTGATTATTACTGTACTCAGTAGTGATTATAATAATGTACACAAAATAAATTTGTTGAATGGTTATGAAATACAAATAAAAGTCAACTTAGTTTCATCGTAAGCGAATGATTCCGGTCTCGTATAAACGTTTGATGCTGTAGGATATCCGCCATGTTCTCTTAGGTCAAATAGGTCAAATCGCTAATTAACCAATCAAAAAGCTGGATGATGCGAAAACGGCATGATTTTTTTTAAATAAAAAAATTAGTTGTTTTTAAAAAATAAACTGGTCATCTGAAGAATAATTTAACATTGTTCACAGTGATAACAGCTCATTCTCGAAAGGAAGCTTACCCGCTCACGCTAGTCACGATAAAAATCATACACGTGTACTCTTGAATAGACAGACGTCAATGACTACGGTAAAACTTAGACTCTATTTTAGCCGGCAGGATTGATTGAAATGTCCGAAAAATGACGCCAAAATACACCTTAAAAGTCCCATTTTATTTTCTTAAATCCCATTATATTTTTTAATCCAAGGGCGAATTTACGGCAGAATTTGGTCCCTCAAATCACCGGTACGGTGCTCAAATAAGGGACACGTGAGCTTTGATTCTAACCGGATACATTGCACTGGGTCGGGGAGATCGTTTGCTAAACTTCCATGTATCTTTTGTCCAATGGGTACCTGTACTTCGAACATTCACAAGTTTTCCTAGGTAGTGCGAGACAGCTTTGTCTTTTGACCTATTAGTTTTGTGCTGACCTCTTCTCCGCGTCTTGATGTTTTGTTTTGCTTGTCATAATACTCACTGATTGATGACTTTGTTTAGATTTTGAGTTACAACTCGGCCACGACCTTTGCTTTTACCGTGAAACATGAGGAAGTTTACGTCAATTGACGGACATTGCATTTTTTAAAAACTAATGAAGCACACTGTCTATCATCCCCATTTTTTTTTGCTGATTTCTATTCTGAAAAATTCGACCGTCCGAAAATGCACCTTAATTTTGACTCTAAAAACACGTCACATTTCTAACACAAATTATTTAAAACCAGTCGAAATTTTGGAGTTTTTACGGTACTTTAGATATCAGTGTGAAAGATTAAAATTGGTTAATTATGCAAATTAGGTAATTAATATGTACAGATTTTAACCCACAATTATTCAGGTCTGTCTATTGTCCTACAGCATCCATGTACATTCATTGATATGTGATGTATAGTACCTGAGATATCAGTGTGAAAGTTGGTTAATTATGCAAATTAGGTGATTAATATGCACAAATATTTACCGGAAACTAATTGGGTCTGCATAATTCTAGCTTCATTGAAATATGATGATTAGTACTTTAGATATCAGTAGAAAAGCTGAAAATTAATTATGCAAATTAGGTAATTAATATGCACAATTATTTACCCTAAAACTAATCAGGTCTCTGCATAGTCCTAAAGGATCTAGGTACCAAGTTTCATTGAAATGCGATGATTAGTACTTGAGATACCCATGGAAAAGCTGAAAATTAACTAATTATGCAAATTAGGTGATTAATATGCACAAATATTTATCGAAAACAATCAATCTCTGCATAGTCCTTGAGTATGTAAGTACCAAGTTTCATTGAAATGTAATGCTAACTACTTATATCAAATGCTGAAAATTAATTAATTATGCAAATTAGGTAATTAATATGTACTGATATTACCATAAAAACTATCAGGTCTGTGCAGTGTCGTATGACATCTATGTACCAAGTTTCATTGAAATGTGATGATTAGTACTTGAGATATCAGTGGAAAAACCGAAAATTGACTAATCATTATGCAAATTAGGTAATTAGTATCCACGGATTATTACCAAAAACTAATCAAAACCTAGCATTAGTTCAGAGCATCTATGTACCAAGTTTCATCAAAATCCAATGAGTGGTTGTTTAGATATCAGTGGAACAGTCATGGAACCACTAAAAAATAGCTAATTATCATGCAAATTAGGTAATTAATATGCACGGATTTTTACCAAAAATTAATCAAATCTGCGCATATGTTCAGAGCATCTATGTACCAAGTTTCATCAAAATCCAATGAGTGGTTCTTTAGATATCAGTGGAACAGTCATAGAACAGCTAAAAATTAGCTAATTATCATGCAAATTAGGTAATTAACGAGCATGGATTTTTACCAAAACCTAATCAAATCTGCGCATTGGCCCAGAGCATCTATGCACCAAGTTTCATCAAAAACCAATGTATGGTTCTTGAGATAGTAGTGGAACAGTCGGACACACATACACACATACACACATACACACATACACACATACAGACACACTAACTGCAAAGACTCCCATTTTGTGCTTCGCACATGGGAGTCAAAAATAGAATTCTATCAAAAGAGGGGGGGGGGAGGGTAGGCGCTTAGTCAAGCATGGGTGCTAAGTTGGATACGTTAAGTATTATCACACAAATAAAGTACATTATTTACATTATTTTTGCTGGAATTAATTTTCACTGAAAAGACTTTTTTGGGCGTTTTGTATGGAATTTATTTTCAC
Source organism: Saccoglossus kowalevskii (assembly GCF_978046115.1). NCBI lineage: Eukaryota > Metazoa > Hemichordata > Enteropneusta > Harrimaniidae > Saccoglossus > Saccoglossus kowalevskii. The sequence continues at coordinate 17,833,739 of NC_140646.1, forward strand.
TGATTTTTGACGAGTGGAATGTAAAACATAGGAAAAAAGGTATATTTGCTGGATCTTATTTTCACTGAAAGATTATTTCAAAATAAATTCAAAGCAAAAATAAAGTATTCTACAGTATATCAAAAGAATACCTTGTACTTGTGCTGTCTTCAGTGTCTTTATCATCATCTGGTGTTATTAGTCTCATTAGTGTTTGATTCACTGTCTTGGCAACTTCTTTTACATCTAACACAGAGTTAAGAAGCCACATGTATACCTTTGTTCATGCTAGTACTGTAAAAACTATATTAAAAGCTGTGTTTTCTATTGGTACAATGCAACAGAGAGGATGCAGCTTCTATTAGAGTATCTACAGAAATGAGATATTGTGATTTTTTTGGTTCTCAATTGTTCCAAAAGAATGGATGTGACTTCTATCAGGAATGCGGCTTCTAATACAGATTTTAAGGTACAAAGGATGTTGGTTCTTAAGTTTAGCAACCTGGTATATTTGTATCACTTTATATATTTTCAAACAATATAAAAAGTAGTGGATACACTGTCATAATTACTAAAAACTGCATAATTTTCACGATTTGATATTCATGAAGACAAAATTTTGCTAAAGTCGCTGACACTCGCGTTGGATGACCCCAGAAAAATATTCAGTGCTAGAAAATTACATGATTTTTCCTGACTTGTAAAATTCTCATAAAATTGTCTCAGTTTACAGTATTTAAACATTTTTTAAAAATAAATCTGCAAAAACCACAATTAATCTATGTCTGGTTTGTATGATTACCAAAAACATTAAAATTAAAAGAGTAATAAAATAATAGTGTGATGCAACATAAAAATGTAAAGGATATTTTTCTTTTTATCATCTTCATAAGCAACACATGGCAATATGGCAGTGAGAAGTCCTGACGAGTACGGTAACATAGTCCTACCGGCAATTGTTAAGAACTCCTTCAACCATGTGATAGCTGTAAACTGTATCAAAGCATCTAAATAATAAAATAACATTATTATTACAATTATTAGTAGTATTATGAGGTTATTACGAGAATACCTCGAAGAATGCACGAAGACAGTACAGCTGGACTATCGACTGATGCTAGGTGTACTGTCTGAGTGCATAATTTGAGGTATTCTCGTAATATCCTTATTATTATTATACATCTTTTCCTTTCAGGGATACAACATGGGAATGCCGAAATCTAAAAAATTTAGAACAGAATCAGTGAACTTCTTTGTGTGGAGTCCAGTCAAACCCTGATGGCAGCCATGTTTGTTTTTAGAGACCGCTTACATGTGTAATCATTTCATATTTGAAATTCGCATTTCCTTATATGGTGCAATGAAAATACCCCGTAAACTACCGCAAAATTACGGCACTCTGTAACTTATGGTGTTACGGTGACAGATGTATAATAATGATGTGCCATATATTAATTAACATGTTGGTTTCAGCAAAAAAAATAAAAAAATATATCATACTCTCTGCAGTACAATGAGCAATAAGAGCTAACATTAGCCTAGAAACAGATATCCTACTATAACAAATAGTACAAATGTAATTATATGAAGTAAAGTTGGTATAATATAATAGGAATAAATATATAATACAGCTAAACTTCTTTACCTCACATTTAAGAAATGAGACACCCTTCCCAGATTATATTAATTATTTTGTCTTATAGATAGTGTGCTCCCTCAAGTATTGTAGATTTAATGATATTACTAATGATAGTGTCATGTAGTATGGAATAAACTTATTAAATAATAGGAATGAACAACCACTGCAGACACGTATACGACTTGATACTGCACAGATGACTTCAAATATGCACTCGTCTGCAATTCTCTTCATATATATTGTGAATACCGGTAGTGCAATATCTTGTGGTATACGCAACTGCAAGGTTGATCATTTCTTAAATACCTTGTGACTGAGAATGGGTTGTCAAAATATTAACCATGGCAGCAAAATCTACACTGTTTGGAGACTTTTTAATTTCCAGCAGAAACTCAGCAAGCGCAGATTCACACCTACAGGAAAAAACAATACAAGTAGATATTAAGTGAATGAATAAATATTTCTCACTTTTATTTACAATCACTATAATTTCAGTATCACATACAAGTTTTTGTCTTGTTTTTCATCTTCAGTTTCATATCAAAAATGGGGATTTTGTATTGTAGGCATACATGTCACCTTTGAAAGTTTTCAAATTGTTCGTAAAATATATGACTCATGTTTTTTATTCATATATTTATTAACAAAATATGAACTTGTTTAGTCTTTGATTATAAATGTAGATTACTGGACGTCACATGGGGAAGGGGTTAAGATTCAAGAAACTTGTGAAAAAAAAACATTGCAGAAAACTGTCTCAGCCTCAATAATTTAGCAAGGAATATACAGATTATTGAATTAACATTATGTATTTAACTAACAGATTATTAATATAATATCATGGTACGGTACTTACATTTTTCTAATTTCTTTACTCTGATCACCAAGTATATGAAACATGCCATCCAGAATTTCAGGTAGAAAGACCAACATATCAATATGGGGTACTGAATCTAATACAGTAACCTGAATAGGAAAGTAATTGCAACAACTGTATAAGTTGGAAGACGAATATATAAATATTACGCACTGAATCCAATATAATGACCTGAATAGGAAAGTGATTGCAAAAACTACATAAATGGATGGGGTAAAGAACCCCAACCCATAGTAAAACCGAATAGAAATGTAATTGTAAAATTTGAGTAAGTTTTAGGAAAATATCAAATAAGGTACTGAATCCAATACAGTACAAATCAAAAAATTATTGCAATATATGCATGTGCACAGACCCTTGGATCTATAATCTGAGCAAGTACGAATTCCTAAAAAGTGATACTTCATATACATCACAAATGGCAATTATATTTAATACTTGTCCAAATTCAAAAAAAGTCCAAAATTGTTTTCCTATACAGTGTTCTCCACAAGGGGTTTTAGGTGGGCGGCCCGCCCATCAAGTTTTACGGCCGCCTAGTAACTCTCAACACCCGCCCACCAACGTACATCCAGCTGAAATTATTTGTAAAAAGCTTGCATTGTTCTTCCCAAGCCTAAACAAAAGAGTAGTTGCCCAACCCTTTATTTTGCTATTGTTTCAAGAGTCCAAACATAAACAATGACCACAGGAAGTCTGCAAGCAGTTATCAAGTGTATTCATGGCAATGTGTCAATCGCCTGAATTCATCGTCGCCCGACATTGTTGCCACTTATTGCTCACGATACGCAACTACAGTGGTTTCAATTTACAGCTGTATTTTTAATAATCGTCTTCCAATCACGAAAGAAAGAATTAAATACGAACGAAATGTATATGCACAGAAAATAAACAAATATATTAGCATATTGCACGTAAACTCGAACAAAAATTTAAATTCTAGCCGTATTTACAACGTTCGCTCGATTTTCATCGTGAAAACAGCATGGAGAAAGCAAACTGGTGACCTTTTGACCTACCCCATTCAACGACCGTCGGCCACCCACCGGTGTTGGCGCTGTAACGATTTAGTATCTAAGTTGCATAGAGGAGCAGCGCATTCTGGGTGTTCGTGTACTGAATTTGGAAAGCGGTAATAAACATCAAACAAGGCTGCCGGATTAGTTTACCGCGAGTATTTGTAATTGAATAATATTTTAGTTATCTTTTCCACGTACTTTTTTCATTTATCCATTTTTTATGTCTAATCTTTCGAGAACATAGCAGATTCTTTTATTTTGCCAATTGCTAGCATTTTTCTTGAATCCCAAAACAACGTGTGAAAACGCAACGTATCGTGACCGTACATGCGTAAATGCATCTTACCGTCCGTTGGCACGGGTGAGTACTGATGCCACAAATAAAAAATGTTATGAGTTTTATTTTTACAAATCGTCTGTTTTGGCGTCGGGAACAAATCACCTCGTATATTTTCTACATTATAACTCGTACTTGCTCTTGTGGTTACTCGAATTGCATTTCTTGAATGCAGAATAATTTGCGAACGTATAAATCACCGATTTCAAACTTTTTGCATTTCGTAAATATTAATAGTGACCAATCTGTTCGTATTTCAAAAAATTGTAACATGTTTCAATTAAATTAAAAAGAGAATAGTAAATAACTTAGTGTGTATTGCATTTCATAACATAAATGCTAGAAAGATGTATGTAAATGACATGCAAATTAATATGCAAATTTATGCTAATTAGGCCGCCCACCAGCTATTTTGGATTGTGGAGAACACTGCTATAAAAAGTTTGAGGCCAAGTGTGTGCATATTTACTCTACTTTTAATTCAAATGAAACGTTAAAGATTTTACCAAAAAATAGATGATCGCTGTTCTGAAGTTAGGACTACTTACCCAGGACACTATAAACTGTCTGGCAAATGAATTTGTTGTGTAAATCCTTTCTCTCAGTAGTGGAATGAATGCAACCAAATCAAAAGACAATGATTCTGTTACTATATCCTATAAATAAATGAAAATATATTAGTATATATTATTGAAAACATTCCAAATAAATTAAATAAGCAAATTGATTTGAAATAGAATCTTGCATTCAAACCAACCTGGAATGAGTGTCACATTAGGTCAAATAATATTCTCGCATGAATATGCCTCCGCATCAACTTCAAAGGTTTGCCAAGTTAAAAAACAGCGTTGATCAATCGTAAGCTTTTTGTTGGTGACATTTCATCAGAAATAAATAAAAAGTAATATGTCTTGCATAAAAAATGTGGAATTAGAGAACCAACAAGAAATCTTGATCAGAAGCCAATTCAGAAATGATCAACATTAAAAATAGATAGAAAACCTGCAAAAATGCACATATCTGTCAAATGCATGATGGCGGCGATGACAGGAGTTTTGGGGGCGAGGGATTTGGATTCACGTATTACCTTCATCAATCTATCTAGCAATTCAGAACCATTCTTGACATTCAGATCAGGATCAGCCGCCAACTAGAACAACAAATGAAGAATTCATCATTATTATTGTTGTTCTACTTCAAAGCTTCAAACCCTTACCATTTCAGGTGAAATGCATTACTGTACCTGCTGAAACATCACACCACTTTGGAGATAGATCATAAGAAATTTTGGGTGGGAAAGGGTGCTTGGAAGTTAGGGGTATTTTTTTCCTTCATTACCATGACGAGTACTAATTCAAATATATTTTCTGTACAGTTACTATGAATATGTTACCTTACTGAGACCATCAAATACTTCATTGAAGAACGGTAACACACATCCTCTGGCAACTTTGACAATATTATACAGGGCTTCACATGCATAGTATCGCACACGACTGTCCGGATCTAAGAAACATGCCAATACTGGACGTATCAGTTCAGCCAAATAATTACAGGACTCCTATAAAAGATTATAAAAAAAATATTCTACAAATAACAGAAATTCAAATTTGAGACAGCAGTCAGAACTAGTGCATTGTATACATGTACAGTTTTGGTTTTACCTAGCCATACATCCCATCAAGTGTTAATAAGATAAGGGTATGCAACATATATATATGTATGAATGAATCACTACACTAAAAGAGTGATCTTAAAAACCATCTTACTATAGTTGTAAATAAGCGTAAGAATATCAGTTGCCCAATATGCCTATACAGTCACATATGATTTTATTTTTTCTTGAAGACCTCTCTCTCCAGCAATCAACAAAGTGACTCAATTTAATGTTTTAGAATGAAATTTCGACTCAGGATCCCTACAAAGTCAACTGCACACTGGTCTCATATGGCACTTTACTCAGATAACAAATGAGATCTGTTAAAATAAAAATAGCCTGCACTAGTAATGCTCAGTAATCATACTGTAATTCACTTGATTGTGATTTTCCCCAACTTGCAATGATTTGACACGTGCGAAATACTGTTCACAGTATTCATTCAAAATTAATCAATAATATTTGACTACTACATACCTTCCCTAATGCAATAGCGCTGGCTGCCAGACCAATCAGACCACCTTTCCGGCCATTAGGATTATGTGACATGGCAAATTCATTGGTTAAAACAGAAATCAATTTTTTAATCTGTTCTGTGTTGTTTGATGCTACATATTCCTTGACCATTCTGTTGATGAAAAACAAAATGCAGATCAGAAAAGCCATGCATGGCACAGTCCCAGTTAGTTATCAAATTTAAAACATAAAGCTTTGTTTATAGTAATATAGCTGGAATATAAACATGTCAGGAATATGATGATTGTTTAACATTTAAATGATTGACATTTGTATCTGATCGTCAAACGAGTATTAAGAGACATTGCTCTGGAACAGCATTAATTAAAACAAAATCAGCCATTATGAATATATGTAAAATGAATATATGAAATTTAAACATAGTCAGTCAAAGCATGTCAGAGATATGGCTCTAAAAGCCCATTCATTAAAACAAAATGGCCACGAGTCAGCCATTCAGAATCTGATCTAAAAAATAAAACAAATTTTTTAGCACAAAAATAGCCACCATTAGGCCACTTTGAAAAGGATCGTCAAACCAATATATCCGTATATCTGTGACATGATGTATAATGAATATTAAAAATTTGAACATAATCAGTCAAAACAAGTCAGACATGTGGGGTCTGGAAACCCATTCATTAAAATAAAATGGCCACCGGACAGCCATTTTGAGTCTGATCTGAAAAATAAAATGATGTGCATCAGGAACTCGTAATGTCTAATGTATGTACCAAGTTTGAATGAAATCCATCCAGAAATGCCAGAAATGCTTGATATTTGATGATTTTTTAGCACAAAAATGACAACCATTCGGCCATTTTGAATAGGATCGTCAAACCAATATACCTGTCTATCTATGACATGATGTATAATGAATATTTAAAATTTGAACATAATCAGTCAAAACAAGTTGGAAATATGGGTCTAGAAGCCCATTCATTAAAACAAAATGGCCGCCAGTCGGCCATTTTGAATGTTATCTGAAAAACAAAATTATTTGCATCAAGGTCGCATAATGTCTAATGTATATATCAAGTTTGAACAAAATCCATCTGTAAACAGCCGAGAAATGCTTGATTTTTAGGATTTTTTAGCACAAAAATGGCCGCCATTCGGCCATCTGGATTCAGATCGTAAAAGAAAATGATGTTCATCAAGGTCCTATAATGTCCAACGTATATACAAGGTTTGAACAAAATCCATCTGTAAACAGCCGGGAAATGCTTGATTTTGATGATTTTTAGTACAAAAATGGCCGCCATTCGGACATCTTGAATCAGATCGTGAAACAAATTGACGTGCATATGTATGATATCATGTATGATGTATGTGTGAAGTTTGATTGTGATTGGTCCAGGCATTTCTAAGATACAGGCCGGACGCATGCACACACAGAGGTCAAAACGTAACTAAAAATAAGTTGTATCCGGGATTTTTTAGTCATATCTGACAAGAACTGGTGTGAATATAAAACATTTTTACTGGAACTACAATTTGGAATGTCCTTGGATTTGGATAAATAAAAATCATTAATAAATGAGAATGTGTGTTGTTAAAATGATTTGTATACATATTCACAAAAATATTTCATGTTTCCTTGTTTGGATTCCAACTTGCGCCCCTTTTGATAATGGTATGATTGGCGCGTGGAAATCTTACATCAAAGTTAAAAATTCATACAGCAAACATATCTTTCTTCCTATATTTTACATTCAACTTGTTCAAAATCAGTGTAAATAAATTCCATACAAAATTCCCAAAATGTTATTTCAGCGAAAATTAATTCCAACTAAAATAAAGTATTCTACAGTAAAGCATAAGGGATGAATGCAGTTTACGTTTCCAGACACACTTTATAAACTGGTAGTTGTAATGAAAGTGTGACCAACCATACTTTTCATAACGTAATAAATCTACATGGCAGAAAACAAGAAACTTAGCAGCAAATCCAGACTACCAAGTACCAGTGGCACAGTAATCAGGTAACCAGGCTACTTCATAGGGGGCGTGTCATTTTTATTCCACCTGCATAGATTATGGCAATCCTGACAATGAGTTACGAATACCACTCTAAATATCACGTGTTTGACACAAACGTGTTCCTAGACGAACTCCTTGAGCGGCCCACCAATCAATGGTCCAATTATCAAGTTTTGTGTATTTTGATATGCTAGTACTACTGGATAATTTGAGAAACAACAAAACATTTAAGCACTTACTCAGGTTTTAAATCATCCGAATAACGATGTATATGAAAGTAAACATTCACGGGAATATATACATAGAGAAAACGTATTAATCGGAACTTACTTCTCTATTTCCAAGGCAGCGACTTTTCGTTTATCGTACAACTTGTCATTTAGTGCTCGAACGCAAGCGGCATTTAGCGGCGCAAAATCCCTTTCCGACATATTAATTTATAAAACTGGCAGCCAACAGAGTGTAAGAGATACAGACAGTATATCAAAAGCGAATCTCAGACGGGTCACAATGTTCAAAATATATGGTCACTCGCACTCTCCCTGCATGAGCGCCGCCATTATGAATTGATTATTGGCTGATCCGTGGAAATGTTTTACTCCCCGATATTCACTTTCAGCGAAAAATGACAATCTATTTCCTTATTAATATCAATGAAACGTTGTGGATAAAAAGATGTAGATTTGAAAAGAAAGACTGATAACTCAATTCATGAAACCACATTCATTCAAAAACCAAACATCTACTTTGTTGAATATTTAACTCCTAGAAGAGCCTGAGAGGACCAACTCAATGAAACAACAGCTTTGATTGAACAATGATGGAGAACTGAATCGAAGTTACCCAATCACGTGCGACTTTACATTCCGGATATGCAAAATTTAAGATGCGGAAGTGAGAAAAATTAGCTAGCTGACGATTTCTGTCATCTTCCGTTACTCTGGGTTTTCGTTGTGAGACGTTAGTCGGTAGTGTAGCCATGTTGTCGGGACAAATCGCATCTACAGGTAAACGGGATCACATATAAAAAATGGAAACCTGATAGTCTTACATGTAATTCACGAAAAAATTATCATCGTGTAGATCCATCAATCGCCATTCGAATCGTGAGTACGCTGAGACGTGTTTTTTTATCTGACAATGGCTGATCAAGGTGTTGATCAAAGCGTCGCCTTCGATGCACCCCGAATTGATATCAGAGAAATAACGACCACCCCGATTCCAATAACGACTCAAAATGTCAAGGTACGAGTGGATTATAGTTATCTACGAACTGCACCAGGAGCTCTGAAATTACTTCAAGTTGTGAGTATGAACAATATTTCTATCCTTAAAAAGATACAATTTTTCATTCAGTTTTTCACTGAATTTCAGCATCATTTCTCTGCAAGATATTTATATATGAATATTTTAAAAAATTAATTGACTACTAATAAGTGAAAACATTATTATTATATTTTAGATATTCAGTGAAAAGTCTAATTTAGTTGATATATTGCAATTATCATTATATTTAACAATACTTTTCGTTTACAGAGCTTTTGTTTTTAGAAACCGTAAAAGTACATATATAAATATTATTTTTACACAGCAAAGATCTGTCGTACATATATCTGTAATGTCCTAACAATTTTAGATTGTAAGATTAGCTAAAAAGTCGTACTTTAAGATAACATAATATATTATATTTTATGTCAGTCGCAACTTGATAACTGTGGAATATTTTATTTTCACTCGAATAAATTTTTGCTGAAAAGGCTTTTTAGGGGTTTTGTATGGAATTTATTTTCACTGATAAGTTTAATGTGAATTTTAGTAAAAAAAAGTATATTCGCTGGATTTTATTTTCACGGAATCATCCCTTCAGCAAAAATAGCGAAAATAAATTCCAAGCGAAAATAAAGTATTCTACAGTATTTCTGAAACTCAGATGTTTTGCTTAAGTCTGCAGCAGACTTTCGCACAAGATTGACTGCTAGTGAGAATTGCGGCAGCCATGTCTATTGACATGTTGAGAGACAGCAACTTTTAGAAAAGGGTCTTTACTGATGTTTTTATGACACCCTATTCTTAATTTCTGTTATGCTTTTGTGATGTTTTGTAAATTTTTTTTTATGTGCTGGATCTCAATATAAAACTATTATTATTATAATTCTAAATTAATAATGAATTTTTAATGAACAAATGTTTGGTCATAGGACTCAACTGAAAACAGGTGTTAAATGTGTGTGATGATCTAATTAATTTATGTACCAATTTTACAAATTAATTGACACTGCTTACATTTAAAAAAAAAAAAAAGTGGCAGAGTTGTTATAATTTATCTTTACATGTAAAAACAAATCAATGTAAAGAAATACCAGGAGAACAATGTTTTGTAATTGGCATTTTTAACCTAAAACCATTTTAGTCTGATTACTTCAGTTTTTGGATAGAAAATTTCAAAACTATAATTTTATTTTCCATGCCCCAATGTCTCATTATTATTGATTTCACCTCATTACTGCTACTGTCCTTAATGGGTAAAAAGGATTAGGTTTTCCCTTATCCACCCCATCTTTCCCATATTACGTTTAATACAATGTATGCTTTATGATAATTTACTATTAATCAATTATGAATGTTAATTATTTATTGCAGCCTAAAGTTCATCCTGTATTTGATATTAAGAAGGTATTATAAAAAATAAGATATCTGTAAATTCATCAATTGTCTCAGTGTCAATCAAATAATAATCATCACTTTCTAAAATTCATATTTATATTGACAGTTTAAACTAAAATATCTCAAATATCGTAATCTACTTATCATGATTATTTTGGTTACATATTTTTAAATTGGAAAATTTAGGGATTGACAATGTCTCAGTCGAGGGGGATGCCATGATGAACCTTTTTTAATAGCACACTCAACAAATTGCCCCCCTCTTCTTATATAAGATCACTTGCATCTAATGTAGTATAATGGAAACCTTTTCTGGAAAATTACAACTGATATTGTCAAAAGCTGAAATGAAAAATGATTGACAGTTGATTAGAATTAATTTTAATAACTATAAATTTTCACTGTGACTTGAGTATAAAACCAAATCTATGTATAGTCACTGTTTGGATTAAGTTATAAATACATGTATATACCTGTAAATATCCATACATTAAATGATTTAAGTACATGATGCATGAAGATAGTTTTTATTGTTTTAACCTATTTGATTGCCAATTTTTTCCCTGTTCAAGTTGCAATTGTTTCTGCATTCAATTGTAATTTTGGACCAAACAAACAACGGGTTAAACTCTTGATGTACATGTATATGCACGACAATATTCATGTTCATGAATTGAAAATGATCTGTGAACATTTATTAGGGTGTATAGAAATATAAATTATGATTACTAGTCATATTTATAAGTGTATGTGTGTACACTTCTATAGATGTATTTGTGTGCATGCTTATGTTTATTACAAGTTTGATATTAATTAGTCCCACCTAATATGTAGATTGCACAAACTGTTTAATTATACTCATTAAGGTTCATTAAAGTCTAATTAAAAAGAGCACGCTTTAATAATCATTCACACGGATTATGCAAATAGTCCAGCTTAATTATGTAATGAATATTACCGGTACATTTCATTTTTCTCAAACCTGTTACTTAAAATATAAAATAAAATATAATGGAAGTAATATTAAATTATTAGTTATAATTTACCAATTTAACCACAATTTACTGTACATGTATAATTAAAAAACAACGTTTTACTGTGATTATGATTTGTTGCATGTTGGTAGCTTGTGGTTTCACTCATTTAGATATACCGGTACATGTATCAGGATTCACTTTAGCCCCGGGGATGACTAGTGCCTTTCAGTCTGTACTCATATCCAGCCAGGGATAAACCAAGGAAATGCTTTTTCAACAAAATACAAACTGTTGTGATGTTTTTCTACTCCATTATTTTTTAACTTAAACAGATGTCATTGCCTCCAGTGTTAATATTAAAATGTTTTGTTTCTTGTTATCACTGAGTTTATTTTAGAGGGAGTGCCTATATCTTTAAGGCTACATACTCTAGGTCTATTTTTTAATTAGGCTGTTTTCTTTTGGTTTACCCCTGTTTGACAATCTCATCAGTATCTCATCACAATGGACCGGGAAAATTTGTGTAGTATATTTAATTAGAACACCTTTACTTCAGTTGGTGATCCAATATAAACCAATTAAAAAAATCAGAACCAGAATGAGGTCCAGGTCTGTTACCCTGGTTACTTTCCTATTTTTCTATAGGTCCTATCAATAGTCTGGAAATGTTGCAGTGATTTGACCTCCAGGGTCAGTGGGTCACCGTGATGTGATTGGCTGATAAATATAACATGCTGCTAATATGAATATGCTAATTTTCCAAACAATGGATGACAATTGAACATTCTTTTCATATGCTTCATCAACTGACAAAAAATGCACCACCCCATTCTTCATGAAATTTGAATAAATTTATATGGTTAATCAGCAACATTTTCAGACTATTAAGAAGAGCACCTACACAACAACGTAAAAGGTAACCAGTAAGGTTAAAGTCTGCCTAAAACAGGCATATAGTTTTGTACTCCATTTTCCCTACATAAGGCTGATTCATATAACATCTACATGTATAAAACTGAATAATATGTAAAAGTGAAAATTGTCAGTTGATTTGTACAGATTGTATGATATTGTATTTGATCTATTAGTAAGAGCATGTACTTCATGTGAATAAAAAAGGTACAGTAAAACCTGTCAAAACCGACCATGACTGGGACTGGGATCTATGGTCGGTTTTCAGAGGGAGTCTGTTTATTCAGGGTGGGCGTGACTTCGATTGAAACAACAACAATTACATGTGCTGTAAACACGGGACAAATGAAAGACACCGGAGTTTGCCTCCGGTGATTATACATGTATTTACATTTATTGTATTGTTTCAATAAAATAATTTACCAAACAAGACAAGAATATTATGGTATGTACATGTACATGTACATGAAATCAATAAACATTAAAATAACTGTTCGAATAGACCGGGTAAGTACTGCGTATCGTAACTGAAGGCGACCATTTTGAATGACATCACAATGTAAGTTCATGTGAGCTACATGTAATTATCATAATTTATGCAGACAGTCGATTTTGCTGTTAAGTCAATGAATCAAATTACGATGTAAAAAAATCATCAAAGTTTTGACTGCTTTAAAGAACATCTTTTTCAACGATTTTGTTTTCCGTTCGAATTATGACATTTTGGATATCTGTCAAGTAACTGGAGTCTTTGTTTATCGCGAAGTTCTGTAATCTTGTCAACATGTCTAGCACATCACCATGCATCAAGTCACGGTCATCGTTGGGGTCAATAATTTGACTGTCGTTGGACTACATAAATCGGTCGGTTCTTACAGTAGGTTGGTTTATCCAGGGATCGGTTTTGACAGGTTGTACTGTACTTCAAAATATATCATATTATTATACATCTGTCATCGTAACGCCATAAGTTACAGCGTGCCATAATTTTGCAGTATTTTACGGGGTATTTTCATCCTATGATATAAGGAAATGCGAATTCCAAATATGGAATTATTACGCGCGTAAGCATCCTCTAATAATAAAAACAAACATGGCTGCCACCAGGGTTTGACTGGACTCCATTCTGCTCTAAACATTTTGAATTTCGGCATTCCCATGATGTATCCTTGTATAAAGGAAAAGATGTATAATAATAAGGTTATTATGAGGATACCTTAAAGTATGCACTCAGGCAGTACACCGTCGCATCGACCTCCACTGCACGTGAGTCGATACTCCTATTGTACAGTCTTTGTGCATACTTTGAGGTATTCTTGTAATAACCTCATAGTATAATGATCAAGTATAATAAATACTGTTTTGAGAGAATGTGCACTTCTGTTGAAGCTGTGCTTCTAATAGAGCAAATACAGTTCTATAGATACATTTTTAGTCCCCGTTCGGACGCAGTCTGAAAACGGGGCTTTATGTTTTGACCTCCGTGTGTGCGTGTGTGTGTGTGTGCGTCTGGCATTTATGGATGGATTTTGTTCAAACTTGGTACATATATTAGACATTAGAGGTTCCTATGCACATTGTTTATTTTTCAGATCGGATTCAAAATGGCTGTCTGGTGGCCATTTTGCTTTAATGAATGGGCTTCTAGACCCATATCTCCGACTTGTTTTGACTGATTATGTTCAAATTTTAAATATTCATTATACATCATGTCATAGATAAACAGATATATTGGTTTGACGATCCTATTCAAAATGGCCGAATGGTGGTCATTTTTGTGCTAACAAATCATCAAATATCAAGCATTTCTGGCATTTATGGATGGATTTCGTTCAAACTTGGTACAAACATTAGACATTACAGGTTCCCGATGCACGTCATTTTATTTTTCAGATTGGATTCAAAATGGCCGACTAGCGGCCATTTTGTTTTAATGATTGGGCTTCTAGAGCCATATCTCTTAAATGCTTTGACTGATTATATTCAAATTTTATATATTCGTTAAACATCATGTTATATATATACATGTATTCAAAATGGCTGATTTTGAATGCTGTTCCAGAGCAATATCTCTCAATATGGACAAGTACTTGTTTGACGATCAGATACAAATGTCAATCATTTTAATGTTAAAAAATCACATTCCTGACATGGTTATATTCCAGCTATATTACTATACAAAACTATATATCTTAAATTTGATAACTAACGGGGACTGTGCCATGCATGGCTTGTATATTTTTGTGTCCTTACATTGAAGAATAATTTACTTTTTTTTTTATATCTTTCAAAAGATTTAGCATTCACATTAATTGATATAAGGATGATGTCATTAACAAGATGTGGGAACATACAATGAATTAATTTTCAACTTTTATTTTGAATGTTTTGTTGACAGATGTTTACAATTGCGGCCTTAGTGTGTGTAGTTACGACAAGTTACAATGGATGGCACTACTTATCACTACCGTTCTCTGGTAGATTGCGATTCTTTGTATTTACATCGGTGTCCTCGTTACTCGCGACTACAGTTCTGATATTTGTTCATTCCACTGGATTATCGAGAAGATTGCCCATCAACTGGCATCTCTTTGTGAGTATTTCTTATTCATGAGTTTCTGCAAAATAATCTTGTCTTAACCATTTCATCACCAGTTCGTTCTTTTCATCATCACAAATTCACAAAATAGTTCCGTTTATAGTCAGCACTTTCCTTCAGAAGATTGGGACTAAAATAGCCAAATATTGTCTGTTGGCTTTAAAATTAAAGTTCATTTCCAGAAATATTGTAGAATATAAGAAGAAAGTTTAAACAAGTTTGGTCGAGAAAGTCTGGTGGTGAAAGAGTTAACCCGTATCCTTCCAGCCTTATGTACTTGTACTGACCAGATAAGGATTGATTTCCATCATTGGCCCATATAACTAAATTAAGAATTAGTCCGCATATCCTACAAATTGAAAGGGGCAGATTTAAAGCGGGAGGGTCGTCACTTCCGCATGCGCAGGAATTGAGTCCCAAGCGACGATAACAACACACGCTAAAAACGCAAAGGCTCATGAGTAGGCGCTTGTTTGTAAACAATGACACGCTATGGCCATCTGACGTATGTTTGTAAAATCAAGACATTAAAGATGAGGCAGATTTTCTCTGAAATGCCTTCTTTACAAACATGAAAGAAACATATTCATAAATAAGCTTAAAATTCCTCTAAACAACAGAATAGATGAAGAAAAATTAACATACATTCTGGGAAATAAGGACAAGGAAACACTAAGTGAGTTATCAAAATATGTCCATAATTGCTTCAAAGGAGAGTATTAAAAACGCTCTATCAGCTGCCTGTTAAAACCACAAAATAATAATACCACAGACATTTTTACATGCATTAGATACACATTTTATATATATTTCTATAAATATCATTTCAATGTTTGTTTTTGTTATTTTTATATATTTAAACTGTATTGTTCCTTCACATCAATATCCTAAAGTAGATTCAATTGCAATAAAGGTATTACTTACTATAATATTACTACCATATATATATGATCTAAAAGCATGTGACTTGCATATAGATCATGTTAAACAGTTAGTATCTACAAATTACTGTTAGGTTTGTATACAATATTTGCTGCATTAGTAGGATTTGATTTGATTGCTTTGATATTGAATATACATGTATAAGTAAATTGGGTGGACCTCTCCCAGATTTGTTCATTTGATGATGATATCTTCAATTTTAATATTTTCATCATTTTTGGTTTAAACAATTATATTTTTGTCATCTTTTTGAAAACCAAGTCCAATTGCTTTTGTTTATTGCTACCCCAGGTGGACCTTTCTCAGATTGTTTATTTCATATCTTCAGTTTTCTAATTTAAAAATAAATAAATATTTTTGTAATTTTTGATCAAAAATGTTTTTCAACAAATCAACTTCAGTACTCTGGATAAGATGGCTAGAATCCATTTTGTCCAACTCAAAAATAGCAGATTTATGATCACTTAGCAGGATATGTTCAACTATGTTATTTTAAATATATCCAACATCAAATCTTCAATTCACTCTGCACACAGAAATTCTTTCCTGTACTGTGGTACAGATTGTTTGCGAAATGTGCATCCCAAACAGCCAAGCTTCATCAGCTGTCTTGTTTCATTGTACATGTTGCCTGAAGGTTGTTTTGATCTCCTTGGCCCATATACTGACCGATAACTACATATTATGGTAACAATTGTTTATTTTGGCAAGCTCATGTTTGTATTTTCTGAATTATTATTCAGTTCTTCCAAAAAAATCGGTTGAAATTAAAAAAAATCAAATGACCATAGAGAACCATGCCGTCAAAAAATTAGCATCTGAGGCCCGCGCAATGATGTATTTGTATTTGGTGATATTTCAGCAATAAACTAGTTCCTCTGTCAACACTGCTATGTGGTAAATATATAATCCTACAATATTTTCTCTCAGATTGACATCAGCGGACACTGAGACGTCACCAGACTTGCACCAATCCTCCCCTGTGGCTTCAACTGGTAATTATTCATGTCTGTTGACATAAAACTAAAAATACATATAAAAAGTGTTTCTGAAGACACAAACTAAACTGTTGTACCACCTGATTTTCTTATTTTGTTCATACTAGAATGTGAAATTTATTTTACCAAATTACAAATTCCACAACTACATGGATAGTAAGATATTTTTGAAGGTCACTCATAATATATTTGTTTCTATTGCGTCGTTGGTGGATCAGTAGCGTGAATCAGCAACATGTGTTATTGGTTTAGATGAAAAACAGATTAAAACCTAATGCATTTCCAAAATAAATACTTTGCATAAATTGTTCAAAACGATTTGCATATGTAAACATTTTTCTGCTCACATGCTCTGTAGTAAGTATCCTACATGTATGATCTTGTGATGGTCTAAGCTGAATTACTCAAAGATAATTAAAAAACAATTCCTGTGATATCGCATTGTATTTATGAATGGAATTTTGAGTCGAAGCGACCAGTCAAAATACCAAGATCACGAGTAAAACTCGGTTGTCGTGTAATAACCTCATTATCATGAATGCTTTAATGATCTATCGGTGCTTCGGGACAAATAAAGATAATTTCACAGAGTCAGAAAAGATGGATGCATTACGTTTTGTCATGATATATTCACTGATCTTTCATTGTCTATATCCTCTTACAGAATTATTCACGGAGGTTGTCCTCAGGGACTCTATGCTCATTTCAAAGAAAATGATAAATCACCCTCATTCCCTCCCACTTGTATTCTAGTACATAGCTGTTTATATCATACTTAGAAAACATTATTTTTCAACTTGTCAATAAATACAGATGGATTTTCATTCCAAATATACTTGTTGCATAAATTATTCATTGCCCTTTGACCTTGTCATTCTCTTGAGATAATGATCACAACAAATTATGATCAACAAGACAGAGAAGATGTCATTTCTATGAACGCAATTCGGATCCAATTTTGTTGTTTAATGAGATATCCTCAATTCACACAGTCTGTGTTTAATGCCATTAACCATTTTAAAATGTTTTTTAATTTTTAAAATCATCATTGTTAATAAATCAACTATGTTAATTTAATTGATTACTTGAGAATAAAAATATGTCAATGCTAAGCAGCAAACATTTTAATAAAAAAAAAATTATTATATATGTATTTGGATGCAAATTTATTGGATACTTGAGGGTTGAAAATGTGAAGTAGGTACACATAGGCTGGTAATAATCAGAGGGCACACTAGGAGAGTTCGCAGCTCTCTGTGGGGGTATGTCACTGTTTTCAAATGAACATTAGCAGTTAAGAAGAACACAACATGGAGGATTTAGTTATTTTTTCTTTGCTACATGTATATTCCACCCATCTTCCATCCTAGTGAACAGATGTGCCTCAATGCGGATATACTAGTATATCTTCTGAGATACATGTATGGTAGATATGGACTCAATTAATGTCTGATTAGATTTCTTTTTAACCTTTTCACCACCAGACTTTCTCGCCCATGTTTTTCTGCCCTTTTTTTTATTATATTCTTCAATATTTTTGAGTCAATTTTCAGTTTTTAATCAAAAAATTTGGTCCCAATCTTCTGAAGGAAAGTGAGATTATAAATAAAGACTATTTTGTGATTTTGTGATGAAACGAGGGAACTGGTAGTGGAAAGTTTAATGTTAAACTGTA
The DNA here is from genome assembly GCF_978046115.1 of Saccoglossus kowalevskii. Classification (NCBI taxonomy): domain Eukaryota; kingdom Metazoa; phylum Hemichordata; class Enteropneusta; family Harrimaniidae; genus Saccoglossus; species Saccoglossus kowalevskii. The sequence continues at coordinate 17,852,513 of NC_140646.1, forward strand.
AGAAGAACCCATTAATTAATCTTACAACATTTTCCAAAAATGTGTTTATTCAGGTTTTATATTCTGAATGAATTAAATCAGTTGTCGGGGTTGATAATCTCAGTCAAATGTAGTTTTTTATATGTGTGTATGTTCCAATATACTGTACTGGACCTCGTTAGCGGCCTTGCCCGATCAAGCACCCCCCCCCCCCACTTTCGGCAAAGCGCCCACCCCTTCAAAATAACACTACCGGTAATTTAAAACTTGGTCTTCGATCATTGGTTAATGAATTTTAATCATTTTTATATGATACAGCGTAAATATCAACCACCGTGAATATGTTGTGAATGCGTAGACTACAATGACAATGACCTGTTAATAAAAGTAAAATGCGGTAAATATTTCATGCCATATTCAGTAAACCTGTCAAAAATTGCTAGTTACCAGTTTTTTGAAAAAAACATGCAGTTTATTCGCTGAAATCAATTCCAACAGATCAGACTTCGACATCAATAATTCACTTCCGCATTGCGTTACCAGAAAGTCTTCGAGAATTTCCGAAGAATTGCATCGGTACAACACAGCATTCTGATTGGTTAATAACAGACTTGACCCATTAGGTCAAAAGTCAATGTTGCAGGTCAAATCATGCAAGAATACATCATGGCGGAAAGTGCTTTTCATTGAGGCGTACGATCCAACACATTCATCAGTGGAGATAATGAAGAAGATTTGACTTTGACTGTGTTCCAACAGACTCTAATATTTTTAACCTCATAAATTCCAGTTGTATGTAATTAATTAATATTGTAATAAAATGTGCATATTTTTTGTGACCATTTCTGTTTCTTCATTGTAAAAGTCAATGACGACGCAACTAATTTTGTAATTTTATTTTCCCTCAAAAACGTAATACCCTCCTCAATCTGTCACATGTCAAAATATCGCAAGGGATTCAACAAACACAATTTGGGTGATTTCCATGCCTCTAATGATGGTCAATTTTGATAAACTAAGGGAATCTCAACACCATATTTCTCTCTGAAACTCAGAGAACTCAGAAACATTTTGATAGTGAACTACTGGGGTAGATATAAAAGGGAAACCTAAATTCAAATTGTTTTTAACACATTACGCAAGAGCTTGCAGTGAACGGAAAATCACCTATTGTTTGTCGTAACTCATTTTGGCTTTCCAATTCATCATATGTGCTTGAATTTCTTTTGCTGGTGATTTAGAATAGTGTTCCAATGTACATGCATTCACTTCTTTACTGAATTACTGTCAGCCACAGTGCTAGTAATCAGATGCCAAAGTCTGTTTATTCTCATGATTATTTGTTGAATTAAACGACAAGGTTTTGAAAATTTCAATTGACATTCTTCACCTGTCTGAATTAGGGAATAACTGTCTAAAAAGCAGGTAGCTTAGTGATTGGATAAAACCTGAGGTTATTGCACTGAGAGATTAAATAGGCATTTTTATATCACGTCTTGCAAAAAAAAAAAGAAATTCTAAAAGACATATAAATTTGATAGGGTTCAAAGGGTTTTAATGAAAGAAACATCCAAGATGCTAATCATAGAGGCTTCTGGGTAATTTATAGTGCTGTGTAAATCATAGAAGCTTCTGGGTATTTTATAGTGCCCTGTGTATTTCTCATCAAGATCACTTGGCTATTCAGTTAACACACTGAGAGAATAAATGGACATTTTTATCACCATTTGCACACAAAAAGTTCAAAAAGACCTTATTCAATTTGATAAGTTTCAAAAGGTTTTAATGAAAGTAACATTCAAGGTACTATTCATAGAGGCTTCTGGGTAATTTATCATGCTGTGTAAATCATAGAGACTTCTGGGTAATTTATAGTGCCCGCTGTATTGCCTATAAAGATCATTTGGCTATTCAGCTGATTTGTTGGATGTGAAATTATTGTCCATGGCTTTTACGAGATTGAATTTCATCATTTCATATAAATCACCCAGTTTTGTAATTTATAAATTAACATAAATTTGTGTATAAAACTATAATTATATAAATCCGGACTTATAACCAGATCAATATTTTCATCACCAATATTTTGACAGTTTATCATTTTAAATTGATGTCTGGCTTGAAATTTTAAAGGCACCAGTTTGTATATATCATTAAATTAACATTTTTTGAAATATAATTTGACAACATTCATGAGGACAACATTTCGTGATAGTTTTGGTGACTCTCTGATCTCAATGACATGTTTGCTAATATCAAATTTTTCAGTTTTCTGATTTGCCGAATTTCTGACAATTTATTTGAAAATCGTGATTATTTGTAGTACAAGGCCTGTTGCCCAAAATACACCACACATAGATTAAAACGAATACATTTTGTAAAGTTTAATAGCAATACACTACTAGTTTTGTAATTTCTCAATTTCTGTGGATGAAAAAAAAATGAAGCATATATTTGTCTTTGAACAGTTTCTGTGAATGATGTTCAATAAACTTTTCATGAGAGGCAGGGCTGCAATAATTTGGGATATACAGGTGTGTTTGAATGAATGAATAAATGCGAAAATTTAAAGGAAAATAGGAAAGGAAAGAGCACTGCATTCCAGGCTTTCTACCAGTGAAATAACTTGCTTTTACATTATTTTTCGTTAAAGCTCACAGTTAACAGAACCCACTTCTTTGTGTTAAATTGTAATGGACAGACTCTAAAAACAATGTCGCTAAAAAGCAAAGTCTAATAATAAATAAGTCAAATCTAGAAGAGAAATTTACTGCATATACTTGTACCCTCTCATATGAGATGTGTTTCCAAATGCTGTTATTAGTTGATTATCTTCTGAAGAAACCATTAAGTAGAATTTAAACTCTGTAGTTACCATGGTTACTTTGCTATTTTTAACTGTAAGTATGGTAAATGTGAATTAGACACCATGACAGTCGCATTCTAAATAGTAGATTAAATTACATCGCATGATTTAACCTTCCCAAGATTTGAGAAAAAAGCACACTCTGTAATTGAATGTTTCCTTATAAGGCATGCTATATGTGTCCAAGTGTACAAGGCCAGGCCTCCGATTTCGGAGGGGACTAGACATGGCAGGGATTTGTACATTGACATTTTGCCCCTGCATTCTGCCAGCCAGGGATTATCTGTTGGACCCAGCGATAAGGGATTAATTTTGTTTTCCCGAGTCTTGCCCCCACTATGAGTCACTCCTCCTTTGAGGACTCACAGACGCGACATGCCCGGCCTTCACTGCGGGTGCAACCTCGGATGGCCCCTTAGTCTGTTCTTCGTAATGACTCTGTGAGCCACGCCGTGGGGTGAGGGGGAACATCGGTCCTAGTGGCTCAAACTGAAAGAAGTGCGCTTAGCATGGATTCACCTTTCTACCCATGGTTTGAGACCACAGAGTCATGCTTCACGCGGACAACACAGCGGTGGTCTCCTATAGCGACAAGGAGGGGGGACCAGATTCCCATCATTGTCAGTCCTAGTGGAGCAAATTCGCCTTTGGTACCTGGAATACATGTGGAGCTAGCTGCACACCACCTTCCAGGGGCGAGAAACAGTCAAGCGGTCGGCCTCTCGTGGCGGCTCCATTTCTAGAACGTGGAGTGGTGGATACCCCAATGGGTAGCCTCCAGATTGTTTCGAAAGTCCAAGGTTAGACCTATTCACCACACCCCGGAATGCTAAGCTCCCGACAACACTGCTGCTGACTTCAGGCGCCTGGGCCAGGGAAACTTTGTCGACCCCGTAGACCCACATGAACATGTACGCCTTTCCTCCCTTCCCGCTATTCACCGGGTACTGGAGAAACTTTGACAGGAGCGCATCTGCACTTTGACGCGGGTGGTGCCCAATGGGCCAAACAAGGTCTGGTTTCCATTACTGTTGGAAATGTTAGTTGAAACACCAGGGGTGCTTCCAGACCTCCGGATCTGCTGTCCCAACCCCTTACACGCATCGAGGCTCTTAGTTGACTCACTCAAATTTTTCTGAGTGGGCTTCCAAAGTCCTGGCTAGCGCGAATGGGGATCCCACCAACACAGCCTACGCCTCAAAATGACGTGCGTACACTGATTGGTCTAGTGGAAGGGAGATCATGCCATCCCTCTGTTGGCCAGACATTTCGTCCATCGTTTGGACGAAATGGACTTGTCCTTTTGGCAATTGTTGGCTATAGATCAGCCTTGTCACCCACCATTGGAATTCTCTGGGGACTAGGCTAGCCTCTTGTCCTTATCATTAGGAGACTGTTTACTGTTGAATCAGAGGCGTACACTGTAGATCTCGAACGAGGGAACCAACCAATTGGAACCTATCGGTTGTGTTGGCCGCTCTAAGCAACTTTGAGCCTCTCCGATCAGCTCCACTCAATCCTTTGACGTGGAAAACAGTCTTCCTACTCGCCCTCGCCTCAGGTAGGCCTCGGGCTGAACTAGGGTCCCTGTCCTTCTCGGACGGGTGTGTTGCCTTTATGGACAATGAAGTCAGGATAAAGACACAAATCGAGTCTCTCGCCAGGAAGCAAACCCCAGGACGCGATCCATAACCGATCGTCATTCCCCGGCTGGCAACATTGCCAACCCGGAGGAACCAGACTGACTTGGTAGCTAATATGGCGCCGCCTTATTACCTTGGACACGTGGTTTGTGACGTAAGGGGAAAATCTTGAGATCATGAAGCTTCCCCTGACCTAGATTTCTCTCTCTGTCATTGGCTGAATCGCAGATTAATGCCTACAGTTTACAAAATAATTATTAGTTGGACAATACAGCAGCAGCTGGGAAGTGAGCGATAGGTGACAGAGCCCTGAAATATGTACAGTATTAATCTTGAGGTCACAAAATTATAGAATAATATGAATTGCATTCAACTTTCCAAATAGTATAGCAATATATCTCTACAAAAATGTATAGATCATAATTTTTGGCTTGAAAAATAATTTAAACTACATACCGTTTTTGCTCTATTAGAAACACATCTTCAATAGAAGTGCATATAAACCAATAATCACTTTTGCCGTGTACTGAATCATTAAAATAATTTCACATACAGAGAAATAAAAACTGATTTTTCTTTTGAGAAATACCTCCAAATAATTAAAAATCCACTATATCGTGCTGCAATGACTAAACTTAGAATAAGTGCCCACCGTTTACAGATTGAATCAGGCAGATACAAAAACATCTCCATCTCTGATAGAATATGCCCTGTCTGTGATCTTGGAGAAATTGAAGATGAGAAACATTTCCTTTTCACATGCCAGCTATATGATAAAGAGAGAACCAGCCTTTTTACTAAACATAAAATGTATGGAGAGACATTAATAAACATATTAAATAATAAAAATGATCACATAATTAAAGACGTTTCAAAACACATTTATATTTGCTTTCTGCTTAGGGAGCAAAAAATCAAACAATAACTTCAGTACCAGCTGCCTCAAAAAAAAAAAACCCACAAAACACAGATTTACATTTATTTACATTATATTACAATTATTCATTTATCTCTTATTGTGAGATGTGTATTTATTTCATTCATTTACAGTATTTTTAGTATTTCCTTTTATTTTCATTTTTTTTATTATTACATGTTTTTGACTTTATTGTATTTTATGTCAAGATCTCAAATGGGATACGATAGCAAGACATGCCAACATTTGGCTGAGATCCCACACTGATTAATACTATATCCCAACTTTGAAAAACAGTGGAAATAAACTGTTTGCCATAATGAGTTATTGGAACCACAATGAAAAAAAAGGTTACACCAGAGTCAATAATGACAGCGACAATGACAGACATTTTCTTTTTACATACCTTTCTGTTCATCTAATGATGATGCAAGCAGGGTAATAAAATGTGTCATCCATCACTGAGTGCCCAGCTGTTTTTTAGGATTTACTTCATCATTAATATTATCATATTTCCAGTTTACTCAGAGTTAGGCGTGTTCTTGTTAGAAATACTTATGTCAGCGCAAGTTGTGCTCGTTCTCACCAGCGTTTCTTACGGGGGGGGGGGGGGGGGGGCATAATATAGCAATTAACCACTAAATATGAACACTGCAGATGATAAGCAATTTTTTGGTTGACTGTTTATTTCTGTTTTTTATGTACTATTTCATTTATTTATGTCTTTGATCATCGATACTTTTTATCTCTTGACTGCTAAATGTCATGATAATATACATTTACGGTAAATTCAACACACGTTGTGAAAATGTGTGTAAAATATCATGTACATCATCACAGAATCTGGAATAGTTAGGAAAGTAATTAGGACGTCAGATTGATACTGCGCTTAAATCGATTCACAAAATGTGCTTAGACGACACTCAAGGATTATCTATCTCATTCTAAGTGCCTCAATTCAATCTGATAATATACCCAAGACAATTTTACAGTCTGTAATGGCTTCTTCGTAGACAAAGACTACCCAAACCATTTTTCTGATTTCCTTTGCAATTTGTGTATTTTTCAATATATCCATAATTTATGAATACAACTTGAGGGTTTAGATGTTAATTCCTGAATCAGGAATCAGTTAAATTAATGTACATCCATCTGGATGTAAGCGTGGGTTAACTAGTACTGTTACTTGAAGGCATTTAAAATGATAAGATCTGCTGTGTGTTGTTCACTCGTGGCTGTTGTATCTGTATAATTTTTATATCAGTCAAGTCTTACATGTATATAATTATCTACATTTATATCCATACACTGAGTCCTAAATCAATCTAGAGAATTGTCTAGATTCGTATTTCAGTATGTTCATGTCATCATGTCTACATTTATCTGAGTGATGAACACTGTAGTTCTGTGTGTATATGGTTCCTTTGGAATTCACGTTTACTGTGTTACTGTGACTGCCAAAATCTTGTCCCAGAGGCATATGGTTTTTGCTGGAGTGTATGAAAACATAAACATTCTGCCTGGAAAATGTCATGATCAGAGGCAGTGTTTGATTTAACTGTTCTGAAATGTCTTGACTTTAAATTTATGGCAATACTTTCCTTTTTCAGAAAAGACTTTTGTCATTTTTTTGTTGAAAATGATATTTGACTTCTTGAAAATCACCAACCAGATGGCTTTGATATTTGATTTGATTTCCTCCTTCATAGAGCTCAAATAGATTTATTCATTTTGTGAATTAAATGCCATTAATGAGTTACAACAATGTTTATTTACCTGTTACATTGTATTTGTTGGTCTCTTGGAGGAAAATCTGTTCATGTGTGCATTACTTTACAATATTTTCTTAAAACATATCAAATTCTCTATATGCATGGATTGAATCACATGTAACCTATTAATATACCCCTGGTTTATACTGTTGAATAACAAAAAGCATTTTTTATTTTGTCTTCCAGGATTTTATTCTGTCCTGCTCAATGTCATTTCTATATTTAATTGCTGCATCTCTGATTGGCTCAGCCTGCGTTATCTATCAAAAGCAATTTGCTAATTGGACAGCAGTGCAGCTACCAACTGGGGTGGTGAGTGAAAATCAAATCTCTAATTCTCAAAATTCATTATTTTGCCAGTTCTTAAAAAATCAAAGAAAGCTTAAGAAAGAACTCTCGTGCTGAAAGTATTGAAGACACATTAAAAATTAATTCAAAATTACTAGTACATGAGATATTGATGGAAAAGCTGAAAACTAATTATGTAAATTAGTTATTAAATTATGTAAAACTAATATGAACAGAACAAAAAAATTATGAATTATTATGCTAATTAGAGAATTAATATGAACAAATTTTAACCCAAAATTAATCAGGCCTGTCTATTGTTCTAGAGCATTTATGTACCAAATTTTATTCAAATGTGATGATCAGTAATTGAGATATCAGTGTTAATTAATTATGTTAATTAGGTGATTATTAAGCATAAATATTTACCAAAAACTAATTGGGTTTCTGCATAGTTCTCTTTAAAAGTTTCATTAAAATCCAATTTATGGTTCTTTATATATCAGTGGAACATTATGCAAATTAGGTAATTAATATCCAATTAAAACTAATCAGGTGTCTGCATAATCCTAGAAGATCTATGTAGCAAGTCTCATTGAAATATGATGATTAGTACTTGAAATATCAAAAGCTGAAAAAGAATTAATTATGCAAATTAGATAATTAATATGTACTCATATTACCCTAAAAACAATCAGGTCTGTGCAGTGTCCTATGACATCTATGTACCAAGTGTCATTGAAATGTGATGATTACTACTTGAAATATCAAAAGCTGAAAATTAATTAATTATGCAAATTAGCTAATTAATATATACTGATATAACCCTAAAAACTATCAGGTTTGTGCAGTGTCCTATGACATCTATGCACCAAGTTTTATTGAAATGTGATGATTAGTACTTGAGATATCAGTGGAAAAGCCAAAAAATTGATTAATCATTATGCAAATTAGGTAATTAATATTGCACAGATTTTTACCCAAAACTAATCAAATCTGCGCATTAGTTTGGAGCTTCTGTGTGCCAAGTTTCATCAAAATCCAATGAGTGGTTCTTTAGATATCAGTGGAACAGACGGACACACACACACACATACACACACACTAACTGCAAAGACTCCCTTTTTGTGCTTCGCACACGGGAGTCAAAAAGGACATATAAACTGCTTTATTTTATAATCCAAATAACTTGTTTATTTTACAGATTCTTGGCTATGTGTGTTTGATACTGTACACTGTGGGTGCATTCCTAGCATATAGGAGGTGGAAACGAGGCAAACAGTTTGCACATCATCGGTTGTCAACACAACAACAACAGCAACAACAAGAAGATATTATGCGAGACATGCATGTTCTTACTTAAGTTATTGTATGATTGCTATGTTACGATCTGGTGCATTTCCTACTAAAGGTACAAACCTTTATAACGAATGGTTAAACAGTGTGATATTCTCATTTCATTTTTAATTCTTCTTCATTTATATAAACTCATTGATGTACAAAATAATTCAGACATGATTTTTAAAGTGTTTATAAAAGTGATGCTAACGTTGTCTTTCAACCCATTGTATGCTTTACCTAGTATATTTGCTCTATTAGAAGTGCATCTACCAATAGAAGCACAAACGTCTCAGTAATTGACAGACAGTGGGTGTTAAGTTATCTCCTCCAGCCCTTTAACGACTAATTAAATACACAATGCAACTAAACATTAATTCTTTTACTTCAACATTGCCCTCAAAATACAATAGAATTTTATGGGAGCCATCCAACTACCCGCAACTTAGCCAAAATCATGACTGTATAAACAAAAATCTCATTGGCTGTATCATTAAAATATTACTTATTTTGACCATAGAAAAATGATGTGGTGCTTATTAATAGAGCAAATATGGTAGCAATTTGTTTAAAAAAAATGAATAAGAACATATATTGTATTCCTATCTGGAGATTGGCTTCCAAAACAGCTGAATAATTTAAGAGTGGTGGGTGCAGAGGAGAGGAAAGGAAAGGGAGGGGGCACACACAGTGATATTGTTCTCAGAGGACACAATAGATATCCCATTCAAATTTTATTCAAGGTATAGCAGTCCAACAACAATAAAATGTATTACTGGATATATATATTTTTAATGCCTGTAAATTCCAGAGTTAGATAGTTCATAGTCCTTAGGTCTATGGATAGATCATGTTGAGATGTTGAGCTAGTACTGTATTAATGTTAATATTGTGTCCTTGGATGTGGTACATATGTATCATGGTCTTGAGTTCATAATTATTTTGGTCTATTGGTATATAACAGATTCAAGTTGACATCAACTCTTGTGAAAGACATTTGTGCCATCAGCATTGTTGTATTTTCACTGTATTCTACTGATTACTCCACAAAGGGCACAGACAGCTGTGTGAAAATAATTAGCTATTGATTATTGCTGTAATATATTACTGTAGAATGATATATTTTTGTTTGGAAAACAATACGTTGGTACATTGCATGTACACTTTAGTGCAAAATTCAGAATATTTATTAACATTTTGCGAAACAAAATTTTGATTTTGAACAGCGTGTATGGGCAACATGTGATTTGAATTTATTTTGCTGCACCCTTTGGTTAAACAGAAAGATTTGCCAGAAAACTATTCAAACTCCATTGCACAAGTGGTCAAGTTAGAAAGAAGATATAACCTTTCACTCTAGCCGTCGTTAGCACACTTTTCAATATTTTGTTAATAATATTTACAGTGGCTGTCCATGTACTGCTATTAAAGTTGCAGGAACGAAATCTCTAATGTGGCTGATTTGATTGATTTATCCCATGTGACATTTGTGGGCGTTTTTGTGTTTTTCTGATGATTCAGTTGTTTGTTACTGTTGTTTGTTTGTGTCAGCTGGAAGATTGGAGCATGTGCAAATTTAAATCTGTTGTGGGCAACAAATGAAGTGGAATATATAAAACATTTGGAAATGCATAAAGTGACATAGATTTGTTCATTTACATTGTCTACTTTAGAATGAACTCGTATTTTTGTAATAACTGTAGCTTTCATCTTCCTCAAATTGAAGTTCACACTTTAGTTTTGTTATTCTTTGCTGTACTTAACACATTCTTGTTTTGCATCTGTTTATGGCAATGTACGTAACTTCTTACATTCCCACATGCATCTACACGTATCTTCCCAAAAATTGATATTTTTTCACGTCTCCATGTATTATATACATAGATTAAATACATCCTGAATGAAGTTCAGTAATTGAAATACACTCTAATCCCTCAGGCTGAAATTGTCTTGGAAACGTGGAACACTATAAAGGAATGTATGCCATGAGATATTAGTCCACATATGTATGTAGCTGGCTTCTACCTCACTGCCATTTTGGTAAAACAATACTCTATATTAAAATAATATTTTTATGCATATTTTGTACCCAAAATGATAGGAATTACTGATAAGCACCCAAAATAGACAGACTCCTGCTTGTTCCTAGATTTAAAGGAACAATATATTCTGAATGAATTGAAGGCCAAATTTAGTATATTATGGAACTGCTCATTGCATGAACAGATTTTTTTTTTTAATGTATGAAGATTATTTATTATTAATATACTTTTTTATTGTTATTTATTGTCAGCATTATTACATGTTTATGCCTAATAAAATAAAATATAAAATATTTATTGTATTAATTTTAAACACAAGATTTTATATACTGCCACATTATAGTATTTTTTACTATACAAGTAATGATGAATACACATTTACAAACTTTACAAATTTTGGATTTTTTACTGAGCGAAAATTGATTGAAAAACACAACCAAGGTTCATAATGAAGGCCAAAGGAAAAAAAAAAAAGAGTTTCTAAGGTAAATTAAGTACCAAAATACTCAGGATTTTCATTTAATTTCTATCACAATTATGAATTTAATGTAGACATGACCAAGTTTGTTGTAATCTAGTCATCAAATGAAGCCAACAAATTCATTTTTATACGTGAAACGAGTTCAAAATATGCGTAGTTAGGGATATTTTGTCGTCAATCCAAAATGGCAATAGGTAGGGTCATTTTGTCTTCGTCAGTCCAATTCAAACACCAACTCATAACCCTCAATCACAGAAAATGATAACCTGAAAAAATTCTCTAAAGTGATTGTATCTCTATCTTAACTTTAGACAAGTCCTCGATAGAAGCTAACCTGTTTAATATTGAATAATAATTGTAGACACAAGACTTCTTACAGTAAGGGATAATCTGTGATTGCAAAACGCAGATGTACAATATCAAACTGTATTAGTACGAGGCGCCGCATCATTTACCCTAAGGTGGATTACAACATTTCTACTATTCACCAACTGTTATAGGTGAATTGTGAAAATATTGTAATTTGAAGATAATGCAGCATGCCACTAGATTCTCACCGAAAGATAATATTTTCGCCAATTTGTTCAGTGATATATCCTCGTCGCCGCACAATAGTCTTTTGGGACCACTTTCAATATTTTAAATTGGGCACAGAGATGAAAAGAATTAGATCAAGAAATATGAATGAATTAAACTAATATGCACTAAACATCTTTCCTAAACTCTCAATTGTAATGAAGCACCTTTACGACCTTAAGTAGCTGGATGAAAGCAACGACGTTTCAAAGTGACAAATGTTTGTTTCATGCCTTGCCTTTTGAAAATGTCCTGGCAGCTTAAAATGTCTCTCACACGAGTGATTATGAGAGCTATGCTATTAAATCTCTGCAAAATGATATGGATTGGGAAGGTAAGGATTAGCCCTTCTGTATCTTTATTTGGGTGAGTGGTCCTGCTATTTGTGCAGTTTGTTGTCATTTAGAATACAGTAAATCAATACATAATTTTAATCGACTAGCGATAAAAAAAAAATGTTGATGTTGTGAGCGGTCCTCCTTTCACCCATGTAGAACTGAAGCGCATACTCACTGAACTTGTAGGACTGGTTATATACCCTTGTCTTTGAGAGCAACTGACTCTAGGAAGATGCAACAACTAATAGAATAAATGATGATACCGGTAATATAGTAACAGATTCTGGTACCGCAGCAATCACTACAACTGCTGCTGTTCTCTCCAAGCAGGAGAAATCAAAAATAAATCAAAACTGACATCCAATCAGAACTGGAAAGTACATCTCAGAGAGAACAATTTTATTGTACATGTACACAATCACAACACATTAATCTTGACAGCAGGTTGGTGGGTAGTCTATTGCTGAGCAAAGTGTAATAAATCATTCTATCTATGAATGATTGTTATCAATTAGGAACAAATCAGTTTTATTGTTTTCATATAAAACAAACAAAAGGCGAAACAAGCAATTGAACAAGTCATTAATTTTGAATGTCGATCAAGAAATTTAATTATTATTTGAAATGCATAAGAGTTTCATTATAGCATTCAAAAGGGGTAAATATTTATATTTAGATAAGTGGTCAAAGCATGTATATTCCTTTCTGGTGACAAATTATATCTGATAATATTGTTTTATATAAAAAATTCAAGGACATCAAAATCGATTGCCTTGATGCCCAAGGAATTTGCCTTCGTGACCTTTGGTATGTTATTTATATATGGTCAATTTTGACATTGAAATTAATTTTCTTCTCAACTTCGAAGTTTAAAAATCGATCCCAAGTTGCCATCTCATGTAGTCTGGTAATGATGTACACATAAACTTAGTACCCAAGATCTTAGTACCAGAAATCTTGGTCAGTAAGATACTTCCTTGGATAGGGTTGTTTGTTGTCAACAATTAAACTTCTCTGTTTGTGCCTGGGGTGAGTCTTACACATGACGTATCGTCGTCCTTCTCGTTTAACAAAGTAACAATCTTCGCATCTTTTTCGCAGTTTCACTTTGGATTTGAATGAATTTACAAGTTGTACGGTAGGCGTTCTTTGCAGTGAATTCTGCTGCTTTACTGGTAGAACTAATGACTGTTGTGTAACTGGTAAAAGTGCATAGCGATGAAACAGGCTGTATGGAGAGTTTATTATTTTATACATTGAATTTACAGGAATACACAACCTTCGAGGCAGAGTTGATAGCACCATGCTGCATTTCCCGATCAAGGAAACCATCTTTTTATTGACAACTTGCTGTAAAATAAAAAGAAAATTGTTACCAGCCAGTAAGATTTAAGTAAATTGTCAAAATATGACAATACATCAACTACCGTAAAATCTGTATTAAAAGCTGCATCCCTAATAGAAGTCGCACCCATTTTTTGTGAACAATTGAGAACCAAAAAAACATCATTTTTCATATGTGTTGATGCTCTAATAGATGCCGCATCCACTCTGTTGCATTGTACCATTTTAATAGAAGCTGCGACTTCTAATACATGTACATATTTTACATTATTTCATGCTCTACCGACTGTAGTCATGGAAATATAATTTTTGGGAGATGCATGTCAGTGTTGTCGAACTTAGACTACCTGGAGAAAGTGTAATATCATTTTGACGCCTCTTCATTAAACATGCATCAGCTAGCAGTGCGTTCTCTAACAGAACTGATTTTGTAGGGATCTTAAGTCGGAATGAAAGTTCAAAAACCTTGTTGGGTCAGCCTGGTTGTATGTGCCTGTGATGAGCTTCTGAAAGCACAAACCATATACCTCCATGCACAAACTGAATACTATATCGTTGCAGTGGCAAAATGTATTTGGGGGGGGGGAGCTTCGCTTAACATTATGGAGCGAAGTCGCAGAGAAGCTATGCATAATCCAGATATGTATCGTCATGCGTTGGGGGGGGGGGGCATGGACCCCTAGATCCGCCACTGTATCGTTGTATGCTTTTCTTACACACATAGTTCAGTAAGAGAGGTTCAACATTTAGTAAGAGTTCCTTATAGTCCCCTCACTCATAACTCTAATCCTAACAATGCCATGCCAGTGCTTCTCCCCCATTCTATATACCCCTATTCAGGTCATTTACAGTTATTTGGAGGGGCATATTGAATTACATTGGGGCTGAATTGTTAGGGTTTGGGTTACGGACGAGTTTGCCCTAAAGAACTCTTTCCCAAAATTTAAACTTCAATTCATCTTTACCAGTGAATATTATCGTTTCAATGCATATTTGAAACAAATCCATAAAACCATAAACATTTTGTTGGCCGTTTTGAAGGCTTTTAGTTATGGCCTTCATTTTGTTATGACTTAATTGTACATCAGATGACTGTGTGAACAGCTCAATTAGTACATGCTGCCCTTGAGAGAGAAAAAAAAAACACGTTACATCCCCTTATCTTATAAATTCTTGGAAGAATCTTAACTGTTTCTACAATTTCGACAATGTAGACCCAATTCTGTAATGGCCCCTTCTGTTAAAAATATTGCAGAATAATATATCAAATAATTGTCTGGGATACGAACATCCCATCGCAGAGGGCAGCAAACATGTGTCGTTCATGGCACGGCATGGGAAACAAAATTAACATGGTGCTGTGAACAAATCCTTCTCAATGTTAGCTTCGAAAATGATAAAATTGACTCACCGAACACAAACGATCAACTGAATTCTTTTTAGCTAGAGAAAATAGATGAATTTCAGCTAAATTTATCAAACCATTGTCCACCAGCACGTTTACGTGCACTGCATGAACACAACCAGACCACCTAAGTAACTTGAAAAAAATACTATTATGTCCGATTTGCATTTCACAACGCAATTAAACAATTTCAACAGCTACCATTTCATGCTCCACATTTTTAATTCGTTGTTCCATAGAAATATTAGGTATTGATAAATATCGCTGATAAATAAAATGTCAACCAAATTCTTTGTCGGGAGATTACAATATTTGATCCATCCCAGAATGCATTGAAAGTAAAATGGCGTCGGTGAGAATGTTTTGCTCTCGTGGTCCGTCGATTTCTCGGCAATTTTTAAATATTGCAAGGCCTATAGCTACATGCAGTAGGTGTTATGTTCAAGACAACACTGTCACCCACACAGGGCAGGTTAGTGCAACAGTATATATATGAATAAAGGCATGTTATTTGCACACTACTAATACTATGATTGTAACCGGGGATTATTTTGAAGGTTTGAAGAGCCTCTGTTCAAGTCTTTTTTTTATCTCAAAAGTAGCATGCACTTATTTGTTTTGAGCTTTTGACGTTTGGTTGACAAGGGTAGTTTAATGTTGGCTTTATTTTAGCCATACACAGCATATATACTAAAATATCGCAAATTAACCATAGACCATCAGAATTTTGTACGTTGAAAATGTTATGTGGTCATGATTTTAGAGTTTGGAAAATGTTTGTACCACGCAATTTCACTGTCTGCCATGGACGGGAAAAAGTTCCTTGAGGTCCCCTCACTCCATCCCCTCCCACTATAAATCAATATGCACCTCCAAGGATTGGTACATGTATATACAGTTGAAATGGAGGAGGGTACTGGAGAGGAAGGGTTAGTGTTTGAGTTATGGTAAGGGGGGGGGGGGTCCTAAAGAACTCTTACCGATGCCGGCTCGCTAGTGTCTTCATGTATGAATTGATTTTATGTCTCTGATCTCGTAGGTATTTGATAAATCTGATTACCGTCAGGTAAGATACAGTCAAGCTCAAAAAGAGGTAAGTTATAATAACGTATCTAATTATGTCTCAAAACACACTCAAGAAAAAAACAAACTACACAAGTATAAAACAGTATCTAAGAATATGTGCAGGGTAAATATTTTTACAAAGCGGAACGAAGATAATTTGCATCAACAGGATATTTATATATACTAATTTATGAGCACAACACAAAGCATTAGGGCAGTGGTCGTCGAATCAGTAAATCACATACCGGTACTCATTTAGTTATTGTTGTATCATATATATGTAGGTTAATCAGAAGTTTGCTATAAATCTAATTGATGATGTACCCCCAAAAGTGATTGCTGGTCGTCATGTTTACTGTGATGGTGGTGGCGGTGCTCTTGGTCATCCCAAAGTCTATATAAATCTGGTGAGTTTTTTTACATGTTGTTGCTCTCAGACCACTCTATCTTGTTAGAATCAACATATGCTTTGTTGGACTCAAACCATGGTACAGCTGTCAGCTAGCTTTGCGTTTTCATTGTTGTCAATAATTTGTCTTATTCTTTTGGGGTATTTACCTAGGTTTCTGATATAAGATATTTAGGCAGATTACTGTGCCAATTTTGATATATGGTGGTTTTGAAAGCTTTTTTTTTTTGCTCTTTGGTATATAGTTTGTGTATGATTTAATTCTCTGTTCGAGTATAATTCTAGTAAAGTAAGAAGTGAGCAAATAGTATAATATTTTTGTTGTATTTTGCGCAATAAACATGCAAATGGTTTAAAGGCAACAAAATGCACAATATAATACTGTAAAATACTTTATTTTAGCTTGGAACTAATTTTAGCTGAAGGAATGATTCAGTGAAACTAAAAACCCAGCAAATACTGTAAAATCTGTATTAGAAGCCGCGACTTCTATTAAAATGGTACAATGCAACAGAAGGGATGCGGCTTCTATTAGAGCATCTACGCATATGAGAAATTGTGATTTTTTTGGTTCTCAATTATTCAAAAAGAATGGGTGCGACTTCTATTAGAGATGCGGCTTCTAATACAGATTTTACGGATACCTTTTTTCCAATATTTTACATTCAACTTATCAAAAATCAGTGAAAATAAATTCCTTACAAAACACCCAAAAAGTTAAAATTAATTCCAGCTAAAATTTAGTATTTTACAGTAATTCCATTTGATCATTTTTGTACACTGCTTTAGTAAATTTTCATTTCAACAAAAACTAGTTAATATCAGGACAGCATGATAATATTATGTTTTTGTCTTCTCAATACAGGATCCACCGGGTGCACATTCTTGCGGTTATTGCGGTCTGAGATTTACAAAGAAGGCACACTGATGTCATGCAACTGTGTTTGATCTGAATGATTTATTGGAAATCATTGCTTTGCTATTTAGTAATGAGGTAGTTTTTGAATGGAAGTGAAACTAGTAAAGGTTATACAACATGGCATGTACTTGTATATAGTGTCAAAGCATGTAGTAAACTCGACTTCTGTATGCGTAAATGTATTATAAATTGGGTGTGTTCTTATAAATTAAACTTGATAATGTTTACTTTAAATGATCCTTGTATTCCTGACCCCCATACATTGTGAGTGCACTATGCTTTCTGCTTGAGAAAGTCCAATTTTTCACAAAATTAAACTTCTTTAATAAATAAATGAATCATAAACGGTAGTTAGTATGATTGTAGTATTCACTTGTGTTTACTTATGCAAGACCTATTTGCTTTAGGCCAGCTGAAAGTTAGCTAAATTATATGTTATGCTCAACAATGTCATAAAAACATTTTGTATAGCTGCAAGGACGCTAATGGAAGTTAACAGACATTTACTAGAACAGAATCTCCAGACAGTTCATTAACTACTATAAGCATCAGAGTTTCCATATTTTAACAAAGTAATACTGCAAATTTGTTGAGTTCTAGGTGTGTGTTGTTTTTGCAGCCCCATCATGGTTTGTGTTGTCATATGTTACGTAACTCCATTTATATAGGGTAATGACCTGTAGAAATCACACCTGATTCATGTACATGTAGTAAACTACATGTTGCTTTCAACCACTTGCTTACGTCATTCAGCAGAGAAAACTGAAATTTTTTGGTTCGTATCCAGGATGTTGATGCATAAAAAATTTACCATTTTTAAATAATGAAGGAAACTCGAGTCGTGTGAGAACAACCTAGTTCTGAAAAACGCCCCCTCCTGGTAAATTGGTATTGTTGAGACAAAGAAACTAGTAAACAGTTATTGTTTGATGGGTACTGTTGAACCATAACCATCTACAATTGAATGTTAGCAGACTGTTAGAAAGATGGCAACGAGCCAAAAATTAGTACCACAGATAAAAGTATTTGAAAATCCCAAACACTACTATTCGAAGGTGCCATAATGAATGTGAAGGTGAAATCTAAAACTTGAGTTGAACAGTGTAAAGGTAATTTGATGCGTGCCTGAGCATTTTTTTGCAACTGCAACCCCAAGAGGTGTGAAATGGCGCCGACTGTATCACCTTGCCCGTACATGTGTAAAATGTTGTGTTCTTTGGTAGAAAGTCAGTTGATAAGAATTTTGGGGGGTTGTGCACTGATCGAAAGTTTGATGGTGAATAACTGACTTGTTTGTTCATGGTATTATAATGCTGGACATTGAAGATTTCTCTGGATGTTGTATGATCAGAGTAACTGATTACTAACTTTGTTTCAAAATATTGTAAGTAGTGAATGTTTTTGTGTGTGAATTTAAGGTAATGTTCGGTAGGTATGCATTGATTTGTGAAATAAATGGAGTAAACGGCATATCAAATCATATATAAAACAATTCTGAGTATTCATAAATTTCATTTACAAAAAAAAAACTATTTTTCCTGGTTTTCCTTACAAACGCCCTTGACGTGATGGTAATTCAGAATTTGTTCACAGATAACCGAGTAGATAAATAAACAAGTAAATGTGGATATTTATATGTTCGAATAATCTTGTTTTATATTGCATCTTGATAAAAACAGGAAATTGTTTATCAGTGAAATAGCGCCCCCATGTGACAGTCTACGGCGTTTTTAAATTTTAACAGCGCCCTCTAATGGTTAAACTCTGCAAAATATTGCACGCAAACGAAAGATTTTACGCAATGATGAACAAAATATAATGTAATGGATAGCAGAGGCAATCACCTAAATATGATTAGCTTACATTTTTTTTCACAATCACAAAACTAATAATTATGTTGTTGGTTATTTCCGGCAATTGTATGCGTTAAATCAAAGATGAAGATCTATTGTAATATTCTTTTAATCTCTTTCCTCAACAAAAAAATCATCAATGAAAAAAATGTTCAAGCATCTTTGCACCCACTCTAAGTGTTAGTGCACGTGTATTTTCTGAAAAATGCTGGCAATTTTTTTTTACATGGACGATGTTGCTGGGAGACCATAGTTTACCTGTGCATGATTTCCAGCTTGAAAAAAAAAAAGTGACAAAAAGTCTGAAAGTGAATTCACATATATTAGTGGATGTCTCAACTCAAATCAAAAGCGATGGAGATATTAAATTGCAGAAAAAGAAAAATAATCTAATTTGTAAATTTATGCACGCATGACACATATATGAGAGAGAATAAAGCATACACTGTAATATTTGTAGTTTTGTTTACACCCCACCTTATAACAACACTAACTACCAATATATACTGTGTGGTCACGCTGCTCATTTATTAACCAATAGACTGTTATAGCGCCATCTAATGACAACAAAACAATAATTTCTCCCTATACCATGCACCGTGAGACATTTCATTATTTTACAGTAGAAATAATTACTCAAGTTCCCTACATTAATTTATTTAAAGTAGAAGCTTATAAATGTAAATGCAATTCTTTCATTTTGAAAGAAAGTGTACTCTCGGGCAATACTAGTCTAAGGATATCGACTTGAAAAAAGTTGGGGGTCACCAGGTTAATTTTCAATAAAATACTGGTTGTATTTCAGTAATAAGTGTCCATTTTGTCAGTATTATAATGCTTTTACCATAGGTTCCTATGGCAAAGATATTATGCCATATCTCAAATTGTAGGCTGGTGGCATAGGCTGGAAAAATCATATATTGTTAATGGTAGGGTACTTTGTGTTGTCCTGACTTACTTCAAAAACCTGGGTTTTAAAAAAATATTAGTTAAGTCACTATAACCCCAAAACGCTATTTCATGGTGTCATGGGACAATAACTTCATGATTTTACATAATAAACCAATAAACGATTTGTGACTAACTTTCTCAAAAAAAATATGAGTAGACTTCTACCCGATGTGAACTGCGAAGAAACTGCGATTACTTCTCCAAATAGCGTTAATAGATTAATATATTCTCTCAAAGCTTAGCAGACATACCGTATACGTACGTGTTTCAAATCACCCAAACTACTCAACAACATGATACAACACACGAACATATGTATTCTCACATAATCAACAGTACGAGGTTCCGTCAATTAGGCTCAGACACTAAGTAAATTCCCGAGTAAAATATGCAAACGCACGTTTTTTTTTTTTTTTAAAAAGTTGAAAAGCGGATATATTAAACCTCTTCTCACGAATACCCATTGAATATTGTAAAGGTTAACAGGATTAAAAAAAATAAACAAGGAAAAATGAGACGAGGAAATAAATATGTCTGGTAGTACGATAAGCACGTAGTTACATATGGCTTCTAACCGCCCACATCTGATACTCAGGACGAGTATTTTTTATTGTTGGGAATTATCTGTTCCGATATTTCATGAAAAGTAATTGGAGAGAAAAATATGCGGTGAGTTGAATTGTTTTTCACAGGCACGAAACCAAAACAAGTGGCCCTGGATACGGTTCGATCGTAGTGTGTTCCTTGGGTGCCACCTAATATTACCGCCTAATTTACATAACAATGGGTTCTGTTGTCACATACCACAAGACCATTGCGAACGCTCCTAGAGAGGACATTTATCGTCGGTTGAGTGCAATATTGGCTAGCTAGTTGAACTACTGTCATGTTGTCGATAATATTCTCACGTTAAACGCTGCTTGTCAGATCACATCTCCCAAGACAACATGGGCCCAGAGAACGCGATGACCGGCCAGACGCTTCTGACAGCCGTCTACAGTCAAAACTGGCCGGTCCCCGACCCAGCTCGATCGCCGTCACGCCGAGGGTTTCAAGGGTAAGTGTCATGTTTTTCGAGTTGTTTCACGATTCTTCACGACTTTCAGCTATTGTTGTATAATCACTATGTATGTTTATGTCATGTTCTTCAGAGACAAGCGGAGACAGTTGAACCACCGAAGTAACAGCGCACAATTCAGGCGGACTGGGTGGTTATCGACCGAAGAACGTGCCGAGTTGATGTCTCGACCACCGACACCTTGTCACGGTCTCAGCTCTAACACCTTAGACCGGGTAATGCCGAACTCTTCCACGTCTCGCTTTTATTACTCTCTACCGAACCTTATGAATACATTGTCACTCTGTGAATCAAGTAACCTTATTAGATGAGCATTTTGCGAAGTGTGATAAAGGTGAAAGTTCGACGGCTTTATTAAAAAAAGGTATATTTTTTTTTGCAAGGACACGCTGAGGTGGAGATCTTGGACACAGCGAAGCGATGGCCAGCTAGGCGAAGAAGATAGCCACACTGGTGAGATATTATTTAGCTTCGTTGTACTTTACCTTCACATCGACGTTAAGAGACACAATATTACAGTATATGGCGGTACTATTTAATGTTACTATAATTATTTACTTCACTGTCAGTTAATTGAATGCAAAAATAATTGAATCAATCCAGTGATTAGGAACATAGATAATCACAAAATTGGAACTTTTTGTAATTTATCCTCCTTTTATTTTCTTAAAAACAGATTTGTCGTTGTACAAAATTACACAGGTGAGTTTTCTCTATTCTAAATGGCTTTCAGTATTCAGTGCTTTATTTACATACAAATCTGCCACTAATGGCTTCACCATATTGACATGGGCAATGGGATGTTTAACTATTTTGATTTACACCACAATCACTTGTTTTAATTTACACCCAGATATCACTCTCTCCCCCAAGCCACTATATAACAACATAATTATACTTATGATGAGTAAAACTACCTCTTTAAATTTCATTTTGTGTTTCGTTCTGAAAAGATAGTATGAAAGCGCAACGCTTTTGAGTGTTGAGCTGATACTGAGTACGAAGTGTTGTATTGTGTCGATGGATTTATGAATAGCTTAGGCAGGCAGTCGGCCTGATAGATTTTTTCTTGTTGAATTGGAATATATCAATTGCATGTTGAATTGACCGGTTAATACTTAACCCTGCGGGGGATATACAAGTAACCATGTGGAACTTAAATATTCGTGTTTCTGCATAGAATGTTTTGCTGAACATTAGACATGGTAGATGTTAATCTATGTAGTGGAATGATCAGAGTTGCTGAAGGGGGTATTGAGACACTGTTTGTATTTTGTGAACTTTCGTTGAAAATACTCCCACAGGCATCCTTACAGTTTTGAATGAAACTTTTAAGTCGTAAATTGTTCAACCAAACAGAAAACACAAATACCATAAGCGGCCAGTAGGTAGTCTGCAAAACTGGGTTCGGTTTCGAGCTACGGTTACGCTCAAACTACAAGTAGTACTTATCCTTAAAGTTTCTACCTCTTCATACAGGACACTTTCAAGAAACTTTCCAGACAAGTCAAAGACGTCAACACTATGATGATAAATAAATTCCGCAGTAATGGTTTCAGGGTGAGTTTTATTTTCTTTTGTGTATATTTTCAAGGTGTGTTTTCTTTTGAAGTCGAGAACTGATGTATAAAGTGTGATGTTTGGACAGGGGAGAGAAGGGGGAATTCAATAAATATATTTTAATTAGAAATTTTATTAGACAATAAATTATGCATGTAATATAATTCTTCTATGCTCAAAAAGTACATATTTATACCATACTACAAACACAACATTGTATAAATAAAGATTATTAAATATTAAACAATTGTTAGTTATATTGTATAAAATTTCATAAAAAAAACTTTGTTACACTGTTACCGTAGTAATAAAATGATCACATGCACCAGCAATTAAGTTTCATATTTTAAATACACTCAAAATTATAACTGTGGTTCACAGGTATAGTCAACACAGTCAAGCTGTTGGCATGGTAACTACTACAAGATCTCTGCGGGCATATTCCCGTCAATGTGTAACACAGGAATGTATTGATCATCGCTGTGGCACCTACAATGTGTTAAAAATAAACTTGTCTAATTTGAATATGGAAAACTTTGTACTCATGTCTTGATAAGAAGCGAGCTTTATCAAAATCATGTTGACTCAGACTGATATATCTAGTGTAAACATTATTGATTTTAAAATCACAGACAAGGTATACTAGATATGTTTTTGTCGATATCAGTTCTTGATTTTTTAATTATGGTTTTATTAACTGATATTTATGATTGATGCAAATTTACTTTTAATTAAAAATAATTTAGACACTGAAACAAAATTTGGGACATGTCATCCCCCCAAGCTATGGGACACTATACGTTTTGTATAAATAGTGGCAGAAGGGGGAGGGGCTGTTTTCTGCAATCAGCAGGACTTTCATCACATGGCAATATATATATATATTAATACATTGATCTAAGATTGAATACAAGCAAACATGATTCATGACAGGAAGGTCGCTATGACAACTTATCGGCATGAGCCGTTGTGAAATATTGCGACTATGCACTGCTATGTTCAGCGTGTCGTACAGTATCTTGCGATCAGCCAATCAAACACACATGTTTGTTTCGCAGATCTTGTCGCTTAATTTATCGTGTTTTATTTCCTTCTTACACAGAAACACTACATGGGTAGCGAGAAGACGTCTCCCAGCATTCATAGCAGCAAATTAGCGTCAAGTTTGCGCTCCACCAGGCCATCATATGAGCGCTATCAGCTTGACACATCTAATGATATCACTGTCCAGTCTCGACAAGCAAACCCAATGGCAAGGTAAGTTATTTTTACTGTTAGAGTATGGAAAATTGCCGGTATGCCTGTGAGCAGCCATTGGTGGACATGTTTGTAGTGGTCTAGTGGTATGAGTGGTCCTTTATTTTGAGTCAAACAAATTCAACATGATTGCTTTGTACATTGATTTTGCTTTCATGTATTTTATAATTTTATTTTGTTTTTCTTATTTCTTTGTAAATTTGAATATTATAATCTACTGTAATTTCATAAATATTAATTGCAAAATAGTATGGCAATGAACATTCCAGTCACAAGCACTTCCATGAAATGTTGTCATCCTGACAATCTGATTAAAATCTGATGTATGAATTTGATTTTAATTTTACTTTAAATTTTATTATTTTTTAATTGATTTTATTGTTTTTACGTACATCTTATTTTGTACTACTTTAGATATCACTTTGTGGGCTTTCACAATCACCAAAACTTTAAAAAATCTAACTAATAAATTCAAATAAAATAAAGTAAAAGAAAGTTAATGGTAAAAATAAATAATTACACACATATTTAAAAAAAATATGAGAGAAAGAAAATAATAAAGCCCAAACTAGGATTCTAATCAGTGTCATTGTGAGTACCCACAAGTCATCAAACCCCGAAAATTACTGGCCAAAATTGTACATTGAAGGGACTATGCCAATTGTTTGCCTCGTTCATCTGTTTTGCTTGCTTCTCCTCCCTCTTTTACAGCTTGATAGATCACCCCCAGCTTCTCAAGTGTGTCCATAAACTCAATTTTTTTTTATTTTTTCAAAGTCGTCTCTTACTGGCTAAGTTAATTCAAAACTTATAGACCCATAGACTGATATTAAGAAAATATTTCTTTCTGAATTTACAAATACAACTTTTTTTTAAAAACACAATTAGTACTCTCTCAATGTATTAAATTGAATAACAACAGTTCAACTGCTATTTGTATTGTGTGTGATCTTTTGACCTGTATTTCAAAGTACAAATTAGGAACACTTAGCAACAATTGGTCACATTGTATCCCTTGTTAATGAACAGTTATTAATATCTAGTCTTTGGGGACTCTGATACCGTTTACTTAGGGAGTCCTATAAACGGAAATATTTCTTTCATTTGACAGCATTGCTGGCAGTATGGTAATATACACGATGTAAAATACTTGATTTAATTTGCCCTGGGTCTGACCGTTTATTACAATTGAGAGCACACCCATCCCTTGACAATACCTTGTTGTTGAGATATACAGAACTTCTCCGTGACCTCAATGGTTTTCACACTGAGCTATTGTCCCCAGTCAAATACTAGAGAACTATTATTACCCCAAATCAAACACCAATAATGTTACGCTTGATTCAACAAGTGAATTACATTTAGCTCCATTCAGCACAACAATGCTAAATCCACTGGAAAATGAGACTGTTGTAAAAGTGATTTTTTAATTGGAGTGTTGATTGGCGTTCCTTTTTATTGAGACGAGGGGGTTATTAAATGTTTGAAAATTGGGCTGTCATGCAATACCTGTGTGATATGCGAACACGCCCATCCTGGAATGCTATCAAATGCATAACAATACAGATACGCATATTTCTGTACACTCGCTAAATAACATATAAAATATTATTTACTCAATTTGAAAATATATATATATATATTTCACCCATTGAACTAAAAAAAAATTAACAATTTTAAAGCAATAAACATTACAATACCATTTGATATTATCCAGGAAAAACCTGTGAGTGCTTTGTCTTTAATCGCATGGAAATATATTACTTAAAACATGACATGTACAACACAGTACGTTTACTGTGTGACTTTAATATTATCTGTGAAGTATGTCCGTTTCATGGACAGCCATAGTCATAAATAATAATTAACTCATTAAAATAAATTTTTTTTAGTACATTTCGGCACAGACAAATTCTTTATAAATCAGAGAAAATCATGATATAAGTATTTATTTTCTGTATTATTAGCACCTGCACTCAGGGAAATAACAGCAGCATGTATATATATTTATTGTCAATAAACAAAAGCAAAAAGTGCACTATTGGAAATATGAATCTGGTTAAACTATATTCTAATTAAAGCATTCCAATGATTCACATGCCTACAAACAAGTTACTCAGTTGGTTTTGTATTTATTTGTAAAACTTATTTTTTAAATACTACGTGGTAATATAATTTTCAGAATTCTATTTTTCGCCTTGCATGTCGTCCATTTCTTTGGTTATTGTGAGACTAATTTTCAATGTGAAGCGGAGTTCTGTTGCAAAAATAATCAGCATGATTAAAATGAACGAGCATGAAATAGGGGAAGTATTATTTCCTGCAATATTGTCGATATCATGCTGACAATCAATAACGCACTGAGACATGTGAAGTAGCTTATAGACTATCTACTTGGCAACCATTGACAGACTCTAATGTGTACAGATTTCCATGGTAACACTGTTGGGTTTGATTGTCAATGAATTGGAATGTGTCATTGATTTGTATTGGTATAATTAATTTCCATGGACTAAAGAGCGCGAGAAGCGTTGTCAACTCATCACGCTAGATGAGTTTCAGGCAGATTCGTCAGCGCTTGCTATATTTTGTTTACCAGTTTCCCACACTATCGATATGGAGTCTTTGTTGACGTAATTCACTGTATATTTTGCAAGTAAATACAATTAAATCATTTCCTAGCAGATTTGAAAAAAAATGGAAAATTAAATTTGTTTCAGGGTCTGTAGTATTCTATTAATCCATTTCAAAATGGACATCAGAGTGTGAGGTAGTTATCAGGAAATCACAATGTCTCTGTTTCCCTGTAAATGACATGGGTACTCAGCTTATCCGGATTCTGTAGTGTTGTGTAATTTTTATAACCTTTTATAAAGAACATTGAAAACACCAGGTACTTGTTCTATTAAAATTAAAGTGCATATAAATCTGGATCATTAAAATATGACTTATTTTGACCATAGATACATACTGTCATTATAATTTAAGTGCATCAATATTAATTGAGCAAATATGTTATTGAAATATGGAGATTGAATAAAATAATTGAAAATACTAATTATATAGTCTTTTTTTAATACCCAAATAGTCATCAATCGTCAAAAATAAAAAACAGAAGCCCAAAACACAGTCCCTCTATGGACTGTGCCCAAAACTAACTTGCTTCATTGATTCATCGCTTGTAACATCACTTGTGAATTTATTTATCTTTCTTTGAGAGAGAGAGAGAGAATGTGGTATGACATTACTATTAGGTTCATTTAATGCTGGTGCTGTTGCCACATATGGAAATATGAGATTTGATTTTATTCTGATGACAAAGGATATGATTTTCCTATTTGGTGTAATTCCATTCTAAAAATCATTCCTAATACTTTCTTTTAAAGCGGGGGAGTGGTTTGTCTGTGCATGCGTCAAATGGCCATAGCATGTCATTGTTTACAAACAAGCGTCTACCCATGAGCCTCTGCGTTTGGGACTCAATTCCTGCATGTGCGTAGGTGACAACCTTCTCGCTTCAACATATAAGTTTCTTGTGCATTATGCATATAAAAAAAAATTGCTTTTTGATTTTCTTTTTTGGGGGATTTGGCCTTAAAGATCAATCTGTCAAAATAATTCACTTTATGGGTAACATTCATGGTACAATGCTACCACACAGACAGTAGATGATTTTTCACATCTGCACCAAATTTTATAATACAATCCAATAATATTTGTCTAAAAAATTACTAAATTGGCGATGTGGATAACTTGTTTAAAAACAATTTTTGATATTGTATCATTTATTTCTAAATAGACATTGTTGCGACAGCATTCATCGCAGTATATGTTTGAATGTTATGAATATTGTAGTGTGCTTTAAATAACATATAGGTATATATAAGTAATTCCAGGGCATATGTTCATCTCTGTTTACATATTTATGAAACGTGACTTCCAAAATAATAATTTTTTTAGGTAATTGATCATGCTTTATTATTGTTTTTAACTTGATAAAATATAAAACGGAACTATTTAAACATTGTCAAAAACAATCAAAATTGTTCACTTCGTACATGAATTTGCTGACTGCTTTCAAATTTGAGATAGTGACAATAAATATTTATGTTCATTCATTCATCCATTCATTCATTCATTCACCTAAAATAATATTGTCATTCAATTTGTGTTTTAAAGGTTGCCTAGGACAGGTTCGGCAAGATCACAATCTTCCTTGTCACAACGGCCGCATTCAACGCTATCGTACTATAGCACAAGATCCTCAACGTCTTCGTATGAATACGACAGATTGTCCCATGAAATTGTGAGTGAGTTAGGGGAGCTTGACACACCTTCACCCTATTATGACATACCTGATGGGCCCTTTAGGACAGTTAAGCCTAGCACATGGTCTGACACAGAGAGTGAGAAGTCTGATGCTGCAGAGAAACAAGAAGATAATAATGAGGATGACGAGAGGTACGAGAGGCAGAAGATGCAATATAAAGTACAAGATTTCATCATTCCATCTGATCTAGAAGATGACGATGTGGATTACAATGAATCAAATATAGAAGATGAGGATGATGATGAATTCAGTGAGTTATTGTCCGTACCTTTTTGCAATATGGATTTGTTTTACCTATCTTGTCTTGAGGATGATTGGAAAGATGTTATCGAAGACAAACCGGAAGGAGATGAAGAGGTAATAATGGACAAACTAATTGAGTTGGAAAGGTTGCAGTGGTTAACTATAAACTGGGAAAACGATAAACAAAATAAACTAAAAAAAAGTAGTAATAGTAAGCAGAAGAATGGTATGGAAAGGGCGCAGAGCGCAGGCCCCAGTACTAGATTTCGGAGCAGAAACTGTGCTGAAGACTGTATGCAGCCGGCATGTGCTGGGGACTGCCCATCGAAGCGTGTGCAGTCGGCAAAAGGATGTTTACATTGTAAAAAAAAGACGTGCAATGGTTCATGTACAGAGTACGGTTATCATCATTTTGTACGGCAACCACGATCTGATAGTGATGATGAAATGTTGAGAACAAGACCCAAGTCTTGTCATAGTTGTACAAGGAAATCAACTAGAGCTAATACAATCAATGCAAACAATACAGTACTTGGTCGACCCAAGTCAGCTTATGCTACTTTTAGTTTGTCCGAACTGTATAACGTGGAACCAAAATCATTAGGATCTTGTAGCAGAATGAACGGGGCTGTTCAATCAGCACAACAAATTGTCATATTACCGAGTCATGCCACAAGTCGCTCTTCAACTCCAACATCCACCAAAACATTTTCACGTCCATCTACTGCGAAATCAACCACAGCACACCGTCCAAAGGGACGAGATGCTGTGATTCCCGGAAAGAGCTACACATCACAGAGAAAAAACTCAATCACCAAACTGTGCGATGTCAATATTGTGAAAATGAATTCCAGACCAAAATCACGCAGGAAAAGAAGGCCAAGAACAGCTAAGAAATGAATATTTAAATTAAATTGCAAGAAATTTAAACCATTTAGTACAAAAATTACCCAAACTATACTATTTACACAAATTAACTGTTACATATTGACTAAGATTACCAATGTTAACCTTTTCAACACCAGTTCCCTCTTTTCATCACAAATTCACAATACTCTCATTTATAGTCTGCACTTTTCTTCAGAAGATTGGGACAAAAATAGTCACATTTTTTGAGTAAAAATTGAAAATAGATTCAAATTTTGTCTGTTGGCTCCGAAATTAGGGTTCATTCCCAGAAATATTGACGAATGTAGGAAAAAAAGTGCAGACAAATTTAAAGAAAGTCTCAAGTATGAAAAGGTTAAGTGCCTTAATTTAAAAGTAAAATGCTGTATCTGTGCATTAAAACAGTTTACTACTCTGGCGTTAACAAAGGCATGTACGGTACTAGTATGTTGTAAATCATTTATAAACCTCAATATTTACAAACTCAAGTTGCAGTTGCACAGGAAGTGATGTCGCAGACTTGTTGGATCAATCGGCTACTCTAATTTGTGTGTGATCACGCTGTGAAATGGAAGAGGGACCAGTTAAGCTAATTTTTATGAGACTGATTTTAAATGGGTTTATAATTATTTATAAAATAAACATGGTCTTGTTGACATCCGTGTATACATGTACAATTCGGTAACAATTTCCGCCTTGGCAGATATCTCCTTATAATACCCAGACAAATGTTTCCATCAAGGGGTGGTGGAGAAACACTTGGGGAGGGGGGGGGGGGTTGTAGAAAATTAACAAGAGAAAACCAAAATACAAATCTGACAAAAACAAATTCTACATATCAACAGTAAATTCATCCAAAAAAAAATCAGAAAACACATTCTCCTTACAACCCTATGATTTCTAAAGTTATAATTCAGAATTTAATTCTTAATCTCTACACCTGTAGCTAAATTAACAATGAAAAATTCTTTTACATAATTCTGGTGCAGAATTAATGTTTGCCTAACTCAATCAAGATTGTATAAATTTCTTATAAACAAAATTTATAAAAATTACTTATTTTCCCCGAATATATGTATATATTAGCAATATATTTTACCTGCTTAAAAAAAATTTACATTTCATAACACTATATTTTTTTATATTCTTTAAGTGTATGCAAATTTTAACATCTTATACCCTTTGAACCCACTGCTTTCTACTTCCATGATGAGTGAGTTGGCTTGTGCTGGGTTAAAAGATTTTAGAAATAAAATAATTCTTAAGGATGAAGAGAATATGTCCACAGAGGATGTCCACAATAACTGCATAATGTATAAAGAATGTGAATAAATAATTTGTATTCTGGCATCTGTGAAGAAAATATTTCCAAAATACATACACTGTACCTAATTCTTCCATACCTTTATCCAGATTTCATTGATATTGCCGTAAATGTCCCAATATTTATTTGCCATAAATGTCCCAATATGCATATTTATTTGCTGTTGAGATGTAATTTCACCAGAAATTAGCATAAATTATTAATTATTGACCAAGATTTTAGGTAGCATATCAAAAGTTCACAGGTAGCCATTTTGTTTTTCAGATTTTTATTCATTTGGCACAAAAGTCATGTGACAAATTGATTTCTAGTCTAAAACAAACATAGACAAGACAATAATTATTGCTGTAAACAAAGCATGTGTCTTTGTGTGAAAATAATAAAAGTTGCATTTTGCATCTTGTGGATGTTTTTTGGCCTGCCATTGGAATTGAGCAAAAAAACATGCATATTTCTCATTCATAGTATTGTTATTTCAAAGTGCTTATACTAGTCAGTTATCTTTTTGTACAGTCCGATAACTACACATTTTGGTAACTAAAGTTCATTTTGGTGAGCTCAAATGTGTATTTTCCAAATTGTTATTCAGAACCTCCAAAAAATCATTGAAGTTGAAAATAATCGCAGCAAATCTTAGAAAACATGATTAACGAGCGGAATTACCACACATCGTATGCAAGGTTTTCGTATGAAATGGAACACTGCGGCGTCAACAAAATTAGCATACAGCGTGAACTCATTGATATATTTGTAGTCGTTAATTTAAAGCAGGAGGGTTGCCACCTGTGCAGGAATTGAGTCCCAAGCGCCGATAACAACACGCGCTTAAATTGCAAATGCAAAGGCTCATGGGTAGACTCTTGTTTGTAAACAATGACGTGCTATGGCCATCTGACGCATGCGCAGGTGACGACTCCGCCGCTCCAACACTAGTTCCATTGTGCTGTACTGTGGGAGTGTGTATGTAATAAATACACAATCACATGATATATTGTCTTAGGTTGACGTCAGTCGACGCAAAATCTTCAAATATGTCATTTTTGTCATAGCAGATTTCATATGGTGTATAATTATATAATTGAATGAAAATTTGCATAGAATTACTTTGTAAAAGTGTGATAGAGTATATTTCACTATAAATATTACAATCTTGTTATGATGGACTTTAACCTTGCTTTCTATGACAGATATGGTAAGCCATATAGTAAATAATGGTTCTGCAAATAATACAAATTACAGAATAGTTTTGTACAACACAATTGAGAAATAAATGTGACTGTTGTTTTATAACCAGTATGAACTAGTAGTTATTACTAGTTGATAACAGAAATCTGATGAATTCATTTTTTTTTAAATTCCATATATGTACACATTTCTTCATTTTAAAATTGATGTTTTAGTTTGTCATGAACACATTTTCACAATTTTTCTGACATTTTTTTTTAAAATTCATACAAAAATTTTAAAAACAACTGACGTAAAAGATTAAATGACTCGCACAATGTGCATACTATTTTTAAGCGCTTGGCTGCTGCCCCCAAACATTTTTACCAAATATCGATATGATCTAATGTAACCTTGTAGCTAATGCATTTTTTTGGCAGCAGGTGCTAAATTAATGAAGAAATTTGTGTAAACGTACACAATACATGTTCGATAGAAACAAGTATGGTGTTTTGAAGGGTTAAACTTTTTTGGCTTGATGTTAAACCCAAAAACCATCAATCATATTTGACATATGTTGTATGCATTGCATTGGACCACTATTGAACATGTCTTGACACAAAGACTGGTGTATGGGGATAAGCAGATATAAGGAGACTATTTGCGGAAAATGCCAGGGTTTGTGCTGGAAACATCACAAAATGTATAAAGTGGCAGTGCAAATAACTTTGAATATTTTTAGTATGGTTTGAGCATCATTTTGTTTAAAATGGTATCTTGAGAAATTACAGTGGTGTAAAATTTATCGTAAAATAAAAAATGCTGTAAACATAGCATTATCGATAAAATTATGTAAATGTTCCCTCAATTTTTATTATATCTCATTTTCAAATTAAAATTATTTTGATATGATAAAAAAATATTCAGAGTTCTTTTCATTGTCTCTTTAATTTGTTAACAAGAATTGTTGTTTTGCTAGTGTGCTCCTCAATTCGGAATTTTATTATATTTGTTTTTGAGTAGAGCATTGCAATATTTTTTGTTTTAAATGTGTTATGTGGTGAAATAATAATCATCAAAACATAAAAGTTCTTCTGTACAAGCTGTTATATAATATCAAGCATTTTTACTGTAGACTGGCAAAGAAATTTTCTTTTATATAATTCCATTTTGACCACAAATATGGTCATTTTTATATGGGGGTCTTTAAGAATTTAATTTAAAGGGCGACAGTCGTTGTGCCGCGTCTTGTTTGATATGGGACACATAGCGACGTATACAACGCGTGTAAAATACATTGTTTCTTTACAAGAAATTCGAACACGCGCTGCGCGACGACCACCGCGCTTTAATATTTAAGGGTCTCTTGAATTTTTGTTTTCATAATTTACTGCTACACAGTGAAATGAATGAATTTGACACAAAATATGCTAAATGTTTTTGTAACCATGGCAACTAGCTAAATGTAAGCACATCTATTGGTGTTGCGTGCATATAAGCTTAGCAACAACACTACTTTGAGAATCCAATTTAAAGCATGTATTTTCTTTTTAAATTGTTTATATTGAATGGCACATTTTTGTACTGAAATGTTTTATAGTTTACATCATTTGATATTTTTTATGTCAAGCTCGATAATAAATGATGTTTTTTACATAACAGATTAAATTTGTTATTTGATGCATACTTTTGAACATAGTCCAATAGTAAGAGCTCAATCATTGATGGAAGGTCGCTCTTAGAAATCATAAACTCTGATTTGGAGGCCAGATTCCTCCTGCGCTTTTACCTCTCTGATGTCTTCCTTATTTGTTTTAATGCTAAGACTGATAATGACTAATTTGCATACTGAAGAGATTTCCATGATTCTGACTAATTGTGCCCCTCCCCCTTTTTCTGCATCCTTTGTGTAGAATATTCATTGCAGGAATATTCATTTCATACATTTCTAAACATACCAATGGTATCTCGTTTTCAATACAGTTACTTAAAGGGCAGTGGTCTTTCATGTGCAGCGCCATGTTTGTTAATGCCCCCCCATAGTGATGTACATGTGTACAATTCAAGTAAAATATTTTATTTATCTCAAATTTGAACATGACAACTATGATTTCAAGCGGAAGGGTCGTCACCTGCGCATGTGCGATAATTGAGTCCCAACCAATGATAACAATCAGCGCTAAAAACACAGCGCAGGTGACAACTCCCCCGCTTTAATTTCCACACTGTTGTGACGACAATGATGACACCATTACATGCTCATAGAAGAACACTTCTTGGCTGTGAGCACATAGCTTGTTTGTATACATTTATACTTGTGGGTTACAAGTCTGAGAGTTGTGTCAGCGGAGAAAATACGAACATATTTCATCACTGTTATTTATGTACAAAATAGTCTCTTACCTGCCATATGGATGATTGAGTATTGTTGATTGGTAATGCTTAGTTTATCATGCTTGAATATGCGTATGTTTTAGGGAATAAATTTTGCATATGAAAGTTGACCCATTTTTTTTTAATTAAGTAATGACAATAAATTTTCAAGAAAAATGACAATGACGTATTTGTTCGACATCGCCCGATTTACATATTTGTTTCAGCTGGATAAATTTCGGTGTTATTTTTTGTTTTACGAGTAGACTTGATTCTTCCAGTTTTACCATGGCAACTACCTTCCATAGAGCATTGCTAGCTCCTTTCAACTAACAGTTTGTTGGTGCTCCTGTTCGATAAATAAAGTGTGCTGTGCTACAATTCAATTGAACTTGAATGGACCTGAAACTTACCAAGTTCAAACTGGGCAGTCTGTGCTACAAATCAATTGAACTTGAATGGACCTGAAACTTACCAAGTTCAAATTGGGTAGTCTGTGCTACAAATCAATTGAACTTGAATGGACCTGAAACTTACCAAGTTCAAATTGGGTAGTCTGTGCTACAAATCAATTGAACTTGAATGGACCTGAAACTTACTAAATTCAAACTGGGTAGTCTGTGCTACAAATCAATTGAACTTGAATGGACCTGAAACTTACCAAGTTCAAATTGGGTAGTCTGTGCTACAAATCAATTGAACTTGAATGGACCTGAAACTTACTAAATTCAAACTGGGTAGTCTGTGCTACAAATCAATTGAACTTGAATGGACCTGAAACTAACCAAGTTCAAATTGGGCAGTCTGTGCTACAAATCAATTGAAATTGAATGGACCTGAAACTTACCAAGTTCAAATTGGGTAGTCTGTGCTACAAATCAATTGAACTTGAATGGACCTGAAACTTACTAAATTCAAACTGGACAGTCTGTGCTACAAATCAATTGAACTTGAATGGACCTGAAACTTACCAAATTCGAACTGGACAGTCTGTGCTACAAATCAATTGAACTTGAATGGACCTGAAACTTACCAAGTTCAAATTGGGCAGTCTGTGCTACAAATCAATTGAACTTGAATGAACCTGAAACTTACCAAGTTCAAATTGGGCAGTCTGTGCTACAAATCAATTGAACTTGAATGGACCTGAAACTTACTACATTCGAACTGGGCAGTCTGTGCTACAAATCAATTGAACTTGAATGGACCTGAAACTTACCAAGTTCAAATTGGGCAGTCTGTGCTACAAATCAATTGAACTTGAATGGACCTGAAACTTACCAAGTTCAAATTGGGCAGTCTGTGCTACAAATCAATTGAACTTGAATGGACCTGAAACTTACCAAGTTCAAATTGGGTAGTCTGTGCTACAAATCAATTGAACTTGAATGGACCTGAAACTTACCAAGTTCAAATTGGGCAGTCTGTGCTACAAATCAATTGAACTTGAATGGACCTGAAACTTACCAAGTTCAAATTGGGTAGTCTGTGCTACAAATCAATTGAACTTGAATGGACCTGAAACTTACTACATTCGAACTGGGCAGTCTGTGCTACAAATCAATTGAACTTGAATGGACCTGAAACTTACCAAGTTCAAATTGGGCAGTCTGTGCTACAAATCAATTGAACTTGAATGGACCTGAAACTTACCAAGTTCAAATTGGGCAGTCTGTGCTACAAATCAATTGAACTTGAATGGACCTGAAACTTACCAAGTTCAAATTGGGTAGTCTGTGCTACAAATCAATTGAACTTGAATGGAACTGAAACTTACCAAGTTCAAATTGGGCAGTCTGTGCTACAAATCAATTGAACGTGAATGGACCTGAAACTTACCAAGTTCAAATTGGGTAGTCTGTGCTACAAATCAATTGAACTTGAATGGACCTGAAACTTACGAAATTCAAACTGGGTAGTCTGTGCTACAAATCAATTGAACTTGAATGGACCTGAAACTTACTAAATTCGAACTGGGCAGTCTGTGCTACAAATCAATTGAACTTGAATGGACCTGAAACTTACCAAGTTCAAATTGGGCAGTCTGTGCTACAAATCAATTGAACTTGAATGGACCTGAAACTTACCAATTTCAAACTGGGCAGTCTGTGCTACACATCAATTGAACTCGAATGGACATGAAACTTACCAAGTTCAAATTGGGCAGTCTGTGCTACAAATCAATTGAACTTGAATGGACCTGAAACTTACTAAATTCAAAGTGGGTAGTTTGTGCTACAAATCAATTGAACTTGAATGGACATGAAACTTACCAAGTTCAAATTGGGCAGTCTGTGCTACAAATTAATTGAACTTGAATGGACATGAAACTTACTAAATTCAAAGTGGGTAGTCTGTGCTACAAATCAATTGAACTTGAATGGACATGAAACTTACTAAATTCGAACTGGGCAGCCTGTGCTGCAAATCAATTGAACTTGAATGGACCTGAAACTTACCAAGTTCAAATTGGGTAGTCTGTGCTACAAATCAATTGAACTTGAATGGACCTGAAACTTACCAAGTTCAAATTGGGCAGTCTGTGCTACAAATCAATTGAACTTGAATGGACCTGAAACTTACTAAATTCAAAGTGGGCAGTCTGTGCTACAAATCAATTGAACTTGAATGGACCTGAAACTTACTAAATTCAAACTGGGTAGTCTGTGCTACAAATCAATTGAACTTGAATGGACCTGAAACTAACTAAGTTTAAATTGGGCAGTCTGTGCTACAAATCAATTGAACTTGAATGGACCTGAAACTTACCAAGTTCAAATTGGGCAGTCTGTGCTACAAATCAATTGAAATTGAATACACCTGAAACTTACTAAATTCAAACTGGGTAGTCTGTGCTACAAATCAATTGAACTTGAATGGACCTGAAGCTTACCAAGTTCAAATTGGGCAGTCTGTGCTACAAATCAATTGAAATTGAATGGACCTGAAACTTACTAAATTCGAACTGGGTAGTCTGTGCTACAAATCAATTGAACTTGAATGGACCTGAAACTTACCAAGTTCAAATTGGGCAGTCTGTGCTACAAATCAATTGAACTTGAATGGACCTGAAACTTACTAAATTCGAACTGGGCAGTCTGTGCTACAAATCAATTGAACTTGAATGGACCTGAAACTTACCAAGTTCAAATTGGGCAGTCTGTGCTACAAATCAATTGAACTTGAATGGACCTGAAACTTACCAAGTTCAAACTGGGTAGTCTGTGCTACAAATCAATTGAACTTGAATGGACCTGAAACTTACTAAGTTTAAATTGGGTAGTCTGTGCTACAAATTAATTGAACTTGAATGGACCTGAAACTTACTAAATTCAAAGTGGGTAGTCTGTGCTACAAATCAATTGAACTTGAATGGACCTGAAACTTACTAAATTCAAACTGGGTAGTCTGTGCTACAAATCAATTGAACTTGAATGAACCTGAAACTTACCAAGTTCAAATTGGGCAGTCTGTGCTACAAATCAATTGAACTTGAATGGACCTGAAACTTACTACATTCGAACTGGGCAGTCTGTGCTACAAATCAATTGAACTTGAATGGACCTGAAACTTACCAAGTTCAAATTGGGCAGTCTGTGCTACAAATCAATTGAACTTGAATGGACCTGAAACTTACCAAGTTCAAATTGGGCAGTCTGTGCTACAAATCAATTGAACTTGAATGGACCTGAAACTTACCAAGTTCAAATTGGGTAGTCTGTGCTACAAATCAATTGAACTTGAATGGACCTGAAACTTACCAAGTTCAAATTGGGCAGTCTGTGCTACAAATCAATTGAACTTGAATGGACCTGAAACTTACCAAGTTCAAATTGGGTAGTCTGTGCTACAAATCAATTGAACTTGAATGGACCTGAAACTTACTACATTCGAACTGGGCAGTCTGTGCTACAAATCAATTGAACTTGAATGGACCTGAAACTTACCAAGTTCAAATTGGGCAGTCTGTGCTACAAATCAATTGAACTTGAATGGACCTGAAACTTACCAAGTTCAAATTGGGCAGTCTGTGCTACAAATCAATTGAACTTGAATGGACCTGAAACTTACCAAGTTCAAATTGGGTAGTCTGTGCTACAAATCAATTGAACTTGAATGGAACTGAAACTTACCAAGTTCAAATTGGGCAGTCTGTGCTACAAATCAATTGAACGTGAATGGACCTGAAACTTACCAAGTTCAAATTGGGTAGTCTGTGCTACAAATCAATTGAACTTGAATGGACCTGAAACTTACGAAATTCAAACTGGGTAGTCTGTGCTACAAATCAATTGAACTTGAATGGACCTGAAACTTACTAAATTCGAACTGGGCAGTCTGTGCTACAAATCAATTGAACTTGAATGGACCTGAAACTTACCAAGTTCAAATTGGGCAGTCTGTGCTACAAATCAATTGAACTTGAATGGACCTGAAACTTACCAATTTCAAACTGGGCAGTCTGTGCTACACATCAATTGAACTCGAATGGACATGAAACTTACCAAGTTCAAATTGGGCAGTCTGTGCTACAAATCAATTGAACTTGAATGGACCTGAAACTTACTAAATTCAAAGTGGGTAGTTTGTGCTACAAATCAATTGAACTTGAATGGACATGAAACTTACCAAGTTCAAATTGGGCAGTCTGTGCTACAAATTAATTGAACTTGAATGGACATGAAACTTACTAAATTCAAAGTGGGTAGTCTGTGCTACAAATCAATTGAACTTGAATGGACATGAAACTTACTAAATTCGAACTGGGCAGCCTGTGCTGCAAATCAATTGAACTTGAATGGACCTGAAACTTACCAAGTTCAAATTGGGTAGTCTGTGCTACAAATCAATTGAACTTGAATGGACCTGAAACTTACCAAGTTCAAATTGGGCAGTCTGTGCTACAAATCAATTGAACTTGAATGGACCTGAAACTTACCAAGTTCAAATTGGGTAGTCTGTGCTACAAATCAATTGAACTTGAATGGACCTGAAACTTACTACATTCGAACTGGGCAGTCTGTGCTACAAATCAATTGAACTTGAATGGACCTGAAACTTACCAAGTTCAAATTGGGTAGTCTGTGCTACAAATCAATTGAACTTGAATGGACCTGAAACTTACCAAGTTCAAATTGGGTAGTCTGTGCTACAAATCAATTGAACTTGAATGGAACTGAAACTTACCAAGTTCAAATTGGGCAGTCTGTGCTACAAATCAATTGAACTTGAATGGACCTGAAACTTACCAAGTTCAAATTGGGTAGTCTGTGCTACAAATCAATTGAACTTGAATGGACCTGAAACTTACTAAATTCAAACTGGGTAGTCTGTGCTACAAATCAATTGAACTTGAATGGACCTGAAACTTACTAAATTCGAACTGGGCAGTCTGTGCTACAAATCAATTGAACTTGAATGGACCTGAAACTTACCAAGTTCAAATTGGGCAGTCTGTGCTACAAATCAATTGAACTTGAATGGACCTGAAACTTACCAATTTCAAATTGGGCAGTCTGTGCTACACATCAATTGAACTTGAATGGACATGAAACTTACCAAGTTCAAATTGGGCAGTCTGTGCTACAAATCAATTGAACTTGAATGGACCTGAAACTTACTAAATTCAAAGTGGGCAGTCTGTGCTACAAATCAATTGAACTTGAATGGACCTGAAACTTACTAAATTCAAACTGGGTAGTCTGTGCTACAAATCAATTGAACTTGAATGGACCTGAAACTAACTAAGTTTAAATTGGGCAGTCTGTGCTACAAATCAATTGAACTTGAATGGACCTGAAACTTACCAAGTTCAAATTGGGCAGTCTGTGCTACAAATCAATTGAAATTGAATACACCTGAAACTTACTAAATTCAAACTGGGTAGTCTGTGCTACAAATCAATTGAACTTGAATGGACCTGAAGCTTACCAAGTTCAAATTGGGCAGTCTGTGCTACAAATCAATTGAAATTGAATGGACCTGAAACTTACTAAATTCGAACTGGGTAGTCTGTGCTACAAATCAATTGAACTTGAATGGACCTGAAACTTACCAAGTTCAAATTGGGCAGTCTGTGCTACAAATCAATTGAACTTGAATGGACCTGAAACTTACTAAATTCGAACTGGGCAGTCTGTGCTACAAATCAATTGAACTTGAATGGACCTGAAACTTACCAAGTTCAAATTGGGCAGTCTGTGCTACAAATCAATTGAACTTGAATGGACCTGAAACTTACCAAGTTCAAACTGGGTAGTCTGTGCTACAAATCAATTGAACTTGAATGGACCTGAAACTTACTAAGTTTAAATTGGGTAGTCTGTGCTACAAATTAATTGAACTTGAATGGACCTGAAACTTACTAAATTCAAAGTGGGTAGTCTGTGCTACAAATCAATTGAACTTGAATGGACCTGAAACTTACTAAATTCAAACTGGGTAGTCTGTGCTACAAATCGATTGAACTTGAATGGACCTGAAACTTACCAAGTTCAAATTGGGCAGTCTGTGCTACAAATCAATTGAACTTGAATGGACCTGAAACTTACTAAATTCGAACTGGACAGTCTGTGCTACAAATCAATTGAACTTGAATGGACCTGAAACTTACCAAGTTCAAATTGGGCAGTCTGTGCTACAAATCAATTGAACTTGAATGCACCTGAAACTTACCAAGTTCAAATTGGGCAGTCTGTGCTACAAATCAATTGACCTTGAATGGACCTGAAACTTACTACATTCGAACTGGGCAGTCTGTGCTACTAATCAATTGAACTTGAATGGACCTGAAACTTACCAAGTTCAAATTGGGCAGTCTGTGCTACAAATCAATTGAACTTAAATGGACCTGAAACTTACCAAGTTCAAATTGGGCAGTCTGTGCTACAAATCAATTGAACTTGAATGGACCTGAAACTTACCAAGTTCAAATTGGGTAGTCTGTGCTACAAATCAATTGAACTTGAATGGACCTGAAACTTACCAAGTTCAAATTGGGCAGTCTGTGCTACAAATCAATTGAACTTGAATGGACCTGAAACTTACCAAGTTCAAATTGGGTAGTCTGTGCTACAAATCAATTGAACTTGAATGGACCTGAAACTTACTAAATTCAAACTGGGTAGTCTGTGCTACAAATCAATTGAACTTGAATGGACCTGAAACTTACTAAATTCGAACTGGGCAGTCTGTGCTACAAATCAATTGAACTTGAATGGACCTGAAACTTACCAAGTTCAAACTGGGCAGTCTGTGATACACATCAATTGAACTTGAATGGACCTGAAACTTACCAAGTTCAAATTGGGTAGTCTGTGCTACAAATCAATTGAACTTGAATGGACATGAAACTTACCAAGTTCAAACTGGGCAGTCTGTGCTACAAATCAATTGAAATTGAATGGACCTGAAACTTACCAAGTTCAAATTGGGTAGTCTGTGCTACAAATCAATTGAACTTGAATGGTCCTGAAACTTACCAAGTTCAAATTGGGCAGTCTGTGCTACAACTCAATTGAACTTGAATGGACATGAAACTTACCAAGTTCAAACTGGGCAGTCTGTGCTACAAATTAATTGAACTTAAATGGACCTGATACTTACAAAGTTCAAATTGGGCAGTCTGTGCTACAAATCAATTGAACTTGAATGGACCTGAAACTTACTAAATTCAAAGTGGGTAGTCTGTGCTACAAATCAATTGAACTTGAATGGACATGAAACTTACTAAATTCGAACTGGGCAGCCTGTGCTGCAAATCAATTGAACTTGAATGGACCTGAAACTTACCAAGTTCAAATTGGGCAGTCTGTGCTACAAATCAATTGAACTTGAATGGACCTGAAACTTACTAAATTCAAAGTGGGTAGTCTGCGCTACAAATCAATTGAACTTGAATGGACATGAAACTTACCAAGTTCAAATTGGGCAGTCTGTGCTACAAATCAATTGAACTTGAATGGACCTGAAACTTACTAAATTCGACGAACTGGGCAGTCTGTGCTACAAATCAATTGAACTTGAATGGACCTGAAACTTACCAAGTTTAAATTGGGTAGTCTGTGCTACTAATCAATTGAACTTGAATGGACCTGAAACTTACCAAGTTCAAATTGGGTAGTCTGTGCTACAAATCAATTGAACTTGAATGGACCTGAAACTTACCAAGTTCAAATTGGACAGTCTGTGCTACAAATCAATTGAACTTGAATGGACCTGAAACTTACTAAATTCAAACTGGGTAGTCTGTGCTACAAATCAATTGAACTTGAATGTACCTGAAACTAACTAAGTTTAAATTGGGCAGTCTGTGCTACAAATCAATTGAACTTGAATGGACCTGAAACTTACCAAGTTCAAATTGGGCAGTCTGTGCTACAAATCAATTGAAATTGAATACACCTGAAACTTACTAAATTCAAACTGGGTAGTCTGTGCTACAAATCAATTGAACTTTAATGGACCTGAAACTTACCAAGTTCAAATTGGGCAGTCTGTGCTACAAATCAATTGAAATTGAATGGACCTGAAACTTACTAAATTCGAACTGGGTAGTCTGTGCTACAAATCAATTGAACTTGAATGGACCTGAAACTTACCAAGTTCAAATTGGGCAGTCTGTGCTACAAATCAATTGAACTTGAATGGACCTGAAACTTACTAAATTCGAACTGGGCAGTCTGTGCTATAAATCAATTGAACTTGAATGAACCTGAAACTTACCAAGTTCAAATTGGGCAGTCTGTGCTACAAATCAATTGAACTTGAATGGACCTGAAACTTACCAAGTTCAAACTGGGTAGTCTGTGCTACAAATCAATTGAACTTGAATGGACCTGAAACTTACTAAGTTTAAATTGGGTAGTCTGTGCTACAAATTAATTGAACTTGAATGGACCTGAAACTTACTAAATTCAAACTGGGTAGTCTGTGCTACAAATCAATTGAACTTGAATGGACCTGAAACTTACCAAGTTCAAATTGGGTAGTCTGTGCTACAAATCAATTGAACTTGAATGGACCTGAAACTTACCAAGTTCAAATTGGGTAGTCCGTGCTACAAATCAATTGAACTTGAATGGACCCGAAACTTACATTGTACCAAGTTCAAATTGGGTAGTCTGTGCTACAAATCAATTGAACTTGAATGGACCTGAAACTTACTAAATTCAAACTGGGTAGTCTGTGCTACAATTCAATTGAACTTGAATGGACCTGAAACTTACCAAGTTCAAATTGGGCAGTCTGTGCTACAAATCAATTGAACTTGAATGGACCTGAAACTTACCAAGTTCAAATTGGGTAGTCTGCGCTACAAATCAATTGAACTTGAATGGACCTGAAACTTACCAAGTT
Organism: Saccoglossus kowalevskii; assembly: GCF_978046115.1. NCBI lineage: Eukaryota > Metazoa > Hemichordata > Enteropneusta > Harrimaniidae > Saccoglossus > Saccoglossus kowalevskii. The sequence goes on from NC_140646.1 coordinate 17,896,272, forward strand.
CAAATTGGTTAGTCTGTGCTACAAATCAATTGAACTTGAATGGACCTGAAACTTACCAAGTTCAAATTGGGCAGTCTGTGCTACAAATCAATTGAACTTGAATGGACCTGAAACTTACCAAGTTCAAATTTGGTAGTCTGTGCTACAAATCAATTGAACTTGAATGGACCTGAATCTAACTAAGTTTAAATTGGGCAGTCTGTGCAACAAATTAATTGAACTTGAATGGACCTGAAACTTACTAAATTCAAAGTGGGTTGTCTGTGCTACAAATCAATTGAACTTGAATGGACCTGAAACTTACCAAGTTTAAATTGGGCAGTCTGTGCAACAAATTAATTGAACTTGAATGGACCTGAAACTTACCAAGTTCAAATTGGGTAGTCTGTGCTACAAATCAATTGAACTTGAATGGACAAGAAACTTACCAAGTTCAAATTGGGTAGTCTGTGCTACAAATCAATTGAACTTGAATGGACATGAAACTTACCAAGTTCAAATTGGGTAGTCTGTGTTACAAATCAATTGAACTTGAATGGACCTGAAACTAACTAAGTTCAAATTGGGTAGTCTGTGCTACAAATCAATTAAATTCGAACTGGACAGTCTGTGCTACAAATCAATTGAACTTGAATGGACCTGAAACTTACCAAGTTCAAATTGGGCAGTCTGTGCTACAAATCAATTGAACTTGAATGCACTTGAAACTTACCAAGTTCAAATTGGGCAGTCTGTGCTACAAATCAATTGACCTTGAATGGACCTGAAACTTACTACATTCGAACTGGGCAGTCTGTGCTACTAATCAATTGAACTTGAATGGACCTGAAACTTACCAAGTTCAAATTGGGCAGTCTGTGCTACAAATCAATTGAACTTAAATGGACCTGAAACTTACCAAGTTCAAATTGGGCAGTCTGTGCTACAAATCAATTGAACTTGAATGGACCTGAAACTTACCAAGTTCAAATTGGGTAGTCTGTGCTACAAATCAATTGAACTTGAATGGACCTGAAACTTACTAAATTCAAACTGGGTAGTCTGTGCTACAAATCAATTGAACTTGAATGGACCTGAAACTTACTAAATTCGAACTGGGCAGTCTGTGCTACAAATCAATTGAACTTGAATGGACCTGAAACTTACCAAGTTCAAACTGGGCAGTCTGTGATACACATCAATTGAACTTGAATGGACCTGAAACTTACCAAGTTCAAATTGGGTAGTCTGTGCTACAAATCAATTGAACTTGAATGGACATGAAACTTACCAAGTTCAAACTGGGCAGTCTGTGCTACAAATCAATTGAAATTGAATGGACCTGAAACTTACCAAGTTCAAATTGGGTAGTCTGTGCTACAAATCAATTGAACTTGAATGGTCCTGAAACTTACCAAGTTCAAATTGGGCAGTCTGTGCTACAACTCAATTGAACTTGAATGGACATGAAACTTACCAAGTTCAAACTGGGCAGTCTGTGCTACAAATTAATTGAACTTAAATGGACCTGAAACTTACAAAGTTCAAATTGGGCAGTCTGTGCTACAAATCAATTGAACTTGAATGGACCTGAAACTTACTAATTCAAAGTGGGTAGTCTGTGCTACAAATCAATTGAACTTGAATGGACATGAAACTTACTAAATTCGAACTGGGCAGCCTGTGCTGCAAATCAATTGAACTTGAATGGACCTGAAACTTACCAAGTTCAAATTGGGCAGTCTGTGCTACAAATCAATTGAACTTGAATGGACCTGAAACTTACTAAATTCAAAGTGGGTAGTCTGCGCTACAAATCAATTGAACTTGAATGGACATGAAACTTACCAAGTTCAAATTGGGCAGTCTGTGCTACAAATCAATTGAACTTGAATGGACCTGAAACTTACTAAATTCGACGAACTGGGCAGTCTGTGCTACAAATCAATTGAACTTGAATGGACCTGAAACTTACCAAGTTTAAATTGGGTAGTCTGTGCTACTAATCAATTGAACTTGAATGGACCTGAAACTTACCAAGTTCAAATTGGGTAGTCTGTGCTACAAATCAATTGAACTTGAATGGACCTGAAACTTACCAAGTTCAAATTGGACAGTCTGTGCTACAAATCAATTGAACTTGAATGGACCTGAAACTTACTAAATTCAAACTGGGTAGTCTGTGCTACAAATCAATTGAACTTGAATGGACCTGAAACTAACTAAGTTTAAATTGGGCAGTCTGTGCTACAAATCAATTGAACTTGAATGGACCTGAAACTTACCAAGTTCAAATTGGGCAGTCTGTGCTACAAATCAATTGAAATTGAATACACCTGAAACTTACTAAATTCAAACTGGGTAGTCTGTGCTACAAATCAATTGAACTTTAATGGACCTGAAACTTACCAAGTTCAAATTGGGCAGTCTGTGCTACAAATCAATTGAAATTGAATGGACCTGAAACTTACTAAATTCGAACTGGGTAGTCTGTGCTACAAATCAATTGAACTTGAATGGACCTGAAACTTACCAAGTTCAAATTGGGCAGTCTGTGCTACAAATCAATTGAACTTGAATGGACCTGAAACTTACTAAATTCGAACTGGGCAGTCTGTGCTATAAATCAATTGAACTTGAATGAACCTGAAACTTACCAAGTTCAAATTGGGCAGTCTGTGCTACAAATCAATTGAACTTGAATGGACCTGAAACTTACCAAGTTCAAACTGGGTAGTCTGTGCTACAAATCAATTGAACTTGAATGGACCTGAAACTTACTAAGTTTAAATTGGGTAGTCTGTGCTACAAATTAATTGAACTTGAATGGACCTGAAACTTACTAAATTCAAACTGGGTAGTCTGTGCTACAAATCAATTGAACTTGAATGGACCTGAAACTTACCAAGTTCAAATTGGGTAGTCTGTGCTACAAATCAATTGAACTTGAATGGACCTGAAACTTACCAAGTTCAAATTGGGTAGTCCGTGCTACAAATCAATTGAACTTGAATGGACCCGAAACTTACATTGTACCAAGTTCAAATTGGGTAGTCTGTGCTACAAATCAATTGAACTTGAATGGACCTGAAACTTACTAAATTCAAACTGGGTAGTCTGTGCTACAAATCAATTGAACTTGAATGGACCTGAAACTTACCAAGTTCAAATTGGGCAGTCTGTGCTACAAATCAATTGAACTTGAATGGACCTGAAACTTACCAAGTTCAAATTGGGCAGTCTGTGCTACAAATCAATTGAACTTGAATGGACCTGAAACTTACCAAGTTCAAATTGGGCAGTCTGTGCTACAAATCAATTGAACTTGAATGGACCTGAAACTTACCAAGTTCAAACTGGGTAGTCTGTGCTACAAATCAATTGAACTTGAATGGACCTGAAACTTACTAAGTTTAAATTGGGTAGTCTGTGCTACAAATTAATTGAACTTGAATGGACCTGAAACTTACTAAATTCAAACTGGGTAGTCTGTGCTACAAATCAATTGAACTTGAATGGACCTGAAACTTACCAAGTTCAAATTGTGTAGTCTGTGCTACAAATCAATTGAACTTGAATGGACCTGAAACTTACCAAGTTCAAATTGGGTAGTCCGTGCTACAAATCAATTGAACTTGAATGGACCCGAAACTTACATTGTACCAAGTTCAAATTGTGTAGTCTGTGCTACAAATCAATTGAACTTGAATGGACCTGAAACTTACTAAATTCAAACTGGGTAGTCTGTGCTACAAATCAATTGAACTTGAATGGACCTGAAACTTACCAAGTTCAAATTGGGCAGTCTGTGCTACAAATCAATTGAACTTGAATGGACCTGAAACTTACCAAGTTCAAATTGGGTAGTCTGCGCTACAAATCAATTGAACTTGAATGGACCTGAAACTTACCAAGTTCAAATTGGTTAGTCTGTGCTACAAATCAATTGAACTTGAATGGACCTGAAACTTACCAAGTTCAAATTGGGCAGTCTGTGCTACAAATCAATTGAACTTGAATGGACCTGAAACTTACCAAGTTCAAATTTGGTAGTCTGTGCTACAAATCAATTGAACTTGAATGGACCTGAATCTAACTAAGTTTAAATTGGGCAGTCTGTGCAACAAATTAATTGAACTTGAATGGACCTGAAACTTACTAAATTCAAAGTGGGTTGTCTGTGCTACAAATCAATTGAACTTGAATGGACCTGAAACTTACCAAGTTTAAATTGGGCAGTCTGTGCAACAAATTAATTGAACTTGAATGGACCTGAAACTTACCAAGTTCAAATTGGGTAGTCTGTGCTACAAATCAATTGAACTTGAATGGACAAGAAACTTACCAAGTTCAAATTGGGTAGTCTGTGCTACAAATCAATTGAACTTGAATGGACATGAAACTTACCAAGTTCAAATTGGGTAGTCTGTGTTACAAATCAATTGAACTTGAATGGACCTGAAACTAACTAAGTTCAAATTGGGTAGTCTGTGCTACAAATCAATTAAATTCGAACTGGACAGTCTGTGCTACAAATCAATTGAACTTGAATGGACCTGAAACTTACCAAGTTCAAATTGGGCAGTCTGTGCTACAAATCAATTGAACTTGAATGCACCTGAAACTTACCAAGTTCAAATTGGGCAGTCTGTGCTACAAATCAATTGACCTTGAATGGACCTGAAACTTACTACATTCGAACTGGGCAGTCTGTGCTACTAATCAATTGAACTTGAATGGACCTGAAACTTACCAAGTTCAAATTGGGCAGTCTGTGCTACAAATCAATTGAACTTAAATGGACCTGAAACTTACTAAATTCGACGAACTGGGCAGTCTGTGCTACAAATCAATTGAACTTGAATGGACCTGAAACTTACTAAATTCAAAGTGGGTAGTCTGTGCTACAAATCAATTGAACTTGAATGGACATGAAACTTACTAAATTCGAACTGGGCAGCCTGTGCTGCAAATCAATTGAACTTGAATGGACCTGAAACTTACCAAGTTCAAATTGGGCAGTCTGTGCTACAAATCAATTGAACTTGAATGGACCTGAAACTTACTAAATTCAAAGTGGGTAGTCTGCGCTACAAATCAATTGAACTTGAATGGACATGAAACTTACCAAGTTCAAATTGGGCAGTCTGTGCTACAAATCAATTGAACTTGAATGGACCTGAAACTTACTAAATTCGACGAACTGGGCAGTCTGTGCTACAAATCAATTGAACTTGAATGGACCTGAAACTTACCAAGTTTAAATTGGGTAGTCTGTGCTACTAATCAATTGAACTTGAATGGACCTGAAACTTACCAAGTTCAAATTGGGTAGTCTGTGCTACAAATCAATTGAACTTGAATGGACCTGAAACTTACCAAGTTCAAATTGGACAGTCTGTGCTACAAATCAATTGAACTTGAATGGACCTGAAACTTACTAAATTCAAACTGGGTAGTCTGTGCTACAAATCAATTGAACTTGAATGTACCTGAAACTAACTAAGTTTAAATTGGGCAGTCTGTGCTACAAATCAATTGAACTTGAATGGACCTGAAACTTACCAAGTTCAAATTGGGCAGTCTGTGCTACAAATCAATTGAAATTGAATACACCTGAAACTTACTAAATTCAAACTGGGTAGTCTGTGCTACAAATCAATTGAACTTTAATGGACCTGAAACTTACCAAGTTCAAATTGGGCAGTCTGTGCTACAAATCAATTGAAATTGAATGGACCTGAAACTTACTAAATTCGAACTGGGTAGTCTGTGCTACAAATCAATTGAACTTGAATGGACCTGAAACTTACCAAGTTCAAATTGGGCAGTCTGTGCTACAAATCAATTGAACTTGAATGGACCTGAAACTTACTAAATTCGAACTGGGCAGTCTGTGCTATAAATCAATTGAACTTGAATGAACCTGAAACTTACCAAGTTCAAATTGGGCAGTCTGTGCTACAAATCAATTGAACTTGAATGGACCTGAAACTTACCAAGTTCAAACTGGGTAGTCTGTGCTACAAATCAATTGAACTTGAATGGACCTGAAACTTACTAAGTTTAAATTGGGTAGTCTGTGCTACAAATTAATTGAACTTGAATGGACCTGAAACTTACTAAATTCAAACTGGGTAGTCTGTGCTACAAATCAATTGAACTTGAATGGACCTGAAACTTACCAAGTTCAAATTGGGTAGTCTGTGCTACAAATCAATTGAACTTGAATGGACCTGAAACTTACCAAGTTCAAATTGGGTAGTCCGTGCTACAAATCAATTGAACTTGAATGGACCCGAAACTTACATTGTACCAAGTTCAAATTGGGTAGTCTGTGCTACAAATCAATTGAAATTGAATGGACCTGAAACTTACTAAATTCAAACTGGGTAGTCTGTGCTACAATTCAATTGAACTTGAATGGACCTGAAACTTACCAAGTTCAAATTGGGCAGTCTGTGCTACAAATCAATTGAACTTGAATGGACCTGAAACTTACCAAGTTCAAATTGGGTAGTCTGCGCTACAAATCAATTGAACTTGAATGGACCTGAAACTTACCAAGTTCAAATTGGTTAGTCTGTGCTACAAATCAATTGAACTTGAATGGACCTGAAACTTACCAAGTTCAAATTGGGCAGTCTGTGCTACAAATCAATTGAACTTGAATGGACCTGAAACTTACCAAGTTCAAATTTGGTAGTCTGTGCTACAAATCAATTGAACTTGAATGGACCTGAATCTAACTAAGTTTAAATTGGGCAGTCTGTGCAACAAATTAATTGAACTTGAATGGACCTGAAACTTACTAAATTCAAAGTGGGTTGTCTGTGCTACAAATCAATTGAACTTGAATGGACCTGAAACTTACCAAGTTTAAATTGGGCAGTCTGTGCAACAAATTAATTGAACTTGAATGGACCTGAAACTTACCAAGTTCAAATTGGGTAGTCTGTGCTACAAATCAATTGAACTTGAATGGACAAGAAACTTACCAAGTTCAAATTGGGTAGTCTGTGCTACAAATCAATTGAACTTGAATGGACAAGAAACTTACCAAGTTCAAATTGGGTAGTCTGTGTTACAAATCAATTGAACTTGAATGGACCTGAAACTAACTAAGTTCAAATTGGGTAGTCTGTGCTACAAATCAATTAAATTCGAACTGGACAGTCTGTGCTACAAATCAATTGAACTTGAATGGACCTGAAACTTACCAAGTTCAAATTGGGCAGTCTGTGCTACAAATCAATTGAACTTGAATGCACCTGAAACTTACCAAGTTCAAATTGGGCAGTCTGTGCTACAAATCAATTGACCTTGAATGGACCTGAAACTTACTACATTCGAACTGGGCAGTCTGTGCTACTAATCAATTGAACTTGAATGGACCTGAAACTTACCAAGTTCAAATTGGGCAGTCTGTGCTACAAATCAATTGAACTTAAATGGACCTGAAACTTACCAAGTTCAAATTGGGCAGTCTGTGCTACAAATCAATTGAACTTGAATGGAACTGAAACTTACCAAGTTCAAATTGGGTAGTCTGTGCTACAAATCAATTGAACTTGAATGGACCTGAAACTTACTAAATTCAAACTGGGTAGTCTGTGCTACAAATCAATTGAACTTGAATGGACCTGAAACTTACTAAATTCGAACTGGGCAGTCTGTGCTACAAATCAATTGAACTTGAATGGACCTGAAACTTACCAAGTTCAAACTGGGCAGTCTGTGATACACATCAATTGAACTTGAATGGACCTGAAACTTACCAAGTTCAAATTGGGTAGTCTGTGCTACAAATCAATTGAACTTGAATGGACATGAAACTTACCAAGTTCAAACTGGGCAGTCTGTGCTACAAATCAATTGAAATTGAATGGACCTGAAACTTACCAAGTTCAAATTGGGTAGTCTGTGCTACAAATCAATTGAACTTGAATGGTCCTGAAACTTACCAAGTTCAAATTGGGCAGTCTGTGCTACAACTCAATTGAACTTGAATGGACATGAAACTTACCAAGTTCAAACTGGGCAGTCTGTGCTACAAATTAATTGAACTTAAATGGACCTGAAACTTACAAAGTTCAAATTGGGCAGTCTGTGCTACAAATCAATTGAACTTGAATGGACCTGAAACTTACTAATTCAAAGTGGGTAGTCTGTGCTACAAATCAATTGAACTTGAATGGACATGAAACTTACTAAATTCGAACTGGGCAGCCTGTGCTGCAAATCAATTGAACTTGAATGGACCTGAAACTTACCAAGTTCAAATTGGGCAGTCTGTGCTACAAATCAATTGAACTTGAATGGACCTGAAACTTACTAAATTCAAAGTGGGTAGTCTGCGCTACAAATCAATTGAACTTGAATGGACATGAAACTTACCAAGTTCAAATTGGGCAGTCTGTGCTACAAATCAATTGAACTTGAATGGACCTGAAACTTACTAAATTCGACGAACTGGGCAGTCTGTGCTACAAATCAATTGAACTTGAATGGACCTGAAACTTACCAAGTTTAAATTGGGTAGTCTGTGCTACTAATCAATTGAACTTGAATGGACCTGAAACTTACCAAGTTCAAATTGGGTAGTCTGTGCTACAAATCAATTGAACTTGAATGGACCTGAAACTTACCAAGTTCAAATTGGACAGTCTGTGCTACAAATCAATTGAACTTGAATGGACCTGAAACTTACTAAATTCAAACTGGGTAGTCTGTGCTACAAATCAATTGAACTTGAATGTACCTGAAACTAACTAAGTTTAAATTGGGCAGTCTGTGCTACAAATCAATTGAACTTGAATGGACCTGAAACTTACCAAGTTCAAATTGGGCAGTCTGTGCTACAAATCAATTGAAATTGAATACACCTGAAACTTACTAAATTCAAACTGGGTAGTCTGTGCTACAAATCAATTGAACTTTAATGGACCTGAAACTTACCAAGTTCAAATTGGGCAGTCTGTGCTACAAATCAATTGAAATTGAATGGACCTGAAACTTACTAAATTCGAACTGGGTAGTCTGTGCTACAAATCAATTGAACTTGAATGGACCTGAAACTTACCAAGTTCAAATTGGGCAGTCTGTGCTACAAATCAATTGAACTTGAATGGACCTGAAACTTACTAAATTCGAACTGGGCAGTCTGTGCTATAAATCAATTGAACTTGAATGAACCTGAAACTTACCAAGTTCAAATTGGGCAGTCTGTGCTACAAATCAATTGAACTTGAATGGACCTGAAACTTACCAAGTTCAAACTGGGTAGTCTGTGCTACAAATCAATTGAACTTGAATGGACCTGAAACTTACTAAGTTTAAATTGGGTAGTCTGTGCTACAAATTAATTGAACTTGAATGGACCTGAAACTTACTAAATTCAAACTGGGTAGTCTGTGCTACAAATCAATTGAACTTGAATGGACCTGAAACTTACCAAGTTCAAATTGGGTAGTCTGTGCTACAAATCAATTGAACTTGAATGGACCTGAAACTTACCAAGTTCAAATTGGGTAGTCCGTGCTACAAATCAATTGAACTTGAATGGACCCGAAACTTACATTGTACCAAGTTCAAATTGGGTAGTCTGTGCTACAAATCAATTGAACTTGAATGGACCTGAAACTTACTAAATTCAAACTGGGTAGTCTGTGCTACAAATCAATTGAACTTGAATGGACCTGAAACTTACCAAGTTCAAATTGGGCAGTCTGTGCTACAAATCAATTGAACTTGAATGGACCTGAAACTTACCAAGTTCAAATTGGGTAGTCTGCGCTACAAATCAATTGAACTTGAATGGACCTGAAACTTACCAAGTTCAAATTGGTTAGTCTGTGCTACAAATCAATTGAACTTGAATGGACCTGAAACTTACCAAGTTCAAATTGGGCAGTCTGTGCTACAAATCAATTGAACTTGAATGGACCTGAAACTTACTAAATTCGAACTGGGCAGTCTGTGCTATAAATCAATTGAACTTGAATGAACCTGAAACTTACCAAGTTCAAATTGGGCAGTCTGTGCTACAAATCAATTGAACTTGAATGGACCTGAAACTTACCAAGTTCAAACTGGGTAGTCTGTGCTACAAATCAATTGAACTTGAATGGACCTGAAACTTACTAAGTTTAAATTGGGTAGTCTGTGCTACAAATTAATTGAACTTGAATGGACCTGAAACTTACTAAATTCAAACTGGGTAGTCTGTGCTACAAATCAATTGAACTTGAATGGACCTGAAACTTACCAAGTTCAAATTGTGTAGTCTGTGCTACAAATCAATTGAACTTGAATGGACCTGAAACTTACCAAGTTCAAATTGGGTAGTCCGTGCTACAAATCAATTGAACTTGAATGGACCCGAAACTTACATTGTACCAAGTTCAAATTGGGTAGTCTGTGCTACAAATCAATTGAACTTGAATGGACCTGAAACTTACTAAATTCAAACTGGGTAGTCTGTGCTACAAATCAATTGAACTTGAATGGACCTGAAACTTACCAAGTTCAAATTGGGCAGTCTGTGCTACAAATCAATTGAACTTGAATGGACCTGAAACTTACCAAGTTCAAATTGGGTAGTCTGCGCTACAAATCAATTGAACTTGAATGGACCTGAAACTTACCAAGTTCAAATTGGTTAGTCTGTGCTACAAATCAATTGAACTTGAATGGACCTGAAACTTACCAAGTTCAAATTGGGCAGTCTGTGCTACAAATCAATTGAACTTGAATGGACCTGAAACTTACCAAGTTCAAATTTGGTAGTCTGTGCTACAAATCAATTGAACTTGAATGGACCTGAATCTAACTAAGTTTAAATTGGGCAGTCTGTGCAACAAATTAATTGAACTTGAATGGACCTGAAACTTACTAAATTCAAAGTGGGTTGTCTGTGCTACAAATCAATTGAACTTGAATGGACCTGAAACTTACCAAGTTTAAATTGGGCAGTCTGTGCAACAAATTAATTGAACTTGAATGGACCTGAAACTTACCAAGTTCAAATTGGGTAGTCTGTGCTACAAATCAATTGAACTTGAATGGACAAGAAACTTACCAAGTTCAAATTGGGTAGTCTGTGCTACAAATCAATTGAACTTGAATGGACATGAAACTTACCAAGTTCAAATTGGGTAGTCTGTGTTACAAATCAATTGAACTTGAATGGACCTGAAACTAACTAACTTCAAATTGGGTAGTCTGTGCTACAAATCAATTAAATTCGAACTGGACAGTCTGTGCTACAAATCAATTGAACTTGAATGGACCTGAAACTTACCAAGTTCAAATTGGGCAGTCTGTGCTACAAATCAATTGAACTTGAATGCACCTGAAACTTACCAAGTTCAAATTGGGCAGTCTGTGCTACAAATCAATTGACCTTGAATGGACCTGAAACTTACTACATTCGAACTGGGCAGTCTGTGCTACTAATCAATTGAACTTGAATGGACCTGAAACTTACCAAGTTCAAATTGGGCAGTCTGTGCTACAAATCAATTGAACTTAAATGGACCTGAAACTTACCAAGTTCAAATTGGGCAGTCTGTGCTACAAATCAATTGAACTTGAATGGACCTGAAACTTACCAAGTTCAAATTGGGTAGTCTGTGCTACAAATCAATTGAACTTGAATGGACCTGAAACTTACTAAATTCAAACTGGGTAGTCTGTGCTACAAATCAATTGAACTTGAATGGACCTGAAACTTACTAAATTCGAACTGGGCAGTCTGTGCTACAAATCAATTGAACTTGAATGGACCTGAAACTTACCAAGTTCAAACTGGGCAGTCTGTGATACACATCAATTGAACTTGAATGGACCTGAAACTTACCAAGTTCAAATTGGGTAGTCTGTGCTACAAATCAATTGAACTTGAATGGACATGAAACTTACCAAGTTCAAACTGGGCAGTCTGTGCTACAAATCAATTGAAATTGAATGGACCTGAAACTTACCAAGTTCAAATTGGGTAGTCTGTGCTACAAATCAATTGAACTTGAATGGTCCTGAAACTTACCAAGTTCAAATTGGGCAGTCTGTGCTACAACTCAATTGAACTTGAATGGACATGAAACTTACCAAGTTCAAACTGGGCAGTCTGTGCTACAAATTAATTGAACTTAAATGGACCTGAAACTTACAAAGTTCAAATTGGGCAGTCTGTGCTACAAATCAATTGAACTTGAATGGACCTGAAACTTACTAAATTCAAAGTGGGTAGTCTGTGCTACAAATCAATTGAACTTGAATGGACATGAAACTTACTAAATTCGAACTGGGCAGCCTGTGCTGCAAATCAATTGAACTTGAATGGACCTGAAACTTACCAAGTTCAAATTGGGCAGTCTGTGCTACAAATCAATTGAACTTGAATGGACCTGAAACTTACTAAATTCAAAGTGGGTAGTCTGCGCTACAAATCAATTGAACTTGAATGGACATGAAACTTACCAAGTTCAAATTGGGCAGTCTGTGCTACAAATCAATTGAACTTGAATGGACCTGAAACTTACTAAATTCGACGAACTGGGCAGTCTGTGCTACAAATCAATTGAACTTGAATGGACCTGAAACTTACCAAGTTTAAATTGGGTAGTCTGTGCTACTAATCAATTGAACTTGAATGGACCTGAAACTTACCAAGTTCAAATTGGGTAGTCTGTGCTACAAATCAATTGAACTTGAATGGACTTGAAACTTACCAAGTTCAAATTGGACAGTCTGTGCTACAAATCAATTGAACTTGAATGGACCTGAAACTTACTAAATTCAAACTGGGTAGTCTGTGCTACAAATCAATTGAACTTGAATGTACCTGAAACTAACTAAGTTTAAATTGGGCAGTCTGTGCTACAAATCAATTGAACTTGAATGGACCTGAAACTTACCAAGTTCAAATTGGGCAGTCTGTGCTACAAATCAATTGAAATTGAATACACCTGAAACTTACTAAATTCAAACTGGGTAGTCTGTGCTACAAATCAATTGAACTTTAATGGACCTGAAACTTACCAAGTTCAAATTGGGCAGTCTGTGCTACAAATCAATTGAAATTGAATGGACCTGAAACTTACTAAATTCGAACTGGGTAGTCTGTGCTACAAATCAATTGAACTTGAATGGACCTGAAACTTACCAAGTTCAAATTGGGCAGTCTGTGCTACAAATCAATTGAACTTGAATGGACCTGAAACTTACTAAATTCGAACTGGGCAGTCTGTGCTATAAATCAATTGAACTTGAATGAACCTGAAACTTACCAAGTTCAAATTGGGCAGTCTGTGCTACAAATCAATTGAACTTGAATGGACCTGAAACTTACCAAGTTCAAACTGGGTAGTCTGTGCTACAAATCAATTGAACTTGAATGGACCTGAAACTTACTAAGTTTAAATTGGGTAGTCTGTGCTACAAATTAATTGAACTTGAATGGACCTGAAACTTACTAAATTCAAACTGGGTAGTCTGTGCTACAAATCAATTGAACTTGAATGGACCTGAAACTTACCAAGTTCAAATTGGGTAGTCTGTGCTACAAATCAATTGAACTTGAATGGACCTGAAACTTACCAAGTTCAAATTGGGTAGTCCGTGCTACAAATCAATTGAACTTGAATGGACCCGAAACTTACATTGTACCAAGTTCAAATTGGGTAGTCTGTGCTACAAATCAATTGAACTTGAATGGACCTGAAACTTACTAAATTCAAACTGGGTAGTCTGTGCTACAAATCAATTGAACTTGAATGGACCTGAAACTTACCAAGTTCAAATTGGGCAGTCTGTGCTACAAATCAATTAAACTTGAATGGACCTGAAACTTACCAAGTTCAAATTGGGTAGTCTGCGCTACAAATCAATTGAACTTGAATGGACCTGAAACTTACCAAGTTCAAATTGGTTAGTCTGTGCTACAAATCAATTGAACTTGAATGGACCTGAAACTTACCAAGTTCAAATTGGGTAGTCTGTGCTACAAATCAATTGAACTTGAATGGACCTGAAACTTACCAAGTTCAAATTGGGCAGTCTGTGCTACAAATCAATTGAACTTGAATGGACCTGAAACTTACCAAGTTCAAATTGGGTATTCTGTGCTACAAATCAATTGAACTTGAATGGACCTGAAACTTACCAAGTTCAAATTGGGCAGTCTGTGCTACAAATCAATTGAACTTGAATGGACCTGAAACTTACCAAGTTCAAATTGGGTAGTCTGTGCTACAAATCAATTGAACTTGAATGGACCTGAAACTTACTAAATTCAAACTGGGTAGTCTGTGCTACAAATCAATTGAACTTGAATGGACCTGAAACTTACTAAATTCGAACTGGGCAGTCTGTGCTACAAATCAATTGAACTTGAATGGACCTGAAACTTACCAAGTTCAAACTGGGCAGTCTGTGATACACATCAATTGAACTTGAATGGACCTGAAACTTACCAAGTTCAAATTGGGTAGTCTGTGCTACAAATCAATTGAACTTGAATGGACATGAAACTTACCAAGTTCAAACTGGGCAGTCTGTGCTACAAATCAATTGAAATTGAATGGACCTGAAACTTACCAAGTTCAAATTGGGTAGTCTGTGCTACAAATCAATTGAACTTGAATGGTCCTGAAACTTACCAAGTTCAAATTGGGCAGTCTGTGCTACAACTCAATTGAACTTGAATGGACATGAAACTTACCAAGTTCAAACTGGGCAGTCTGTGCTACAAATTAATTGAACTTAAATGGACCTGAAACTTACAAAGTTCAAATTGGGCAGTCTGTGCTACAAATCAATTGAACTTGAATGGACCTGAAACTTACTAAATTCAAAGTGGGTAGTCTGTGCTACAAATCAATTGAACTTGAATGGACATGAAACTTACTAAATTCGAACTGGGCAGCCTGTGCTGCAAATCAATTGAACTTGAATGGACCTGAAACTTACCAAGTTCAAATTGGGCAGTCTGTGCTACAAATCAATTGAACTTGAATGGACCTGAAACTTACTAAATTCAAAGTGGGTAGTCTGCGCTACAAATCAATTGAACTTGAATGGACATGAAACTTACCAAGTTCAAATTGGGCAGTCTGTGCTACAAATCAATTGAACTTGAATGGACCTGAAACTTACTAAATTCGACGAACTGGGCAGTCTGTGCTACAAATCAATTGAACTTGAATGGACCTGAAACTTACCAAGTTTAAATTGGGTAGTCTGTGCTACTAATCAATTGAACTTGAATGGACCTGAAACTTACCAAGTTCAAATTGGGTAGTCTGTGCTACAAATCAATTGAACTTGAATGGACCTGAAACTTACCAAGTTCAAATTGGACAGTCTGTGCTACAAATCAATTGAACTTGAATGGACCTGAAACTTACTAAATTCAAACTGGGTAGTCTGTGCTACAAATCAATTGAACTTGAATGTACCTGAAACTAACTAAGTTTAAATTGGGCAGTCTGTGCTACAAATCAATTGAACTTGAATGGACCTGAAACTTACCAAGTTCAAATTGGGCAGTCTGTGCTACAAATCAATTGAAATTGAATACACCTGAAACTTACTAAATTCAAACTGGGTAGTCTGTGCTACAAATCAATTGAACTTTAATGGACCTGAAACTTACCAAGTTCAAATTGGGCAGTCTGTGCTACAAATCAATTGAAATTGAATGGACCTGAAACTTACTAAATTCGAACTGGGTAGTCTGTGCTACAAATCAATTGAACTTGAATGGACCTGAAACTTACCAAGTTCAAATTGGGCAGTCTGTGCTACAAATCAATTGAACTTGAATGGACCTGAAACTTACTAAATTCGAACTGGGCAGTCTGTGCTATAAATCAATTGAACTTGAATGAACCTGAAACTTACCAAGTTCAAATTGGGCAGTCTGTGCTACAAATCAATTGAACTTGAATGGACCTGAAACTTACCAAGTTCAAACTGGGTAGTCTGTGCTACAAATCAATTGAACTTGAATGGACCTGAAACTTACTAAGTTTAAATTGGGTAGTCTGTGCTACAAATTAATTGAACTTGAATGGACCTGAAACTTACTAAATTCAAACTGGGTAGTCTGTGCTACAAATCAATTGAACTTGAATGGACCTGAAACTTACCAAGTTCAAATTGGGTAGTCTGTGCTACAAATCAATTGAACTTGAATGGACCTGAAACTTACCAAGTTCAAATTGGGTAGTCCGTGCTACAAATCAATTGAACTTGAATGGACCCGAAACTTACATTGTACCAAGTTCAAATTGGGTAGTCTGTGCTACAAATCAATTGAACTTGAATGGACCTGAAACTTACTAAATTCAAACTGGGTAGTCTGTGCTACAAATCAATTGAACTTGAATGGACCTGAAACTTACCAAGTTCAAATTGGGCAGTCTGTGCTACAAATCAATTGAACTTGAATGGACCTGAAACTTACCAAGTTCAAATTGGGTAGTCTGCGCTACAAATCAATTGAACTTGAATGGACCTGAAACTTACCAAGTTCAAATTGGTTAGTCTGTGCTACAAATCAATTGAACTTGAATGGACCTGAAACTTACCAAGTTCAAATTGGGCAGTCTGTGCTACAAATCAATTGAACTTGAATGGACCTGAAACTTACCAAGTTCAAATTTGGTAGTCTGTGCTACAAATCAATTGAACTTGAATGGACCTGAATCTAACTAAGTTTAAATTGGGCAGTCTGTGCAACAAATTAATTGAACTTGAATGGACCTGAAACTTACTAAATTCAAAGTGGGTTGTCTGTGCTACAAATCAATTGAACTTGAATGGACCTGAAACTTACCAAGTTTAAATTGGGCAGTCTGTGCAACAAATTAATTGAACTTGAATGGACCTGAAACTTACCAAGTTCAAATTGGGTAGTCTGTGCTACAAATCAATTGAACTTGAATGGACAAGAAACTTACCAAGTTCAAATTGGGTAGTCTGTGCTACAAATCAATTGAACTTGAATGGACATGAAACTTACCAAGTTCAAATTGGGTAGTCTGTGTTACAAATCAATTGAACTTGAATGGACCTGAAACTAACTAAGTTCAAATTGGGTAGTCTGTGCTACAAATCAATTGAACTTGAATGGACATGAAACTTACCAAGTTCAAATTGTGTAGTCTGTGCTACAAATCAATTGAACTTGAATGGACATGAAACTTACCAAGTTCAAATTGGGTAGTCTGTGCTACAAATCAATTGAACTTGAATGGACCTGAAACTAACTAAGTTCAAATTGGGCAGTCATGTGCTGGTAATGTGAAAAGCCCTCGTATTATATGTGTATGAAACGATGATTATTTGAAAATAGATTGAAATTGATAAACACAATTCATTCTCGCTAACTAGAGTGTGTTGTTTTTCTACTCGCTTGAAAATGTATGTAGAACGGATTAGTATGTTGCCGCGAGAGGGCGTGATCAATGACGATAACACAATTTTCAAGTTGTTGACTAAATGTTTTATTATGTTGAGCCATTTCTACGGGGTATTTTAAATCATGTTTTTTAGGTGTGGAAAGGGGAGTCTTCGGATGAGTAGATCATCTCTAATTATCACATTCTATATACATGTATTAAGAAACCCGTAACAGATCCAGTCTCTGAAATTCAACAAATTAAATTACAATGTGTACTTAACACAATGCAAAAAGCCACAAAGGTTGAATCTCACTGGTCATTCTTGATAAAATGCACAATATGAATGAGATTGACAATTATATATGCAGGGGGTGGGGTATTATTGGAGCTTTCAAGTTTTGTTGTCCGTATGTCATGAAAATCTCAAGAATATTTTAAGGCAATCTGGTACAAGTGTGCTTTTGGATACTCCTCAGATCTGATTAGGTTGTGTACCAAATATGTTAATTTCAGAAATTAGCTAATTTGCATATTTTTGGATCAAACTTAGTTGGGATATGAATGGCATACCAGTTTACATTTTAGGAAAATGTGGGAACGTCTTCTGCTCAACAGCAAAAAGACGCGCAATTCACATTGATTTACCGGGTAAGTAATTGTGAGTATCGGTCGTCGTTTCGACGACTCAAAAGTGTCACGATGCAGTGGCGAGAGATGTCAGCCTTTTAAAGATCACACATGAAATGACATCCAGCTGAAATGTATGCAACAAGTAACTAATAATACACAAAATCGCCGCACAATGCAAGAACTACTTTACGTGACCATAGTACATTTACCAATTACGCCCGCTACGATCGTCCGTATACAAAAATACATTTTACCCACATTTTATTATTTCCCACTTTTATTTTTCAAGTAAGTAGATCATTAAGACCTGGATTATGATGTTTTAAATGTTTAAACATTAACAAAATGTTATTCGATAATATTAATATTATCCTTTGATATTTAACCTCTGACCTCTGTAAAGTCAACCACACCGTCTTTACACAGATTTGTTCAACCATTTATGAAAATAACAATTATTTTTAGCTTCGCTGTCGACTTTGTCGAGCGGAGATTATCGACTTCTTCTTGAAAACTACAAGCCTGAATGCTTTGATACTTGGTGTATATGTACCTTGGGTAGACCTCTCTTAGATTTGTTCATTTCATGATAATATCTTAAATTTTCTAATTTTGGTGAATATTTTTGTAATTTTTGGTAAAAAGTGATATTTTCGACTTCTTGGTAAAAATCGTAATTCCGATTGCTTTGATATTACATATATATGCAAAACATGCGGACCTCTCTCAGATTTGTTCATTTCGTGCTGATATCTTTAATTCTTTAATTTTGGTGAATATTTTTAAAAAGTAAAAAGTGAAATTCTTGAATTCTTGTTGAAAATAACAAGTCCGATTGCTTTGATACTATACATATTGTTCATTTTCTAATGATATCTTCAGTTTTTTAATTGAAATGTGCATTGCTAACAGCGGAGCTATCTCAGCCGATAGGCTGCTTGTTATTATATTGTTATACTTCATTGCTTTCAATGCGCGTCACAGGTCATGAGCCACATATTAAAATAGGGCGATTCTGAACGAAAATGTTATTCTTAGATTACGAATAGTATATATTCTTTCTGCTTACATAACCTAACACATTACTCTGTTCGGGAACTTATCAGTATTTCATGGCGGAGAAGTCAGAAATAGATGACCAGTCATGTCAAAGTTATCGTTTTCAAACGTTCTCGCCCACGCGAGATCTTGCCAGAAACAGGAAATCCACTGCTTGATTACCCGAAAACATTTGTATACGCCGTAGTTAAAGGGTCACAAGTCCATTCTGATGTTCACACTGTAGAAATCGCATCATCTTCGTCGGCAAAGACCTGTTTATGTAGCCATTCTATCACCACATTCTCGGGAAGAGTATGTTTATTTCGAGTTCGGAAAACCACACGATTCGAACGAAGCCATCGCACACGACATAAGTTGTTGTTGAACTTTGAACTATTGCACGATCTTACGGTCAAAGAGTGCTATTGATTGCTTACGTGGGCAGACCATTACCCCGAACCTTTACTGACATACTGCTCTACTTGCCGTATATACGCCCCGGAATGAAGCGTTTATGTAAAGTCGATGGAGAGTGGTATGGTTGGCTTGTTGTTGGTGCGAGTCATTTAACCTTAATGTTAATCATGGGATCAGTGGTTAGCATGGGGGTTTTCCTGGTGGTATTATTGGACTATTTTGGTGAGAGCACTGGCAAGACGGCTACAATTCAATCATTGCAATCATTCATGATGCTTTTCCCAGGTAGGAAAATATGATGTTATAACAGTATCGATCTCGGCAGCAACAAAACGCAGGTTAAAGGTTACAGATCAGGTTGCAGGTCAGGTTACAGGTTGTCGATCAATAAAAAAAATTCTCAATATTTAATCTTTTTCACGATTTTTTTAATAACAGCGGTCACGATCCCGGGTCGTCCTCGTCATCGAAAGCGATGGTCATTTAAGCCGAACTCAGACAGCCTTGCTCGACACCACAGGAAAATCTTCTGAGACCGCCATTTTAGAGGGGCGGCAAAGGGGGTAGCTGGTACAGTTTTACGGGAAATAAATAGGTTTTTTTTACAATTTACAAGGAAAAAAAGACGTTTTTACAGTTTACAGTGAAAATTGAATGTTTACAGTTTACAGAGAAAATAAAGGTTATTTTACATTTTACGGAAAATTAAGAAAAAAAAACCTAGAAAATTCTTGTACGTACCGAAAAAAATGAAACATTTTTACAGTGTACGAAAAAAATATTTGATCGATTACATTGTACGTCTAGCCTGTGATTACAGAATTACGGAATTTATTTTTTCAACTTACGTTGTACGAACAAAAAAATATTGCAATTACGTTGAACGAAAATAACCCTTACCCCCTTCATCTTACACTACTGTCGCCGACGAACGCGGGGACGAACGTCTTGTCTAAAATATTAAACACGGGTCGTCTTGTTTTGCGACAACTCACACTGAAGCGACGCGACATCCGTATTCGTCGGTGAACGTCGGGCGAAGCTGTCTGAGTCGGTCTTTAGGGGTGAACCATTTGAGATCTTGGGGGGGGGGGGGGCTTGGAAAATAAAAAGTTTGTAATTTTTTCTCGTATAAATCTTGTATCAATTTTTTTACATTAATACCTATGCTTCCTAAAATGAATATTACGTTCTATTTTTTCTACTTGGATTGGTATGGACATTTGTTTGTCCAAAATCTTTCAAGCCCCACCCGGATTTCAAATATTCCGCACCTTATCCACAATCCCTAATTGTACCATTTTGTAGCTTACAAAATAGTATTTTATCACATCGTAATACTGCTGACACGTTGTACTGTGTAACTCCGGTTGTCTTCCACATGGTTGTTGGATTAATTTGAACTACAGTTTTAGAGTCTGTTTTTTTATTAGCAACAATTTTTAATATGTTTACAACAAAAAGTCGTCCAAAGTGCATAGGATAGTGCAATATTCAAAGATTTATGGCGGGAAAGAATGTGTAAGCTTAACGATTCTAATTTGAGTTTAATTCAATGTTTTAATGACTTCTAATTGTAATGTGTCGTTTGTTAGGTTTCTTCCAAACCGAAACAAAGTTTGGAACTGAACTCGAGTGAGAGCGCCCTCATGTGTTTGAAGTGTCTGTCTATCATGATTTATACACACCTTCGTCTGAATTTTGACTAAAAATAAGTGGTTAGATTTCTTAACCGCCTAACAGAAATGTTTTTCTTTTTCTAAACTTGCACTTTATATTACAGATACATTTTTTTTTCAAAACCGCAATATATTAATTCTTTTTCTTTTATATTCAGAGCTACGGGTGTGGTCTTTTAAACAAAGTATATTTTCTTTTCTGAGAAAATTTTGTTTTGTTCATATTTTTATCACATTTCTGACCTCAATATGAAAAGGGCAAAAGTTGCAATATTTATTATTTATCTTATAACAGCCATCTCCAAAATGTGTACCCTCTAAAATAGTGTATATGCTATACATCAATGTTATACATTCAACAACTTTCAACTGAAAAAAGATGGCCACAAGTTTGTATAGTTACCGAATTCTTAGATAGCAAATCTAGAGGGCAACATCTTTTGAAATCCAGCATTTCAGCAGTACTGAGGAAAGGTTAAAGGGTTAAAGTTGCAGCTATTACTCCTTTAAACGGTCCAACCATGATAAAAGTATAGACAGCAACATCATTCCATAGAAACTGGTTGGAACCTGCTCACTGTTAACTATGTGAATCAACTGAACGGATTAATGCATATCTAAAACGTTTATTGATATTAGTTACTCTTTTTTATTGTCAAAGTTTTGTTTATGACTAAACAAGTACACAAACTAAAGTCAAATGAAGCTTAGAAAGAACTCCTGCGTGAAAAAATTTGAATGTCTGAAATAAAATAACAGCAAATTATGGAAATTTGAATAGCTGCTTTGTAATCACAATTGTGAAAACAGAGAAATAAACACTGTACATCTGTGGCATGTTAACATTTTTAGTCCTCGTTTTGACGTAGTCTGAAAACGGAGACTTATGGACTCCCCAGATCTAGTACGTCGATGATATATCAATGCATATTCTTTTATTTCAAAAATATTTTTAAAGTTAAATATTGAGAAAAATTTTATTCATCGACAACCAGTAACCTGACCTGTAACCTGCGTTTTGTTGCAGCCGGTATCGATCTCATGTCAACCCTAGGTTATTTACGCACTGGCTGACTATATACTCTACGGTAATAACCCCTCTCGCCCACAGGTGCTCGGAACGTTTCCTGGATAATAAAAATGACCTAAAGTGGGATCTTTATTATATGAGTAGTAGGGGAATGTACCGGCGACTGACTAACTATGCCGATCCCAATTTAGGTCATTTTTTATTATCCAGGAAACGTTCCGTGCGCCTGTGCTCTCGCCCGCTCGGAGCGCTCGCTATAGTATTATTTATACTAAACTCCAAAATACAACGACAGATCCGATTTTTGAAGCTGTTATTAGCATATTCATGAGTAAACGTCATGAAAGTAAATGATCAATTAGTGCTTGTTTAACACGGGGTCACTGACCGCCTTCTACATGTACCGGTATAGATTTAGTTCTGAACACCTAGTCCACTTCCCTTCCCTTCCTATCTATTAATGTGTAATTAAAAGGTGGTGGTCGTGACGCCGCGTTCTGTTCGATACGGGACTGATAGTGACGTATACAACGCGTGTAAAATACGTTGTTTGTTTACATGAAATTCCAACACTCGCTGCACGAAGACCACCACCCTGTACAAAGAATTGGGAAATCCTTGTTTAGCGCTTTCTAACATCACACAACTGATGTATCACATTATATTTGGTTTAAAAAAGTCCGTTACCAAGATATGTTTAAATTAATGTTTATTTTTTTTTCACAGGTCCCGTGGTAAGCAGTTTGAATAATAAATTTGGTACCAGACCGATGGTTGTTATTGGTGGAATTTGCTCAAGTGCTGGTTTACTACTATGCTCATTTGCAAATAGCATTAATGCATTACTCGTGACGTATGGTGTAATTGTTGGTAAGAAATGAAATATCCACGTCAAACAACGTATGATCGGTGGTATGTTTTCCTGTGTTTTCTGGTTTGATTATTTTGACATTTTGTAGACTAAACTTCCACACGTACGCAATTTAATATCACAGCATTGTGGCATGACACGACTGCTATAAAGTTACTTAAAAGTTGAGCTACCTTTCTGACCAGTGCTCATTCATTGCCTTAACATTATCTGTCTGTGTGGAAACAAACTAAAACTAATAGTACAGAACATCTAAAGCCTTTGCCCCCTAAATATATTTGGAATCAGGAGTCCAAAAAATATAGACTGGCATGTTATGTAGCCATCAAATAGAAAAACATTTTTCTGACTACTTAAAAAATAATACAGAAGAAATAGATGTGAATCTACAAATTAGTAAAGAGATATTAATAAATACAGCTGAAACTTGACACACAAAAACAGATTAGACAACCTTGGTTTGACAAATCTTGTAGTGAATTAAAGCGAGGGAGTTGTCACCGCACATGCGTCAGATGGCCATAGCGTGTTATGTGTACAAACAAGCGTCGAGTCTTAAGCCTTTGCGTTGGGACTCGATTTCCGCGCATGCGCAAGTGACGACCCCCCCGCTTTAATTCACTACAAGAAACTTACCAAAGTATCAAAACTGCTTTCTAAAGAACCTCTATATGAAACACAACTTTTATTTTATTAAAAAGGTTTATAAACTTTCACTAACTATTAAGAAAAAAAGAATTCAAACGTCAGATGATCAAAGCGGGAGGGTCGTCACCTGCGCGCGATAACAACACACGCTAACAACGCAAAGGCTCATAGGTAGACGATTGTTTGTAAACAATGACACGCTATGGCCATCTGACGACTCCCGCGCTTTAATCAATTAGAAATATCAGACAAGAACAAGCAGAAAGAGTACTGCGCACTATTGAAACAACTACGTTGTCACCAAACTTAGAACAGTCCATTTTAAATTCTACTAGGCTGAGTCATTTCAAAAAAATTTATAAGTTAGAAAATGTAAATAACAATGAAATTAAACAAGAACCGTTGAGCAAAGAGAAATAAACACAGGGAAATTGTAGATGCAAAAAAGAGGTGAAAAATCTAGTGGTGGTGATGCCGTTACAAATTATATGCTAACAATAAAAAACAAATCACTTATTCAAAGTCTATGCAAATTATTTAATAATATTTTAGTTAGTACATTTCCGAATGCTGGAGTCAACTTTCTTAAGTCCCTTTACATAGATCTGGTGAAAAGTCAGATCCGGGAAATTATAGAGCAATGCAATATCCAGCTATGCTTATCTAAATTGTTCATGAATATTCTGAATGGAAGATTAGTTTTATATTTGGAATCAAATAATTTGCTAAGTTTGGTTTTCAAAAACAGCGTAAAACCACAGATGTCATTTTTCTCTTAAAGACATCTGTAGAATAAAACCTTGTACAACAAACAAAAATAAATCCAGAAAATAATATGCTTGTTTTATCGACTTTAAATAGCATACGATAGTGTCTGACGAGAAGGTTTAGTAATATGTAATAGTAATATGAAATACAAAGTAAAGTTACCAACCGGTTATCTGATGATTTTATACCTAGATGTGGAGTAAAACAAAGTGAAACCTTTCACCAACTCTCTGCTGTATTTGGTGAACAAAATCCTGTTTTAATTAATGATACACCACTGAATGACATTTCTTATGCTGATGACTTGGCTTTATTATCATAAAGTGCTGAAGGCCCACAAAACTGTTTAAATAAATTATCAAGTTATTGCTCACAGTGGAAATTAACGATGAATATAAAGAAAACTAAAATTATGCTATTCAATAAAAGTAACTATTTATTAAAAAATAACTATATATTGAATAATGAGACTATTACAACAATGAAAGAGTTCTGTTATCTTGATGTAAGCTTTACACCAAACGGAAAATTTAAACTAAATCAAGAAATGCTAAAAAAACAAAGCATTGAAAGCACTGTTCACTGTCAGACATACAGTGTTGCATCACAAGATGTCTGAAATTAATTTCACCAGTTCTGTTATATGGATTGGAGGGTTAGAATTCAAATGCTGCCAAATAATCACATCATTAAGCATTACTGTTCTAAGCATTGTAGAACAGTGTGAACTTGAGGATTTAAAGTCTGACAACCTTAAAGTAAATAACATAAAACAATTATCAGATTCAATAAAATCAAAACTATACATTAAATATTCTTTATTCTGGAAAGATCAGCCAAATAAATCAAGTGGTAATAAAAATGGGGAGGGAAATAAGCTGAGAAAGTTATTCAAAAAAAGATTATTTCAGACAACATCATTAATTTCAATCTACCGAAATTGTTATAAAAAAATGGAGTAAGTGATCACACTCTAATAGAAATAGAATTAGGTCGCCGAAAAGAATCCACAAATCCAATTGAGGATAGAAAGTGTAAGAAATGTAATAATGATGTGATAGAGGATGAAATGCATTTTATTCTGGAATGTGCATGTTTTGAAATTGAAAGACGATGTTTATTTCTAGATTGTAACATTACTCATAAAATCACAGGCAAGCTAACTGCAGATGTTTTTCATAAAATAATGAAGCATGACCTTGCCCTCTCCAAACTTTTGAAAAATACATTATTCGATTATATAAATACACATCTAATCCATGACAGAACCAATGCCTTTTCCCCTAGTTTTTTTCTTTTTATTTATTTAGTATTATTATTTTAGTCTTTTGTTATTTACCATACAAAGCCCTCTGATGATTTTGGTTGTGTAATAACGTTATTATTATTATTATTATTATTATTATTATTATTATTATTATTATTATTATTATTATTATTATTATTATTATTATTATTATTATTATTAGTGATAACAATCGAAAACAACAAAACAGGTATTCCTGCACTGCATTTTTTAGCATAATTTAACATTCTTGGAACACAATGCTGATATCTGTTTAGCTGAATGTGTATTAGTCACAGTTGAAACAAATACCTCAAGATGTATATAATGATATGCGAGGTAATTAGTGACTGAATGAATTTAGCACTGTAAGCATCTTTACTATGAAGCTAGACCATTCTCATGTACATATATGTCATGTGCACTTAATTGCAATATACGTTTATATGTATTGATGAATAAAATACATTTCTCCTCTGTATCAGGCCTGGCTAGTGGAATGTCTTTTGGACCTAGTATTGTGATTATTGGACACTATTTTCACAAACGACATGCCGTAGCCAATGGAATTGCCTATGCTGGTATAGGTACTGGCATTATGGTATTCCCACCCTTGTGCCAGGTATTAATCGATACATACGGATGGAGAGGAGCAATCATTGTAATTGCAGGAATTAATTTAAATATTGTTGTCTGTGGAATGTTGATGAGAGCACCAAGGCAATGTGTACGGGAGAGAGAAGATGGCACGAGAACTAAAGACAATATCAACACTAACGTGGAATGCATAGATGATGATGATGATGATGATGATGATGATGATGATGATGATAAAGCTGCTGTTGCTGCTGCTGCTGATGATGATATAAACAAAGAACGTCTGCTCGAAGCAGGAGACGTGGAAGGCACGAATAACATCCAAATCGACCACTTTAGAGATAGTTATATGTTATCTCAGTCTACTAACCAACAGACAGATGACGTCCAGTCTATACACAATGCTAAATCACCATTGAAGAAAATCAGGGTCATCCTGGCTCTGCATTTATTCACCAATTCTTGGTTCAGAATACTATTGTTTTCTGTATTGTTTTGGAGTACTGGTCATCTTCTATTTCTTGTCCATTTGGTAAACAGGGCAGTATCTGACGATATACCAATACTTGATGCTACGTTTGTAATGACAATTCTGGGTATATGTTCAATACTTGGCAGAGTAATGCATGGCTGGTTCGTAGACCTAGGATATTTTTCCCCAATGTTCCTTTCGTCCTGTGCCTTTTCCGTGTGCGGTGCGTCAGCACTGCTCGTTCTTGTCGCCAATGGTAACTATTGGATATATGCTTTGATGGCGATATTATACGGTACCTCCAGTGGTATAGGGATCGCATTACACGGTTCTGTGTCTATGAAAGTATGCGTTGGCACAGAACATTTATCAAGTGCATTCGGTTGGTATTTATTTTTTGCTAGTTTTGGGAACGCACTTGGACCATTTCTTGGAGGTAAGATATTTGTTTTTACTAATGTAGTATATAGGTTATATTAAACCTTTATATTAACTAATGACACTATAAAGTGAACTGACACATGAAGCAATGGAAAAAAGCATTATGGCTTTGGTTCAGGACATCTACATTCAAACTTGGTGGATCAAAGTTGGTTCATTTCGTAATATTATGCAATGCATGTCACAGAATGGTATTTAGGATTTACGATTCCAATTTATTCGGTTTTGCTAAGATTATGCGATTATTAAGTAATACAACCCGTTATATAGCTTTTACATAATATATTATGTACATAAGATAAATGCGATAAAGAAGATAAATGCGTTTTACCAATATAAGTTGAACCATTAGAAGGAAATGTTCCTTGGCCTTTCTAGTGGCTATACAAAAACAATAAACATCATTTCAACACCACTCTTGTGGTGGAGTTGGAATTTTGTCTATTTCACGTACACATTATAACCTTACTTTCAGATTGGATATATGACATCTCATTGAATTATAATCATTCATATTTGCCGGTTGTGTATTTTTGTTACCAACACTCTTCATTTTTATGCAAATTGTCCCCAAAAGATGCCAATCAAATTGTCTCTTTTTCTTTCAGGTTGGGTATACGACACTTCGTCGAATTACAATCTATCATTCATATTGGCGTGTTGTGTATTCTTGTTTTCAGCACTCCTCATGTTTATGCAAATTCTCTACAAAAGGTGCCAATCAAATCGTTACTCGCGTCACAAGGCAGATGTACAAGATCAACACAATGACAACACTGAGTTGTGAGACAAATAAAGTAATGGAGGACCGTTGCGCCACATCAAATATTGTAATATCAGACTTCATTTTCTACGATTTACAAATGACCACATGCAGTTTTTCAAAAACGCCACATTTCAGACAGATTACTTAGGTGCAGTCAAATCACCGAGACACTCGTTGCACCAGAAATGTGTTTATTCCAGTATTATTCCGTAGTGTACGAGTATGTGAGTGTAACATTGTTATAAAAGAACGTTGAATCATGAAACATCCAACGCCCAACTAAGTTATTGTATATTTCACTGCCATGTTCTAATTTATGCATCCTTTGCAAATGTCGCGCTGTTTTAATACCAAAATAAATGGAACTTCAAAACGCTACAGATAACCGGTATTCTTTCGTTTCGTATAGACGCATGCATGATGCGTGCTGGTCTAAAGTAAAACAAAATAGCAAAAACAAGTTGACCAACATTTTTCAAAGCACAATATCACTTTTATGGTTTTCCATAATTTGAAAATGCCAAAATTGCGAGTTGCCAGTAACCGTGCCTCCACGCAGATGAAATTTAAACATCTATGTACATTCCGATCAGAAATTTTCAGACACACATTATCATACGTCGTCGAATTACAACGTATCATTTTTTATCTTGTGGTTACACACATCTCGTTTATGCAAATTACTTACAGATGATGTAAAGCAAAACGGATGCATAAACCATCTCAATGACAAAAAGGAAAAAGTAACGCAGGAGCATTAGGTATACATAGTACTACTATAACCTTGTCCGTTGTATATGCCAAACGATGTACATCTGTTTTTGTTTTCAGTCAGTAAACGATCAAATGATAATTTAAAGGGCGGTGGTCGTCGCTCCGCGTTCTGTTCGATATGGGACTCATAGCAACGTATACAACGCGTGTAAAATACATTGCTTATTTACATAAATTTCGAACACGCGCTGCGCGACGATCACCGCCCTTCAAGGCGAAAATAAAATGGCACACAGGGTACCAGTAAATCAAATACTGAATAGAAATATTATCAGTGGTTTTAACATTAACATCAAAGGGCGATGGGCGTCGCGCCGCGTCCTGTTCGATATGGGACTCATAGCGACATATACAACGCGTGTAAAATACATTGTTTACATGAAATCCGAACACGCGCTGAGCGCCGACCACCGCCCTTTAAGCTGGTGGTTTGTGAACAGGTTTACGACGATAAAGCTGTTGATGAAGTGCAATACACACCTTCCAAACATTTCAGTAGCTTACCTGTTTTATCATTTGAATCATTCATAAGCCCCATTTTCGCACAATGTTGGCAACATACAGTTGAAAGCACTTTTATTTTTTATAAATAACTTGGTAAACAATGAAATCTGAATGTTACAACGTTCACACATTTTACTAATCAAAAGCTGACATATTGTGCCGTTATGAGTTATTGTTTATCTTCATTACAATAAATACTGGCCTGGATTTCGAGAGGAGTGTAGTAAACACAACTAACCTAGGAAGAACGCAATGTCAGCAAATAACGCCGAATTAGCGGTGTGATAAATACTATGTCAAATCAAAGTAAACTTGAAGTTCGCTTGAACACCGTAGTAACACGGGTAAAATAGTCGTCCAATAAACTTCAAAAGAGGGAATATTTTGATCACAAACAACATGAAAGCCTGTTAGGGCCATATTAGTTCAGAAAAAATAAATATTATCACGAAATCACGAGATACTGTACCGAGATCACGAGATACTATCACGAGATCACGAAATACTATCACGAGATCACGAGATACTATCACGAGATCACGAGATACTATCACTATCAGTATATAGAAATCACTTTTCCTGGCAGCAATGTCCGCGAGATGAGTGGAATTTGCAGTAATACATTTTTTAAATCTAATTTCTCAAAATTTAAAGAGAACTTAGAAAAAGTTCCTTGCTCTATCTTAAACTTACAAGTTCAACATATTTTTAAAGACACAACTGTAAATTGTAATTAACTTCACTCGAAAAGAACAATCCGGAAAAAAACGAATAACACAATATATAAACCAAAACAATCTATTATTGTATTTCACAATAGACTCAGTAATGGACAAGGAAAACAAGTTAGTTGGAATGCAATATATAAAATAATTAAAAAAAAAAACCTCCAGAAATTTGACACTAATGGCGTTCATATCTTACCACGGAGATCAGAACTGTTACTTAAATGACTGGTTTATGAATACGAGCGGGAAATTAGTATAGTATAGTTTAAAGACTGCTGAAAAGACTGAAACATCATATGTACCAATCAAGAATTGAATAATAATGGTCATTGTGTTCTATATGGGCCCCAGGACAACATATATAGCATAAAATACAATGTTTGTTCACAGAAAATTTCAAAACATGCTGCTCTGTGGTTGTATTGTAAAGATTTACATGTCATTATACAACAAATATTTCCTAATGAAAAAAACAAACAAAAAAAAAAACGAAAAATCTAATGGTTGTTAAAAGTTATTGTAACCTCAAAAATGCACATGATAAATATATTTAAAAATGGCCAATTATCGCCACGGACAGTTATTATAATTTCAATTTATTACATGCTTCACGCATGATTTGCTTAAAGAGGGAGGGATGTCACATGCGCACGCGCGGGAATTGAGTCCCAAGCGATGATAACAACACACGCTAAAAACGCAAAGGCTCATGGGTATACCTTTGTTTGTAAACAACGACACGCCATGGCCATTTGACGTATGCGCAGACGACGACGCTCTCGCTTCAAATAGTTATGAAATGGTATAAACTTGAAAACAACAGCCTACAATGGTTCACGGTCGTCAAACCCCGCCAACGCATGCAAACGTTGTACTCGAAAATCGAACATGCAGCACGACCACACTGCCTTGAAAGTATACATCATTTTTTGTGCATTTAGTATTTATCCAATATTTACATACTATAACAACAATTTTAATTCATAGTGATAAAACCGGAAATTTGATAGTTGAAAATAAAACCACATCACTTCTGGTAACAAATATTACTTTTAAAAAAGCAAAAAAATAATTCACATAATTATATCAAAGAAAACTTAAAACAAGCATAGGCTGACGTATTGGAGGTACATGAAGCGAAATTAAGGAATATTTAAAATTATTTCAAACATTCCCTACCTACTGTTACAAATAGTATCACATGGGGGTGGGGTTGATTTGAGCGGATAGAGAAATGTTTACTAGAACGAAATACACAGCACACCATTGAATCAATAACAAATATACGTAATTATAAACACTTAAAAACAAACGAACGCGCAGTATAATATTCTATACAGACGCTCTTATTCTCTACCCCATTTAACTTTCTTTAATTCGCACAATGCCAATGATGGCAAATCAGCCTACATACTGACAAGTTGATGTGGGCCGTCAGCGGTGAAATAAGAAGGATGGTCGGTGTTGCTTCACTTTCCATTTATCACAAATCGCCTATGCCAAATGTTAAGTACTTCACTAGTATTACATTGTCTGCGTACGCTGTATATGCACAGAAAATTTGCATTCTTCGCAGATCAAGACACTTCCTTGTGTGGCATTATTACATATCCATCTATTAAATCTGGACGCGTTGAATTAGTCTTGGTTAAATTAGGAGCACATCTACTTAATAATATATTCTCTGCCGTTTTGATGGGCGCCCTGGTGATGAATCTGGTCTTTTCATGAAACTCCTAGGAGACGGTTGTTCCGATGTCTACAGGATGAGAAACATACATACAGAAACACATAAATACCTTTGAAACATAAATCGCCAGAATAGATAGGCAGGCAAACACACGGACTTACATACATATTCATTTTTTTTTATCTACATACCAATCTGCGTGCTGTTGGGGACCAGAAATGTGGATCTGATTGTGTTCTTGTTGACGTTGACGGCGCATGTCCCTGCAATATAATATAAAACAATGTATCCATATGTGAGTGTTTCAATAAATATAGACAAACACTCGAACAGACGCTGTGTTAGTTGACTGTTGAATTTTACTCAAACGTCGAGTATTATCATTCAATAAGCGTCTAATTTTAAATGAATTTTAAAGTCAAGTAAGACAGTTCTTTGTTTCCTGTTATCTGGCAACACTTTTGTTAGAGACAGATCTGTGACATACCGAGCTTTGATTTGATGTAGATGCTGACGCTGACGAATCATTTTTCAAATCCTCCAAAAGATATACTCTATTTTGGATAGTCGTTTGATGCTTAGTTTGGGGTTCATATTCAGGATCGACCTGTAAACAAAATAAAAGAACTTAATGAAGTTGTAGCTAGATGACGAGTAAAATGGAGCTAGGAGCTATAACAATGGATTGCTTTTGTGACCATGTTATCAAATCTACGTGCTGTGAAGCAAATGGATGATTTTGCTGCATTAGTATTTATTGACAATTAAAAAAATACGAACAACAGTTTTTTTGTAGGGCTTAAATTATTAAAGCGTCAATAGATGTCTTACGAATATTTTTTTGTAAATATAACCACATTAAGATGGCAAAATATGAATATATACACATTGCATGGGCAAAGTAACATAAAATGCGATGCGGAAGCTAATGGTCCAAATAGACGACAACTGTTACAAATTGACACAAATGTCATTAGTCATTACAGCTACTGTCGCTTTATTTTGTCAACACGCACATTATAAATATGTTCGACATGTTTTCCATTCAGTCGTATATAGTTTGTGTCAATCTAGTTGTACTATGATGAAAAACGAGATATGAAACACAAACCGCACAAATGTTTAAAATATTACTATGCAAGTCGTTTATCGCACCGCTATATTTTAGAATTTTAATTGAGACCAATTCCAAGACTTTCATCCAATTCCTTTACTGGATAAGTTTACTGGATAACTGTGCATTATATATTTGAATTATCAGCGATTAAATGAGAATGTAGTTACCGTGTATACACTTACTATGCTTCCCCCTGTGTCACGTGTTTCAGCTTCCTGTGTACACTTGGGACACTTTGATATTGGTAACGTAGAAGCATCCTCCACTGATGTTTGTGTGCAGGGATTGAAGAGAAAATGTCCTTCAGAGCATTTGTACCAATCTCCCATGGCTAAGGACTTGTATTTATCGGTGGATGTACAATTCATTCTAGAAGGTATGTATAGAGCCCCCAGAAGCTCGTGATGTCGTTGTTTTAGGTGAGTGAGAACAGTGCTTCTTGCAAAAGAATCCAAACCAGTGTTATCCCACAGTTCTGTAAGTCGATGTTGACAGGTTTTATAATTTAAAAACGGACTTTTCAATTCCATAAAATCCCGATGTAGTTCTCTTTCGGTTAATAGCACATCAGCATAGAATATACTACTCTTCCATAATATATCGTGAATATGGTTATCAGGGTTGAATACAGTGTTCATACAGTTTGGGTCGCGAGTATGTTCTTGTGAATCCAGTGTCACAACGGAAGACTTTGCTTTCAAGATTTTGTTCAGTAAACTGTTTACAACCTCTTCCATGTCTCTTAGATGATATTCATATTTAGTATATAATGTGTCGTTATCTTTGTTGGTTACTCTAGGCAGTAAAGGTAGAACTTTGGCAACCTGCAGTTGAGCAATAGCAAGTTGTCTGTACTGCATGATGTTTTGTTCAATCAAGCATATTTTTTGTAGCGTACTTGCGGAATGAAGACGTATCTTCAGCTCTTTTTGGTAGCGTGTGGGAACCACTGATGCCATTAATTGGTGTACTTGTTTTCTTGCTGCTTCGATGAAAAAGCCCTCTGTGTAACCATTCAAAATGTCCTTCACTTTCTTAATATCCTCACGGTTTTGCCAAATAATATTGTTATATCTTTTATTATTTATAGCTTTGTGACACCTAGGACATACTTTAATTCCCACAGGAACGGGACAGTTTGAGCCAGCAGACAATCTACCAGACATCCAGCTGTCTAGATCGGTAACTTCAAATATATGGCCACAGTTCAGCTGAATAAAATGAATGTTTTTTCTGTTGATCTTACCAAAAAAGGCAGCTGCAGTTTGAAGTACATTAGGGTTACATTTCCAACAAGCATCTGGGCATGATTCACCGCATAAACCAGCACATCGGTGACCACATCTCAATGTAAGTCGACATGGATGATCACAAGCTGGCCTATCACATAGTTCACTACACTGTTTAGTGCACTTGTAATGTTTACATGACCAGGAACATCGCCTTATGCACTGTTCTTTGTTTCGCTTGTGTTCACACGTGTAGGTGTGGTTAGCAGAACATTTAAATGGAACTTTATCACATGATTCAAAGGATGTGTGCCCACAGATAAGCAATACCCCACACTGATTGGTGCAACGTGCATGACTGCCTACAGCTTTACATATTCCACAGCAACTAGTACATCTATGACCACAATTAAGAATTATATCACATTGAAATGGGCATATAATTTTGTCACAGCATTTTATATGGACAACATGTCCACACTCCAGTTGTCTTGTAACCATTTCAACACACACAGTAGAACACAATTCGTGGCATAGCTGTTGACACAAGTGACCACATGATAGACGTTTTGGACAATCACTTCTGCAATCTGGGTGTGAACCATTTTCTGTACATTTGCCACAATAACCTCCACACATGTGACCACATGACAGTCTGTTCATGCATTTCATTCTGCATAATGGATGCGATGCTTGTCTTTTGCATTCATCACAAAAACCTTCACACCTATGATTGCATGGAAGCATTTCTTTACACATCCTTCTACACACCCGATGAGATTCATTTGTTGTACATTCACCGCAATATCCATTACACTTATGACCACATGGAAGCATTTCTTTACAAATTTCTCTGCACACCTGATGTAATCCATTTGCTGTACATTCACCACAGCATCCTTGACATTTATGACTACATGATAGAACCTGTTGACACTCCATTGTGCAAGTTTTTTCCCAACATGGTCTATACTTCTCATGCATACAGGACCTGTCATGCAATACCCTGATTTCACACTTTGTTGGACACTCCATACTACACAACTTCGGGCACTTATGGCCACATGATAAGGACAGTGGGCAAGGAATTTTGCAATCAAACTCTTGAGGATCTTGACAGCACTTCATATCTTGCATATGACCACAACTGGTCACAATCTTCTCTACTATTGTGTTACATTCTTTTGGGCAGGTTTCCGAACAAGTCAAAGTGCATGCATGTCCACAAGGCAGTGTTTTAGAACATTGCCCTTTGCATTTGAATTTCTTCTGGTTAAGGTGGCAAGGAACCAATTGGGTGTGTTGACAATCTGGTATTGTTTTTTTTTAACTGGTACCATACAGTCATTGAATACATCAACATAGCAGGGTAGAATTTCCGTGTGTTTACAGGGCGGAATCATCTTTTGAACCTTCACTTTGCAATCTCCACACTCTTGAAAACAATAGTAATGACACCCATGCCCATTAGGACACTTTCGTGGACAAGGTTCTTCACACTGCTGGTTCTTATGCTCATGGTCATCTGGGTGACAATGACGTTTACATACATGCCCACAATCCTTACGAAATTCGCATGGAAGATGACATCCTCCGTCAGGGACAGCTTCAAAGTCTTTTCCACATGTAACATTGATCCTTTGTGTTGGATGGTTTCCACATTGTAGTTGAAGCGATGAACCAATGTTACCAGTAGTCTCTAAATCACGTACTATTATTTTCCATAATTCAGACTCTGCTGCAAGTAGCTTGAAATTCCCAATGCAGTAGAAACCCATACGAGCTCTACTGAGTGCTACACATACCCTGTTTGCAGTACTAAGAAAACCTATCTTGCCCATGGTATTACTACGAACCAATGATAGCAAAACAATGCAGTTCTCTTCTCCTTGGAAATTATCAACAGGACATACTCGCACATTATGGTAATCATGTTGCTTCATCAGTTTCCTGAACTCCAACAGCTGAGCTGTGTACATGGTGAGTATTGTTATTTGAGAAGGGTTGTATCCTTGCTGTAAGAAGTAGTGACATAGAGCAATAAGGAATTCAGCTTCATGACTATTTGAACGACTTTTTGTTTCTTCCATAAACTCCTCTTCTTTGTCATGTTTTATGAAGAAGATATTCTGGTTAACACCTCTGATGTTTTCATAGTCTTTGACTGAATCATGATTTGCAAGATTGGTGTAAAAGTGTTTCATCAATTCTGCAATCTCAGGTCTCATCCGATGCTGAAGGCTTAGTTGTTCATGATGTAAATTATTTCTAACCAAACGCTCAAAGAGAGAAATTTCCAAATTATAAATCTTTGCTAATTTGTACACTATGGGATTCGGTCGCAGCTGTTGATGATCACCAATAAGAATTAAGTGCTGAAATCCAGATGAAAGAGTTGTTACTATGTGAGACTCAAGAACTTCAGCGGCTTCCTCAACAATTACTATTTTGGAACGTATATGCTGTAGGATAGATCGATATTTTGCAGCACCTGTTGTTGTCATTCCAATTATTTGTGCAGCATCCAGAATTCTCAAATCTTCTTCTGTGCGGAATTCTCTTCGCCTCAGAGCTAGTTCTTCAAATTTATATAACATTTTATTCAGTTCACTTGATTTATTTATATACCATTTGTTATACCAATAGCGACATAGTTGCCAGCGTTCTTCCTGCCCTAAAGCCCACACATCTTTGATACGAATAGCCTTCTCCTCTTCCATTGAAGTAGTAGTTTGTATTAGTATGTCAATGTGACGTTTTGATGAACATTGTTTACCTCTGTTAAATTCAAACTGGGCAGTCTGTGCTACAAATCAATTGAACTTGAATGGACCTGAAACTTACCAAGTTCAAACTGGGTAGTCTGTGCTACAAATCAATTGAACTTGAATGGACCTGAAACTTACCAAGTTTAAATTGGGCAGTCTGTGCTACAAATTAATTGAACTTGAATGGATCTGAAACTTAGTAAATTCAAACTGGGTAGTCTGTGCTACAAATCAATTGAACTTGAATTGACCTGAAACTAACTAAGTTTAAATTGGGCAGTCTGTGCTACAAATTAATTGAACTTGAATGAACCTGAAACTTACCAAGTTCAAACTGGGTTGTCTGTGCTACAAATCAATTGAACTTGAATGGACCTGAAACTTACTAAATTCAAATTGGGTAGTCTGTGCTACAAATTAATTGAACTTGAATGGACCTGAAACTTACTAAATTCAAACTGGGCAGTCTGTGCTACAAATTAATTGAACTTGAATGGACCTGAAACTTACCAAGTTCAAATTGGGCAGTCTGTGCTACAAATCAATTGAACATGAATGGACCTGAAACTTAGTAAATTCAAACTGGAAAGTCTGTGCTACAAATCAATTGAACTTGAATGGAAGTGACACTTACCAAGTTCAAATTGTGCAGTCTGTGCTACAAATCAATTGAACTTGAATGGACCTGAAACTTACTAAATTCAAACTGGGTAGTCTGTGCTACAAATTAATTGAACTTGAATGGACCTGAAACTTACTAAATTCAAACTGGGCAGTCTGTGCTACAAATCAATTGAACTTGAATGGACCTGAAACTTACTAAGTTTAAATTGGGTAGTCTGTGCTACAAATCAATTGAACTTGAATGGACCTGAAACTTAGTAAATTCAAACTGGGCAGTCTGTGCTACAAATCAATTGAACTTGAATGGACCTGAAACTTACCAAGTTCAAATTGGGCAGTCTGTGCTACAAATCAATTAAACTTGAATGAACCTGAAACTTACCAAGTTCAAATTGGGCAGTCTGTGCTACACATCAATTGAAATTGAATTGACCTGAAACTAACTAAGTTTAAATTGGGCAGTCTGTGCTACAAATTAATTGAACTTGAATGGACCTGAAACTTACTAAATTCAAATTGGATAGTCTGTGCTACAAATTAATTGAACTTGAATGGACCTGAAACTTACTAAATTCAAACTGGGCAGTCTGTGCTACAAATTAATTGAACTTGAATGGACCTGAAACTTACCAAGTTCAAATTGGGCAGTCTGTGCTACAAATCAATTGAACATGAATGGACCTGAAACTTAGTAAATTCAAACTGGAAAGTCTGTGCTACAAATCAATTGAACTTGAATGGACCTGAAACTTACTAAGTTTAAATTGGGCAGTCTGTGCTACAAATTAATTGAACTTGAATGGACCTGAAACTTAGTAAATTCAAACTGGATAGTCTGTGCTACAAATCAATTGAACTTGAATGGACCTGAAACTTACTAAATTCAAACTGGGCAGTCTGTGCTACAAATCAATTGAACTTGAATGGACCTGAAACTTACTAAGTTTAAATTGGGTAGTCTGTGCTACAAATCAATTGAACTTGAATGGACCTGAAACTTAGTAAATTCAAACTGGGCAGTCTGTGCTACAAATCAATTGAACTTGAATGGACCTGAAACTTACCAAGTTCAAATTGGGCAGTCTGTGCTACAAATCAATTAAACTTGAATGAACCTGAAACTTACCAAGTTCAAATTGGGCAGTCTGTGCTACAAATCAATTGAAATTGAATTGACCTGAAACTAACTAAGTTTAAATTGGGCAGTCTGTGCTACAAATTAATTGAACTTGAATGGACCTGAAACTTACTAAATTCAAATTGGGTAGTCTGTGCTACAAATTAATTGAACTTGAATGGACCTGAAACTTACTAAATTCAAACTGGGCAGTCTGTGCTACAAATCAATTGAACTTGAATGGACCTGAAACTTACCAAGTTCAAATTGGGCAGTCTGTGCTACAAATCAATTAAACTTGAATGAACCTGAAACTTACCAAGTTCAAATTGGGCAGTCTGTGCTACACATCAATTGAAATTGAATTGACCTGAAACTAACTAAGTTTAAATTGGGCAGTCTGTGCTACAAATTAATTGAACTTGAATGGACCTGAAACTTACTAAATTCAAATTGGATAGTCTGTGCTACAAATTAATTGAACTTGAATGGACCTGAAACTTACTAAATTCAAACTGGGCAGTCTGTGCTACAAATTAATTGAACTTGAATGGACCTGAAACTTACCAAGTTCAAATTGGGCAGTCTGTGCTACAAATCAATTGAACATGAATGGACCTGAAACTTAGTAAATTCAAACTGGAAAGTCTGTGCTACAAATCAATTGAACTTGAATGGACCTGAAACTTACTAAGTTTAAATTGGGCAGTCTGTGCTACAAATTAATTGAACTTGAATGGACCTGAAACTTAGTAAATTCAAACTGGATAGTCTGTGCTACAAATCAATTGAACTTGAATGGACCTGAAACTTACTAAATTCAAACTGGGCAGTCTGTGCTACAAATCAATTGAACTTGAATGGACCTGAAACTTACTAAGTTTAAATTGGGTAGTCTGTGCTACAAATCAATTGAACTTGAATGGACCTGAAACTTAGTAAATTCAAACTGGGCAGTCTGTGCTACAAATCAATTGAACTTGAATGGACCTGAAACTTACCAAGTTCAAATTGGGCAGTCTGTGCTACAAATCAATTAAACTTGAATGAACCTGAAACTTACCAAGTTCAAATTGGGCAGTCTGTGCTACAAATCAATTGAAATTGAATTGACCTGAAACTAACTAAGTTTAAATTGGGCAGTCTGTGCTACAAATTAATTGAACTTGAATGGACCTGAAACTTACTAAATTCAAATTGGGTAGTCTGTGCTACAAATTAATTGAACTTGAATGGACCTGAAACTTACTAAATTCAAACTGGGCAGTCTGTGCTACAAATTAATTGAACTTGAATGGAACTGAAACTTACCAAGTTCAAATTGGGCAGTCTGTGCTACAAATCAATTGAACATGAATGGACCTGAAACTTAGTAAATTCAAACTGGGCAGTCTGTGCTACAAATCAATTGAACTTGAATGGACCTGAAACTTACTAAGTTTAAATTGGGTAGTCTGTGCTACAAATCAATTGAACTTGAATGGACCTGAAACTTAGTAAATTCAAACTGGGTAGTCTGTGCTACAAATTAATTGAACTTGAATGGACCTGAAACTTACTAAATTCAAACTGGGCAGTCTGTGCTACAAATTAATTGAACTTGAATGGACCTGAAACTTACCAAGTTCAAATTGGGCAGTCTGTGCTACAAATCAATTGAACATGAATGGACCTGAAACTTAGTAAATTCAAACTGGAAAGTCTGTGCTACAAATCAATTGAACTTGAATGGACCTGAAACTTACCAAGTTTAAATTGGGCAGTCTGTGCTACAAATTAATTGAACTTGAATGGACCTGAAACTTAGTAAATTCAAACTGGATAGTCTGTGCTACAAATCAATTGAACTTGAATGGACCTGAAACTTACCAAGTTCAAATTGGGCAGTCTGTGCTACAAATCAATTAAACTTGAATGAACCTGAAACTTACCAAGTTCAAATTGGGCAGTCTGTGCTACAAATCAATTGAAATTGAATGGACCTGAAACTTACTAAATTCAAACTGGGCAGTCTGTGCTACAAATTAATTGAACTTGAATGGAACTGAAACTTACCAAGTTCAAATTGGGCAGTCTGTGCTACAAATCAATTGAACATGAATGGACCTGAAACTTAGTAAATTCAAACTGGGCAGTCTGTGCTACAAATCAATTGAACTTGAATGGACCTGAAACTTACTAAGTTTAAATTGGGTAGTCTGTGCTACAAATCAATTGAACTTGAATGAACCTGAAACTTAGTAAATTCAAACTGGGCAGTCTGTGCTACAAATCAATTGAACTTGAATGGACCTGAAACTTACCAAGTTCAAATTGGGCAGTCTGTGCTACAAATCAATTAAACTTGAATGAACCTGAAACTTACCAAGTTCAAATTGGGCAGTCTGTGCTACAAATCAATTGAAATTGAATTGACCTGAAACTAACTAAGTTTAAATTGGGCAGTCTGTGCTACAAATTAATTGAACTTGAATGGACCTGAAACTTACTAAATTCAAATTGGGTAGTCTGTGCTACAAATTAATTGAACTTGAATGGACCTGAAACTTACTAAATTCAAACTGGGCAGTCTGTGCTACAAATTAATTGAACTTGAATGGACCTGAAACTTACCAAGTTCAAATTGGGCAGTCTGTGCTACAAATCAATTGAACATGAATGGACCTGAAACTTAGTAAATTCAAACTGGAAAGTCTGTGCTACAAATCAATTGAACTTGAATGGACCTGAAACTTACTAAGTTTAAATTGGGCAGTCTGTGCTACAAATTAATTGAACTTGAATGGACCTGAAACTTAGTAAATTCAAACTGGATAGTCTGTGCTACAAATCAATTGAACTTGAATGGACCTGAAACTTACTAAATTCAAACTGGGCAGTCTGTGATACAAATCAATTGAACTTGAATGGACCTGAAACTTACTAAGTTTAAATTAGGTAGTCTGTGCTACAAATCAATTGAACTTGAATGGACCTGAAACTTAGTAAATTCAAACTGGGCAGTCTGTGCTACAAATCAATTGAACTTGAATGGACCTGAAACTTACCAAGCTCAAATTGGGCAGTCTGTGCTACAAATCAATTAAACTTGAATGAACCTGAAACTTACCAAGTTCAAATTGGGCAGTCTGTGCTACAAATCAATTGAAATTGAATTGACCTGAAACTAACTAAGTTTAAATTGGGCAGTCTGTGCTACAAATTAATTGAACTTGAATGGACCTGAAACTTACTAAATTCAAATTGGGTAGTCTGTGCTACAAATTAATTGAACTTGAATGGACCTGAAACTTACTAAATTCAAACTGGGCAGTCTGTGCTACAAATTAATTGAACTTGAATGGACCTGAAACTTACCAAGTTCAAATTGGGCAGTCTGTGCTACAAATCAATTGAACATGAATGGACCTGAAACTTAGTAAATTTAAACTGGAAAGTCTGTGCTACAAATCAATTGAACTTGAATGGACCTGAAACTTACTAAGTTTAAATTGGGCAGTCTGTGCTACAAATTAATTGAACTTGAATGGACCTGAAACTTAGTAAATTCAAACTGGATAGTCTGTGCTACAAATCAATTGAACTTGAATGGACCTGAAACTTACTAAATTCAAACTGGGCAGTCTGTGCTACAAATCAATTGAACTTGAATGGACCTGAAACTTACCAAATTCAAACTGGGTAGTCTGTGCTACAAATCAATTGAACTTGAATGGACCTGAAACTTACCAAGTTCAAATTAGGCAGTCTGTGCTACAAATCAATTGAACTTGAATGGACCTGACACTTACCAAGTTCAAATTGTGCAGTCTGTGCTA
This sequence comes from Saccoglossus kowalevskii, assembly GCF_978046115.1. Classification (NCBI taxonomy): domain Eukaryota; kingdom Metazoa; phylum Hemichordata; class Enteropneusta; family Harrimaniidae; genus Saccoglossus; species Saccoglossus kowalevskii. Next base: position 17,938,673 of record NC_140646.1, read on the forward strand.
CAAATCAATTGAACTTGAATAGACCTGAAACTTACTAAATTCAAAGTGGGCAGTCTGTGCTACAAATCAATTGAACTTGAATGGACCTGAAACTTACTAAGTTTAAATTGGGCAGTCTGTGCTACAAATCAATTGAACTTGAATTGACCTGAAACTTACTAAATTCAAACTGGGTAATCTGTGCCACAAATCAATTGAACTTGAATGGACATGAAACTTACCAAGTTCAAATTGTGCAGTCTGTGCTACAAATCAATTGAACTTGAATGGACCTGAAACTTACTAAATTCAAAGTGGGTAGTCTGTGCTACAAATCAATTGAACTTGAATGGACCTGAAACTTACCAAGTTCAAATTGGGCAGTCTGTGCTACAAATCAATTGAACTTGAATGGACCTGAAACTTACCAAGTTCAAATTGGGCAGTCTGTGCTACAAATCAATTGAAATTGAATTGACCTGAAACTAACTAAGTTTAAATTGGGCAGTCTGTTCTACAAATTAATTGAACTTGAATGGACCTGAAACTTACTAAATTCAAATTGGGCAGTCTGTGCTAAAAATCAATTGAACTTGAATGGACCTGAAACTTACTAAATTCAAACTGGGCAGTCTGTGCTACAAATCAATTGAACTTGAATGGACCTGAAACTAACTAAGTTTAAATTGGGCAGTCTGTGCTACAAATTAATTGAACTTGAATGGACCTGAAACTTAGTAAATTCAAACTGGATAGTCTGTGCTACAAATCAACTGAACTTGAATGGACCTGAAACTTACCAAGTTCAAATTGGGCAGTCTGTGCTACAAATCAATTGAACTTGAATGGACCTGAAACTTACCAAGTTCAAATTGGGCAGTCTGTGCTACAAATCAATTGAACTTGAATGGACCTGAAACTTACTAAATTCAAACTGGGAAGTCTGTGATACAAATCAATTGAACTTGAATGGACCTGAAACTTACTAAATTCAAACTGGGTAGTCTGTGTTACGAATTAATTGAACTTGAATAGACCTGAAACTTACTAAATTCAAACTGGGTAGTCTGTGCTACAAATCAATTGAACTTGAATGGACCTGAAACTTACCAAGTTCAAATTGGGCAGTCTGTGCTACAAATCAATTGAACTTGAATGGACCTGACACTTACCAAGTTCAAATTGTGCAGTCTGTGCTACAAATCAATTGAACTTGAATGGACCTGAAACTTACTAAATTCAAACTGGGTAGTCTGTGCTACAAATTAATTGAACTTGAATGGACCTGAAACTTACTAAATTCAAACTGGGCAGTTTGTGCTACAAATCAATTGAACTTGAATGGACGTGAAACTAACTAAGTTTAAATTGGGCAGTCTGTGCTACAAATCAATTGAACTTGAATGGACCTGAAACTAACTAAGTTTAAATCGGGTAGTCTGTGCTACAAATTAATTGAACTTGAATGGACCTGAAACTTACCAAGTTCAAATTGGGCAGTCTGTGCTACAAATCAATTGAACTTGAATGGACCTGACACTTACCAAGTTCAAATTGTGCAGTCTGTGCTACAAATCAATTGAACTTGAATGGACCTGAAACTTACTAAATTCAAACTGGGTAGTCTGTGTTACAAATTAATTGAACTTGAATAGACCTGAAACTTACTAAATTCAAACTGGGCAGTCTGTGCTACAAATCAATTGAACTTGAATGGACCTGAAACTTACTAAATTCAAACTGGGTAATCTGTGCTACAAATCAATTGAACTTGAATGGACATGAAACTTACCAAGTTCAAATTGTGCAGTCTGTGCTACAAATCAATTGAACTTGAATGGACCTGAAACTTACTAAATTCAAACTGGGTAGTCTGTGTTACACATTAATTGAACTTGAATGGACCTGAAACTTACCAAGTTCAAATTGGGCAGTCTGTGCTACAAATCAATTGAACTTGAATGGACCTGACACTTACCAAGTTCAAATTGTGCAGTCTGTGCTACAAATCAATTGAACTTGAATGGACCTGAAACTTACTAAATTCAAAGTGTGTAGTCTGTGCTACAAATCAATTGACCTTGAATGGACCTGAAACTTACCAAGTTCAAATTGGGCAGTCTGTGCTACAAATCAATTGAACTTGAATGGACCTGAAACTTACTAAATTCAAACTGGGAAGTCTGTGATACAAATCAATTGAACTTGAATGGACCCGAAACTTACTAAATTCAAACTGGGTAGTCTGTGTTACAAATTAATTGAACTTGAATAGACCTGAAACTTACTAAATTCAAACTGGGTAGTCTGTGCTACAAATCAATTGAACTTGAATGGACCTGACACTTACCAAGTTGAAATTGTGCAGTCTGTGCTACAAATCAATTGAACTTGAATGGACCTGAAACTTACTAAATTCAAACTGGGTAGTTTGTGCTACAAATCAATTGAACTTGAATGGACCTGAAACTTACTAAATTCAAACTGGGAAGTCTGTGATACAAATCAATTGAACTTGAATGGACCCGAAACTTACTAAATTCAAACTGGGTAGTCTGTGTTACAAATTAATTGAACTTGAATAGACCTGAAACTTACTAAATTCAAACTGGGTAGTCTGTGCTACAAATCAATTGAACTTGAATGGACCTGACACTTACCAAGTTGAAATTGTGCAGTCTGTGCTACAAATCAATTGAACTTGAATGGACCTGAAACTTACTAAATTCAAACTGGGTAGTTTGTGCTACAAATTAATTGAACTTGAATGGACCTGAAACTTACTAAATTCAAACTGGGCAGTCTGTGCTACAAATCAATTGAACTTGAATGGACCTGAAACTTACTAAATTCAAACTGGGTAGTCTGTGTTACACATTAATTGAACTTGAATGGACCTGAAACTTACCAAGTTCAAATTGGGCAGTCTGTGCTACAAATCAATTGAACTTGAATGGACCTGACACTTACCAAGTTCAAATTGTGCAGTCTGTGCTACAAATCAATTGAACTTGAATGGACCTGAAACTTACTAAATTCAAAGTGTGTAGTCTGTGCTACAAATCAATTGACCTTGAATGGACCTGAAACTTACCAAGTTCAAATTGGGCAGTCTGTGCTACAAATCAATTGAACTTGAATGGACCTGAAACTTACTAAATTCAAACTGGGAAGTCTGTGATACAAATCAATTGAACTTGAATGGACCCGAAACTTACTAAATTCAAACTGGGTAGTCTGTGTTACAAATTAATTGAACTTGAATAGACCTGAAACTTACTAAATTCAAACTGGGTAGTCTGTGCTACAAATCAATTGAACTTGAATGGACCTGACACTTACCAAGTTGAAATTGTGCAGTCTGTGCTACAAATTAATTGACCTTGAATGGACCTGAAACTTACCAAGTTCAAATTGGGCAGTCTGTGCTACAAATCAATTGAACTTGAATGGACCTGAAACTTACTAAATTCAAACTGGGAAGTCTGTGATACAAATCAATTGAACTTGAATGGACCCGAAACTTACTAAATTCAAACTGGGTAGTCTGTGTTACAAATTAATTGAACTTGAATAGACCTGAAACTTACTAAATTCAAACTGGGTAGTCTGTGCTACAAATCAATTGAACTTGAATGGACCTGACACTTACCAAGTTGAAATTGTGCAGTCTGTGCTACAAATCAATTGAACTTGAATGGACCTGAAACTTACTAAATTCAAACTGGGTAGTTTGTGCTACAAATTAATTGAACTTGAATGGACCTGAAACTTACTAAATTCAAACTGGGCAGTCTGTGCTACAAATCAATTGAACTTGAATAGACGTGAAACTAACTAAGTTTAAATTGGGCAGTCTGTGCTACAAATCAATTGAACTTGAATGGACCTGAAACTAACTAAGTTTAAATCGGGTAGTCTGTGCTACAAGTTAATTGAACTTGAATGGACCTGAAACTTACCAAGTTCAAATTGGGCAGTCTGTGCTACAAATCAATTGAACTTGAATGGACCTGACACTTACCAAGTTCAAATTGTGCAGTCTGTGCTACAAATCAATTGAACTTGAATGGACCTGAAACTTACTAAATTCAAACTGGGTAGTCTGTGCTACAAATTAATTGAACTTGAATAGACCCGAAACTTACTAAATTCAAACTGGGCAGTCTGTGCTACAAATCAATTGAACTTGAATGGACCTGAAACTTACTAAGTTTAAATTGGGTAGTCTGTGCTACAAATCAATTGAACTTGAATGGACCTGAAACTTACTAAATTCAAACTGGGTAATCTGTGCTACAAATCAATTGAACTTGAATGGACATGAAACTTACCAAGTTCAAATTGTGCAGTCTGTGCTACAAATCAATTGAACTTGAATGGACCTGAAACTTAGTAAATTCAAACTGGGTAGTCTGTGCTACAAATTAATTGAACTTGAATAGACCTGAAACTTACTAAATTCATACTGGGCAGTCTGTGCTACAAATCAATTGAACTTGAATGAACCTGAAACTTACTAAATTCAAACTGGGTAGTCTGTGCTACAAATTAATTGAACTTGAATAGACCTGAAACTTACTAAATTCAAACTGGGCAGTCTGTGCTACAAATCAATTGAACTTGAATGGACCTGAAACTTACTAAGTTTAAATTGCGTAGTCTGTGCTACAAATCAATTGAACTTGAATGGACCTGAAACTTACTAAATTCAAACTGGGTAATCTGTGTTACAAATCAATTGAACTTGAATGGACATGAAACTTACCAAGTTCAAATTGTGCAGTCTGTGCTACAAATCAATTGAACTTGAATGGACCTGAAACTTACTAAATTCAAACTGGGTAGTCTGTGTTACAAATTAATTGAACTTGAATAGACCTGAAATTTACTAAATTCAAACTGGGTAATCTGTGCTACAAATCAATTGAACTTGAATGGACATGAAACTTACCAAGTTCAAACTGGGTAGTCTGTGTTAGAAATTAATTGAACTTGAATGGACCTGAAACTTACCAAGTTCAAATTGGGCAGTCTGTGCTACAAATCAATTGAACTTGAATGGACCTGAAACTTCCCAAGTTCAAATTGGGCAGTCTGTGCTACAAATCAATTGAACTTGAATGGACCTGACACTTACCAAGTTCAAATTGTGCAGTCTGTGCTACAAATCAATTGAACTTGAATGGACCTGAAACTTACTAAATTCAAAGTGGGTAGTCTGTGCTACAAATCAATTGACCTTGAATGGACCTGAAACTTACCAAGTTCAAATTGGGCAGTCTGTGCTACAAATCAATTGAACTTGAATGGACCTGAAACTTACCAAGTTCAAATTGGGCAGTCTGTGCTAAAAATCAATTGAACTTGAATGGACCTGAAACTTACTAAATTCAAACTGGGAAGTCTGTGATACAAATCAATTGAACTTGGATGGACCCGAAACTTACTAAATTCAAACTGGGTAGTCTGTGTTACAAATTAATTGAACTTGAATAGACCTGAAACTTACTAAATTCAAACTGGGTAGTCTGTGCTACAAATCAATTGAACTTGAATGGACCTGACACTTACCAAGTTCAAATTGTGCAGTCTGTGCTACAAATCAATTGAACTTGAATGGACCTGAAACTTACTAAATTCAAACTGGGTAGTCTGTGCTACAAATTAATTGAACTTGAATGGACCTGAAACTTACTAAATTCAAACTGGGCAGTCTGTGCTACAAATCAATTGAACTTGAATGGACCTGAAACTTACTAAATTCAAACTGGGTAATCTGTGCTATAAATCAATTGAACTTGAATGGACCTGAAACTTACCAAGTTCAAATTGTGCAGTCTGTGCTACAAATCAATTGAACTTGAATGGACCTGAAACTTACTAAATTCAAACTGGGTAGTCTGTGTTACAAATTAATTGAACTTGAATGGACCTGAAACTTACCAAGTTCAAATTGGGCAGTCTGTGCTACAAATCAATTGAACTTGAATGGACCTGAAACTTCCCAAGTTCAAATTGGGCAGTCTGTGCTACAAATCAATTGAACTTGAATGGACCTGAAACTTACCAAGTTGAAATTGTGCAGTCTGTGCTACAAATCAATTGAACTTGAATGGACCTGAAACTTACTAAATTCAAACTAAGTAGTCTGTGTTACAAATTAATTGAACTTGAATGGACCTGAAACTTACCAAGTTCAAATTGGGCAGTCTGTGCTACAAATCAATTGAACTTGAATGGACCTGAAACTTACTAAATTCAAAGTGGGTAGTCTGTGCTACAAATCAATTGAACTTGAATGGACCTGAAACTTCCCAAGTTCAAATTGGGCAGTCTGTGCTACAAATCAATTGAACTTGAATGGACCTGACACTTACCAAGTTCAAATTGTGCAGTCTGTGCTACAAATCAATTGAACTTGAATGGACCTGAAACTTACTAAATTCAAACTAAGTAGTCTGTGTTACAAATTAATTGAACTTGAATGGACCTGAAACTTACCAAGTTCAAATTGGGCAGTCTGTGCTACAAATGAATTGAATTTGAATGGACCTGAAACTAACTAAGTTCAAATTGGGCAGTCATGTGCTGGTAATGTGAAAAACCCTTGTTTTATATGTGTATGAAACGATGATTATTTGAAAATAGATTGAAATTGATAAACACAATTCATTCTCGCTAACTAGAGTGTGTTGTTTTTCTACTCGCTTGAAAATGTATGTAGAACGGATTAGTATGTTGCCGCGAGAGGGCGTGATCAATGACGATAACACAATATTCAAGTTGTTGACTAAATGTTTTATTATGTTGAGCCATTTCTATGGGGTATTTTAAATCATGTTTTTTAGGTGTGGAAAGGGGAGTCTTCGGATGAGTAGATCATCTCTAATTATCACATTATATATACATGTATTAAGAAACCCGTAACAGATCCAGTCTCTGAAATTCAACAAATTAAATTACAATGTGTACTTAACACAATGCAAAAAGCCACAAAGGTTGAATCTCATTGGTCATTCTTGATAAAATGCACAATATGAATGAGATTGACAATTATATATGCAGGGGGTGGGGTATTATTGGAGCTTTCAAGTTTTGTTGTCCGTATGTCATGAAAATCTCAAGAATATTTTAAGGCAATCTGGTACAAGTGTGCTTTTGGATACTCCTCAGATCTGATTAGGTTGTGTACCAAATATGTTAATTTCAGAAATTAGCTAATTTGCATATTTTTGGATCAAACTTAGTTGGAATATGAATGGCATACCAGTTTACATTTTAGGAAAATGTGGGAACGTCTTCTGCTCAAACAGCAAAAAGACGCGCAATTCACATTGATTTACCGGGTAAGTAATTGTGAGTATCGGTCGTCGTTTCGACGACTCAAAAGTGTCACGATGCAGTGGCGAGAGATGTCAGCCTTTTAAAAATCACAGATGAAATGACATCCAGCTGAAATGTATGCAACAAGTAACTAATAATACACAAAATCGCTGCACAATGCAAGAACTACTTTGCGTGACCATAGTACATTTACCAATTACGCCCGCTACGATCGTCCATATACAAAAATACATTTTACCCACATTTTATTATTTCCCACTTTTATTTTTCAAGTAAGTAGATCATTAAGACCTGGATTATGATGTTTTAAATGTTTAAACATTAAAAAAATGTTATTCGATAATATTAATATTATCCTTTGATACTTAACCTCTGACCTCTGTAAAGTCAACCACACCGTCTTTACACAGATTTGTTCAACCATTTATGAAAATAACAATTATTTTTAGCTTCGCTGTCGACTTTGTCGAGCGGAGATTATCGACTTCGTCTTGAAAACTACAAGCCTGAATGCTTTGATACTTGGGTAGACCTCTCTTAGATTTGTTCATTTCATGATAATATCTTCAATTTTCTAATTTTGGTGAATATTTTTGTAATTTTTGGTAAAAAGTGATATTTTCGACTTCTTGGTAAAAACCGTAATTCCGATTGTTTTGATATTACATATATATGTAAAACATGTGTACCTCTCTCAGATTTGTTCATTTCGTACTGATATCTTTAATTCTTTCATTTTGGTGAATATTTTTGTCATTTTTAGTAAAAAGTGAAATTCTTGAATTCTTGTTGAAAATAACAAGTCCGATTGCTTTGATACTATACATAGTGTTCATTTTCTAATGATATCTTCAGTTTTTTAATTGAAATGTGCATTGCTAACAGCGGAGCTATCTCAGCCGATAGGCTGCTTGTTATTATATTGTTATACTTCATTGCTTTCAATGCGCGTCACAGGTCATGAGCCACATATTAAAATAGGGCGATTCTGAACGAAAATGTTATTCTTAGATTACGAATAGTATATATTCTTTCTGCTTACATAACCTAACACATTACTCTGTTCGGGAACATATCAGTAGTTCATGGCGGAGAAGTCAGAAATAGATGACCTGTCATGTCAAAGTTATCGTTTTCAAACGTTCTCGCCCACGCGAGATCTTGCCAGAAACAGGAAATCCACTGCTTGATTACCCGAAAACATTTGTATACGCCATAGTTAAAGGGTCACAAGTCCATTCTGATGTTCACAGTGAAGAAATCGCATCATCTTCGTCGGCAAAGACCTGTTTATGTAGCCATTCTATCACCACATTCTCGGGAAGAGTATGTTTATTTCGAGTTCGGAAAACCACACGATTCGAACGAAGCCATCGCACACGACATAAGTTGTTGTTGGACTTTGAACTATTGCACGATCTTACGGTCAAAGAGTGCTATTGATTGCTTACTTGGGCAGACCATTACCCCGAACCTTTACTGACATACTGCTCTACTTGCCGTATATACGTCCCGGAATGAAGCGTTTATGTAAAGTCGATGGAGAGTGGTATGGTTGGCTTGTTGTTGGTGCGAGTCATTTAACCTTAATGTTAATCATGGGATCAGTCGTTAGCATGGGGGTTTTCCTGGTGGTATTATTGGACTATTTTGGTGAGAGCACTGGCAAGACGGCTACAATTCAATCATTGCAATCATTCATGATGCTTTTCCCAGGTAGGAAAATATGATGTTATAACAGTATCGATCTCGGCAGCAACAAAACGCAGGTTAAAGGTTACAGATCAGATTGCAGGTCAGGTTACAGGTTGTCGATCAATAAAAAAAATTCTCAATATTTAATCTTTTTCACGATTTTTTTAATAACAGCGGTCACGATCCCGGGTCGTCCTCGTCATCGAAAGCGATGGTCATTTAAGCCGAACTCAGACAGCCTTGCTCGACACCACAGGAAAATCTTCTGAGACCGCCATTTTAGAGGGGCGGCAAAGGGGGTAGCTGGTACAGTTTTACGGGAAATAAATAGGTTTTTTTTTTACAATTTACAAGGAAAAAAAGACGTTTTTACAGTTTACAGTGAAAATTGAATGTTTACAGTTTACAGAGAAAATAAAGGTTATTTTACATTTTACGGAAGATTAAGAAAAAAAACCTAGAAAATTCTTGTACGTACCGAAAAAAATGAAACATTTTTACAGTGTACGAAAACAATATTTGATCGATTACATTGTACGTCTAGCCTGTGATTACAGAATTACGGAATTTATTTTTTTAACTTACGTTGTACGAACAAAAAAAATATTGCAATTACGTTGAACGAAAATAACCCTTACCCCCTTCATCTTACACTACTGTCGCCGACGAACGCGGGGACGAACGTCTTGTCTAAAATATTAAACACGGGTCGTCTTGTTTTGCGACAACTCACACTGAAGCGACGCGACATCCGTATTCGTCGGTGAACGTCGGGCGAAGCTGTCTGAGTCGGCCTTGAGGGGTGAACCATTTGAGATCTTGGGGGGGGGGGGGAGCTTGGAAAATAACAAGTTTGTAATTTTTTCTCGTATAAATCTTGGGTCAATTTTTTTACATTAATACCTATGCTTCCTAAAATGAATATTACGTTCTATTTTTTCTACTTGGATTGGTATGGACATTTGTTTGTCCAAAATCTTTCAAGCCCCCCTGGATTTCAAATATTCCGCACCTTATCCACAATCCCTAATTGTACCATTTTGTAGCTTACAAAATAGTATTTTATCGCATCGTAATACTGCTGACACGTTGTACTGTGTAACTCCGGTTGTATTCCACATGGTTGTTGGATTAATTTGAATTACAGTTTTAGAGTCTATTTTTTTACAATTTTTAATATGTTTACAACAAAAAGTCGTCCAAAGTGCATAGGATAGTGCAATATTCAAAGATTTATGGCGGGAAAGAATGTGTAAGCTTAACGATTCTAATTTGAGTTTAATTCAATGTTTTAATGACTTCTAATTTTAATGTGTTGTTTGTTAGGTTTATTCCAAACCGAAACAAAGTTTGGAACTGAACTCGAATGAGAGCGCCCTCATGTGTTTGAAGTGTTTGTTTATTTATACACACCTTCGTCTGAATTTTGACTAAAAATAAGTGGTTAGATTTCTTAACCGCCAAACAGAAATGTTTTTCTTTTTCTAAACTTGCACTTTATATTACAGATACATTTTTTTTTCAAAACCGCAATATATTAATTCTTTTTCTTTTATATTCAGAGCTACGGGTGTGGTCATTTAAACAAAGTATATTTTCTTTTCTGAGAAAATTTTGTTTTGTTCATATTTTTTATCACATTTCTGACCTCAATATGAAAAGGGCAAAAGTTGCAATACTTATTATTTATCTTATAACAGCCATCTCCGAATTGTGTACCCTCCAAAATAGTGTATATGCTATACATCAATGTTATACATTCAACAACTTTCAACTGAAAAAAGATGGTCACAAGTTTGTATAGTTACCGAATTCTTAGATAGCAAATCTAGAGGGCAACATCTTTTGAAATCCAGCATTTCAGCAGTACTAAGGAAAGGTTAAAGGGTTAAAGTTGCAGCTATTACCCCTTTAAACGGCCCAACCATGATAAAAGTATAGACAGCAACATCATTCCATAGAAACTGGTTGGAACCTGCTCACTGTTAACTATATGAATCAACTGAACGGATTAATTCATATCTAAAACGTTTATTGATATTAGTTACTCTTTTTTATTGTCAAAGTTTTGTTTATGACTAAACAAGTACACAAACTAAAGTCAAACGAAGCTTAGAAAGAACTCCTGCGTGACAAAAGATTTGAATGTCTGAAATAAAATAACAGCAAATTATGGAAATATGAATAGCTGCTTTGTAATCACAATTGTGAAAACAGAGAAATAAACACTGTACATCTGTGGCATGTTAACATTTTTAGTCCTCGTTTTGACGTAGTCTGAAAACGGAGACTTATGGACTCCCCAGATCTAGTACGTCGATGATATATCAATGCACATTCTTTTATTTCAAAAATATTTTAAAGTTAAATATTGAGAAAAATTTTATTCATCGACAACCAGTAACCTGACCTGTAACCTGCGTTTTGTTGCTGCCGGTATCGATCTCATGTCAACCCTAGGTTAATTACGCACTGGCTGACTATATACTCTACGGTGTCTTTGTAATAACCCCTCTCGCCCACAGGTGCTCGGAACGTTTCCTGGATAATAAAAATGACCTAAAGTGGGATCTTTATTATATGAGTAGTAGGGGAATGTACCGGCGACTGACTAACTATGCCGATCCCAATTTAGGTCATTTTTTATTATCCAGGAAACGTTCCGTGGCCTGTGCTCTCGCCCGCTCGGAGCGCTCGCTATAGTATTATTTATACTAAACTCCAAAATACAACGACAGATCTTAGATTTTTGAAGCTGTTATTTGCATATTCATGAGTAAACGTCATGAAAGTAAATGATCAATTAGTGCTTGTTTAACACGGGGTCACTGACCGCCTTCTACATGTACCGGTATAGATTTAGTTCTGAACACCTAGTCCCCTTCCCTTCCCTTCCTATCTATTAATGTGTAATTAAAAGGTGGTGGTCGTGACGCCGCGTTCTGTTCGATACGGGACTGATAGTGACGTATACAACGCGTGTAAAATACGTTGTTTGTTTACATGAAATTCCAACACTCGCTGCACGAAGACCACCACCCTGTACAAAGAATTGGGAAATCCTTGTTTAGCGCTTTCTAACATCACACAACTGATGTATCACATTATATTTGGTTTAAAAAAGTCCGTTACCAAGATATGTTTAAATTAATGTTTATTTTTTTTTTCACAGGTCCCGTGATAAGCAGTTTGAATAATAAATTTGGTACCAGACCGATGGTTGTTATTGGTGGAATTTGCTCAAGTGCTGGTTTACTACTATGCTCATTTGCAAATAGCATTAATGCATTACTCGTGACGTATGGTGTAATTGTTGGTAAGAAATGAAATATCCACGTCAAACAACGTATGATCGGTGGTATGTTTTCCTGTGTTTTCTGGTTTGATTATTTTGACATTTTGTAGACTAAACTTCCACACGTACGCAATTTAATATCACAGCATTGTGGCATGACACGACTGCTATAAAGTTACTTAAAAGTTGAGCTACCTTTCTGACCAGTGCTCATTCATTGCCTTAACATTATCTGTCTGTGTGGAAACTAAAACTAATAGTACAGAACATCTAAAGCCTTTGCCCCCTAAATATATTTGGAATCAGGAGTCCAAAAAAATATAGACTGGCATGTTATGTAGCCATCAAATAGAAAAACAATTTTCTGACTACTTAAAAAATAATACAGAAGAAATAGATGTGAATCTACAAATTAGTAAAGAGATATTAATAAATACAGCTGAAACTTGACACACAAAAACAGATTAGACAACCTTGGTTTGACAAATCTTGTAGTGAATTAAAGCGAGGGAGTTGTCACCGCACATGCGTCAGATGGCCATAGCGTGTTATGTGTACAAACAAGCGTCGAGTCTTAAGCCTTTGCGTTGGGACTCGATTTCCGCGCATGCGCAAGTGACGAGAAACTTACCAAAGTATCAAAACTGCTTTCTAAAGAACCTCTATATGAAACACAACTTTTATTTTATTAAAAAGGTTTATAAACTTTCACTAACTAATAAGAAAAAAAGAATTCAAACGTCAGATGATCAAAGCGGGAGGGTCGTCACCTGCGCGCGATAACAACACACGCTAACAACGCAAAGGCTCATAGGTAGACGATTGTTTGTAAACAATGACACGCTATGGCCATCTGACGACTCCCGCGCTTTAATCAATTAGAAATATCAGACAAGAACAAGCAGAAAGAGTACTGCGCAATATTGAAACAACTACGCTGTCACCAAACTTAGAACAGTCCATTTTAAATTCTACTAGGCTGAGTCATTTCAAAAAAATTTATAAGTTAGAAAATGTAAATAACAATGAAATTAAACAAGAACCGTTGAGCAAAGAGAAATAAACACAGGGAAATTGTAGATGCAATAAAGAGGTGAAAAATCTAGTGGTGGTGATGCCGTTACAAATTATATGCTAACAATAAAAAACAAATCACTTATTCAAAGTCTATGCAAATTATTTAATAATATTTTAGTTAGTACATTTCCGAATGCTGGAGTCAACTTTCTTAAGTCCCTTTACATAGATCTGGTGAAAAGTCAGATCCGGGAAATTATAGAGCAATGTAATATCCAGCTATGCTTATCTAAATTGTTCATGAATATTCTGAATGGAAGATTAGTTTTATATTTGGAATCAAATAATTTGCTAAGTTTGGTTTTCAAAAACAGCGTAAAACCACAGATGTCATTTTTCTCTTAAAGACATCTGTAGAATAAAACCTTGTACAACAAACAAAAATAAATCCAGAAAATAATATGCTTGTTTTATCGACTTTAAATAGCATACGATAGTGTCTGACGAGAAGGTTTAGTAATATGTAATAGTAATATGAAATACAAAGTAAAGTTACCAACCGGTTATCTGATGATTTTATATCTAGATGTGGAGTAAAACAAAGTGAAACCTTTCACCAACTCTCTGCTGTATTTGGTGAACAAAATCCTGTTTTAATTAATAATACACCACTGAATGACATTTCCTATGCTGATGACTTGGCTTTATTATCATAAAGTGCTGAAGGCCCACAAAACTGTTTAAATAAATTATCAAGTTATTGCTCACAGTGGAAATTAACGATGAATATAAAGAAAACTAAAATTATGCTATTCAATAAAAGTAACTATTTATTAAAAAAATAACTATATATTGAATAATGAGACTATTACAACAATGAAAGAGTTCTGTTATCTTGATGTAAGCTTTACACCAAACGGAAAATTTAAACTAAATCAAGAAATGCTAAAAAAACAAAGCATTGAAAGCACTGTTCACTGTCAGACATAGAGTGTTGCATCACAAGATGTCTGAAATTAATTTCACCAGTTCTGTTATATGGATTGGAGGGTTAGAATTCAAATGCTGCCAAATAATCACATCATTAAGCATTAATGTTCTAAGCATTGTAGAACAGTGTGAACTTGAGGATTTAAAGTCTGACAACCTTAAAGTAAATAACATAAAACAATTATCAGATTCAATAAAATAAAAACTATACATTAAATATTCTTTATTCTGGAAAGATCAGCCAAATAAATCAAGTGGTAATACAAATGGGGAGGGAAATAAGCTGAGCAAGTTATTCAAAAAAAGATTATTTCAGACAACATCATTAATTTCAATCTACCGAAATTGTTATAAAAATTTGGAGTAAGTGATCACACTCTAATAGAAATAGAATTAGGTCGCCGAAAAAAATCCACAAATCCAATTAAGGATAGAAAGTGTAAGAAATGTAATAATGATGTGATGAAATGCATTTTATTCTGGAATGTGCATGTTTTGAAATTGAAAAACGATGTTTATTTCTAGATTGTAACATTACTAATAAAATCACAGGCAAGCTAACTGCAGATGTTTTTCTTAAAATAATGAAGCATGACCTTGCCCTCTCCAAACTTTTGAAAAATACATTATTCGATTATATAAATACACATCTAACCCATGACAGAACCAATGCCTTTTCCCCTAGTTTTTTTCTTTTTATTTATTTAGTATTATTATTTTAGTCTTTTGTTATTTACCATACAAAGCCCTCTGATGATTTTGGTTGTGTAATAACATTATTATTATTATTATTATTATTATTATTATTATTATTATTATTATTATTATTATTATTATTATTATTATTATTATTATTTAACATTCTTGGAACACAATGCTGATATCTGTTTAGCTGAATGTGTATTAGTCACAGTTGAAACAAATACCTCAAGATGTATATAATGATATGTGAGGTAATTAGTGACTGAATGAATTTAGCACTGTAAGCATCTTTACTATGAAGCTAGACTATTCTCATGTACATATATGTCATGTGCACTTAATTGCAATATACGTTTATATGTATTGATGAATACAATCTATTTCTCTTCTGTATCAGGCCTGGCTAGTGGAATGTCTTATGGACCTAGTATTGTGATTATTGGACACTATTTTCACAAACGACATGCCGTAGCCAATGGAATTGTCTTTGCTGGTACAGGTACTGGCATTATGGTACTCCCACCCTTGTGCCAGGTATTAATCGATACATACGGATGGAGAGGAGCAATCATTGTAATTGCAGGAATTAATTTAAATATTGTTGTCTGTGGAATGTTGATGAGAGCACCAAGGCAATGTGTACGGGAGAGAGAAGATGGCACGAGAACTAAAGACAATATCAACACTAACGTGGAATGCATAGATGATGATAATGCTGCTGCTGATGATGATGATGATATAAACAAAGAACGTCTGCTCGAAGCAGGAGACGTGGTAGGCACGAATAACATCCAAATCGACCACTATAGAGATAGTTATATGTTATCTCAGTCTACTAACGAACAGACAGATGACGTCCAGTCTATACACAATGCTAAATCACCATTGAAGAAAATCGGGGTCATCCTGGCTCTGCATTTATTCACCAATTCTTGGTTCAGAATATTATTGTTTTCTGTATTGTTTTGGAGTACTGGTCATCTTCTATTTCTTTTCCATTTGGTAAACAGGGCAGTATCTGACGATATACCAATACTTGATGCTACGTTTGTAATGACAATTCTGGGTATATGTTCAATACTTGGCAGAGTATTGCATGGCTGGTTCGTAGACCTCGGATATTTTTCCCCAATGTTCCTTTCGTCCTGTGCCTTTTGCGTGTGCGGTCCTTTTGCGTGTGCGGTGCGTCAGCACTGCTCGTTCTTGTCGCCAATGGTAACTATTGGGTATATGCTTTGATGGCGATATTATACGGTACCTCCTGTGGTATTGGGGTCGCATTACACGGTTCTGTGTCCATGAAAGTATGCGTTGGCACAGAACATTTATCAAGTGCATTCGGTTGGTATTTATTTTCTGCTAGTTTTGGAAACGCACTTGGACCATTTCTTGGAGGTATGATATTTTTTTTACTAATGTAGTATGTAGATTATATTAAACCTTTATATTAATTAATGACACTATAAAGTGAACTGACGCATGAAGCAATGGAAAAAAGCATTATGGCTTTGGTTCAGAACATCTACATTCAAACTTGGTGGATCAAAGTTGGTTCATTTCGTAATATTATGCAATGCATGTCACATAATGGTATGTAGGATTTAAGATTCCAATTTATTCGGTTTTGCTAAGATTATGCGATTATTAAGTAATACAACCCGTTATATAGCTTTTACATGATATATTATGTACATAAGATAAATGCGATAAAGAAGATAAATGCGTTTTACCAATATAAGTTGAACCATTAGAAGGAAATGTTCCTTGGCCTTTCTAGTGGCTATACAAAAACAATAAACATCATTTCAACACCACTCTTGTGGTGGAGTTGGAATTTTGTCTATTTCACGTACACATTATAACCTTACTTTCAGATTGGATATATGACATCTCATTGAATTATAATCATTCATATTTGCCGGTTGTGTATTTTTGTTACCAACACTCTTCATTTTTATGCAAATTGTCCCCAAAAGATGCCAATCAAATTGTCTCTTTTTCTTTCAGGTTGGGTATACGACACTTCGTCGAATTACAATCTATCATTCATATTGGCGTGTTGTGTATTCTTGTTTTCAGCACTCCTCATGTTTATGCAAATTCTCTACAAAAGGTGCCAATCAAATCGTTACTCGCGTCACAAGGCAGATGTACAAGATCAACACAATGACAACACTGAGTTGTGAGACAAATAAAGTAATGGAGGACCGTTGCGCCACATCAAATATTGTAATATCAGACTTCATTTTCTACGATTTACAAATGACCACATGCAGTTTTTCAAAAACGCCACATTTCAGACAGATTACTTAGGTGCAGTCAAATCACCGAGACACTCGTTGCACCAGAAATGTGTTTATTCCAGTATTATTCCGTAGTGTACGAGTATGTGAGTGTAACATTGTTATAAAAGAACGTTGAATCATGAAACATCCAACGCCCAACTAAGTTATTGTATATTTCACTGCCATGTTCTAATTTATGCATCCTTTGCAAATGTCGCGCTGTTTTAATACCAAAATAAATGGAACTTCAAAACGCTACAGATAACCGGTATTCTTTCGTTTCGTATAGACGCATGCATGATGCGTGCTGGTCTAAAGTAAAACAAAATAGCAAAAACAAGTTGACCAACATTTTTCAAAGCACAATATCACTTTTATGGTTTTCCATAATTTGAAAATGCCAAAATTGCGAGTTGCCAGTAACCGTGCCTCCACGCAGATGAAATTTAAACATCTATGTACATTCCGATCAGAAATTTTCAGACGCACATTATCATACGTCGTCGAATTACAACGTATCATTTTTTATCTTGTGGTTACACACATCTCGTTTATGCAAATTACTTACAGATGATGTAAAGCAAAACGGATGCATAAACCATCTCAATGACAAAAAGGAAAAAGTAACGCAGGAGCATTAGGTATACATAGTACTACTATAACCTTGTCCGTTGTATATGCCAAACGATGTACATCTGTTTTTGTTTTCAGTCAGTAAACGATCAAATGATAATTTAAAGGGCGGTGGTCGTCGCTCCGCGTTCTGTTCGATATGGGACTCATAGCAACGTATACAACGCGTGTAAAATACATTGCTTATTTACATAAATTTCGAACACGCGCTGCGCGACGATCACCGCCCTTCAAGGCGAAAATAAAATGGCACACAGGGTACCAGTAAATCAAATACTGAATAGAAATATTATCAGTGGTTTTAACATTAACATCAAAGGGCGATGGGCGTCGCGCCGCGTCCTGTTCGATATGGGACTCATAGCGACATATACAACGCGTGTAAAATACATTGTTTACATGAAATCCGAACACGCGCTGAGCGCCGACCACCGCCCTTTAAGCTGGTGGTTTGTGAACAGGTTTACGACGATAAAGCTGTTGATGAAGTGCAATACACACCTTCCAAACATTTCAGTAGCTTACCTGTTTTATCATTTGAATCATTCATAAGCCCCATTTTCGCACAATGTTGGCAACATACAGTTGAAAGCACTTTTATTTTTTATAAATAACTTGGTAAACAATGAAATCTGAATGTTACAACGTTCACACATTTTACTAATCAAAAGCTGACATATTGTGCCGTTATGAGTTATTGTTTATCTTCATTACAATAAATACTGGCCTGGATTTCGAGAGGAGTGTAGTAAACACAACTAACCTAGGAAGAACGCAATGTCAGCAAATAACGCCGAATTAGCGGTGTGATAAATACTATGTCAAATCAAAGTAAACTTGAAGTTCGCTTGAACACCGTAGTAACACGGGTAAAATAGTCGTCCAATAAACTTCAAAAGAGGGAATATTTTGATCACAAACAACATGAAAGCCTGTTAGGGCCATATTAGTTCAGGAAAAATAAATATTATCACGAAATCACGAGATACTGTACCGAGATCACGAGATACTATCACGAGATCACGAAATACTATCACGAGATCACGAGATACTATCACGAGATCACGAGATACTATCACTATCAGTATATAGAAATCACTTTTCCTGGCAGCAATGTCCGCGAGATGAGTGGAATTTGCAGTAATACATTTTTTAAATCTAATTTCTCAAAATTTAAAGAGAACTTAGAAAAAGTTCCTTGCTCTATCTTAAACTTACAAGTTCAACATATTTTTAAAGACACAACTGTAAATTGTAATTAACTTCACTCGAAAAGAACAATCCGGAAAAAAACGAATAACACAATATATAAACCAAAACAATCTATTATTGTATTTCACAATAGACTCAGTAATGGACAAGGAAAACAAGTTAGTTGGAATGCAATATATAAAATAATTAAAAAAAAAACCTCCAGAAATTTGACACTAATGGCGTTCATATCTTACCATGGAGATCAGAACTGTTACTTAAATGACTGGTTTATGAATACGAGCGGGAAAATAGTTTAGTATAGTTTAAAGACTGCTGAAAAGACTGAAACATCATATGTACCAATCAAGAATTGAATAATAATGGTCATTGTGTTCTATATGGGCCCCAGGACAACATATATAGCATAAAATACAATGTTTGTTCACAGAAAATTTCAAAACATGCTGCTCTGTGGTTGTATTGTAAAGATTTACATGTCATTATACAACAAATATTTCCTAATGAAAAAAAAACAAAAAAAAAAAAACGAAAAATCTAATGGTTGTTAAAAGTTATTGTAACCTCAAAAATGCACATGATAAATATATTTAAAAATGGCCAATTATCGCCACGGACAGTTATTATAATTTCAATTTATTACATGCTTCACGCATGATTTGCTTAAAGAGGGAGGGATGTCACATGCGCACGCGCGGGAATTGAGTCCCAAGCGATGATAACAACACACGCTAAAAACGCAAAGGCTCATGGGTATACCCTTGTTTGTAAACAACGACACGCCATGGCCATTTGACGTATGCGCAGACGACGACGCTCTCGCTTCAAATAGTTATGAAATGGTATAAACTTGAAAACAACAGCCTACAATGGTTCACGGTCGTCAAACCCCGCCAACGCATGCAAACGTTGTACTCGAAAATCGAACATGCAGCACGACCACACTGCCTTGAAAGTATACATCACTTTTTGTGCATTTAGTATTTATCCAATATTTACATACTATAACAACAATTTTAATTCATAGTGATAAAACCGGAAATTTGATAGTTGAAAATAAAACCACATCACTTCTGGTAACAAATATTACTTTTAAAAAAGCAAAAAAATAATTCACATAATTATATCAAAGAAAACTTAAAACAAGCATAGGCTGACGTATTGGAGGTACATGAAGCGAAATTAAGGAATATTTAAAATTATTTCAAACATTCCCTACCTACTGTTACAAATAGTATCACATGGGGGTGGGGTTGATTTGAGCGGATAGAGAAATGTTTACTAGAACGAAATACACAGCACACCATTGAATCAATAACAAATATACGTAATTATAAACACTTAAAAACAAACGAACGCGCAGTATAATATTCTATACAGACGCTCTTATTCTCTACCCTATCTTACTGTCTTTGATTCGCACAATGCCAATGATGGCAAATCAGCCTACATACTGACAAGTTGATGTGGGCCGTCAGCGGTGAAATAAGAAGGATGGTCGGTGTTGCTTCACTTTCCATTTATCACAAATCGCCTATGCCAAATGTTAAGTACTTCACTAGTATTACATTGTCTGCGTACGCTGTATATGCACAGAAAATCTGCATTCTTCGCGTTCAAGACACTTCCTTGTGTGGCATTATTACATATCCATCTATTAAATCTGGACGCGTTGAATTAGTCTTGGTTAAATTAGGAGCACATCTACTTAATAATATATTCTCCGCCGTTTTGATGGGCGCCCTGGTGATGAATCTGGTCTTTTCATGAAACTCCTAGGAGACGGTTGTTCCGATGTCTACAGGATGAGAAACATACATACAGAAACACATAAATACCTTTGAAACATAAATCGCCAGAATAGATAGGCAGGCAAACACACGGACTTACATACATATTCATTTTTTTTATCTACATACCAATCTGCGTGCTGTTGGGGACCAGAAATGTG
Organism: Saccoglossus kowalevskii; assembly: GCF_978046115.1. NCBI lineage: Eukaryota > Metazoa > Hemichordata > Enteropneusta > Harrimaniidae > Saccoglossus > Saccoglossus kowalevskii. The sequence continues at coordinate 17,959,779 of NC_140646.1, forward strand.
GATCTGATCGTGTTCTTGTTGACGTTGACGGCGCATGTCCCTGCAATATAATATAAAACAATGCATCCATATGTGAGTGTTTCAATAAATATAGACAAACACTCGAACAGACGCTGTGTTAGTTGACTGTTGAATTTTACTCAAACGTCGAGTATTATCATTCAATAAGCGTCTAATTATAAATGAATTTTAAAGTCAAGTAAGACAGTTCTTTGTTTCCTGTTATCTGGCAACAGTTTTGTTAGAGACAGATCTGTGACATACCCAGCTTTGATTTGATGTAGATGCTGACGAATCATTTTTCAAATCCCCTAGAAGATATACTCTATTTTGGATAGTCGTTTGATGCTTAGTTTGGGGTTCATATTCAGGATCGACCTGTAAACAAAATAAAAGAACTTATGAAGTTGTAGCTAGATGACGAGTAAAATGGAGCTAGGAGCTATAACAAGGGATTGCTTTTGTGACCTTGTTATCAAATCTACGTGCTGTGAAGAAAATGGGTGGTTTTGTATCATTAGTATTTATTGACAACTAAAAAATACGAACAAGAGTTTTTTTGTAGGGCTTAAATTATTAAAGCGTCAATAGATATCTTACGAATATTTCCTTGTAAATATAACCACATTAAGATGGCCAAATATTAATATATACACATTGCATGGGCAAAGTAACATAACATGCGATGCGGAAGCTAATGGTCCAAATAGACGACAACTGTTACAAATTGACACAAATGTCATTAGTCATTACAGCTACTGTCGCTTTATTTTGTCAACACGCACATTATCAATATGTTTGACATGTTTTCCATTCAGTCGTATATAGTTTGTGTCAATCTAGTTATACTATGATGAAAAACGAAATATGAAACACAAACCACACAAATATTTAAAATATTACTAAAGATGCAAGTCGTTGATCGCACCACTATATTTTAGAATTTTAATTGAGACCAATTCCAAGACTTTCATTCAATTCCTTTACTGGATCAGTTTACTGGATAACTGTGCAATATGAATAATCAGCGATTAAATGAGAATGTAGTCACCGTGTATACACTTACCATGCTTCCCCCTGTGTCACGTGGTTCAGCTTCCTGTGTACACTTGGGACACTTTGATATTGGTAACGTAGAAGCATCCTCCACTGATGTTTGTCTGCAGGGATTGAAGAGAAAATGTCCTTCAGAGCATTTGTACCAATCTCCCATTACTAAGGACTTGTATTGATCGGTGGATGTACAATTCATTCTAGAAGGTATGTATAGAGCCCCCAGAAGCTCGTGATGTCGTTGTTTTAGGTGAGTGAGAACAGTGCTTCTTGCAAAAGTATCCAAACCAGTGTTATCCCACAGTTCTGTAAGTCGATGTTGCAGGTTGTCACAGGTTTTATAATTTAAAAACGGACTTTTCGATTCCATAAAATCCCGATGTAGTTCTCTTTCGGTTAATAGCACATCAGCATAGAATATACTACTCTTCCATAATAGATCGTGAATATGGTTATCAGGGTTGAATACAGTGTTCATACAGTTTGGGTCGCGAGTATGTTCTTGTGAATCCAGTGTCACAATGGAAGACTTAGCTTTCAAGATTTTGGTCAGTAAACTGTTTACAACCTCTTCCATATCTCGTAGATGATATTCATATTTAGTATATAATGTGTCGTTATCTTTGTTGGTTACTCTAGGCAGTAAAGGTAGAACTTTGGCAACCTGCAGTTGAGCAATAGCAAGTTGTCTGTACTGCATGATGTTTTGTTCAATCAAGCATATTTTTTGTAGCGTACTTGCGGAATGAAGACGTATCTTCAGCTCTTTTTGGTAGCGTGTGGGAACCACTGATACCATCAATTGGTGCACTTGTTTTCTTGCTGCTTCGATGAAAAAGCCCTCTGTGTAACCATTCAAAATGTCCTTCACTTTCTTAATATCCTCACGGTTTTGCCAAATAATATTGTTATATCTTTTATTATTTATAGCTTTGTGACACCTAGGACATACTTTAATTCCCACAGGAACGGGACAGTTTGAGCCAGCAGACAATCTACCAGACATCCAGCTGTCTAGATCGGTAACTTCAAATATATGGCCACAGTTCAGCTGAATAAAATGAATGTTTTTTCTGTTGATCTTACCAAAAAAGGCAGCTGCAGTTTGAAGTACATTAGGGTTACATTTCCAACAAGCATCTGGGCATGATTCACCGCATAAACCAGCACATCGGTGACCACATCTCAATGTAAGTCGACATGGATGATCACAAGCTGGCCTATCACATAGTTCACTACACTGTTTAGTGCACTTGTAATGTTTACATGACCAGGAACATCGCCTTATGCACTGTTCTTTGTTTCGCTTGTGTTCACACGTGTAGGTGTGGCTAGCAGAACATTTAAATGGAACTTTATCACATGATTCAAAGGATGTGTGCCCACAGATAAGCAATACCCCACACTGATTGGTGCAACGTGCATGACTGCCTACAGCTTTACATATTCCACAGCAACTAGTACATCTATGACCACAATTAAGAATTATATCACATTGAAATGGGCATATAATTTTGTCACAGCATTTCATATGGACAACATGTCCACACTCCAGTTGTCTTGTAACCATTTCAACACACACAGTAGAACACAATTCGTGGCATAGCTGTTGACACAAGTGACCACATGATAGACGTTTTGGACAATCACTCCTGCAATCTGGGTGTGAACCATTTTCTGTACATTTGCCACAATAACCTCCACACATGTGACCACATGACAGTCTGTTCATGCATTTCATTCTGCATAATGGATGCGATGCTTGTCTTTTGCATTCATCACAAAAACCTTCACACCTATGATTGCATGGAAGCATTTCTTTACACATCCTTCTACACACCCGATGAGATTCATTTGTTGTACATTCACCGCAATATCCATTACACTTATGACCACATGGAAGCATTTCTTTACAAATTTCTCTGCACACCTGATGTAATCCATTTGCTGTACATTCACCACAGCATCCTTGACATTTATGACTACATGATAGAACCTGTTGACACTCCATTGTGCAAGTTTTTTCCCAACATGGTCTATACTTCTCATGCATACAGGACCTGTCATGCAATACCCTGATTTCACACTTTGTTGGACACTCCATACTACACAACTTCGGGCACTTATGGCCACATGCTAAGGACAGTGGGCAAGGAATTTTGCAATCAAACTCTTGAGGATCTTGACAGCACTTCATATCTTGCATATGACCACAACTGGGGACAATCTTCTCTACTATTGTGTTACATTCTTTTGAGCAGGTTTCCGAACAAGTCAAAGTGCATGCATGTCCACAAGGCAGTGTTTTAGAACATTGCTCTTTGCATTTGAATTTCTTCTGGTTAAGGTGGCAAGGAACCAATTGGGTGTGTTGACAATCTGGTATTGTTTTTTCAACTGGTACCATACAGTCATTGAATACATCAACATAGCAGGGTAGAATTTGCGTGTGTTTACAGGTCGGAATCATCTTTTGAACCTTCACTTTGCAATCTCCACACTCTTGAAAACAATAGTAATGACACCCATGCCCATTAGGACACTTTCGTGGACAAGGTTCTTTGCACTGCTGGTTCTTATGCTCATGGTCATCTGGGTGACAATGACGTTTACATACATGCCCACAATCCTTACGAAATTCGCATGGAAGATGACATCCTCCATCAGGGACAGCTTCAAAGTCTTTTCCACATGTAACATTGATCCTTTGTATTGGATGGTTTCCACATTGTAGTTGAAGCGATGAACCAATGTTACCAGTAGTCTCTAAATCACTTACTATTATTTTCCATAATTCAGACTCTGCTGCAAGTAGCTTGAAATTCCCAATGCAGTAGAAACCCATACGAGCTCTACTGAGTGCCACACATACCCTGTTTGCAGTACTAAGAAAACCTATCTTTCCCGTGGTATTACTACGAACCAATGATAGCAAAACAATGCAGTTCTCTTCTCCTTGGAAATTATCAACAGGACATACTCGCACATTATGGTAATCATGTTGCTTCATCAGTTTCCTGAACTCCAACAGCTGAGCTGTGTACATGGTGAGTATTGTTATTTGAGAAGGGTTGTATCCTTGCTGTAAGAAGTAGTGACATAGAGCAATAAGGAATTCAGCTTCATGACTATTTGAACGACTTTTTGTTTCTTCCATAAACTCCTCTTCTTTGTCATGTTTTATGAAGAAGATATTCTGGTTAACACCTCTGATGTTTTCATAGTCTTTGACTGAATCATGATTTGCAAGATTGGTGTAAAAGTGTTTCATCAATTCTGCAATCTCAGGTCTCATCCGATGCTGAAGGCTTAGTTGTTCATGATGTAAATTATTTCTAACCAAACGCTCAAAGAGAGAAATTTCCAAATTATAAATCTTTGCTAATTTGTACACTATGGGATTCGGTCGCAGCTGTTGATGATCACCAATAAGAATTAAGTGCTGACATCCAGATGAAAGAGTTGTTACTATGTGAGACTCAAGAACTTCAGCGGCTTCCTCAACAATTACTATTTTGGGACGTATATGCTGTAGGATAGATCGATATTTTGCAGCACCTGTTGTTGTCATTCCAATTATTTGTGCAGCCTTCAGAATTCTCAAATCTTCTTCTGTGCGGAATTCTCTTCGCCTCAGAGCTAGTTCTTCAAATTTATATAACATTTTATTCAGTTCACTTGATTTATTTATATACCATTTGTTATACCAATAGCGACATAGTTGCCAGCGTTCTTCCAGCCCTAAAGCCCACACATCTTTGATACGAATAGCCTTCTCCTCTTCCATTGAAGTAGTAGTTTGTATTAGTATGTCAATGTGACGTTTTGATGAACATTGTTTACCTCTGTTATATTGTTTATAATCGTTGTTTCTTCTCTGTCTTTCTACAAACTTATATGTAGAGTCATTGGTATCAGTATGTTGCTGCCCCATGGTTAGGTCTTGTGTCCAATCGCCCTCTAGATATCTCTGATCGGCAAGGAAGTCTGTTTCAAACTCAACAAGAATTCTATTATCATCTTCATCATCGTCATTTTCTATTGCTGCAGCAAGTTTTGTAGAATCAGAGTTTGGATATTCCATGTGCATTTGCTTGCTATTTGTTGCGTCTCTTATTTTCTCCATTAACCAATAATCCAAAATGGACTGCTCATCATTCAGTTGCCATCTGGACTTTCCAGGTTTTACCGTCAGAAGGCTATGTCGGTGTTGTTGGGGTACACACAAATTCTGACAATAAATCATGCAGGATGGATTAAATCTGTGTTTTTCAGTCCACGTCAGAATGCGCTCCTGATATTCCTTCAACTCTCTTAAAATTAAACGACCAACAACTCCACCCTTTTTTCTTTTCTCAGAGATCAAAGACTTTTCTAATGCTTCACTTTTGCTTCGGCCTCCAACACGGACAATTTCAGTTCCTTGGAATTTGTTGATACCTTCTAAAAATTGGTCAAGGGCGTGGTTTGTATAGCATACTATGAGTATTGGTGATGGAGCTGGCGGATTCATTGTACCAGACCACACTTTATGATTGTCAAGTAGTATCTTGACAATTTCAAGGCCAATGTAAGTTTTCCCTGTACCAGGTGGCCCTTGAATTATTGCAAGCTCCTTGGTAAGGGCAGTTTTTAGAGCCTGCAGTTGAGATTCATCGAGACCTAATTCTCTTGATGTTGGCCAAGAGCTAGTGTCCAAAACAGGTGCAGAGATACTTCGAGATTTAGTTACATTATCATTACATAATTTATATGTTACATCTTCAGAGTTGATATATGCTGGAATTCTCACCTCTTTCTCACACTCAACAAGATATTCTCTGAAGGGCAGGGAATTGGTATTCAAATCTTGAAGGCCTTCAAGAACATATCTGTATGATTCAAAGTAAGCATTTGATTCTACCATTTTATAAGGCTGGTCAGGGAGTTCGTAAATAACATCTTCTAGTGAATGAAACTTCAAGGCTAAAAATCCCGATTCAAGTTGCTTAGGTTCTCTGTGCGCTACTGTAGCAAAGTGTGCAGTGTTGAAGTTGTCTTTAGAAAGACATACTAATGAACCATATATTAAACGTTTGCTACTTTTCCATCTTATACGCTTGAGGCATCCATTGTGGAACTGAACCATATGACATATCCCGTCAAAGTCCCTACACATAGGACTTAATATGAACACCTCTTCATAAACTCGAATATCGGTCAGCCTACTGTGTTTTTTTCTGGGGTGTGACTGTTGAGAAAGATATTCCTGGATTCCCTTTCTCAAGGGTTGAATAAAATCTTCCCGCAGAAGACGAAAATGAACATCTAGATAATGTTCCGTGTCTCGGAATGGTCCAATGGCAATATTTGGCCGTAAAAATGGTTCGACATTGGCCCTTATGTCACTGGATGTGGGAAACACTGAAATGGATCTGAAATTTTCTGGTGGGTGCCATGATTGATGATCCTCAGACAGTTGCTCACTCTCTGGTTGTGTTTGACCTGTTCGGACATCTGCCATCACCTGGCTTCTGTCTTCTTGCAAAGCGTGGATCTCCTGAATTACAACCGGATCTATCACTACACCTGATTCACTTGTCGATGTAGATTTTGCAATTACATTAAGAAGATCGACTGCAGAAGCTATTTCCAAGAACTTTGTAGGCATGATGTTTAGGATTGCCTTTAAGAGTGTTAGAATATGTCTGATCATAGCTTCTGATTTGTTGTCAAATATGCCTCTCATAACATATATGTATATAGTTGAAAGTTCTCGGGAAATGAACGTAAATAACCTAGATTCAATAATTGTGTTTAGTAAATGTATCTGATTTTGTGGGGCAAATGTACATCTGCTTGCTTTCCCAAGTACTTGTAGTAGTAAAAATAAGTCTTGGGTTGTCTTCCCGGTATCCTTTAACATGTTTTGCAGACGCTTTGTATCCTGGGTTAACGATATCACAATGTCCTTTGGTTCTTCTAGAAGCAACTTTTCTAAATCATGTGTAGTGTTTTCTTTCATCGGCTGTCGTTTATGTCTTCCTATGTTATTGTGGTGCCTACTGGTATCATTCCTACGTGGCAAAGCAGAACGCATTGCAGTCTGTGGTCCATGTTGCGAATGATTCATTTTCCGTTTTGTTCCCCTTCCAGTTAAAGCCACTCTGCAAACTGAAGCATCAATTGATGGTTGCTGCCTTGTATTCATATTTCAACTACAAAAATAATAACAATCTGAAAAGTAGAATTAGAAATTATATCATTGGTTGCAAATAATATTCCAATTAATATTTTTATAACCATCGACCGGTATTTTACTAGAGTTGGTTCGATGCCATATGGTTACTCAAATACAACAGGACAAACCACCATTGTCGCGAGATAAAATGAAACATAACACAGTGATTTTGTTATAAGGAACATTTTCGAATCGTCGTACAAAGTATCCCTTGTTATTAATACTGTGGTAGGACTGAATTTCAAATTATATATATATATATGTTACATTGTACGCTGCACTTCTCAAAGTATAACCCCCATAGAGACTGATATAATATAACGATGGCAGACAATTTTAACTCCCTCGCAATAAAAATTGTATTATATAACGTGTGCGTGCGTATTCTATATTTATTGTAAACTAAACAGAGAGAATAATCAAAACACACATAAGGTCACACATTTAATTAACAATTAATATTATTAATGTTAAAATCTTATTTTTCTACACCTAAGGGACTAAGGGTATGTGAATATTTCATTGTCTCATTTAGGGCGTTTGATATTGTATTTATTTAAAAAATGGTACATAGATTTGCCTGACACAGGGAAGTTTAGACTCGATTTCCAGTCTCTGTCCCACGCGTATATTGTTTGCCGTTCGTATTTGGTATACTGCCCTCAACGGTATTGTGTTATTATACACGGGAACAAAATCGTCAGAAGTCACAGTGTCGCAGCTGCAAGCGACTGGAGCCGAGTCTGGGGGACCTAACACACATACCGATATTGAGTGAACATTTGTTTGTACAAATACAGAATGTCGAGGTTATTTTATCGATAGTTGCCATGGTGTTAAAATCACTTTGTATTTCCCGTAATCAATGACGTGAGCGTTGTTCCACTAACACAGAATCACTCAAAACGTGACGCAAATATTCTCAGAAAAATGTACTCATTCTTTCACTGAACATACACTGAAAATCGCCATCTTTATTTATATGAGACCCATATCTCGCGCATGCGAGCGCGACAACTACCGCACCTTAAAACACAAACGTCACATGTATTTTATCGATAGTTGTCATGGTGTTAAAATCACATTCTGTATTTCCCGTAATCAATGACGCGAGCATCGTTCCACTAACACAGAGTGACTTAAAACGTGACGCAATTATTCTCAGAAAAATGTACTCATTCTTTGGGGGGGGGCAAGGGTTATTTTCGTTCAACGTAATTGCAATATTTTTTTGTTCGTACTACGTAAATTGAAAAAATAAATTCCGTAATTCTGTAATCACAGGCTAGACGTACAACGTAATCGATCAAATATTTTTTTCGTACACTGTAAAAATGTGTCATTTTTCTCGGTACGTACAAGGATTTACATCCAAATAAAAAAATCGTAAAGAATAATCCAGGGAAATTACATTATAGAAACTGTAAAACGACTAGATGATAAAATTCACTACAAAATTGAATGTCAAGACGTAAAAGGCCCTCTAACCGAATGAAGAGCATTACGAGGGTAATATGCGCATGCGTCTCTTCACACGGCGCAGCAATGGCGGAGAATTTGAGCCGGAGAGCTCTTCGGACCATTCAATGTTCCATTTTTTAACACTGTAAACTGTAAAAACGAATTTTTTTCCCTTGTAAATTGTAAAACGCCCTTTTTATTTCCCGTAAAACCGTACCAGCTACCCCCCTTGCCTCCCCTCTTCTTTCACTGAACATACACTGTTATTGACGAGCATGCGCATTCCAGACAGCAGTTTAAATTTGCGCTTGAAGAACCCCATAGAGGTAAAGAAATCGTATATGGCGGTCTCGGCAAAGCAGTGATGGGTGCGACGTTGTCTCAGTTCCTTAACTAAGGTGTTTATGTTTTCCAGCGTACTCATATTTTCAAAATGGTACGATCTACAATGCACTGTAGTGTAATTAATATATATACTGTAAAATGACTAATTTTCACTGGGTTTAAATATCGCTGATTTACCATTTCAGACATATTTAGTGGGTTTTAAATTTACAGTTTTATCATTTAGATAATGTGTTCTATGCTAAATTTTACATATTCGCTGGGTTTTAATTTAGCGCATTTTCCAGTCAGCGAAATGAGCAAAATTAAAACCCAGTGAATAATTAAGCCTTTTACAGTACCACGACATCATTCATCATGTGAAAATACGTTGTTGTAATTCGCCCCAAACACTACCCATACAAACTAATTAATTCGCTGTGTATAATAAAATAATATTCCGGATAATTTGATGGTCCAAAGCAACAATGAGGGCACGAACCTGTGAAGTGAAGTCTTCTGGGTGGATTTTGACACAGTATAGTGTATTGACATACGGGATATCAGTGGTCCGCACGCCGCAACATCAGCGTCAGTCGTCACCTGTACATAATGTGGGTAAAGGTGTATAGCTGTGACTGAAGGTGACGCACTTTTAAGAACTCATTATATATGCACTACATGTATACGCCAGAGGCAGAGTAACAGTAGTGCAGCTGCAAGAGACTGGAACCGAGTCTAAGGGACCTGATACGTAAACACAAACGTCACATGTATTGTTTTGATAGTTGCCATGGTGTTACAATCGCATACTGTATTTCCAGTAATCAATGACGCGAGCGTCGGTCCACTAACAGAGGGTCTCTCAAAACGTGACGCAAATATTCTCAGAAAAATGTACTCATTGTTTCACTGAACATACACTGTTCTTGACGAGCAAGCGCATTCCAGACAGCAGTTTAAATATGCGCTTAGTATCACGCCCTGAAACCCATATTTTCAAAATGGTATGATCCACATTGCACTGTAGTACACGGGCGGTTGTTGGGAAATATATCCGAAAATATCGATATAATTCATGTGAAAATACGTTGATGTGATTTGCCCGAAACACTACCCTAAACACACTAATTAATACGTTGATGTGATTTCCCGTAACACTACTGTACATGACACACTAATTAATACGTTGATGTGATTTACCCCAAACACCATCCAAACACACTAATTAATATTTGTGTATAATAAAATAATATTCTTAATAATTTGATGGTCCAAAACAACAAAGAGGACACGAACTTGTAAAGTGAATTCTCGACGGATTTTGACACAGTATAGTGTATTCGATACGCACGTAGCAACGTCAGCGTCACCTGTGGAGCTTATGAGTAAATATGTATAGCTGTGACTGAATGCAGCTCACTTCTAAGAACTCATTACATTACATATGCACTAATATGATGTCATAGCTGATACCCCGATAACAATGCCCGTGCCTGTCGTAACTGGTCTCTAGAAGCTATTGACAAAGTGGCGAGTAAGTTGCAGCCTGTCGCACTGTGCGCGTTTTACTCGGTAATATGAGTTTCATAGAAAAAGCTTTGTATAGCTCCCCAGATCTAATATCACCTCTGCGCTCAGATATATTGCGCAATCCATGGCGTATATCACGCTCGTGTACATATGGAGTGTATTGCGCAAAATCGGCGGTGGTTTATTGCTAATATATTATGCCAACTTCATTTTAACAAATGTAATTCTGAGACAACAACAACAATAACAACAACAACAACAACAACAACAACAACAGCGATAACAGCCACTTTCCCGCCACATGCCATGACCATACAACCATACTTTGTTATGAGCTACTCATACACACCGTCGAGGTGGGAGGGGGTGGGGTGGGCTATCCGATTTAGCTCGAGACAAATACAAATAACTGACCACTGAATCTCGGGGTGGGGGTGGGGTTTACAATTGACAGTATAACAATCGCCAGGTTACAGGTCAGGCCGGAGGGATCAGAGTAACCCAAGTCGCGTGATCTATGTATTTACGTGATTGGAAATCGTTAAGTTGACTCGAGCATCCAATGAATGATTACTCACCCCGGGGGCACGCGATAGTTTGAATAAAAGCTGTATAAATAAGAGCTCATATTGAATACAATGAAAAAAAGCCACTAAATTACAATAATTTATAACTTAAGTGGACATACCGCACGTGATTAGAATATGGGAGTTAAATCTAACAATATCGCCTCTGTGCGTGTGTGCGTACTTCATTAACAAAAACATACTGTAAAATGGTTAATTATTCACTGGGTTTTAATTTGGCTTATTTCGCTGACTGGAAAATGCGCTAAATTAAAACCCAGTGAATATGTAAAATTTAGCATAAAACATATTATCTAAATAATAAAACCATGAATTTAAAACCCACTGAATATGCCTGAAATGGTAAATCAGTGAAATTTAAACCCAGTGAAAATTAGTCATTTTACAGTAAACTGAAATGAAATCGAAGCAAGTCATCTTGTTTTCTTTGTTACATGCAGCCACGTGTAACATGTTATGGTAGGCATGGAATACGTTACGTGTCTAAGTTAAAATTGTAGGGCGACTACAATATGTTGGGGAGTAAATGTAGTGTGTAGCAGTTAACTCCCCGGGGTAGGATTCGGGAAGACTATACCGGAACAGAACCAGACAGATCAGTTGTATACAAAAAACACAGTGGTGGTTTATTGCCAGATAGACTGATATAGTAAGTAGTAACAACAGATGAACACTGGTGAAATACACAAATTCTGAGTATATATACTCTCTGAACGAACGTGATAGAAAACACAACTCTATAAAGTAGTAATCGTAACGCAAATATAAATTGGCGGGAATGTGTACGATAGGTCAATAACATCTCGCCTGTGATAGGCTAAAATTAAAACAATCTGATTGGCTGAGAGATTTATCTCAGAATCCGAGACGTAACGTTACATGACTGCTTCTCTAAATTCTCCGCGCCTCAAAAATAAAAACATATGAAAATGTATGTCTACTACATTATCAATGAAATCATGTACCTCGAACAATAATAACGGTATTGGATAAAAGATTCAAGTAAATAAAGTGTCCACAGAAGGCATTTCAGCCGACTGTCCATATTTATTTTTTTTGAATATTACGATTAAAAACATAATAATGAAAATGAAATTGAAATTTCGAAAGTCACATTAAATCAGCAATTCTTATTCGGGCTGCCACAGCAGAATCCCTGGTTGGTCGCTTAGGAATAGTGTCACCAGTCATCTGGGTGGTGGTGACATCTTTGTCAGCGGTTAGTCCAATATTTTGTATTGTCTCTGCAGGTAATCTAACATCTGATTGATTATTACTTTCAGGCGACGTTAATTCCTTGGAAACAACTTCTAACGGATACAATTTATGTATCGGCCGATTGGTAGGTCCGTTAGCTGTATTTAACTCAGCGGATCTCACAAGTTGGTCGTTGCCGTAAACTAATTTAGTTACGGTGCCAAGATGCCATTTCTGGCGTTTATCCACATCACTGTGGATTATCACAACATCTCCAACTTTTATTGTATTCCCTTTACTTCCTGTAGTTGGGTGTCTCTCTCGAAGGGCAGTCAAATATTCGGTCGACCATCTTCGCCAAAATTGAGCATGTAATCTTGACAAGTGGACATAACGATTATTCATTTCACGGTGGTCTGAGAACTGATAAGTAGGATCGCATATTTCGTCGTCAGTGACTTCGATATATGGTAATGAGGTCAATGTCCGCCCGTGAAGTAGGTGATTCGGAGTCAATGCTATGTTGTCATTAATACTTGATGACACGTACGTAAGGGGTCGATCATTGAGAACGGCTTCAATTTCTGTTACTAATGTTGAGAGTTCGTCAAATGTTATTAACGCTCGACCCAGTGTCTTCTTAATAGCATTTTTTGTTAGCCCAATTAATCTCTCCCAAAAACCTCCATACCACGGGGCACGTTTCGGTATAAAAGTCCATTGCACTCGGTGTGCAGCGAGAAAGTCTCGGACTTCCGGTGTATCAAATAGTGTGCGAATTTCATCAGCCGCGGAAATGTAGGTTGATGCATTATCAGACAACATGCAACTTGGAAGTGAACGTCTGGCAGCAAATCTTCTGAATGCGTGCATGAACGTTTTTGTTGACAAATCAGGCACAAGTTCGAGGTGAATCGCACGTGTCACCCCCGCAAGTAAATAAACAAACGTACGCTTTATCGCATGTTCCATCAGCTGATTTCGTAAATAGATTTCCCGTGAAATCTACACCAGTTATAGTGAAAGCAGGGACAATGTTCACTCGGTAACTCGGCAACGGTGCCTGAACTGGGTTTGCGTACGATTCCCTGTAACTTTATTGCATTTCACACACTTATGAATGACGTTACGCACAATAATCCGTATTTTAGGTATCCAATATTTCTGCCGTATATGCGTCACTGTAGATTGAACTCCTTCATGACACATCAGATTGTGTGCTTTCCAAATGATCTAGTCCGTTAGTTTGTGATGCGAGGGTATTAATGCTGGAAATTTCGTCACAAAATCTAATGCAGCATTATGGATTCTACTCCCACAGCGGAGTATATCATCTTCGTCCACGAACAAATTCAGTTGTTGAACGATGGGAGCACATCGAGTTAAATTAAATTTAACGGATTGGATTGTATCGCCGTAGTATTGACGTTGAATATGTTTGACCCACATATTTTCAGCGCGGTTCAGTTCATCAGCGGTTATCATTCCAGTGTTTATATCGTTAGACTTAATCCGGTTGATAAAACGTAGCACATAGCTGGTCACACGTAATAATTTGTCCAAATCGTTATATCTGGAAATATCCATAATACGATGAATTCCCCGATCAGTAGGATTAGTAACAGCACACGATTGATTATCAATAGTATTTTCCCGTGCTGGAGTAGTGATAATTCCAACATCGTGGGCAGGTAGTTCATTGACCCCACCTCTCGTGCGTGGGTTAATTAGATCAGTTTCATTTGGCTCAATCGCAGAATGCAATACATTTGCATCAAAGGCAGGACAACTCGGCCAATAGCTTGTTGTTGGTAGCCATTTTGGGCCTTTCCACCACAAATCAGAATTTTCCAGGTTTTCGTAGGTAATCCCTCTGGTTAGTAAGTCAGCGGGATTTTCTTCGGTGAGACAATATTTCCTAGTAGACTGAAATTCACAAATTTCATCCACACGATTTTTCACGAAGATCGGCAGTTTCTTGTCACTATTTAACCAGTGAAGCGTGATTTGGCTGTCTGACCACAAATAGAAATTAGTAATGTTATATGTGTCAGATAGCGCAGCTTTGACATATTTACTGAGACGTGTAGCAATTAATGTTGCCATAAGTTCCAATCTTGGTAGCGTAGTTTCGGTCATTGGCGCGATTCTGGTTTTCGCCATCACAAAGGAAGTTTGTTGTGCACATCTTAGGTAGATCACCGCACCATATGCTTTGGGACTGGCGTCGGCGAAAGCGTGTAATTCGAACTCGGCATCAGGATTGACTTCAGGGAAATATTGACGTTTCACCTGAATATTTCTTGCATCGTTTAGATCCTCAGCGATATGCATCCACATCGAACATAGGTCCGAGTTAAGCGGTTCGTCCCAGCCTAGTTCGAGTTTCCATAACAACTGTATGAATAACCGGGCTTTAACGTGGACTGGAGTTAGATAACCAATCGGGTCGTATAACGCGGAAGTGAAACTGACAACGTCGCGTTTCGTAATTAGATCAGTTAATAGCGGTACATTATTAACTTTGGGGTAGGTCAACTTATCCGATTTTGTCGACCATCGCATTCCCAAAACAGACACAGTTTCGGCGGGCTCATTGAGGTTGTCGCGTTTGGAAAGTTCGTTCAATTGTTCACAATTAGAAGACCACGCCCTGAGTTTAAATCCGCTCGTCGTCATTAGCTTGTTGGCTTCTTTATAGTATTTTATGGCATTTTCCGTAGTATCAACACCATCGATCACATTATCAACATAAATATTGTTCTTTAATGTTTTGGCTGTAGAAAGTGTGTTGTTGGCGTCTAAATGCGTTTTTATAACCGCATTTAAGATAAACGACGAGCAAACAGCGCCAAACAATACTGTTTTAAATTGTAATGTTATGAATTTACCTTCTGGGTCAGACGCGTCTAACAGCCACAGAAATTTCGTGAATTTCCTCTCGTCTTCTTCCAATCTAACATTCAGAAAGGCCTTTTCAATGTCACTCGTTAATGCAATGTTATTTGAGCGAAATCGTAGTAGAATGGCTGGTAGGTCATTTATCAACGATGGGCCGGTTTGTAGACAGTCATTCAAGCTCGGAAAGCTAGCACCCTGACTACAACTGAGACGTGTAGCAATTAATGTTGCCATAAGTTCCAATCTTGGTAGCGTAGTTTCGGTCATTGGCGCGATTCTGGTTTTCGCCATCACAAAGGAAGTTTGTTGTGCACATCTTAGGTAGATCACCGCACCATATGCTTTGGGACTGGCGTCGGCGAAAGCGTGTAATTCGAACTCGGTATCAGGATTGACTTCAGGGAAATATTGACGTTTCACCTGAATATTTCTTGCATCGTTTAGATCCTCAGCGATATGCATCCACATCGAACATAGGTCCGAGTTAAGCGGTTCGTCCCAGCCTAGTTCGAGTTTCCATAACAACTGTATGAATAACCGGGCTTTAACGTGGACTGGAGTTAGATAACCAATCGGGTCGTATAACGCGGAAGTGAAACTGACAACGTCGCGTTTCGTAATTAGATCAGTTAATAGCGGTACATTATTAACTTTGGGGTAGGTCAACTTATCCGATTTTGTCGACCATCGCATTCCCAAAACAGACACAGTTTCGGCGGGCTCATTGAGGTTGTCGCGTTTGGAAAGTTCGTTCAATTGTTCACAATTAGAAGACCACGCCCTGAGTTTAAATCCGCTCGTCGTCATTAGCTTGTTGGCTTCTTTATAGTATTTTATGGCATTTTCCGTAGTATCAACACCATCGATCACATTATTAACATAAATATTGTTCTTTAATGTTTTGGCTGTAGAAAGTGTGTTGTTGGCGTCTAAATGCGTTTTTATAACCGCATTTAAGATAAACGGCGAGCAAACAGCGCCAAACAATACTGTTTTAAATTGTAATGTTATGAGTTTACCTTCTGGGTCAGACGCGTCTAACAGCCACAGAAATTTCGTGAATTTCCTCTCGTCTTCTTCCAATCTAACATTCAGAAAGGCCTTTTCAATGTCACTCGTTAATGCAATGTTATTTGAGCGAAATCGTAGTAGAATGGCTGGTAGGTCATTTATCAACGATGGGCCGGTTTGTAGACAGTCATTCAAGCTCGGAAAGCTAGCACCCTGACTACAACTGCAGTCATACACAATTCTAATGGGTGTAGTTGCCGAGTCCTTCTTTATCGCTCTATGCGGTAAATAGTGTCCGATTCTTGTATCGTCTTCGTTAACTTCTTCGATGAAATCACGACGTCGTTGCTCGGCGATGATGTCATCATACTTTTTGATTACATCGGATGTTAGTCGGCGAATCATGTTACGTGTACGGTTCACAGTAACACTATAGTTCGTCGGCAGTGGTGGGTGATCCTCTTTCCATGGTAGTCGTGCGACGTATTTTCCTTGGTCGACCCTCAGATGCGTGTCTTTATACGATTCGTTCATACGTTTGTCAGTTTCCGGACTTTCTTTAATTCCAATTAGTTCCAAGTCCCACACATTTTGGACTTTTGCGTCGTCGCCTCGGCGAGTATATTGAATATCCACGTTATCAACAATTTCGCGGCCATCTTCCGTTACAATAGTATTCTTGGTAACATAATTGTCCGGAGTAGAAATCACGTGAAGCATACGTACATTAGAATCCACTGTATTAGTAGTTCCAGAGGGCCCGGAGAGCAAATATCCAAATTTGGAGGATACGGCGGTTGGACCGACCATACCAGAAATTACTTGAGATCCAACGTAATTCCAATATTGATCAGCCCCTATTAATATATCAATAGGAAGTTTCTCATCATCAGAAACTGGATGAGCGAAATGTAATCCCTTCAAATGGCTCATGTTATGAATTTC
This sequence comes from Saccoglossus kowalevskii, assembly GCF_978046115.1. Taxonomy (NCBI): domain Eukaryota; kingdom Metazoa; phylum Hemichordata; class Enteropneusta; family Harrimaniidae; genus Saccoglossus; species Saccoglossus kowalevskii. The sequence goes on from NC_140646.1 coordinate 17,977,011, forward strand.
CTGGGAAATGTGATTAGTCAAGTCCGAAGATATTTCAGGTATAATCATTGCGTCGATCGTCGAGGTATTTCCATTCAATTCATGTGCGGTTAACTCAGTGAATGCCATAGCGCGTACATTGGACGTTTTGTCACCAAATGTTGATAGTTTGATGTGCTCGCGGCGTGTCGTTTTCGCGGACAACTCTCGGGCAAATTTCTCTGTTGTGAATGTCATATTTGCCCCTTCATCGAAAAGAACAACAGCGCGTATAGGATTTCCGTTCCCGGCTGATATCGGCACAAGCACGGTTTTCAACAGCACGGGTCCGATGGCGGTTTTCTTATTTAGCAAAGGGTTAGCTTTGGTCAGGGTCACGGTGATTTCAGAAGTAGTAGTTGACGATGTAGATGACCGTTCAGGCTTGTTCGCGTCGTAGTGTAGAGCGGTATGATGGCGTTTCTTGCAGACGCGACACGAGTATTTCGATTTGCACTCAGAAACTCTGTGCTTACCGAAACAATTGAAGCAAAGTCGATCTTTCTTAACAATGTCCAGTCTCTTACGTGTATCAGTAATTATCGTACAGTTCGATGCGAAGTGCGTACCCTTGCAAAAGGGACAAGTTTGCGGTCTCTTTTTCGTTGACTGTGCTGTTGTGTGAAACGCAGCGGTTAATTCCGGCTGCAATGTATCATTCATGGTGAATAAACCGTCTATTGGCTTACCGGCTTGCAGTGTGTCTATTTCACGTAGAATTGCTTTGCGTAGGTCAGGTAAGGTCCAGGCTGAACTACCATGATCTCTGGCAATCTGTTTGCGTATGCTTGGAGGTAGTTTCTCTCTTATCATAGGAACTAAAAGTTCGCCATAGGTAAGCTCATCCTTCCCTAACGATTGTAGTCCTCGGACGTGACTCTCGAGTGAGTCATAGAAGTGTCTCAAACTGTTCGCGTCATCCACGGGTTTACTTAGATTCCATAACGCAGTCATATGGGCGTCAATAATTTGATGCTTTTGTCCGTATCTTTCCTCTAGTAGCTCGATTGCGTGTGAGTAGTTAGCATCCGTCAGCGTCAAACCGCCGACAGTTCTTGCAGCTTCATCTTTCAACATACTTCGTAAATAAACAAACTTTTGAATGTTATCTAAGGTAGTGTCAGAGTGAACGGATGACTTGAAGATATCAAAGAAACTTGCCCATTCTAAAACATTACCGGAAAAGGTTTGTAATTCGATCTTTGGTAGCGCGACTGTTTTCCGCGTTGGATGTGGTTGAGTGTTACTGCTGTTTGTTGTCTCAGGCGTCGTCTTCAGTCTGTTCTTTCTCACAAACATGGCGATATTGTGATTGCGTTCATATATATCAGCTTGATAGTCACCGGACGTTTCGTTTTCCGCATCAAAGTCTTCGTCTGAGGTGAGGTCCAAAATGTTAACTTCTAGGTCGGCAAGTAGATGGAACTTACTGGTAAGTTGATCATTAAGCCCTTCCAGCGTGTCGAGCGTGGCCTGTTTATCGGCGCTGTCTTCTTCGTACTTGGCCATGAGAGCATCGGCTTTGTTGAATAGTCTGGTCATCTGTGAGCGTTGACCTCGACGCGATCTTTTCAGTTTCTGTAACGCTGTAGTTTGTTGATCACCATTGGCGTTTTCTCCTTGCCCGGCGGATTGTTCTGTCTCCGGCATCTTGCTTGTTGATCCTGGTCTCGGCACCAAAATGTTGGGGAGTAAATGTAGTGTGTAGCAGTTAACTCCCCGGGGTAGGATTCGGGAAGACTATACCGGAACAGAACCAGACAGATCAGTTGTATACAAAAAACACTGGTGGTTTATTGCCAGATAGACTGATATAGTAAGTAGTAACAGCAGATGAACACTGGTGAAATACACAAATTCTGAGTATATATACTCTCTGAACGAACGTGATAGAAAACACAACTCTATAAAGTAGTAATCGTAACGCAAATATAAATTGGCGGGAATGTGTACGATAGGTCAATAACATCTCGCCTGTGATATGCTAAAATTAAAACAATCTGATTGGCTGAGAGATTTATCTCAGAATCCGAGACGTAACGTTACATGACTGCTACTCTAAACAATTCCACTATTTCTGTATACAGAATATAGTGATTGTGTGCAGTGACGAATGTTTCACCAACCAATGTTATTACAGTATGGAGTAGGTATTATTCCCATGACGTTTTGCAATTTTTCATATTTTATATGTTGGAGGTTTTATTTCCCATTTTTCATAAGCATTTATCGGCATTTACAACATTAGATTCAATGAAAATATGTCAGATTTAATACATTGCCAAATTTATAAGAAACAACTTAAATCTTAAGAAAAACAGTACATTGCTGTAAGAACACTTAATTATCTATATAATTGTCGAATATTGCCACATACAGGAGGCATTCAGTATAACACACCAGACGGCATTGGGTGTTACAATGCATTTACATTCATTCGATTAATAATAAGACGTCACAAATTACCGCCCCGCCCACTCTGCTGAGTTGTCCCGGGAAGGAGAAAACGACAAAATCGCGTAAGTAAAAACAGGTTTTGGAAATGAGTTTTGATACAGAATTTGCGTCTTTTTTAAAATAAATTGCATTTTGCATTAGTCTCGCTTGCAGCGCAGCGAATAAAATTACGCTATGGTGAACTTCTTTTCATATTCGCATATATGACTTCCCCCGCGCGAGCCCTTTAATGCCACTGATCACAACTGTGACATCACTCAGTGCGTCCCGGGCCATTTAAATCGAATGTGCCTATAATAAAGTCATTCAAATGGGCGTTACTCATCACAAATAGTCAACAAAATATAGTGTGATTATACATGAAAATATTTGTCAAGCAAATTCTACAAAGTAATTACATTTTGTATGACACGGAGTATGTGATATATGAATACAACTTTCAATAGTAAAGACCCGCGTTTTCCCTGCCCTTATATACAGGTTGAACTTTGTAACTATTTGACTAAAAACATGAATATAAGCATTCTTTCCTGAACACTGAACAACTCAGCTTTTTCTAAAACAAGATACATAAATGAAATAATACAAAGAACAAGAACAAGAATAAATAGAAATATCACACTACAGTTTTGAAAAAAATATGGTTTTTTTTCAACGATACAATCTCATCTATAAAGTTTTAATGCTTACCATTATTTAAATTTACATTTTATAATAATGACATTCTTTGTAAATGATTAAACTATATAACAGCAATTACAAAAATACATTGAAAAAACACAGTCCCACAATCCCTGTTAGAAAATGTACTACATCATTCAAATCATAAAGTGAAACCCTCTCTATTTTATCTATATAAAATTATTATTATTATTATTATTATTATTATTATTATTATTATTATTATTAATGCGCATAGAATAAACTAGGGAATCGAATCATACTGCTACGTTGCTGTTACAATTGATATGCAATGCGATTATGCAGATTGAAAATATGAAATCGATACTAACAACCGACAATGTCAAAAGCGGCATAGAGTTGCTGGTGTCCAAATATAATTCTCATTTCAATATTGAACTTGTACTGGAAAATATAGTCTAGAACTTAGGATGTTAAATGTAACTCGCTGCAAGTTTGCTAGGTGGGGCAACCATACGTACTAAGTGGCTACTAGATGACTGTTATTAACAAAAGTGAGTGCGAAAAATAAAATAAAAGTGATTACCCAGATTTGTTTCTAAGATATTGCTGACGTCACTTTAGTGTATGTTAATTGTTTGATCGTGAAACTATACACTAGTGTTAGTAAGCTATAATGACAGTGATGCATAGGTGACGGAAACCTGTCAGCAAAAGTGTGAGATAACATTCTTCCTGAAGGGAAACATTGGTAAACAGACAAAACACGTTATTTTCACTGAATATTATTGATAGATTTTTTTTTCAAACTGAGTACAATGACCCCATATTTGTAATTGGTTTACTTTATCATGATATTTCAAATACGTAAAAATAAAGAAAAAGACAATATTTTTACTTGTGTGCTGTATTCTACATTAAATATAATGTCGCTAAAAATAAAAAAAAAGTACGTGATTATAGTCTCATTTTCTCAAAATATAACATTTAAATACCCGTTGCATTCTTGAATAATATTTCAACCATCAAATTTACACCGAATTCTGTGGTTTTGTTATTGTCAAACAGATGTATAGCATAAGTTATTTAAAATCAAGCCCGTATTTAAAATATATATCTTAACCCATTCTACTTCTAAAATCATAAATATCATCATTTGAACAGTATGTGCTATATCTCACAATAACTATACGGAATAATATTTCAAACGCTGAACATTCTCTCTGAAATTTCAAGGCCTAGTTGCACGTCCTCGGTGCCGACGACCAGAAGGTCTAGTGGCAGACTTTCCTCGTCTTCCTCGGCCACGATTCGCACTGTGCGTGCCCGTGGAACCAGCTGGAGGCGGCGAAGCCGGTCGCTGACTGACATGGCTTGGAGACGGATGGTCAGCATACTGTTGATGACAAAGAAAAGATTACCATTGATACGATATACCGTATATATGTTCATAAATAGGCTACTGCACTCTAAAGTAGCAATTTCAAATATATTACCCATTGAGTTTTGGTTCCCCCCGGCTCATTTGCAGTTTAATAGGTCAGCACCATGCGCATACAATAGATCTTAAATCCGTGTGCTGATTTCACCATATATCAAAGGGTAGGTTTACCTGCAAAATGTGGTATATCAAATGACTACAGGTACCAGCGATTAAAGAGCGGTGGCCGTCGTACAGCGACGACCAACGCCCTTAAATGTCTTATCATACATGTATATATACCTTTCCCCGGTGATTATCATGTGTTGAGTGAAACCCTCTTTGTGGTCCACGTTTGCCATATGCTGACTTGGACATATGATGATATTGTCTGTTATAGGACCCGGCTCTAGGTGGAGAAACATGTCTCTGAGTGAAATTCCTTGGATATGGACGGTTTAAAAGCTATTGATGAAAAACAAGTTAATTATTAATACGATATCTCGGGTTACAGAACAACGATTATGAATCTTTCACTACAGATATGACGAGAGTCAATATACAGTTTCATGTCTTGAAAATGACGTAGCGGGGTGCGAACTTGCAAGTCCAGTTGACAATACTTCACAAACCTGGTATCGGTCTTATAGTAAACGGATAAATGGGATACTACTGAAATAGGATTGTTACCGTGACATGCTATAGCTAGCCTCGAGTAGGGACAGACAACATCGCATTATGTCTAATATTTGATGACGTAATTGAACGAACAATTACGTAACACTCGTAAGGAAAAATACTAGTAGTTTATTGCACATACCCTTCCCCGATGACTGCCACGTGGCGGGGCATTCAGTCGGCCAGGGTTAAAACTTCTCGGTGTTCCGTGTATGTCATATCCGGCTTGAGACATCTCCCCAGCATTTCCCATGATGTGTACTATATTACGACGACGAGACTGATATTCATTATATTGTCGAATTACTGGATGTTCCTTGATGATGGAAATAAAGGAAATGATAATTACATAAGATATAGTAAAATATGATCTGATACGATATATATTCATTATTATAATTGTACTAAGAACTATGACAATGTGAAAAATTGTCCTGTCGCATATGGTTGATAATTTTACTGATTGATTAGTTAATGGTATAGATGAAAATATAATTAATTCCAAGCGCTATAGCCGCCGCGGATCTAATGTGACACATACAGCGAGTTTACAATTTATTGTATGTTTGTGCAATACGAATACACACTGTCCACCACAGTGTCGTTATATGTCATTTGAGTACACGTTACATGGTGTCATACCTCGTTCGTTTCCACTACATCCGAGATTGAGTCATATGACCTTGGGAACATTTGTACCATTCGCCCATAGCCAGTGAATTGTATTTACAGGGGTCAATTTTTACAAGCTTCGAAGGAATGTTCACAGTTCGTAGAATTTCTGGATAATCGTGCTTCAGCGCGTCACTTGCATGCTTCGGTAACTTAAACTTCAAATCTCTAAAATCAATGTATTTGGTTAAGATTAATTCCTTATTTGACTTGGGTAAACGTCGCCTATATAATTTCAGTATTATGTATAATGTGCAGCTTTGCGTTATCAGGTCGAGGACAGTACTCTCTATTCCTCGTTCAGCGATTGACGTCATAGTAGACTTTATTTCAGAGAGTAGAGTTTCTGCTCTTCCATTCACGTCATCAAGTGACCAACCTTTTGTGGGAGATTCTGCTTCACCTTCACCGTTTCTTATCTCTGTTAACACCAGCATAACGTACAACCTTGCAATAGCGAGGCGTCTGTAGTACATTATTTTACTATCAATTGATGCAACCTGATTTAAATCTTTAGCACAATAAAGTTTATCACGCACCTCCTCTTGGTGCTCGGACGATATTATGGAATCCAGAGTTCGATTAACTTGCTCAATAGCAGATTCCAAGAAATGGCTACTCCCCATAGTCGCCTTCACTTTATCTAAGTCGGCAATGTTATCTTTGATAGTATTATTGTATCGTTTATTGATGATTGGTTTGTTACATTTAGGACATGTTTTTAGTCCTACAGGGGTAAGTCCATTTGATGATATTCCCAGCATCCATCGATCTAAGTCAGTTACCTCAAACACATGTCCACAGTGCAGTTGAATATAAGAACAATCTTCTCTGTCTACTTTACCAAAAAACTCGGCTGCATGCTGTAATTCTAATTTGTTGCACACTCGACAAATGATCGGACATATTTCACCACACATACCAACACAAACATGTCCACATCTCAAAAGTCGTTTACAAGGATGGTCACATGGTGGCCTGTCACAACGTTCATGGCATTTTCTTCTGCACTGGTAATGTTTACACGCCCATGCACAAGGCTTCATACACGCTCTGTTTCTTGTGTTGTGTTCGCATGTATATGTATGGTTTGTAGAACATGTCTTTGCTGCTCCATAGCACGGTCCAATAAAGATGTGCCCACATATCAACTCTGTTCCACACTGACTACTACATGTGTTGTGGCTTCCTACAGCTTTACATATACCACAAAAATCAGTACATTTATGTCCGCATACCAAAATCTCACCACATACATGTGGACAAATGTTTTCATTGTCGTAGCATTCAGTTTGGGTACTATGTCCACACTTTAGTGTTTTTTTGACAGTTTGTAGGCATGTTTTGTTGCACAATTCATAACATTGCCGTTGACACATGTGACCACAAGACAGCTTCTTTGTACATGGCAGCCTGCAATCCGCATGCAATCCATTCTGGATACATTCTCCACATGTTCCTTGGCACTCATGACTACAATGAAGTACGTCTAGGCATTTTTCATAACAGTATGTCTGCCAACATGGACGTTTTTTAACATGAGAACATGGCCAGTCATGTAGTATGTTGACATTGCATTTGCTAGGACACTTCACGGAGCATATCTCTGGGCATTTGTGTCCACATGGTAGACATTGTTTGCAAGGATTCTTACATTTAATATCACGGGGGTTCTCATAGCATTTCATTTTTTGAGTATGACCACACGATGGCACAATCTTTTCCACTAACATATTACAGTTTTCTTGGCACAAATCCGAACATTTCAAAGTGCACCTGTGGCCACAGACGAGCTGCTTGTCACATTTTTCTTGGCATTTGAATTGTTTGGCATCAATATGACAAACCAAAGTGCACTTATGGTAACAAGGTAAAATCCTATCACATAGCTCCTTGCATTTAAACAGCCCAGCATCCAAATAACAGGCGACGAGCTGAACATGTTCACACTGAGGAATAGTTTTGTTTACAAGTTTTGTACAGTCTCCACATTTTTCGAAGCATTTAAGTGGACATTGGTGCTTCTCTGGACACATTTTTGTGCATTGTTCGAGACATTTGAATGTTGCAACATCAATATAACAGTCCAAAGTGCGCATGTGGCCACAAGGCAGAAGCCTATCGCATGGAACCTTGCACTTGAATTTGTTTGGATCAAGATAGCAAGGCACAAGTTGTGTATGTTGGCAATCGGGAATCAGCTTTTCCACTTTTACAATGCAATTTGAACATTTTTCATAACATCTAAGTGGACAAGCATGGTCGTTAGGACACCTTGAAAGGCAAGGCGCCCTACATGTAACTTCCTTGTGTTCAGGATCTTTTGGGTGACAAAACCGTTTGCAAATATGTCCACAGTCCATACGCTTATTGCATTGTAGTTTGCATCCTCCTTCAGGCGCGGCTTTAAAGTCTATTGCACAAGTAGCATTAATCTTTGAGGTGGGATGATTTCGGCAGTGCAGTTGAAGTGATGTACCAATGTTGCTATTTGTTTCCAAGTCCAAAGTTATTTGCTTCCATAATTTATTTTTCTCTGCGAGTAGCTTGAAATTACCAATACAGAAGAAACCTTTGCGTGCCCTACTAAGGGCTACACAAACTCTGTTTGCAATACTCAAAAAGCCAATATTGCCAGCTAAATTGCTACGAACTAATGATAGCAGAATGATGTCATTCTCTTCGCCTTGGAAGTTGTCAACAGGACACACACGTACACCAAAGAAATCTCGCTGTTTCATAAGCTTTTTGAACTCAAACAACTGAGCTGTATACATAGTGAGTATGGTTATCTGGGGAGGATTATATCCTTGTTGTAGGAGGTAACGACACAGAGCGACAATGAATTCAGCTTCATGACTATTTGAACGACTTCGTGTTTCTTCCATGAATTCCTCTTCTTTGTCATGTTTTATGAAGAATATATTCTTGTTAACACCTTGGATGTCTTCGTAATATTTGACTGAATCGTGATTTGATAAATTGGTATAAATGTGTTTCATCAATTCTGCAATTTCTGGTCTCATCCGATGCTGAAGGGATAGTTGTTCATGATGTAAATCATTTCTAACCAAACGCTCAAACAGAGAAATTTCCAAATTATAATCCTTCGCTAATTTGTACACTGTAGGGTTCGGTCGTAGCTGTTGATGGTCACCAATAAGAATTAAGTGCTGACATCCAGGTGAAAGAGTTGTTATTATGTGAGACTCAAGAACTTCAGCGGCTTCCTCAACAATTACTATTTTGGGACATACATGCTGTAGAAGTGCTCGATACTTTGAAGCTCCTGTTGTTGTCATTCCAATTACCTGTGCATTATTAAGAATTTTTAAATCTTCTTCTTGGCGGAGTTCCTTTAGTCTAAGACTCAGTTCTTCAAACTTTTGTATCAATGGATTTATTCGACATGAGTTACTTTTATACCATGTATTATACCAATACCGACATAATTGCCATCGATCATTCAAATCTAAGGACCATACATCTTCTATGTTCAAAGCATGGTCTTCATCCATGGGTGTAGTATCATTTATAAGAGTATTTAGTAGGTGTTTCTGCTTCTGATTTTGCTTTGTTTGACTTTTCTTGTCTACTTGGAACTCTGGACTAGAGTTTGTATTGATATCTTGTATTACTTTCAAAAGTTCATGAAGTGATTGAATACCACCTATCTTAGTCTGCTTCTTATTTTTTTTTTGCTCCCAAACATGTTCTGGAAGTCGTTGCTCATTCAAATATTCCACTTCATACGTAATTTTAATTGTAGGTTCTTCATTAGCAGACTGACTTGTTGCTTTTGTGTTTGTATTAGAATCAATTGTTTCATCATGAGTTTTAGATTCCTTTGTTATGTCTGATTTATTTTCAGAGATGTCATTAGCATCACTGAGATCAGTGTCTGTAGAGACCTGCGGAATTTGAAAGATTTTCTCAATTAACCAAAAGTTCAGAATAGATTGATCATCTGTACATTGTTTTAGTGACTGTCCTTGTCGAAAACTGTGCAGATGCTGATTTGGAAAGCACAAATTTTCAAAATAGACCATGTTGGTTTGATCAAATATTAGTTTTTCACTCCATGATTCAATTTGTTCTTTACATGTATTTAATTCATCATAGAGATGCCTACCAGTTCCCCTTGGTCGTAATTTGGAGATCATGAATTTTTCGAGTAGTTCACTTTTACTTCTGCTACCAACTCTAACAATTCCCTCATTTAAGTACATTGCGATACCTTCTAAGAACTGATCAAGGGCATGATTTGTATAACAGACGATAAGTATTGGCGATGCAGTTGACTCATTCTCTAACAGGTCATCATGTTCATCATCATGTTCATCATCATGTTCATCATCATGTTCATCATCCATGTTCGACCATGCATCTCTGTTGCTGAGTAACAGTTTTACAATTAGTAATCCAATGTATGTTTTTCCAGTACCAGGCGGCCCTTGAATTATTGCCAGTTCTTTAGTAAGGGCAGTTTTCAATGCTTTCAGCTGAGATTCATCAAGATGTAAAGCTTCTGATGTTGGCCATGCATTTGTATTCAACACTGATACACGTTTTCTTTGTTGAAATGACAGCGCATGACTCATCAACATATGAATATTCTCATAGCCATCTGCAGTCTTGATATGTTCATTATTTCCTATACACTGTGTAAAATCATAGGCTATATACCCATTTCTAAGGTATTGTGGTACTTCAACTTCCTTCTCACAGTGAACAAGATGTTTACAGAATGGCAAAGAATTTTCGTCTAACTCTTGAAGACCTTCAAGTACATGTCTATATGCCTCAAAAAAGGCATTTGACTCCACCATTTGATAGCGCTGACCGGGAAGCTCCATTAAAATATCATCGAGTGACTGAAATTTCAGATCCAGAAATCCCTTTTCAAGTTCTTCAGGGTCCCTATTTGCAACTGTGGCAAATATGACTGTATTAAAGTTGTCTTTAGAAAGACATACCAATGATCCATAAATTAGGCGCTTGCTACTCTGCCATTTAATTCGTTTGAGGCACCCATTGTGAAACTGAACTGTATGACATACTCCATCAAGATTCTGACAGATTGGACCTAATATAAATACCTCTTCATACACTCGAACATCACTTAGTCTGCTGCGTTGTTTTGGTGGAAGTGTTCGCTGATAAAGGTAATCTTGAATTCCTTCTCTCAAGGGAGCTATGAAATCTTCTCGCAGTAAACGAAACTGTACATCCAAGTAATGTTCTGCATCTTTGAATGCCCCAACTGCTATGTTTGGTCGCAAAAATGGCTTGTTGTTCATTACAATATCAGCAGTCGTAGGAAAAGCAGGAATACATCTAAAATTCTCTGGTGGTCTCTTTGATTGTCGGGTATGTCGATGGTCATCTGGTCGATGGTATGTAGTTGCTGCTTGGCCTGTTCGTTTATCTTCCATCAATTGTGTTCTGTTTTCCTGCAGTTCCTGAACTTCATGCGTTATATTAGTGTCCATATCCAGACCAATTTCATTTGCAGAATGTGCAATTGCATTGAGCAAATCAATGGTAGGACAAATCTCCAAAAATCTAGTTGGCATAACTCGTAGAATTGCTCTCAACAGCATTAAGATATGTCTGATACAAGCTTCGGATCTGTTGTCTAAGGACCCTTGTCTAACATTCGTGTATATCGAACTGAGTTCACGTAATATGCAATTTGTGAAAAACTCTGATGTAATTATCGTGTTCAGGAGGTGAATCGTATTATGTGGGACTGAAGTACAGGAGAATACTTTTCCAAAAATTTGTAAAAGTAGAAGAAATTGTTGTTTAGACATTCCAATATCGCTCATCATGCTGCAAAGTCGATCTGTGTTTTCACATAGTTTCAACACAATGTCCTTCGGGTCCTTTAAAAGCAGCATTTCAAGTGTTTGATAGGTTAGCTTGTTTTTCCTTGGATGATGTTTTTGCAAATGGTTCTTTGTGTTTGTACTATTGTTTCTACCATTTACACCTTGATGGTTACCACCATTTCCTTGTTGTTGATTGCTCCCTTTGGTGGTTGTCACTTGTGATACATTTTGGACCCTTGTTGTAGCTTGACTGGGTGGTCCTTTGGCTCGACCTCGACTATGAGAATACTGGCGTTTTGGTATAGCCCCATGTTCTCTAGGTTTCGTAGATGTTGCTGATAACCTTTCAGTCATCGCTGGTGGCTCCCCTAGTAGTGACTGTGGCCTGGTAAACATGTTGAACTAGAAAAAGGATAGGTAATGGTAAACATGTTGAACTAGAAAAAAGAATAAGTAAAAACATCAATAAACATGCCTGTTATTGCTTTATAACTTTGGACTATTGATAAACAGAAAAACAGGTGATACTATAAGCATATGACACCCCTAGTATAATTAGCATATGATTGGACAATCCCCTCTACTGTTTTCTACCAAGGACAACCCCCTTATCAACAGGCCCTGAAATTTAGATCCAAATCAGATCATTTAACTTACATTGGAATACGATGTGTAAACTGAACGAATATCGCGATTTATTTGTCTTGCATCGACAAATAGAAATAAAAAAAGTTGAATAACTGTGCATAAACTACTCTCTCAATTGAGATAAACAAACAGTTAGCAAATTGTTCACTTCTGTCGGCCCCTACTCAAGCTGCATAATGTAACCCAGAATGTCTAATTTGTTGTCTTGAATATTGACGTTGTTATTATTGGTGGCCATTAGCAAATTATTGCGGACATGAGGGACTTTGAAAACATTACATTTACCAACATTCAACTGAAGAGTAGGTAGATCTCATAATACGCACAATATATTCATTGAGAACAAAATAATACACGACAAAGTTAAATTTGGAACATTCCTTAATTTAGTAGTGTAAACACTGTTATCAAACCTGGGGAATAAACAGTCGGGAACAATATAACCACAACGTAATACAAACAAAGTAACAAGTATATGATTTAACTAATTAAAGTAATTATAAAATAAATTATACAGTATAATAAAAAAAATATACATGTATAAGTACTGGCAAACTCTACATATTAACATGCACACATATAAACACACCCACAGGATCCGCGTAAGTAGACGCGCACCTCAGTGCTTCACAATACCTGACCAAGAGCAGTTTGCATCAAACAGCATCTAATGAACGCACTCTCACGGTGACTAGATACAAATGTGTAACATAGTTTATTTTTAAATTGATGCCACATGAGTAATAATATTGAGTAGACTGCTTCTTTAGTTTACAGTAGCTAATAAAGCTAATCACAGTTATTGCTGTTAGTCTGATTTGGCTGAGTTTGCTGTCACAATATATGTTCTCATATAATTACAACATCTAAATAAATTAAACAAGAAAACCATCAAAACCAATACCCCTCCCCGGCAACCTTGCATGAGTTTGTAAAGCGATTATGTTTGTTATATACACCGTAATTAGCTTACAAATATGCATTCAAACAAGCATGTTTAGGAAATACTTAGTACTAAATTATTATAGGACTAGTACAACTAAAATATGCAAATGAAAAAGTTGCTGTTATATATGCAAAGCAGCGTATTATTCCATGCTTCATGGAAATCTGTTTAATAGAACACGAGGGAAAATGTGAAGATGCTTAAAATTGGCCAATTAATAAACAAATTAGACAATTAATATTCACAGTTTCCAACCCAAAACGAAACAGATCTGCTAATTACCTCAAAGTTTCATTATTATGCAAATTAGGTAAATAATTAAGGTCTGAGTATTATCCTAGAGCATCCAGTTATCAAGTTTCATTTAAATCATTTCATTAAAATATGAATAGTACATGAAAAACATGCAGCCTCTCGGCTGAGATAGCTCCGCCGTTAGCAATACACATTTCAATAACAACAATTTACAATATTATCACAGATAAATCTGAGAAAGTTTTTTTTTCTAGAAAACAACTGCAAGAGGGAGCACTGCAATTCAGCTGCGCCTCCAAGTGGGAGAGATAGGGTACTCCCTACCAGGGTGTGGAGGTTTTGATAATTCTAAGTTAAAATGAAGCATTCTATGGCTTCCTTAGGGTCAAAATTACTATCAGACAGGTCACAGTTGAAGACTGTGGCCACATGTGATCCCTGCTCAATCAAAATTTGATGGTTGCCAGAGGATCTTCTCCCCAGGGTAAGGGGCGCATGGCCATAGCATGAGGGCACCGCGCCCCTGTTCCCTTGTTTTAAACAAAAAGTCAAAAATATCACTTTTTAAGAAAAATATTCATCGAAATTAGAGAATTGAAGATATCACCTCGAAATGAACAAATCTGAGAGGTCTACCTGCAGTACCTTTATGTATAATATCAAATCAATTGGACTTGCGTTTTTTAAGAAGTCGAAAATATCATTTTTTAGCAAAAATGACAAAAATATTCATCAAAATTAGTGATTTGAGGAAATCATCACGAAATTAACAACTCGAGAGTTTTACATGTAGTACCCATATCAATAATAATATCAAAGAAATCGGCCTTGTGGTTTTCAACAAAAAGTCGAAAATATATATTTTTACCAAAAATGACAAAAATAAATTAGAGAATTAAATATATTATCATGATACCCAAGGTACATATACACCAAGTAACAAAGCAATAAGACAGTAGTTTTCAAGTCGAAAAAGTAAAACGTTTATGCGGACGACGGCGACGGACAATCACTCATATGATAAGCTCAGCTCGACAAAACCGACAGCGGAGCTAAAAAGTGAAAAGGCTAACATTTATTAATTATTATTATTATTATTTGTTAATTAATATGCACGGATTTCAGCCAAAATCAGATCTGCGCATTATTCCAGAGCATCTAAGTACACAGTTTCATTAACATTTGTTTAATAGTACACGAGATAAAAGTGAAGATGCATAAAATTGGTTAATTAATATACAAATTAGGTAATTAATATTCACAGATTTCAACCAAAAACTAATAAGATCTGCGCATTATCTCAGAGCATCTAAGTACAAGGTTTCATTGAAATCTGTTTAACAGTACATGAGAGGCAAATTAAAATGGCTTGTTTCTCTTTGAAGCATACCAACATTCATTTGGCGAGTTGCCAAGTCGTCAGAGTCAGTGGGTCGTGAAACAAATTTCACTGGGAACTGTATAGCTTCACTCTTATTAAGAATCATTTTTTTTGCTCACGCACAGCGTGAATAAAAACACATATTACGCTCATTTGAAACACATACCGAGAATACATTATTAACAACTCTAAGGTTAATAACCCAGACGTGGTGCATTATTGTTGACCTTATTTCCGCTTTTTGCGACGCATGCGCAAAAACACACAGATTCGTTCTGTCACTGAGACAATGGCCAATAATATGTATTGTTCAACACTGTGCTGCGAGAGGTTATCGCGAGTTAAAATTGGCGTTATAATTGAATTTTTAAATCGGGGAATACTGGATGCGAAACTAATAAAACAATTAATACACACACTCAAACAATTGATTATAATAATAAAGAGATATGTCCGAAATTTTTACCTTCAGATATTTGTACGGGTAAGTGATTGTAGGGTAATCCTAGCGGAACGAGCGGAGCATCAATAATCTGGTCAACCAAACAGTGATCATGTATGCTCATTGTTTGACTCCTGGTTCTGCCTCCTAAAATATTCTGGTTCTGGTTTCTGAAATATGGGTGTGGTCATTTTTTTAAGTTGATGTTTTCAGAACTCGATGTTCGTAACTCGATGTCCGTAACTCGAACAATTAATCATCTCATTCGCAATATGAATACACTGACATGAGGTTAACACGCTTTTGCTAAGCGCTTTCATTGGAACTATGGTGTCTTAATTTGACGAGCAAACTCGAGGAAATAGTGTCACAATTACTTTGAATAGAATTGTTTGGGGTTTCCGAAGGTGAACCCTGACTCCGTAGAAATATGTAGTCACTTTAGGCAGTTATTTTTCTACAGTAGTTTCAGGTTTTGCCGCACATATCGATTCTCGGCTGTATTGTAGAAATCCAACAATACTTTTGAAAGCTCGCCAAGTCCTCATACAATTCAGAAAATGTGTTACACAAATCCATAATATAAAAATAATATCAACGAAGTATGGTATCCATACATACTTGTTTAAAATATTTCTGGGGGACAACGCACAAGCATGTAAATTCAACTTACAAAAAACTGATACAAACTTGCTTACAGACGACTTTACTAGGGGGTCCGGGAGAATGCCCCTTCACAATCTTGAAATCTAGACTCTCTAGAACGCTATTTCCTGCATTTTAAGGGGCAAATTTGCTGACACAGCTTGATTTTTGAGGGGCGACGCCCCAACATTTTTTTCGAGGGGCGACATTCAAAATGCATTATTATTCAAAATGAATTATTACTGTCATTTGAAAATATACTGTTGATACACATAACCTAAATAGACATGTGAATTTTATGAAATCTAATAAATAATGCAAATTTTTCTAATTAGCGACCCCCTAGAGTAAGTGACTCACTTTATTTATGCGAAAAGTCGCCGAGGCGTCGTACTTCATTTTTACATTATTTCCAACTTTTACAAACCACCCGCCCAGACACAGAAGATCCATGGTGAAATCATGGTATGTGGCAATTTAAGGAATGCGTTTTGTCACAGAGAACACAACTAACACTGTGCGGCGAGTACTTACCAGTGAGTTTCAATTGGCGTTCCATTTATGGTATAAACCAAGTGAAAACTAAACTCGAAACTATAAAGACAATTAGTATACCAACCTTGTATTTATAAGGAAGTCGAAAATATCGTCAGGTGAATCTCATCGCAGTCGATGGCAAGGCCGTTCAACACTGTGTCCGAACTGGAACGTGAATTCTATTTATGCAGTGAGGCGTTCCACTTCTCAGAACTCATTAAATCTATATTTATACCGTTGCCCGGGCAGTAATTGTCCTAAATCAGGTCTACGTTGGTACAATACAAAGGTTGACGTGTCGTTCACTTCAAGGTCGGTATGTCCTTCGAGATGTACTTGTAAATTCTCGGAAGAGGTGAGTCACGATTCGTTGAATTGTTCCTGTGCGTCTACGCATGTGCATGGCTGTGCGGTGTCATTACATCAACTTTACAATCGGCGGATTAGTTTTTCATACCGTGCACTGAATATTGTCATTTAAGCGTGGGCGGTAAGGGTTATTTACTGGCAAGACGGTTTTGTCAACTCATTATGAACCCCTGATCGGGAAGTGTAGTAGACAGCTCCCCCGAATAGCCTTACGGATTCACTCGGATGCGTAACAACTGACTCTGATACAAAAAGTGAACGCGGTGCATATATGTGTGTTATTGACTCAAGGCGGCGCTGTGGTCAACTACCCGACGCGTTTGAGTGTTACGATCGCAGATTCCACAATAAACACAATAAATCCAAGTTTCATGATGCAGACAATGACTCTGCATGATTGAATTATCATGTGGAGAAAATACCCCCGCCCAACTATTACAAATTAAACACCCTCGTGTATTGATCCCACAAATATGTCATATATTGAGGTTGAATTCTTTCGTTTTTATGCAGAAAAACACAATATTTACAGTCATAATTCAAACAAATAAAAGGAAAAAATATAAAAGAACATAGCAAATTATCTTTTTTTGTGATGAATACATTCCGTTACGGATTATTCCTAATATGCATTTCTGAACTATCCTGTCAAAATCGTTTTTTCAGGGTGTCGAAGTAATTTTGCGGAGATCTCACTGTGATAGTATGCAGATATCAATGAAACATTCCTTGTCATTATTGATGTCACCAGGACGACTAGTGTTTAGCAAAGATATTTTATATTTCCATCGTCTTGGCTCTTTCCCACAAAAAAATTAAATAGCATTTAAACTTGAAGTGAACATGGTAATTCGTTATCATGATAATATGATAATTCCATGCTTTGATGATCATTGAGTACATCAACAATATACACGTGGTGTGCAGAATCATTTGAATATGAACTGTTAATATATGCAACGAACAGACCGACCATCGCCTTGTTATATACAGCTTAAATGTGATTTATATTTGAAAGTAAGTTTGGAGTACATTTTTTTGGAAATCACATGCACTTCATCGGCTATAATATTTACATAATTGTGAACTTTATTTCATTCTAGTGTCTTTAAATTTCCGAATAGTTTCGTTACACAAATGCCCTTTTTCGTGAATGCCCTTTTCAGCTTGTTGCCCTTCTAGTAAAAAGTAATATGATCAAGTCAACGTTAAACAAAGGAGATTTTTTCTTTAAGGTAGAGATGCAGGTTCGTGGGCATTTTTCGTGAATTTTTTTTTTTTTGCTTTTTCTCACCCAGACAGTCTTGGCTAGATAGTGTTAAAATTTCGGAGCATTGTCATTGTTGGAACATACTCAAAAATCAATTTTAAAATATAGGAAACCGAGGCACGCGTATGTGATTAAAAGTCCCGAAAGTTTGTTTGCGTTGCTCTTTGATTGACAAGTCACTGTTGATGTTATATGCAAATGATTGCTGGCCCCAGTTACGGAGCAGCCGATGTGCGACTTCCTGTCCTGGCTCTCTGTTTACTTACCTCAAGCGCGATCAACTGGCAAACAGACAAGACGTAGACGCTTCCAGCATGCAAGCGGAATGAAACAAAACATACACTTGTAAACTTTTTCACCCTTAAATAAATTGGTTTTTCATTTATTTTCATGTAGGAGGTAGCGTCGATAGGGCGATTTAATTTTCGCGCAAAACAAGGCCACAATTTTTTTTGTTTTCTTGGTGCATAGATTTCAAGCTTTTTCGCATTGTGGGCGAAACTAAAAAATGTTTCCACAAATTTTTACTCCAACGGCATTTTAAAACTGAAGTAAACATTTTTCGTTTCGATGTAATGATTATCGTGCTGATAGAATTGTGATGCAATTGACAAACAACACTGCTGTTGCTGTCATCGATAACTAACTTTTCAGTGCCAAAATACACAAACATAAAATGCTCGGTTAATTAAAAATAAATAAAAAAACCTGGAAATTACCGAAAAATCGGCAATGAGATGCTGTTTTGAAACACCGCGGACAAATCATGCACTCTGCGATGCCATCTTGGTTACCTTAATCGGAAACCCCCTTGTCAGCTAGCATGCACCGGTAGCGATGTCGCAAACTACGTTGTATGGTCGTGATCGGCGACCTCTGGTACTAAGGAACTATATGAATGAGGTATTTCTAGAGGTCAGAGTTCGTTTTATTTGCATCGACCTGTCTCGTCTGTAGTTGAATGAAACCTGCATCGATTTACAATAGTTCCCTTTCCAATGTGACTTTATTTCGAATATAGCCGTTGTGTAGTAAAATATTAGGGCCCATTTCAACCTGGTCGTCTAACTTCGCATGGTCCACGGAAACGGCGTCATACAAAGTATTTTTTAAAGGTTTGAGGGAAGGTAAATTTAGACTCAACCCACCCAATGGCGATCGCTATGTTTATATAACTGTATGAATAAGTCATCGGCTTTACGTAATCCATTGTGTCCCTCCCTCAGCGGAATTGATAACACGACGCCATGACAGTTTTCACGCTAGGTTGAGACTTCGCGGACGATTTTTTTGTCCGTTTCCCTCGAATTGTACATGTTTTTATTTTATTTTTTTTACCTGACGATTTAACATCGGCAAATTACGGTGTATGGTGTATTTCTAGGAGTTTTTGTTACACATATGAAGCGAATGATTCGTTTTAAATCTTTTTTTTACAAAATGGCGATTATCTCAGTTTCATTTTTTACTCCAAATTTCAACTTTAAAACTATTTAACTTCAAGACAGTTCATTTGTTTTCGATGAAATTTTCGGGGGTCATTATTCAGGTCTATCCTAAGTAAATGGCTTCGTATGGTTTCACTGTCTTTACTGGAACAGAAACAATAGAGCTGCCAATTAGCGGCTCTGTTAACTGTGAACGATTTATAAAATGTGAATGTTTCAAAGAGCACTGTGTAAAAACTTTTCAATGGAAGCACTAATAAATAAGCCATTATGTTCCTAGTAAACAGAAGTTTTAAATAAGTGTTCTTAAATTAAAATCAGGGTATGCATTCAAAAGTTAAATAGTTTTAAGTGCACTTTCACCTAAAATGCATGATTTTAACCCAAAATCAACACCACTTAATATGGTATCATAGTACATTATTGTAAACCATAAAACTCAAAAGTTTAAATAAAACTCTTTCAAATGATATATAACTTGATTGGTAAAAAGTATATTTTACTCATGTAATTACAGTAATTAGAGACAATTAGAAATATAGTCTCCCAACCTGCATCTCTACCTTAATGTGATCTTTGTTTTTTATTGTCGTCGGTTGTTGTAACTGACGAATCCTGGTTCTGCTATTGTCACTCAGAACATCGATTCTAACTGTGTATCTGTACTGCACGACAGTTCTCGGCACGGCGATGTCTTTGCAGAAATTTCTAGGGTAAAAAAAAGACACAGCCGCTGATGGCGTTGTATAGATTCAAGTTTTTGTAGCTCGCAAAGGTAGAGTTATCGTATGTGTAGAATTGTATAGAAGAGATTCGGGTGGATAGAGATAACGGAGGCGATATAAAAGTGGCTTGAGGAAGTAACGAGGTTTATTACACTAACATAAAACAGCATCTGACAAGTACAAGGACAAGGAAGGGATCTGATTGGCTAAATTATATGCGTTGTGATAGGCTGAATATGTTGTATGCAGAATCCAAAAGTTGCATTAAGCTCGAGTGCTTATAATGATTCCCGATACGTATAAGGAACAACACTTGATAAATCTGGTGACCAGTTTAGTATGATAGAGGGCGTGTACAGTTTTCTAATAACCACAATATACAGAGTGGACGTCAAAAGTATGTGCTGGCGGTATTTCATAATAAACGCGTTTTGAATATTGTCATTGGAAATTGTGCAAATCAGATATTGCACTGCAGCCATTCATAAAATGTTTGTCTTTTTCTGTATAATAAAATTAATACGGAACCCTGGCATGGTCACTTTACATATATGTCGACACTCAGAGCAACACATCCTGTGATTACACTTTTATTAATTTTGTCTAATTTTGACTTCCCTTTATTTCATGTGGGTTAAAATAAATTGTTCAATAATTTAAGTTTTTTTTCCCATTGATTGTTATTATGGCCCGGATGTTCCAGAGCGTAGTTTTTATTTGTGTGCACGTGTCATATGTAAACACCGTAGCTCTGACGTGTTAGATAGTTGCCGCGTAGATTGTTTATGCTTACCAAAGTCATACACGTCATCGGAAATCGGGCAATAGAGATAATGCAGTGCAGCCTTTTTGCAGATTTGTTTTTTGTTTTGGTATAATGAACTACTGTCCTTGACATGATCAATGTACATATGTGCTGACTTTAAGAGAGCGTTGCTTTTCCCACGATCGGCTTTACCTCGATCAACATCGATCTCTTTAGATCTCGAACTTGGTTGGAACTTGGTAGATGCAACGATTCATTTGAATTTTAAGTGACTTGTGGTCTTGTGTAGAGCGTGCAGGTAATAGTATTTGCATAAACTGAAATGGAGCTTCTTTTTTTACATATATACATGCACGAATGTTTTCATGAATCACGATAGGGTTCAATCATTCATACAATAGCAATACAAAAGCACATTGAACATATCTCTGGAATACTAACTACACTGTCGTTTTTATTTATAATATTGACAGATTGAAGCAAACGTTGGACATAAGATTTGATGTATTTAATTGATTGGCTTTGATCAACATGCCCAAACAATATTATGCCTGACACAACAAAAGTATATACGTCTACAAACAATGACGATAATATGAGGTTATTACGAGGATACCTCAAAGTATGCACGGAGACATTACAGCCAAAGGACGGGCGCGCAGCGGGGGTCGATGCGACGGCGTACTGTCTAAGTATATATCTTTTCCTTCCAAGGAAATCCAAAAAGTGTAGAACTTCTTTACGTGGAGTCCGGTCAAAACCTGGTGACAGCCATGTTTTTTTTTGTTATTAGAGGACGCTTACGCGCGTAATCATTCCATATATTTGGAATTAGCATTTTCTAATATGGTAGGATGAAATTACCCCCGTAACACTACGACACGCTGTAACGTATAGCGTTATGGTGACAGATGTATAATAAAAAACCTTGTTTAAAACTATAAACACTGCTAAAATGTCAATAGCATTATGAGTAGAATGTCATTAAATACAAAAGTACAGGGAATAGAAAAGAATATTTTCTGACAATATGGAATAAGGATTTTAAATGAAATATAAAAACTGTTGATGCGGAATGAATAGATTTCTGTGAACAAAGAAGATCAATGCGAACTGCAAAGGGTGGGCTAAATCGACTACACGTTGGTAAGTAGTATTTTCTTTCATACATTAAATATTATTACATTTCTTTTGAAAAAATCAATTTTGTTCACAATATTTGCATAATTAAGATATTATTACTGTAGTAAATTTACTAATAAATAAAATGACTAAATTACGTGCACTAATTAAACCTAATCTTAATTTTATTGAACATTTACCCCATACATGGGGCTGTTACGCTCAGTACTGAATGAAATAGCATTACATTTACGAATATTAATTTTAAGATGCAGTATTGGCTCACCAACGTAAAGCACGACTGTTGGAGTTTTTTTTTTTACAGAAGAATAATGTATAAATAGATTAATACACCTTCTAGTGTTCTGTATACGTTGAAATATCTTAATTATGTATATAGTTTGACAAGTCATTAACCTACAAAAATGAAAAACAATGACCCAAGAAATGATCTTTGAGGTGAACTTGATGTGAATCCACACCAGTCTGATACGTGTCCATTTAAAACGACCGACACTTTCGTGTATGTTAATATGTATATATGATCCTGGACCAAAGCAGTAAGCTGCCACTAATTCAATATGACGTAAAAGTAACGCACGATTACATAATTTGAATGTCTTCGACAAATCTAAATATATTGAGTCTATTTGGTTGTGATAATAATATGTCACCAAACATGTCGACTTCCACATCACCCACAGTATCCAAGGATAGAAACTTAATGACTCAATCACACAAATACATAATGTACTTAGATCTGGTTATTACTGGCTGACGTTGTTCTGCTCTTTCTATTCCAGGCTGCTTTTATTAAATCGCACCCTAATTGAAGAAGCTCCACTATAGTTATGACACAAAAACCACAATAAAGGCCAAGAATACCACCAATATTACCAAGCAGGTTCTCTATCTGCAATGATAATAATGTTGTTAGAGCCACAGTCGTCACATAGGATATACAAACACGGTATCCCTAAACACCACATTTGTAGAAATTTGATACATCATTATGGTCTCAAAAATGCAATTCATTGCACAACTAACACTGCTGTGCAGAGCATTCTACATTAATAACTTTCAACATTTTTCTCCACACAATCATATGTTCTTAGTATTCATTGCACTCACCGTAATGTCAGGCACCTCAGTAATAGTTTCATAATTTAGTTCCTCAAAGTACACCTCTAGCTGTACAATATTTTGCCTGGAAGGAAATTTTCAACCGTGATTAGTTTCACAATAATTGCATTGCATTCATTATTTATCAATCTAGCATAAATACACATTTTATATCAGTATGGATTAATGTAAGTTCATTCACTTACCTAAATCCTTCCAAATCACTAATCACTTTTGTTTTCTTGTTTTTATGATGAATCAATTTCAGTAAATGCTTCTGTTGGAAACAATTACAACAGGAGAACGTTGTAATTATCGACCTTATTCAAATTTCTAATATCGCAATACACCGTATATTCAGCCCACAGCTTAGCACTTGTTCTGCTCAAGATAGTAACCCATAGAGTGAATGAAAAGTAGTGATCTTGTGTATTAAGCATTGACATTAGTTGTTGCACCAGTACACTAATTATCAATTACCGAGTTTCTAAAGCGTCAAAATTGAGAATGAAAATTGTGTATTTATGTCACTTACAAGAAATTTATTTGATGGGTACAGAGACTGGGATATTGTTTTTGTGTACCAACTTTCTCTGAAATAGAAAAGTGCATACTAATTCTAACATTATCACACATTATCATAATTGAATATAACATATATTGGTCATTTAGTTTAGAATGTATGAGGCTGAAGGAGATTAAGTCAATTGGTCACTGACAATTGAAAGAAATTCAATACCAATTCAATGAAGATTTCCCCTTGACATATTCTCCCACCCGGACTCAAATAGGTAATAGTTAGTACATTAAATGTCTGTTATTGTTTTATTCCATACTGACCCGACATTGGAATAAATAGGCCCTGCGTAGGCCATTACCTAAACAGACAATACTCTAATATTGGTTGCAAAGCATATTGTCATTGACCTATATGTTTGAGGAATAGAGAATACTCGTCACAGAGATTGTACGATTACGTAACCATTATTTTATTGGGAAATATTATGACGCATCTGATAACCTACTTCAGATGTAGGGTGAACCATTGATGCAAAGTTATACCTACTAGTTCGCATCAGTAAAAAATGTCTCAGGGACAAACTGTCGAAACAACAGTGATAACAAGTACAACAATAAAATAGGCCTTGTGGACTTTAGTGCCACGTTCAATGAATGTTCAATAATCAATAATCAGATATAATCTATACTCACGTGCAGGGTTGGTGACACTTGCAACCCAATAACAACTTCCGAGCAAAATACTGTATCAATTGTTTGCACGAATCTGAAGTTAGATACACATTTTTAAGTACTAATGGGGCTTGAATGTAAATAATTGCAAGATATGTATTATCTGCCATTTACGGTTGATATCTATGCTGAAAATAATTGTAACATTCGTTAATCAAGCTATTGAGACCACGTGGAAGTTTGTATTTCTATACAACAATATGTACATTTATAGTCAAAATGACATTTTGGGTGTTTTTGCAGAGTTAGTTTTGGGTTTTGGTAGCATGTATGCCTGCAGTGACAAGGCGATTTTCAGAATCGTGAGTTCAAAATACTTCATGTTTCATGTTGTGATATTTTCAACCCCTAAGCATCATTTTACAGCTATTTTTGCTTTTTACCTTTGCTAGTCGCACACATATAATACGTTGTTATGCACCGTCTAATTGAATATATGTGTTCCTTTTCTGTGGGGCAGTTTTATCAACTTACCCTGTGTTCTATTAAGCAACATACACTGAGGTTCACCTCGTAACATTGTATCGACACACCCACAATACTTTAACATATTATCCTGTAAGCACGACTCGTCACATACCTGGCGCGAAATAAATTAATATTAACTGTCATCTCATTCATTGATAAACAGGCAAGAAAAATCAAACGGACAGAGCTAAAAAAAAACATGGATG
The DNA here is from genome assembly GCF_978046115.1 of Saccoglossus kowalevskii. Classification (NCBI taxonomy): domain Eukaryota; kingdom Metazoa; phylum Hemichordata; class Enteropneusta; family Harrimaniidae; genus Saccoglossus; species Saccoglossus kowalevskii. The sequence goes on from NC_140646.1 coordinate 18,002,333, forward strand.
GAGCAGTCATTGAATATGTTACTGTTAGAAGGGATGTACCGTGATAACACAACGGTGTTGGTGTAATGTTTGATAATTGGAACATCATTCTGGATTATAGAAGAAGAGCTGCAAACTCATTTGCTTGAACCGTATGTTATTTGCGCCGCAATTTGGTCGTGATATTATTGTAACTATTTCATCGTGACATTCACCACGTTTGAATACTATAAAAAAATCGGTATCAAGTGTTATACTTACCGTCTGAGAGTAAAAACTTCCATACACGGTTTTAAAATCAGTTTGTTGAGTACAGTTTCCATAGGGATACGGTTGTCGACTTATCCTCGTCTGAAATAAATCCTAAACTTATATGCAAGATCCAACTTTTTGCATTGACTTACCGGATGTCAACTGGAATTTATGTTAACAAGTTTTGCAACTTGGTAAAGGAATTCATTTTACTGTGTCACAACTTAAGTAAAATAAGAACATATGATTGTGTAGAGAAAAATGATTTAGACAATGAATTGTAGAATGGTCTGGACAGCAGTGGTAGTTGTGTTGTAGCTTTTCCAATTAAAGGCAATTTATTTTTTGAACAAACACATGCTTAGAGTGTGACCCGAGGTATTTATGTTATTTTTACTGACAATTTGTGGCTCAATTTCACGATTGTTTAGAGAAAATTTTTATAAACTCCATATTCATCATCGTATTACCGCATTCAATATTAGTTATAATTATTGAGGCCTAGTATTAGGAGTTATTATGTAATCTATAGATACTATTAATTGCGTGTATTGTTATGTGTGCAATAATTCTGCTATCATATGAATATGAATATGATGGCATGCATCACTGATGATGCGGTGGTACCCCATCCAATGGAGAGATTTCCTATTCCCTGTAAAGCAAAGAATATATTTGCCCTTCTGAGAACCGATTCATTGAATAAATAAGCATAACTTTTTATTTTAGTGTGTTTTCATTGGTTCTATGAATTAGACGAAATGAAATTCAATTGAAATTGAAAGTGAATACAATAACTAAATGATGCAAGACCGTATCGAGACACCTTGGTAACTGTGAATGATAGGTCATAGGTCATAATGCACAAACCATAGGCAATATGTAATTGTTCTGGAGTATTGCTTCTGACATTGGGAATAAGCAAATATTGGATTGCATACATTTGAAAAAAAAAATATCGGAATCATAGGACATGGGTTTCAGTTGTGTGACCCCGTATTGTATTTTCATTGAAAAATCACTTTCTCCTATTTTCAATTTGCTTTCATCAATTTTACAAGAATCTCACATTTTTTTTAATTCATGGCGGTGAACATAAATTACTTAGTGATGTGAACAGGACAAAAATCAAAATTGGCACAATCGAACATGGCAACGACACGGATTTTACCATGCTTGCAAATGAAAAAAATAAAACAAACAATAATTTGTTCGTTCGTTTATTCATTATACCCACCTCCTTCAGTCCTAAAGATGTAATCATTCCTGGTGGTATTGTGATTCCTTCAGACCAGGGAAGTGGAGGCACTGTTGGATGGTGAATCACAACCCTCGCTCCGGAATCACGACCGTATATGCTGATATACTCATCTTGTTCAGTAAAAAGCGTCATCGTAAGTCCTGAAATATTAATACCTCACAATGAGTACCGTTATGGATTATAGATGTGCTGTATAAATACTGTACTGTACTGCTCATTTTAGAAACCACGATTCTTGTATTTTAGTCATTTGATGTAAGGATGATTTCATTTACTAACCATACTTGGCACCTGTTTTCATTGAATAAAGCCCATTTCTTCCCTCATTGTTGTAAGGGTTGAACTGAAAACAATTGCCATAGCGGTCGTCATAAAACTCTTTAAAATCGCTGCAAGAAATATTCAATGAAGAAAACATTACGAGAATTATTGATTTGAAAGTATTCATGTCTTCAATCTATAACAAGTTAATGCAATGTTATTATGTCTGTACGTCGTATGATATAACGTCAACTCACAGTCAACTGGCGTACAAGTGATAACAAAATAAATGCGGTATTTACTATATGGGGCCGCCATCTTGAATACGGACTCAATAGAAGAGAGAGAAGCTAAGAAACGATTTTTTTAAGAAAAATAGAGAAAAATAGTCACGGTCAAATGATTTTTTGGGGCTAATATTAAGCCAACTGCTAACAAAATTCGGCCGAATTCGTCGTTTTTGTCTGGAAAATCCCTTGCATATGAACATCTAATTACACGAAGAACATAGAACTCTTTCCTGGGGTATTTGAAACCGAAAGTATCATCTAACTCTGAGGCCGTCACTGATTGGCTCCTGAGTTGAAATGTCAATTTTGAGTTCTCACCTACTCATATTACACTGGTTACCATCAAATGTACATTCCAGTACAAAATCATTTAGCTGATGGCCATATTTTGCTGTTTTATCAACAGGAAGTTTTAACACATCCTCCAGGTCACTGTAGTCAGGGGAGTTGCTGTAAGCGATAAATCCATTCCAATCTGGTGGATGTTCATGAGCGACTCGCCCTAATAGATGATCCTGGAACACATTATCAACAAAGTCATTGAATACGTTGATATCATCCGTAATACCAGAATACAGGGAACGTAAACCATCTGCAGTCACGTGATATTCGGCGTGTTCACCTGGAATGAAAGATTTGAATTAATAATGAAGCGAGTGTATTATTTTAACAATAAACACAAAATCAATATAACAAATACTAAGTACTGAAAAGAAGAATTAATATAATACCCTACCGAAATTTAAATTAAGATATAAACAACTCACGGTCACAACACAAACTCAGAGACGGCGAAATCTGCACACTAACCTTGCACCGAAGGCACGACCTTACTAGGAGGTATAGGGGCATGCTCACTATTAACAATTTTGAAACATAGACCCTCTGAAACGCCATTTCCTGCATTTTGAGGGGACAATTTTGCTGGCACAATGGGTTTCAGCTTGGTTTCAACATTTATTTCGAGGGAGAGGGGTCGCTGTGTCGCCGCCACTGAAACTGATTTCATGACTGATACTGGGTGTTTAACAATCAAATTTCGAAGTTAGTGAGAATTAATATTCTCAAGACAGCTCTGAATGTTTGAAAATTTGTTTAATTTCTGTCTTTATAAACCAACCGGTGATTGGTAACGCGAACAGCGAATCCGAGACAGCACTAAGCAATAATTCCCCGTTCTAAAACAGCTGACCTGATTACTTCAATTGTATTGTGGAGAGGGAAAAGCATGCAGCAGCACTGGACTGAGTCACCACTTATTCTTTCGTAACATTTGCGTGGTTAGGTTTGCAAAACACCTTGCTGTTTCATGGCGCAACTTTCACCACTTTCCAGTCCCGAACACTAATACCGCGACATCGCCAGATAGATTTTGCTTCATGTTAATCCCACTTCTTTACTTACCATGTGTACATTCAAGCTCATCGCTTGCATCAGTGCAATCAATCACATTGTTACACACTTTAAACTGTGGTACTTCTTCGCCAGTGGAAAGACAACGAAAAACTGGGAAACCTGGAAGTTGAAATTGAGTAAATCTATCGAAAGTTTTAGCCGATGTGTGTAACGTAATAATAGGAAAAGTGATGGCATACTTATAATACTCCTGTTATATTCATATGATAGCAGAATTATACATACATACCAATACACGCAATTAATAGTAGCCATGGATTACATAATAATTCCTAATACTAACCCCTAATAATTATAACTAATATTTAATATTGTAAAACGATAATGAATATTGAGTTCATAAAATGATCCTCCCTCGAATCTAAACAATCGTGAAAAAAATTGAGCCACAAATTGTCAGTCAATATATCATAAATACCCCGGGTCACATTCAGTGCATGTGTTTGTTATTGCTTTACTTAATATAATGAATCAGACTCACCCATTGCTTTTGGAAGTGTGACGTCTGAAACAAAAACAATAATGTTTGAAACAGCTACTAAATATGTGTTTAACCCGGGTTTTAGTATCCCGCATATAGTTTTATTTTTATAAATATAGTGTAATAACGAATTGATTTTGTTAATCTAACTAGTTCGAACAATTACCCCCACCTTCTCTGCTAACGTTATGTGAATTTATTAGTGCATTTGCATATGTAAACATTTGTGAACGAACATACACTGTACACATGCATTTGCGATGACACGCAGCGCAAAGCAAACAATATTCATGTGGGTGCACACAAACGCAAAATAACATTAATGTTAATTTGAAAAATAAATATGATTAATAATGATGTCAAATTCAGTTACAATAAATGCGATGTTATGATGCTGCAAGGTCTTTTGATGGAGATAGTTAAAATATATATGTACTTACTCAGGCAGTTTCTAGGCTCTTCGTCAGTAGCGTCGTCGCAATCAAAATAGTAGTCGCAGAGAAACACATTGAGAATTCTACGATTTCCACCATCGCAAGTAAACAACGCTGTGCCTAGTTAATGGTGCAATAAGATAATACGTTTATACTCATTTATCACATCTCACTGCAATCTGATTAAAATCCGATGTAGGTATGAGGCTCCAATTTTTTTTTTTTAATATTTGTTTTTTTTTATATATATATAACCCTTTGTATTATATTTATTTGTATTTTAGTTTGAAATATGTCGATTTTTTGGTTTTTCTTGCCGTTAATCAGTTCTTAGAAAATTGTGTCCCACTCGCCTCTAATTACATCTGACTCAATGCCTATACAAATCTCGTACAACGAGATCAGTTTTCGACGAGTTTTGTCGACCAATCATAGTGCGGCTTACAAAAATAGCTTTGCACATGCGCCAGACTCATCGTTCCAGGCTATTTCAAGATGGCTGCAAGTAATGTTAGAACCGATGTGAAATCAATCGAGGATTCCGAATTTGAGGTGAGTTTTAGTCACTTTTGCAAAAACTTAATTATTATTTGTGAGCAATCACGATTGATGTATTTAATTCATTTGAGATAATTTGCATTTTAACTTTGATGACCTTGTATTACCGCAGGTGAGGCGGCAGTCACCGATCATGTTAACGAGTCACATTCGACGCAATATAAACCATCAGTTACGTGCATGTTGTTTCGACTTTATACTGATACAGTCAGAACGATCTAACTATTGCATTATGAGTTAATATGTTACGGCCAGGCAATGTTTTTGCGAGTCTCTGATAAACCTATGGCTTTCATGTCAGTAATTTTCGTATTTGTATTTATCCTTTCAACGACATCCCCTACTCCCGTCTTAACCGTTAAAGGCCCAGGTATACTATAAATACGCTCCTAAACAATAGGGATTATTTCCTTGCTTGTCACGCTGTAGTAAACAGCTCCAGCCAAGCTCTAGTAAAAACGTGTTTTCTCGAACTTACAGGTCGATTATGTCATGCCAAAGTGGATGCATGTGACTATGAATATCACAGCATTGACTGTGTGTAATATTTATGACAATAAATTGTGTACGAGCTGAGATTTTGGCGGATAAACAAGTAAAAAACATGAACCGGGGAAAGGGATGCGCAACTAACCTTGAATAATTACTACTGTCAATCACAGTCACGTGATGTTAGACCGCTGAAACAGGATGCGTCATAGGCTATGCAAGTGATTAACACCATGCATTAGAATAGCCACACCTCCAATTCACACGTGCCCAGGGCAAGTGAATTGGGCCTTTAAACGGTCCGAGCGCCTGTGAGTAACAATAATAGTTTTGTCTTCACGTGACGCCGTGACTGTGACCTATATGCATGAACCAGTAACGTGAATAATGTATTTGCCGAGTCAATTTCGTTATTGCGATATATTGAATGTGCACATTTCCCCTTTCTTTAAGGTGTGCAAGAAGGAGGCATTAACACACCTGTTATCAAAAAACAATGTCCAAGCAATCGTGCCAACTGGATTTGGTTAAATCACTAATCTACCATGTATAATTGAGGAACCTGGTTCTGTTATAGTTTCTCCTATGGTTTCATTAATAAAAGTTCAGGTAAGATTTCCACTCAACATTCAAATCATAGTTTGCATTATGTGTGTTATAAATTGTAGAAGTTCATGTTGAATGGTCGATGGAATGCGGTTTAAAAGTGGCTTAGCCACTCATTTCATATTTTCTTATAAAATACGAATATTTTAATGTAGGATATATGTGAACATATTCCTCCACTACTGCATATGTACAGAGCTGTGTTGGTTCATTATGTTAATTGGGCAATTCATTATAAAAGTGCTCATTCTACCAAAATGTCAGTGTACATGCTTTACTAGAGAATTTTTTTCTTAAAAATCAGGAAATGATTAGATTTGGAGTCCTAACGTGTACATGTGGTTTTTTTTGTAGGGGTGAAAAACCAGATGACAGCCAAAAAAAGCATGCGCAAGACACAACAAAGTGCATTCAAGGAATTTTTCTAGCATGTTGGGGAACTACGCTGTTTTGCCTGATGTTACAGTCCTTGCACTGACCACAACTGCCTCAAAATCTCTACAGTCTCAGTTGAAAGACAGCCTATTATTCCAGACTCCTAGGGACAGTGTATCCATATTTTATTGGATGGTTGACAAACTAAGAGAAGAAAAAGATACTTTCCCACAGACAATTATTTATTTTTCATTAGCTCTAAAATATCGTTATATCAAAGAGGAGTATTCCCAGTCAGTTTTTTTTATATGCGAATGTACCGTTACTATAGGGAAACTGACAGTATTGTACAAGAATTGCATCCAAAAGAAATAGCTGAAGTGTCCAACTAAAGTTTGAGATTAATATTCTGCCACACAGCCTTTGGTATGGGCAATTTTATCAGAAATGTACTCCATTTAGATCCCTCTTTCGATATTGAAAATTATAATACAGGGGTCAGATTGAGTTGGTAGAGATGATGAACCATCTCAGCAGTCTTATTTTATCATGTAAATTATATAATAAATGTAACAGTATATAGGAGGGTTAACTTATTTGAAGATTTTGCATCAAATGGAAGACATCAGTGACATGAACAATAAACCACATCACCTAAATAAGTGACATCTTGGTTTATTTCATGAAAAATAGCATATATTTACATCCTTAAGCCATTAATTTATTTTCCAGCTGTTTTTTTAAGCATAACATGTTCATCTGCTTAAAAAAATTGACAGAACAAGGTTTATTTAAGTATCAATAAATATTTATCTCAAAGAAAATATGTTCGTCAATCACTAATTTACTGAAAATACTCTTATAAAAATAACAAAAGTATTTGGCATCTATTCATCACAGTTTTAGAATTCAACAGGGATATGTGGCTACCTACTATGAGTTAATTGTGATGGTACTGTTTATCAAAATAGCACAACTATTCCAAAATGCCTGTTGAGAATCTTAGTTAAATAACAAATTGATGGATACTAAAGATACCTGGTGGATTTTTCTTTGTGTGACCAAAGATATAAACTAAGACATTTTGCATCAAAAACACTGACTAAAAAATAGATGGAATCAATTCTGATCAGACATAGACAATAATTACAAAAAAACTGGTATGGGAAAAAAATTATAGTACAGCATCATGTCTAAGAAAATACTAATTAACATGTTAAATTAATCCATGTGCTGCATTAATCTCATAACGTAAGTTGTATGAAATTTGCATTACAACAGTTAGCGAAAAAAGTACATTGAGCTTGCAGCCTCTCAGCTGAGATAGCTGTGCTGTTAGCAATGCACATCAATAAATACAATATAGGTGATTAACATAAATATTATGTAAATTATATAAATGTATACTATCGACACGCGAATAATAGTGGTTGGTTTCTAAAACTGAATCCACAAACCACAATGAACACATTCATCTGCCCTGGGGGGTAATTGTTTCTGGGGTGTCACGTTCTTCCTGAAAAAAACAAAAAAACATGGAACATGGTGAATTGATAGCGAGCGTTGCCCCCGATCGTAAACATGCGTGTTGACGGTGACCAATCTGTCAATCAGGAGCAGTAGAAAAAACATCCATTTTCGTGAATTGTTAGTTTAGAAACGATCGACTAAAATGAATTTTCAAGTAAAGATCGTGATTGGGATAAAACGACTTGTAGAGTTGATACCGGATCACCGACGCCGATCCAGAGGCAAAAAACAACATTACATGTAATTCGTCTGCCACCAAACAGAAATAAAATACAATCAAGGCCAAAAGAGTTAATGAATGCTACTTACTTGTTATTTTAGACAACGATCCATCATCGAAAAAACTGCGTTGTCAATAAGTTGTATGAGGTCCAGCTCACGCAAAAGTAGCAGCAGTACGCCGCCATGTTTTGAGTCATGCTCAGGCGCGTTTGTAACCCGTGATCTGATTGGTTGGTCCCTGTGCGAGATTTGTACGAGATTTGTATAGGCATTGAGTCAGATGTAGTTAGAGGCGAGTGGGACACAATTTTCTAAGAACTGATTAACGGCAAGAAAAACCAAAAAAATCGACATATTCAAACTAAAATACAAATAAATATAATATAAAGGGTTATATATATATATAAAAAAAATATAAAAAAAAAAAATTGGAGCCTCATACCTACATCGGATTTTAATCAGATTGATCTCACTGCTGTTACGCATGCTGTGATTGGTTGAGACTCGGTCACATGACATGGAATAAAAATGGATATTACATGGTATATTGCCCGCCAAGTGGATATTACATGGGTATATCACATGGATGACGTCACTGAAATCACTGCGCAACGATACTGCGCATAACAAATTGTCGTTCGCTGCACTGGTGCTGTTCTGGCCGCTGTTTTTTTCGGGGTTGCTTTCAGGGTTTTTGAAGGAACTTTAGCCATCCGAAATAGACAGTGAACGTGCCAGAATGGATATTAAGTAAGAGACTCTGTTTTGATGTACAGGGTATTTTTTATATGGAGCAAAAATGTACGGCAAAGCCGCCACTGAAACGTCGCAGCCGGGGTCGCTGCAGCGCGTTCTACGCTGTGAGCATTTCTATGCGTTCCACGCCGATGCTAACCGAAAACGCTCTAAACAAAGCTGTGTGGCTTGTGAATAGGTGTGAGAAAGTAATTTCAGTCATTTCCACGGCACTCTGACATTTCTATCTGTAGAGTGATCAAATAACTTGCGTTTGAGAATTTCTCAATTCATTTCAAAAATTCTCGATAATTTGAGTGATTCACACTGCTGAAACACGGTTCAACTAAAAAGAGTATCCATGGTTGAATATAACATTTACTGAGTGTATTTCGTTGTTTTTTTCAGCAAACAATGTATGTATGTTATTGAGTAATGTGAAACTTGTTATAATAGATAAAATAAAATATTGCATACTTCAAATATAAGTGTTGTTATTTTGTGGGAGAGCTGGTGTGAGTGATCTATGGTAGCTGTGATTGTGCATGGTGGATGTCTGTTCGATGTGATAAAATAAATAACACATGCTTGTGAGGGTAATATCACGATTTGTTGTCTGCCCTCGGGTGATATTACCCTCACAAGCATGTGTTATTATTTAAATATACATATTTGGCGTTATACCTAGTCATATCATTAACTTAGTTGTCATCCGTATTACTTAAACGTTACAGATATTGCTGATCATAACTGTGTAAAATGTTGTTGATTTGCAACGGACAGTCCATAATGTGTTGCTATAGTACTTACTATTTTCACATCCTATTTCATCTTCCCCATCTGAGCAATCATTAATGCCATCACAGAGCCAATAACCAGGAATGCAAAAAGAGTCACTGCATTCGAAATTTGTGCCCTCGCAAAGACCACCTATTAGTGTGACGATAACATATGTTTATTATAGTTGTTACATTGAGGACGTGAGTTATGCATATTCCACCTTAATGTGTTAAATATACCATTTTTCATTTGCAGATGAACTGAATTTTTCGAAGAAAATTGCTGACTATAATAACAATGACTATAGTATAAGGATGAACAAATAATGCAACATATCATAATATTAACAGAAAGTTGACGTTAATAATTACAATTACGAGATCGAGTTTAAAGTTTATTAAAACATTGGAAACATCTGATGACGTAGCAGCATATCATGATTAAATGTTATTGCATATTCTGATTACTGCCAAAGGATTTGTTGCTTTGTTTTAAAAGCGGATTATACAATTAATCTAGAATTACAAATGAATGTGCCAATGTGATAGGCATAACGAACATTCTAAATACTATTATTACATGCTGGCTGTTTAATTGCACGTTAATTTAATCCAGGTAAATAGATACATATATCGCGGTACATGTCAACATGTTATTTAATTAGATGTAAGAACCTTCATTTTCCAATTAACGAAAAAATTAACAACATTAATACAACAATAGACGATTCATGTGTTTGAAAAACATGTATTGCTCAAATTTCTGTTAGGATGGGTAATCCTTGCTTGTTTTGTTACGTAATTATTTTAGCAGTTATTTAAGAAAATACATTACCGACTTAGTACAACTAGCTAAAAATAGTACACAGGCGACATGAAATCTACTTTCAATTATGCCGAAGATCTACCCGGGACTACCTGTTCATTTGTGTTTTTGTCTCCATGTCACGCGGTTTTTCTGATGAAAGCTCTTTTCATTTGCGTTTGTTTTGTTATGCTTTTTACCCCACATGTGTGGCATTTTTTTGTTGCTGACATGTTTTGTATAACCAGTATGTTACGAACTTAATAAGATATACATAACTCAACCAGAACCTGCCAGTGCGACTGTGGCTGTGTACCACTGGAGTGAATGAGATTTGGCCAATCGATGAAATTGTTATTACACAATCATATCAGATTAGTACACATAATAAGAAGAACAATTAATGTAAACTGTAATACACACCACAGTTTAATTCTGGTTCACCAATAGAACACCACTGCCAACGTACTGCCGGGTCAGTAGTGAAACACCACGTTGCTTGATCGCGACCTGTATTACGACAATAGTTATGATCTCCAAAACCACTGGCATTGAAAAATTGTTCGGTGTATGTATGTGCATGTGGTGTTTGCTCAGTCCATTTCTGGCAAGGCTTGCCTTTCATAGTGTAATTCTTTGTTCCTCTGTAGTCCTCACCATTAACACCGTAAAAACATTCCCCGCCTACAATGAATAATATGTAATCATTAATGTAATCATTAAGTGCGAATTTTCGTGCCATTTCACATTGTATTTATGGGTGATTTGAAATTTTGAATAAGAATGCTAATACACCAGTCCACGACAATGTGACGATAGCATAACACACTAAAATATAATAACGGAATTTTATAAACATACTATTATTTGTTTTCATGTCGCAGTTATCCTCATCGATTCCCGATGAACAGTGCATAAAACCATCACAGAGAAACAATGTTGGTATACATACATCGTCGCAGCTGAATTCAGAGTCAGTGCAATCATCGCCAGTATTGTCTGAAATAAAAGGTAGTGCTTATATAAATGCCAATAGTGTAATATGTGAATTCTCACTCGGGACAACTAACCAATCATTACGCAAAACCCAGTCGAAATGCCTTTCTAAATGCTGTACTTATCGGAGCTTATATTTGAATATGTATCGAGTGTAATATACAATGCATTGAATTGATTAGTTGCACCCGAACTCAGTAGGTCTGTATTTCAGTGCATATCCATCTATCAAAGCATGTTTGACAGTTATGTTGCGACACAGATTGTGACACGTATGATATCAGATGGCATCAGTTGTGGGGTATAGGATCTTTTACTGAATCAGATAACAAGTCAGTTACTTCGAGTTGAAAAACACGACTACTTTATTCCGTGGTCTACTACTGCCTCGTGTTAGCCTTGACTCACACATGTGACAAGTTTACATTCTGGCGGGCAATCTCAAGTTACATTAACGTGATAGGCTATAAACTATAGTGACGTAATGTAAGATAAAGAATATCATACGGTATCTCCAAATATGTTAAACACAGAAATCTGTTCCCAACAACAGTAATGTCACACAGGTTTTTCTTTTCACAGAAACCTTTTAAATATGTCTCCTTTCGAAATCCCCGACACTACATATTGGTTGTATAACTCCCACATATATAATTACTTCACTGATTTGCCCTTGATTACTTAATTATTTACTTTAATAATTACTTAATAAATTACTTTAATAATTACTTTAATAATTAATAATTTTTTACTAGAATATTCACATTGTTGGACCAAAGGTTTTACTTTATGATTTATAATATGTCTAGTGATTATTCATTTACATGTTGATCTAGTTATACATTTGTTTTGCTTTCTTTTGACTTAAAAGATATTAATCTATCATTCTGATGTCGGAGCATGATTTGCAACTAAGCCGCTGGTTGAAACCAAATGAAATCTAAGCACAGCCCTCTCTATAAATATATCATTCTTATTAAGACAACAAAGCCCATTTTGTTCAGATATTAAGGTAGAGATGCAGGTTCGTGGCACTTGGTGGTGAATTTTTATTTTGCTTCTTTATTATCCAAACAGTCTTGGCTATAGCCTGTTAACATTTTGTAGAATTGTAAATAGTTGAACATACTCAAAAAACGATTTTAAAATATAGATAACAGGTGCAAAAATTCTCACTTTTGAATGCTATTGAAGCAAGATTTAGCAAGGCTGTACATAAATAATAAAAAAAAGAAACATGGTGAAAAAACGAAATGACGGGATATTATGCACCATATTTAACTTTTAACAAAATGATAATACATTTAAATTTGAAACTGTTACATCTATTTTAATTATGAGCATTAGCAAACGTCTTACTGAGTGAATTTGTTATGCAAATTAGCAATTATCTCGGCTTCGTTTTAGTGCACATCCCAGCACTTTTAAAAAAAATAGCTCCTAGACTTTTGTTTTGAAATTTTCACAAATGATTGACAATGTGTTTATCTTCAAAACGCCGTCGGGGCATTGTTTTTGGTTGAACAGTGTTACAACAACCGTACAGACAACTAGCTTGTGTGTTAATTTATGCATAAACTTGAAATAGTGAAATTTGAGCTGCTGCCCTGCAAAATTGACAACTGGTAGACAGTTTTCAAGACGGCACTTTCTTTATAGTAAACAGCTGTCCCCATATACCAATTTTGAAAGGAAACAGAAGCATGGTTTAGAAGCTATTTTTTTAAATCTCTTTTGACCAAAAAAGGACATTTTTGTGCATATTTCAAACTACAGTGTCCATAAAACATAACACAATTTTAAAATTCATACGATAATCTTTCCGAAAATATATAGTTTTGTGAACAAGTGGGTTCATCTTGGTTTCATAATTAACTAATTAAAATACCGTTCAGGTAAACTGCATCTCTACCTTAACCTCTCTATTTATAGTGCCCGACAATAATCAAGTCTAAATTTACTTTACCTGAGTCAATTAACCTATGTGATTAGTTACAGTATCTAGTTTCATATTGTAATTAGTTATGTTTGTTCTATTTGTGATTGCTTGGTAATTTGCAGTATATATTTATTATTATTTGTTAATTTTGCTACTAATAGTTGATTAATCATTACTGTCACTCCTACACAACAAATATAATTGCGCATAACTTTGTGTTAACATCTTCACAATCGTGTAAATATTCGCTTCAACCACCATGTTACACATGTTAATGTAACAGTGTTAATTATTGACAAGATATGTATATCATCGTGGTCTTTCTTGGTTTCATGGTATCAGTGTAGTTCTCGGAATTAGGCATTATAGCCTTATTAAAGGTCAAAGTCAGTTATCGACTTAGTCAACAAAAATGATTCCCGAACATTATAAATTACATTCGCCAAAAATGTAAAATTACAATTAAAATACCATCTATATACAATGTTCAAACTTATAAAATGTCAAACCATTGAACTCATTTAAGGTACTAACATATTACGTAAGAACGCAATCTGCCTAAGGTTCGTAAATAACAGGTAGAAAAGGTCTAAATCTAAATCAGCAAATGTGAATATTAATAATGCATAGTGAATATTAGTAATACTTCTGTGGTTGATGGCATGCTAGGGGAGATTGAACGTGAGCAAGCTGACGGACTATTTCAATGACAGTGGAGCAAACGATATAATGTGTAAAAATAAAGTGTGAACTTTTGATCAGGAGATATTTGTATATATTATCTATTAAGGTGAAGCAACGGTGATGTTATTCAGTGACCCTAATAACCATGTTTCTAGGAATATACAAATCACACTTACTACAATTCACCCCAGGTTCGCCAATATCGCACCAGTCCCAGCGCACCATTGGATCTGTTGTATAACACCACGTCGCAGATGATTCACTTGGATTGCGACAATAGTTATGTGTCCCAATACCATGATTACTGTAGTTATTAGGTGTGTACGAGTGCTGGTGCGGTATCTGCTCACTCCAATTCTGGCATACTTTGCCATTGATTGTGGTGTTGGTCCAACCCCGATAATCCGTTCCACTGGTATCGTAAAAACACTCTCCAATTCCTGTGAACCCAATAAATTACAGATGCGGAAATTACACCATAGTAATGTCCCCTAAACTTATATTTATAGCTCATGTAATCACCTAATCGGATATATGATTGATGTTATGGCATTGTGGGTCTGATTTAAAACGTTTCTATAGAATTTTCAGACTTTTATATCAAGGACATTTATTTTCTAATTTACTTTCTTAAACGGAACATTGCTTTATATGCATATTACCCACCTCCGAGACAATTGTATATAATTTCATCGGTTTGATCGAAGCAGTCGACAATTCCATCACAGAGCCACGAATTCGGAATACATTGACTAACATCGCACATAAATTCGTGTTCAGCGCACCCTGTGAAAACATTTAACTTATACATATTATTTGTGTTGATTTACATTAATTTACTGCGTGTTGTTACAATAGAATTATGAACGATGGACGTACCATTAATAACAGTCATGTGACAGTAGTGTTCGTCTTCTGCTGATGGACAATCAATGAATCCATCACAAACCCAAACATCTGGTATACACTCCGTTTCGCATTTAAACTCATTTGCATGGCAAGTAAAGTCGATGACATCTGAAACAAAGTGTCCGGTTTACATGTATCTCATTTGTATAAATCCTAGACATAACATCTGCTCTTTAATTGTATTTCAGTGGTAACAATTTTCCGTGAGAGATTTGTAATACTGATGAAACTATACGAATCAGTCAGTCAGTCAGTTAGTCAGTCAATCAGTGGGTCTATCAGTTTCCACCAATCAAAACTACAGGCATATATGCATGCATATAAACATTAAACAAACAAATGCGAACTTACAATACCTAAATGCACATGGGTATTAGAAAAATAAAAACTAATCAAGTTTAACTGCATGGCTGTGATTTGGTATGTATGTAAGTCAAGTAGTATCCGCCAGCGCACATTTACACAGTGAATTTATTGTTGCTTGTGCGTTAGGTCAGCGGTAATTGTAGCCGTAGATTTTCCTGATATAGCACCTGGGTATATCAAAACTGTATTGAGTCAATTACAGCTGATGTGCTGCTTGATTCTGGAATTAATACGGCAATTATAATCGTCATAAGTAAACACATACTCTCTATTAATCATGTGCTTGATTAATAGATTCTTTACCATATTTGAATACATTTCCGTATGATTAGGATTGATTTTAATAATTGTGTACGGACTAAGAGACGACTAAACTTAAAAAGAACATAAACATTTTCAGTACTTTTAACTTAGAGAAATAACCTCGGAGGTACATATTTTAGTTATAAAGGACTAACAAAAGTAGTATAACAGGAAGTAGTACAGATTCACATCGGAAGTTCTTATGTTTATGAGAACAATATTTCTGGATGCGCTGAGGTTACTTGTAATGTTGTCGTGTTAAACTGAACTAAATGTCTTAACCGGGTCCTAAAAACAGTCATCAATCAATCTCGTTGTTACTGATATCATCCCAATATATGATCATAGTTTATTCTCATGACAATAGTAACATATTATTCAACAAAATATACATTCAGTCATGACCTATATATTCAGTAAACGCCAATTTACAATTAGAACATATTGCTTATGTCAAATCTTGGCATCAGTGGCCAGTGGCACGTTATAGCAACGGGGAACTCCAGAAGTAATATTTTATGGTCAGAATTATTGTAGTCTTTACGTAACTAGACAAATATATATCACACATATGTTTCAAGTTCCTCGATTTGCTTGACCTAATTTCAATGCACACACGGAATTGGTCAATCATTCACTTTTACCCTGATATATGCTGATGATATAATTAATAACCACTAATTACCGATTGATCGATTTGTACATCCGGTTTCATCTAGTGTGTCCTGACAATCATTATCGCCGTCACATCGATACCACTGAGGGATGCATACACGTCCTTCATCACATTGAAAATAATATTCTGGGCATTGGTGTTCCATGTTAAAACCTGAGTATGAACATTTAAGAAGTACTGCACATTTGTTTTATTTTACGCTTTAATCTCGTTGACGTCGACTGCATGTATTGGTTGTGATTTTTTTGTTATTATACATTTATAAATTGAAACTTATAGAAACAATATAGTACCTGAAAAATGGAGTGTATATGTAATGTCGACATGACAGTTTATTTCTCGACAAGATATGCAAGTTATAAGAACAAGATGCATTAATAACATCGCATTTACACCAATATTCGTTACTTATTCACGTATTTTCCAAATGCTATCCGATACTAAAAAACCTGACTCACAATTATTTTCATCATTACCATCTGCACAGTCGTCTATACCATTACACTTTTTAGATAACTTGATACAACGACCAGTATCCGAACATTTGTATTCTTTCTTATCAATACACTCTGGAATACAAGCAGTAACTTGTAATTGTCAGTAGACGCTACCCTGATCCATGTAGCAGTTTAACAAGTTACACTTCCTTACATGAATTTGAAACGAATAAGATTTTTGATGGAATGTTGATGGGAATATCAGACATTGAATAGCATTAATAATAACTAACTAAATAAATGTTTATTTTAAAATTCATGTCAATGTTTAACCTACCGCAGTGGTCTTCATCTTCTCCCCCATAACAGTCCAATTTTCTATCACATCTGAACTTCTTTTCGATACAAACTCCCAAGTCACTTCCCGACGTGCATTTGAATTGATCGACGCTGCAACTACCTGTAGCAAGTCATAGTTCCAGAAAAATGAAATAAAATAATATTATAAGCTAACATTCTCACATAATTGTTTAGCGTATACACGTACTCGATATTGCCCAGTTTACTCACGCCAAGTACTGTACTGAAACATAATACAAGTCGATATAACTCACCATAGTCGCAGTTTTCTTCATCACTTCTATCGCCACAATTATCATAGCCATCACAAAAAAGATATTGCTTGATACATCCACTATTATTGCATCGAAAATCCCCTTCAAGACACTGAAGAGCTGCAAATACGTGAATTAACATATTAAAAATGTAAAGTAAACATCTGTTACAACCTTCTTTATTAACAAGTTTTATGTGATAGTTATATAAATTTCCAAATACGGGTTATTCAAGTCTTGCATAATGACTGAAGAATATGTACGCGCTTTATGATTCAAATGGTGTAAGACGCATTACGAAACTGAACGTTAATGCATATTGTCCGTTTATGCAGTTTAATTATATGTGTAATGTAATTCAATACATTAGAATATTCGATGACTATTAAAACATGTAATTATGTACACTATTTAGCTTTGTTAATATTGATTAATTAAAAGAAAATTAGTGTGCAAATAACGACATATATTTGATGTCAAACTAGGGTCTGAACTAACCTTCACAAATATTATTAAATATGATTGGATACTTACCAAAATATGACCGTACTATTTCGGTGTCAACAGTTACAAGTTTGGAGTATGGCGACATTGATATTGCAGATTTCCGAAATTTATTTGTGTTGCAGACTGAAACGCTGGGAAAAGGTAAACCTTGAGTTGTGACGACCTTTATCTGCGAACAGAAACATGTTGACAAAGATGAACTTTATTAAATTAAACAAATAATGAAACTTCATATTTGAAAACAAATAGATCACTTTATTGTCAACTGTTTACTAATTAGAATTGTCAATCAAAACCGATTCTCGATTGGATGATGAGATGCATACGTCAACATCCCGGATCAATGTGTAAAAGTCAATGCATAAACAGTATGCCATTGTGAGTAAAATCTGTATTGTGGTTTATGAAAGCACATGTGGTTTAATCAATATATACAAAAAGTATGAATACCATATATATGGGGCATTATTGTCACGGGTATGTACGTGGCTTCAGGTACATATGTTCAACACATTGCTTGACTTTACATGTGTCCCAACACCAATGTATACTATTTGAAACTCTTCAAATCTATGCCTTACCCTGACGTTAACATCTCTCGCAAGATATTGTACGACCAATTCTTCTATTTGCCACACTGAAGCCGCCATGGCAAGGATGAAAGCTACAGTCCAAAATGAAGATACTATAGTCCCCCTTCCTTCGAATATACGTGGCAGACCAGCGACTGAGGTGCTTCTCATGAAGGCATCAGTAATCTTCTTCACACTGTTGTTAAAATCGGGTTCCAATACTGCCATACTGCTCGGTGCGGCGTCTTTTTTGTCTTCTTCTGTTGAGGTCATTTGTGCTTGCTTCCTGGTCATGACGATGCTGGGCACGTCCGCTTTTTAAAACACATGTGACGCACAAATGCGTTTATGAGACTGAAATATGTTATATACAACAGCCAATCAGGGGTCTACCACTAGAAAATCTGGAGAAGGAGTACTGTGCAAACATATTTTACTACACCTAGTTTTCGAGCCACACTTTTTGTGAGATTGTTTTCATAAATATACTTGTTTTTGTAAATTTCCCTGTAGAATATTGTTTTAAAATTTACTCAAAACACATAATTCTTGTCTTGTCAAGCCCCCAACTTTTTATTGCTGAAATATTTGTCCTAGCCAAACAGTAATATAATTAGTCATAAGCTATTTTTGATTTACAATTTAGATAATTGTTTGAAACATAATAATATGGTATTAACTATTTCAGCATAATTGGACAATTGGTAATTTCGGTAAATAATTACTGGTCACATCATATTACTTAATAACTCGTTTAATAAGTTTTTTTTAAATTCGAATTCGAACAAATAATCTACTGTTTATCAATACTGTGTATCTTGCATAGTGTCTCAGGCAGCATGTTTGTCATAACAACAACATGAATTAGTAAATAACGATTTAAAATATTGATTTTACATACTATTGCTAGAAGTATTGGTAAATAACCGATGTACGAATAAATCAGGTTGGCTGACATGGTAGATATATTTGTGTGAGTTCTAAACACAACAAACAATGTTTGCACGCAGTTTGGTGAAGTGTCATACAATTGAATAATTGAATTGCTGGCGAAAGTCTGTTGAATCTTTATAATTATTTGATTGCTAAAATGTCTTGGCATTCACAGATTTTCTTAGCCGTATTCATACTCGCTCTTCTATATTTTGTATCAGGTCTATTCACAGGGAAAGGATACGTCACAGAACGTTCTATGTTGCTATGTCACGCACCACTATATCATGTATTTTGAAGGGTTCTGTGTAAAATGCTGTGGAACTTTGGTCAAAGAGTCGGTGAAAAAAGCCAACAGTCGAAGAAACAGCACAAACTTAACTTTGAAGTAATCCTGGCCAACGAAATTGATATATATGTTGCGGTCCTGGTTATCATCATGGTTGGTTGCCAGAATACATCGCCTAGGAAAACATTCAAAAATAAATTGATGTCGCTAAACCTACTAAAATTAGACATTCGACATTTTAATTACTGGCCAGTCATATTGACAATTATATTGCTTCTAGGATGTATGCCATCTACTTGATACTCCCCCCCACATATTTAATCTAAACCGCGTGCCTCACATGCATTTCTCACTTCGCTGATTATTGCTGATGTATAATATAGTATAACATTGATCGTCATCAATGGCACACATGAGATGTGTTTCGAACTTGTCTAATACACAAAACAATAAATCAGGAAACAACAAATTTAATATTTACTTTTATTTACATTTATTTCTCCATAAAATCTATATTGACATTGTCAGTGATACAAGTGTAAATACAATACATATGTATTAGAGGCCTACAATATGATGCAGAGTAAGAAAGATAAGATGAAACAATATCTGCAACATTATTTGTACTCCAGCCCAAAACACCAGTAGGTAAAAACCACATTCTATACATGTGATTTAGAGGCATTAGTTTGAATTAATGAAACTTTCAAATTGACAGGAATAAAATAAGCTTTTGAGTATTCCTGAGGGATATTGTGATTGAATTGTGTTCAAACATACTAGTACTGGGCGTCATCCATACGCTGAACAGATGTTGTGGATCCCTATGAATGTGGTGTTTGGAATTTGAATATTTACCTTTGAGCCACTGGGCAATGTGTTAAATTTGGTATCTTTTGAGATTTATTATGGTACATGTGTTTAAACGTGGTAGTAGTCAGACAAAGGAATCAATCTTCAGTGACATGCCATATTGGTCAGTCTCTGTTTTCCTGTGGGCACAAACAGGTGCAATCTCTGATGGGATGTGTGGAACTACCAAAAGGGGACAGTCCGTAGCGGGATCTATGTGGGTACAAAAAGATAGTGCTTGGTTTAAGCTTTGATTGCACCAAAGACGTAGTTCCTGACTCGGGTAAACGTCCACAATAGTATAATTTTAATGTGCACTTTTCAAATAAAATAAGAAACTAAATATGAATATGTTTGAAATTGATTATATTTAAACAAATAATCAAGCAAATTAAAAGCGCATTGAACTATTTACAAGTATAATTCATGGTTAAAAAGCATATCAAATACCAGTAACAATAACGATGTGAAACGGACTTAAATGTCCAGATTTGAAATGATTGGATTGGCTGGACGAGGGTGATCAGTGCATATATTTTACGGAGTATTCCTTGTGCATTTTATGTTATTTTGACGATTATGGCAACCTTTTTTGTTATCAACATCTTGCACACAATTTGTTTTTTCTCAGTGTCTAGTTTCAATTTGTTTTAACAAATCTTTCAGTCATTCTCCGTGATTTAATTTTTTTAATCGTGACTTACATTGGATATGTCTAACACCACATTATTGGTGAACATGACATAGAAATAAAATTACCGCGTGTGAGTTGAATTTGTTATTCTATGCTATGAAAGAATTCATCATCATATATTTAAGCGCTGGCAGAGGAAATGTCATTCGGCGTAATGAAGATATTGCATGATTTCTAGAAACTGCTGTGAATACATGATCAGCGGTGGTTCCGCCACAGAAAGCCAATGAGTTATCAGAGATTTCTGGTTTATAGGCCCACAGTTGATAGAAACGATTCACTGTCTCATATATGGATAAAAATGGTTTACCTGGTGGTGTAGACAAACGTATTGTAGATGCTGCTATGAATCTAATTAAACATGTTGCATGCACTATGTCACAATTAGTTTACAGAAACTGTAAATGCAAATAGTCAATGTACACCATTCACTGTGTATCCTCACACTGCCTGACTTACTGTGTTTCACACATTGCCCGACGGGTCGTGTTTCTTAATGCTCTTCGCTGTTTCATTATTTTATCATTAAATTGTATTAATTTCACCACTGTTTCATTATTTAATTATTATATTGTATTTATTTTGCGATTGTTTTTATTATTTCATTATCATGTTGTATTTATTTTACCCTTGTTTTATTATTAGTCTTGAGTGCACTGATGTAATCACAATGCATGTACCGCCCACAAGCCTATTGCTTTTGATCTGCTTATTTTTATTTTTATAATTCGGTTTTGGTGTAATTCTAAAACCATATTAAGTACCTTTAGCAATTATTTATGGGAATGTGTGGTGATACAACGTGGAGATTCCTCATATTTGTGTGATGATGATAAGATTAGTTTTCCACCAGCATGATTGCTTTAGTACGTATATATTCGTATGTGACAATAGAACTCTTTCGACAATCAGGTTGCTAGTCTAGTCTGTATTTATTGGTATTGTATATCAACTTTCTGAATAATGTGACGCACATAATAGTGTAAGACTGTATTTATTGGTATTGTATATCAACTTTCTGAATAATGTGACGCACATAATAGTGTAAGACTGTATTTATTGGTATTGTATATCAACTTTCTGAATAATGTGACGCACATAATAGTGTAAGTGGGTGTTCTAAGCTCCTGTACACGCACGAGGAACGATAGGCTGGTCACATGACCTCAGTAGTATGCATTACGGGAACAACCAATAATTTCGGTGAACATAATTATTTAATACTACTATACTAAGAAAAGAATTGTTGACACTTAACAACACAAAGAAACCAGTTAAACCAATATATATATATATACATGTGGTACAGGTATTGGATCTCTTGAAGTTTTTTGGTAGTTTGTCCCAACCACCCACACATTCACAGAAACGTGGATTTAATAGCTTGACCAAAGTAGATCATTGCTGCTTGCGGCTGTATTATTATTTTTACTGTATCCAACTGTATCAAAAGCCAATAATGTCTGCAAATTCCGATTTTTTCATAAGGGCGAGATGAAAATCAGATATAATTCAGAGTGACGTCAGATATGTAAATTAAATAAATAGTGAAATGAGTGGGTACATGCATAGTTGTATTCGATAATTGGACGTGAATAAATTTGTGTGTTTGCAACTGGAATTGTGAATATGCCTCATAATTTATCATAGACACAATGTAGCCTAGTTTGCTCGTTTATTTTGATGCCAAGCAATGAGAAAATTTGACATTTCAAATTTCTAATATTTAAGAGATCATTGGCGTATAGTAAACGTTACAAGTAGTTGAAAGATTCACTGAGAACGAACGAAGAAAAACTGAAACCAACGGAAATCCATTCGTCATTCGGTACGTTGTCACCAATA
The DNA here is from genome assembly GCF_978046115.1 of Saccoglossus kowalevskii. Lineage (NCBI taxonomy): Eukaryota > Metazoa > Hemichordata > Enteropneusta > Harrimaniidae > Saccoglossus > Saccoglossus kowalevskii. Next base: position 18,025,422 of record NC_140646.1, read on the forward strand.
GATGTACGGGAAATAATACATGCTTTACTTGGAACAGATGTTGCATTTGTCGAAGGAATCACAGACTGAAATTAAGATAGAAAGGATGATTCAATATTTTGTTAGGGGTATATTCGGCATTATTAGAATCAAATGCAATCCAATACGAAACACAGGATATGTAAAAAGCCTTTCGAAAATATATTTACACATATATGATATTTTCTGCATATTGATTTGCTTCTAGGAAGTTAAAAAACCAAATCATACACAATAAATAAAATTGACATAAGTATGTATCGTTAATATAAAAACCAAAATAACTTTGTGGTACCAAATAAATGCATTTTAATGTATATGTTTCTGCTACACATGCGCAGACCTATATTAGTGTAAAATGTATGTTTAGTCGATCAAATGCTATTATCATAAACACATACCGTGTCTTTACGCATTTGGTATGACAAGGATATTTTTTTTCAGCATTTCAAATATTAAAACTAATGAAACAGAGGTTTAAACACAGCTCGTGGTTTTTGAAGTTTATACATGCAGTTAGATTACATTTAGTTCCCATCGTATATGGAAGGAACCCGCCTGTTGAAAGTAAAAATTGGAAATAACATGAAGTGTTATCCTTACCCGCTGTCTCGCAAATAAACCCTTTCTCTCTGTAGTCGCAATAATCGTCATCCCACAGAAAATTAACCTTTTTCCTGAGAAGACACCAATTACAATTGCGCATTATAATATAAAACAAAACTTATTTTATTATTCATAATGCTGTTTTAAGGATGTAGTTGAGTTTTCAGAAAGTAAAATTCACACTAAATATTTGCATAGTAGAATTGTTTTAAACCATATCGAACTATATATTTTATGAAAGCACATAATTCACTCTAATTACAAATTTATGTTACTTTAGATATAACCATTATGTGGTTATGTGACTGTAAAAAAATCATTCATTGAAGATTAAAATGACTATTGTGAAGAAATTGATAGGGAAGGCATAATATTTTCTTGAAAAATGTAGAATAATACACGAGAAACATAACAGTCACAGCGATTTTAGATATAAAGTAAATATATATTACATCTACAATCCCTGAAAAAAGTAAAAAAAACAACAACTGACGAGTGCCTGCTTAGATGAACTCATTCAAATGGTCATTTAGATGTCAGAATTGAAACAAAGGTATTAACTCATTGCGATGCATTGTATATCCCCAGTACATGAAAACAGTAAACCACTGCATGAAAATAGATTTACATTGCGCTCACCTTAATTGTACGCAGTCCTGTCCTTCTGTCCTTTTTTTGGTATTGTTATTTGGTTCCTTTCTCGCCCAGTTCACGTAATCTTGACACAAGATTTTACCACCGGCCCACTCGTATTCGCCTTCGCTTCGGATGTCATTGTAACCAATCCAAAACCCAGTTTGAATGACATCGCCGGCACCAGAAGAAATTATGTGGCTCCGTATCAGATCGTCTGTTTCCTTATTTGGAATTCTAGCCAGGATTCCCCCAAACTTGTCTTCACAGAACGTCTGAGCATCGAACCAAAACATTTCATCCGTGAACAAGTGATATTGTACGGTATTGCCAGGTACACGATTACATACGGTGTCATACTGTGAAGCGTCTGAAAAGTAATATGAAGTTTTTATTAAAGTGATATTCACTAGAGTTAAAGTACTGCGTCAAATACAATTTGTATAATTTATATTTCCTGACAGTAGACTAAAACACAAGATACAGAATAATACGGGGCACTCTTCATGTGATTTTTGTTTTTGTTTGATATCAAGATCACGATGCAAAAATGAAATAGTATGTTCGGGGAGCTCGCTTCTGGTTTGAATATGGTACCCTTCTAGCGAAGTCGTTCAAATACAGACATAGAAATCTCTCAAATATTGAAAGTGGGCGGGGGATTCCAAAACCCTGATAGATAGGCATCTCAAATCCTGACAGAACCTCCGAACCCTGGCAGATACCTCTCAATGTGACTTAATTTAAACGAAGCTCCGTAAATTATAACTACATACTTTGCGCCAAAATGGGCGAAACCGATGAAAGAAGGATTACTGACACCAGACGATTCATTCTGATATTACCAATGTTATTGAAATCTGTAAGCAAAAATAGACAATAAGTCACATAAACGACTAAGATGAAATGTTTGTATTAACACCAACACATTACTTGAAATATCATGTTTCGACGACATACGTGCCATACTTACATATAAGCTGTTCGACCTGTGATTCGACAAAAGTGACGATGTTAGAGAATGGGTGAATCGAATTTATAGAGCGACAAACGTAATAAAACATCTGTCCCGTACATCCATCAAACATTGCAAGTACATATTTGGACAAGATAAACAGGAAGTAACTTGATACATATTAATGCATCTACACAATTGAAAACAATTTTAGAGTGGTGCATATTGTGAAATTAATATAATTAAAAGCATCAATTTTATAACGATACCTGTTTTTTATGTGCATTTTGCCACTTTAAAAGCATTGGCGTTGATAAAAATAGCTTGCCAATTTGTTCAATCAGTAATTTTTCAACAAATTTATTTTGGATAGTTAGAATACGCTATTTGTACATTTAGAAAACAATTAAATATTTTCTGAATAATAGTGAAGATAGAAGAACAAAATGATTTGCTAAACATGTATTTCCCCTGAAGTATTTTACAAATAAAGATATGATTAACCAATTAACCATTAACAATACCCGTTTACACACTAAATAAATGTTCATTCTTTAACAATCATAACTTTCAATTGTTACAATTCTCAGTCCGAAATATTTACAATTATTTCCATCAGACGGACCTTTTACCTCTAATGGGTAGTCCCAGAGGCACATTGACAGATGTGGTTGTGTTCCTCGTAAGAGCATCAACCCGCCAACATCAACCACTACCACTAAAAAAGGATTAGCTTGTACCAAGACTTCCTTTTTTTGAAATTTCTTTTTGTGTAAAAATAACCGTAGCCATGTTGTTTAAAATTTACCTTATTGTCGACTTCAAAAGCTCATTTTAATAAAAATAGATTGGATAATGCATAGGTCAAAAGGTGACATGGTGCTGGTCTGCTCCTTTCATCTCGTTTCTATCTACCGTGTAATCAGTTTTTGGTAATATTGAACAAGGCAGATCGAACACCATCATGAAGGAATGTGTGTATATGTGGTTGTTGGGCAGCGTGTTTTGGGTGCATCACTCAAACGGTACAGCTTTGACGTGACGTGGCGTGACGACAGTTCTGACTTAGAATATTGTAAAATATTTTAGCTGAAATAAATTTCAGCTGAACGGGTTTTTTGACTTTCTTTTCACAAATTATTGACGAGTTGGAAAACGCCAAGCGAAAATAAAGTACTTTACAATAGCATGCTGCTTATGTCCTGTCAGTCCCGTAAACTTTACATATGTGTTGCACTAAGCACTGATAAAAATGGTGTTTGCGTTTTGATATGATGACGGAAATTACAATTACCATCAATCACACTAGACATCCGATCTTTAATGACATGTGTATGTCTAACTATTGTGGGAGATCAGTTACATTTTATAAAATTGTTATAGATTTGTTCAGATGCTGTTTACAATAGTTGTTTTTCACGTAAGTGTTCACAAAATCAAGTGCCATTCTGAAATGATTTTGTGTTGCAAGCGTGAGAACCATTCACAAACACACAACCAATGACACGCAATGACTCGTAAGCAAATCCATTCTCGTCCGTAACTTGTCTATTCATACTCACTAACATATTCCTCGAAAATCAGACAAGAACACAAATTAAAGAAGAAACCTGTATACGTTCATTACCTGAAGCATATTATCCTTCCTCCAACATGGTCTAAATTTTACAAGATTATAAAACTCGTGGTCGGATTTGTGGAGTTGTCATTGTTTGTTGGAACGCCATACAACATATTAGAATCCTGGCTAGCTTGTTGCTACGAAAGCGTATGCAAATCATTAAATTCAGTCAAAATAGTGCTATACAACTGTACGTAGCTTAAAACAATCAATGCAAATTAAGTTTGATTTGACACCCGACCATTATTTCATTTCGACCATTCTGTTGAGAATTGTAATATGTATAATGTATAGAATGTATAACGCTTGATCATGGAGAAATGGGAACATATAATATAATAATATCTCATTGGTTATTGGCCTTATGTACAGATACAAATAAATACATAATAAATAAAAAACAAGTAAAGAAAAACAAATATAAAATCATAATACATAACATTTGCATAATTAAGTGTTCTTTTCAAGCACAAGTTGTCGTACTTGCAAACTATAAAACATAAATTTACCAAGGTTTAATTATATATGGGGTTTGATTCTGAAATAATGAAATAAACATTATCTCTGTGGGTGGGGAGTAGTAATACTGTGCAATAAACTTCAACCTTCAGTTATATTTGGGACAAACTAATGTAAAGTGGTATTCGTTCTCAATTACAGCCAAAAGGACACAACCTCTGGTTACGTGGAGTACCACTGACCCTACCCTTTTCAATTTGTATTGCATTGGACGAGATCCTTAATCTACATAAAGCATTTTTGTATATTGCAGAAGACTGACCAATGTTTGTGAGATAGTTCTCACATGTTAATTCATGTTTCACCTTACAATCAGTTACAAGTTTGGAACTTCTATTAATTTCAGAGCTCCAATCTTGTCTGGAAATATCAAAGCACCTCTGTTTAAACAGTTTCAGGAATGCAATAGAATTACTTACATATTGGTCAATCCAAATATGTCCAAAACCGTATTTATAGAGAAGATTTTTAACTGTCAAAGTCCAGCAGATAGTACCTGCTCCTGCCATATTAAGTTGAAATTTATACGATTCTTTTAAAATATGTGGAAAAACATCACATCAACGAATAACTTCAACATTTACATACACTTTAAGATAATGCCGACCCAATTCTCCCACCACAGCGGAATTAGTGGCAACAAAACTAACACTTAGTAAATATTTGCAAAATTTATTGTGTACTTTCTCCACATCATTAATATCAGAATGTGTTCCCCAAATAGCACTACCGTAGAGGAGAAATTGGAGGATTTTACAATCAAAAATACGAAAAGCAACATCTCGTGGCACACCACCCAGATTCTGTAATTGTTTTTCCAAACAAAAAAGTGCTTTACTAGCCTGTTGAGAAACATATTTTTGTGCCTGGTACCACTTTCCAGAACTGGAAAGTATAACCCCCAAATAATTATATTTTGAAACAGTTTCAATGCTTTTACCCTTCCAAAACCATTTTTCACTGTTTTTTAAACTACCCCATTTCCGAAAAACAATAATTTTAGTTTTCTTAAGGTTCACTGTTAGTCTCCACTTTGAACAATAGTCTGACAAATTATTCAATAATCGTTGTAAACGAACAGGTGTACTACTAAACAGAGCCAGATCATCTGCATACAATAAGCAACACAATTTCAAAGCACACAGGTAAACTACAGTTTCATGACCTTGTTGAAAAGTTCTATGAAGATCATTAATGTAGAAACAAAATAAAAGAGGTGAAATCACAGAGCCCTGTTGCAAAGAGTACGTAAAATGAAAACATTATCTAACGTGCTTCTATGTTTCTGGAAACCACTTTGTTCTTCCACAATTTCATTATAATGTTTTAACCAGGTATTTAACCTATTACTTAATATACTTGTATACATTTTATTTATGACGTTTAATAACATAATACTTCTATAATTACTGGGTTCATCCTTGTTTCCCTTCTTGTATACAGGCGATATTAATCCCCTACCCCATTCATCAGGAAAGATTCTCTGGTCGAATACCTTGTTGTATAAAACAAATAACATTTCATGGATTTCTATGGGAGCATTTTCCCAAAATTCTGTGGGTATGCCATCTGGTCCTGGGGCTTTATTTGTCTTTAATTTACTAAAATTTTCCCTAATTTCATCCAAAGAAATAGGCCTATCAAATTCAGAAACATTAAATTCGTTATTTAACTCCACATTATCTTCTAAATAAATCCATGTAGTTTTTGATTGATGCGAAAACTCTTGTTTGATTTTCGTCCTCCATCAAGGTTAGTGGGTTACATAAATCATTAAAATAGTTAAACCATTCAACCTCTGATATATTGTCTGGCACATTGGGCCTATTGGATTTCAAACTCTTCCAAAATTGTTTTGAATTAGGTTGTATCGCCATTTTTAAAAATTCATCACGTTTTTTCTTTGATAATTAGTTTTCTTATCACGAACTAGTTGCCTGTATGAGTATTTAGACTGCAAATAATAGTCAAGGTAGCCTGACTTCTACAATTTCTGAAACGATTCAATGCTTGATCTACTTCTCTTTTAGTAGTACAACATTCATTGTCAAACCAGGAGTTTAAATATGACCTGCCAACATAATTAGGTTTGTGCATCATATGTGTATTATAAGCATATATAATATCAACTAAATTATTTGCAGCATTGCTTGCATTTCTCTGCCTAATATTATCATGGAAATCATGGCGCATCCCCTCAACGTGTTTTAAATTAATATTATTATAATACTTTGGTTTTCCCTTGGTGTCCCACCTTAGTTTAGTAGTAGAATAATTGACACTATGCTGGAAGTCATTGACATTCGCAGAAATGGAAACATAAGCAAGTGATATAGCAAATTCAAGTGGCATATGATCAGAATCAACCCGAGCTCCAACTGTAAATACATTCAACAATGGGAACGCATTTGGAAATGTTGGGTGGAGGATAGGGTCGGGAATCATCGCTTGGAGAATACGCACATTTGATATTGTGCGATTCATATTCAACTAGCATTCTGCTTATATCCAGTCAATTCTGCAAACCTTCCATATATTGTTCACTAGCACGGATACAAATACTGTGCTATTTGCTTGTTGATAATATAATTACCAGATTAATCACAATGTGCAACCGAACTTTTATGACATATCTGTGTCACTTTTGCAGGGAGTTTCAAAACATTTCATTAAATTGTTATCAATGTATCCTTATACTGTTAACATCAAATTCTTTTAACATGAGCGATCGATCACGCAATCAATTGTCTTCCGGAGTGTTGTTTTTGTAGTAGGTGTTTTTTATTTTATTCAATATGCAAAAATTACAATGACAAATTACAGACAAAACAACAATAAAAGTAAAATGAAAAACAGTTACAGATCATAATATTCAATAAAAGGCTCCCACTTCTTTAGAAACTTTGTTCTTCTGTTCTGAGCTTTCGCAATGATACTTTCCAAATCAATGGTTTGTTTTACACAGGATTTGAAACCTACAATGTTTGACATAATGTGAAAATGAGTTCTGTGAACTAGGATAATCATTTTCTAACTGAATTCCAAAAAATGTATATAAATCTACAATCCCAAAATAAGTGATAGTAATCTTCACTAACCTCTTCACAAAAAGAGCATAGTAGAAAATCTTTGAGATTCCATGCATACAGAAGTTGATTAGAAGGCTAAAATTTCATAGTAAGCTTGTACTGGAAATTTCTAAGCTTTGTATTGGTTGTGATTTTATACGGGAGTGTACATACAGCTCCAAATGGTATTATAACATCCAGGATATCATGCCAGTAGTACTGGATACGTCTTGAAATTTCATCGCTTAAAAAAGGTTTCAGCAGCACAGCATACAACTCTTTATTAATTTTATCACCACTTAGCCATTTACAATTACGCATGTTTGGTTTACATACACATAATTTTTTTCCAGCACAACCAGCTATGAGATTTTTCCATTTTGAAGGAATGGCAGATTTTAACGGAAAAAAATTGTATTGGGTACATACATTCCCATATTGTAAAATAAACTGTTCAAATGCTAGAAAATTACAATTCTCATCAAGAAGGTCATTGATAAAAACAATACCATGCTCAATAAAACTTCTCCAAAACTATTGGTATGTTATTTATGCGGATATTAGAATTATTCCAAATGATTTCCTGACAAAGACTTTCAATCATAGGTTCTGATTCATTACAATTATAACGCAGCCATGCTGTAAGAATTTGTTTTAAGAAATTAGAATATAAAGGGTCCAATATTGTATGGTCCTTTCCTTTAAGGTGTGATAAATATAACAAAGAACCACCAATTTGAAAGCTTTCTAAAATATAGTTATAAAATCTACTACAGAAAGAACTTTTCACATGAATAAGCCTTGGTATCCAAGCAGCTTTAAGAGAATCGTTGAAAACTTTCAAATTGGTTAAATTCAGACCGCCCTTATCATACGTGTTGTAAACCGTGTTTCTTCTAACCCAGTCACGTTTACCTCCCCACAAAAACTGAAACACCAAGGTTTCATACTTTTAAATAAAATGCTCATTGGGCGAGGGAAGTGACATGAACAGATGTACAAATTGAGAATTCACTAATGCTTTAATTATAATAATCTTACCATACAACGTAAGACCCCTACCTCTCCATGGCTGCAGTATTTTCCTCGCCTTCTCAAGACGAGTATTAAAATTTAGTGTGACTAGCTGCGATAAATCTTCAGGAATATGAATAGCCAATACATCAACAGATCCGTCAACCCAAGTTAAAGGATGTGACGTCCCAATATGAAAATTAGTATGTTTTAATGACCCAATACGCATCACTTTACATTTTTCATAATTCGGTTTCAAACCGGAAACTTTAGAAAAACCACTAATAATATCCAATAATTTACAAAATGACTGTTTTGTGGGCACAGTTGTGAAACTCGTGTCATCTGCACATTGTGAAATTTTGTTTTCAATTGGTCCTGTGAATAAACCTCTAATTTCCTCGCAATTTCTTATTCTAATAGCCAAAAGCTCAACAGCAATGACAAATAGATATGGCGATAATGGACAGCCTTGCCGAACACCTCGAAAGAGACCAAATTTCAGGAAAATATTTCCATAATTGATGATACGACTATTTATATTTCTATACATAACACGTACCCAAGTCACCAACGATGGCCCAAAATTAAAATAATTCAGGCTGTTAAATATAATCTCCCACCGAAGTTTGTCGAATGCTTTTTAAAAATCGGCAATAAAAATTAACCCTGGTAAATCATCTTTCTCATATGAATCAATAATTTCCAAAAATCGGCGAATGTTATCCGCAACAACTCTTCTATGAATAAACCCTGTTTGGTCTTCATGGATTATTCTAGAGATTACCCCCTTTTACCCGTAATGAAGGACATTTGACCAAGATACGAATATCACAGCAAAGGAGAGTTAATGGTCGCCAGTTTTTTTAGAAATACTGGATCCTTGTCTTTTCCGCAAGAATCTTGTTTAAGGAGTAGTGTCAAAAGACCTTCTCGCTGAGTTGTTGTCATTTTTCCACTTTCGAACGAATAATTATAACACTTAAGCATGTGGTGACCTAAATGTGGAAAAATACTTTGTATACATCAACGGGTATGCCATCTAAACCAGGAGATTTGCCAGTCGAAAATGAATTAATAGCCTCGATCAACTCTTCTTTTGTGATAAGACCTTCACATGTATCTCTCTCCGAGCTGTCTAATCGTGAATCATACATATCAGGATAAAAAATAGTGGAATTATTTTTAGATTCCATGAATTCCCTTTCAACACTGTAAAGATATGTGTAAAAATCCACCTGCTCATTTAATATATCCTGTGGATCACACAGCACGGTATTTTTTGGTGTTAATAATTTTGTGACATTTTTTCGGGAATAATTTCTATGTAGGAGATTTAAAAAATATTTAGTTAACTAAATATTAGCACGCATTACAAGACCAGAGGCATTTGCAGAATATATTGCTTCTAATTCCCCTTGTTTTATTGACAGCTGTTGCATAATATCGGTAGGCGCAAGGTTGTGAGAATCAACAATGGCTCGCAGTTTATGTATCTCTTTGATAAGTGTGTTTTCTTTTTCCTTATACTTTTTATGTCGCATAGAACTATACTTTATGCAGAAACCTCTGAAAGAACATTTGAATGCGTCCCATACATTATGTGGATTGGCTGACCCTTCATTCATCTCGAAAAATTCTGTAATAAATTGCTTGGCGGTGTTGACAAACTCGCGATCATTTAAATGAGATAAATTAAAATGCCAATATCCCTTGCCGCGGGGGTGGGCATTAGTTTCAATTCCAACCTTGATTAAACAATGATCAGAACGGTAACTTTCACCAATAGTTGCCGTGGTAACCCTCGACACAAATGAAAAATGAATCAACATGTAATCTATTCTACTTGCTTGCCTACCTCTTCTCCAGGTGTAACGTTTAGTCAATTGATTACGTAAGCGCCAGATGTCGTGAACATCCCACGCTAATAATAACTTGAGAATACTTTCCCGTGATCTTGGGTGATAACTGTCTGTATTAGTCCCTGCTCGATCCATGCTTTCATTCAATGTTGTATTGAAATCTCCACAAAAAATCACATTCGGCGATTGATCGCAAAACCTTTCTAAAGTGACACTCAGATTATCAATAAAGACGGCATTATCCTCATTAGGAGAGTACACATTAACTAAAATAAAACAGTAATGTCTACCATAATTCACCTACCATTTGAATCATTTCTACTGCTGTGAACTACATATGAACAACACTTTCTAAAAAGAATGGCTACACCACGCTGATTGCTAGTACCATGATTAAAAAGGATATCCCCATCCCAGTCATTTTTCCACATATGCTCATTAGTAATAATAGAGTGGGTTTCTTGTAAACAATATATACTGCTACATTTATCTCGTAACCATGTGAATATTTCCCGTCGTTTTTGATTATTCGCTAATCCATTTCAATTATATGACATTATTTCTATTTTTTTCAGACCCAACAATCATGATAACATAATGTAAAAATAAAATGTACCCACATTATCTTGATATGTGGTTTTGTAAAGCTTGTTGCAACAATAAAATGATCAAATATGTACTCACTGCTAATAATGAAGTAGACCCGCAGAAAACAAAAACGTGTATAAACTACATATCTGTAATTGACAATAAGGAAATTATAACACAATAAACAAAATAAAATACAAACAAAGTTTAAACATAGATTATACCAACTTGACCGCACCTGAGAGTCACCAACAAAAAGAGAAAAAATAAAATGGCGTACCCAACCTTTTTACTAACATTACGTGCCCATTACGTACAAGCACGTGTTATTCCAACCTCCGCCAATACTGGTCTAACTTTTATGGGAGCTGTGAAAACAGTAAATTGCTATTAACAGTACTAGTGCTAGTATCATAAAATGTCTTATATAATAGCTTCAATACGTTTACTAATTTGTCTATCAACAATAAGCAAAGCGCAGGTATCTCTCGCTGGAACTCGAATTTGAACACGGGCACCGTCTTTTTTAGCGCTGTAGTATGCCGGCAAATTAAAGTTTATTGCGTGCTTGCTGCAACAGTATCGGCAAGTGTTCGTGTACAATTATTTTCTGTCTTTCAATAAATTGCCACGGCCAAGAATTTCATCTCTATCATTACGAGAAATGCATCAAATAATAACTGGGGGATGTGGACGGTCAGCCGACGATTTATTTAAGCGGCGGACTTGCATATTGTTCACTGACGGTAATTTCAATGCCTCAGATAACATCTTTCGTGTTTTCATTTCTATGTCTTCGCCTACTTCATAGTTTATGCCTCGAATGATAACATCATTCTTCCGACTATATCTATCCAATTCGACCTGATCTGATATTCTATTGCGACGTTCTTTGTCCAACGTGCCACGTAGTGCTTCAATCTCGGATTCCATAAATTTACAATTCGTGTGCATGTCGCCAATTTTACTCTTCAACTCATTAACTTCGTCAATGTTCGAATTTAGTTTCATAGTAATCGAAGATATGTCATTTGTTAATTCAGCTTTCATATCAGAAATTTGTTTTGCCAGTTCTCCATTTTGGTTGGTAAGAATACTTGCTAAAATCTTCAGTTCAGGTGATGAAAGCTCCGGGAATTTGTCCTCGTGAGCGTGTTGCGTAATAGCAGACTGTTCAATACTCACGTTTTCAATGGACGCCATCTCACTGCTGGACGAGCTGGTAGAAGATCTAATTCTGGGCCCTTTTAAAAATTTTGGTTCCATGAGATCCCCATAAATGGCTTACTTCAATAGTAACAATACTTAAACTCAAGTTGATGGCAAAATTATACGAAAGCTAAGCATCTAATTTGAGAAATGTTTAGTTCGTTACGGAGGTCAGTCAACACACGTTCTTACAGTTCCGCCCTCAACGCCATCTCTCTCACTATTAACAAAGAAAGAAACACACACGCGCAGCCAGATCCGTGTCACGTGATGGTACGTAATCAAATGCACCACAACCCGTACATGGTTGATTTATTCTGATTCTCATATTCTAGAGAACGTGCACGTTCATAATCAAATAAGGTAATGAGTGGCTCCAATGGTGGCGCTCTTCATTTAAAATTTTCCATACAATGTTAATAGGATATTCCTATCAGTATTCACAGACAACATTCATATTTTGGGACTAGCGTGGACTGGCAAAGTCGAGACTTATAATTAATAATATAATTAATTGTCAATTTAGCCTTTTTAACGTGAAAACTAGCGTGACTGTGAAAGAAATCCCGACTGGACGCATCTGCAGGCGACCCCTTGCGTTGAAGTAAAAACTGGAGCGGAAGCACTCCCGTGATTATGCTAATTAAAGCCGTTGACGAGCATTGACAACGAATAAGAGTACAGCTGTATATGTCATATATTATCTATGTTAATGTACGTGACCTCTCACCGATTTTGAAAGATTAGTTATACACATTGGACATTCACATCGACTTGTTTTCAGTAAACATGGATGAAAGTATCGCCTTCGCACTTAGAAAGTTAAAGTATCCATCCCTAAAGTCCCTAACAACCACGCTAACGTTCATAGCAACCAGCGATAAGCTGACTAACATAGTTAAAACATAAACATTAATTGCCACTCACTTCAAAATGATATATAGTCATAAGTCCCTTTCCAATACAGTTTATACATTATCATCATTGTATTTATTTGACCATTGTTTTTTCATAATATTCTATTTTATTTGTAACGGGTTTTGTTTTACGGATTTTGAATTTGACGCCCTCCACGTACATATACACCATAGACTGACATGTGCAAATGTTCAAAACACCGATCCAGAAATTTGGACTAAATATCTGATTTCGCTGCACGCATTTGAAGCAAAATAATTCTGCTTCATGACCTCGATATCGGTCCAGCCAACTTTACTCTAGCGACGGCAAAGAAACTGCTACTTTTCTAGGTGCAGACTATAGTAATTTCGGGTAGGGTCGGTGGTTGTCTCAATCGTAAGGACGTAGGCCCAACATTAACAAGAAAGCTGCGGGTATGGGGCCGTTGGTTATCATATTTTATTATCAGGGTTGTAAGAAGGAGGTCAAGCGGGTCTACGGGGTCCAAGAAGATACAATTTAGTATTCAGTCTTGTAACAACTGAACAAAAGCCCCCAAACAAATATATTTTCCTAAATTAATGAACAAATTAATATGTTTATTCTGTCGATTTTTATAAACATTTTGTACACGTCGAATTAAAATATCAGAATCTTTATTAGTTGTTCGAGTATTTCGAAGTGGCCTGGTGTTAAAACGTTCAGCTCATGACATATTATATTATATTAAGTCTTTGAAGCGGCCCATTTGCCTAGTGTTCCGGGGCTCAATTAATCCGCCCCTGGCCGGTTTCGGTCACGCAATTTGTGTGGAAATTCAAAATAGCATTTTCGATAATGTGTAGAAAGCTGACAAAAAAAAAACCCAACTGTTTGGCCAAAAATCCAGTTATATGCACTTTTACGTTTGTGTATGGGCTGCACTGTGAGGCAGACACACCTTATCGATGACAAGGTTCGACAAAAGATTGGCTTTTTTAGTGTGCCAGGCAAAAATCTATAAATCGAAAACTAAACAGCACTAGCCTGAATTCAATACGACTATCACACAGATACGTTGTCACAGGTCTATTTATAATTCCTTTATACATTTTGTGAGAAATTGAAAAATACATAACACGCAATGAAACTAAACTAAATTTATAATTCGCACAAATAAAATATTGATTTATGATGATATCTAGTGTGTCTTACTCTTCTTAATCCAGGCTGCCCGGATTAAATCACATCCAAGCTGTATAAGCTCTACTACTGTCATGACACAAAAACCGCAGTACAATCCTAGTATACCCCCAATATTACCGAGCAGGTTCTCCATCTGCAAATATAAAACTCTTATTTGAAATCTGTTAAAGAAATCATCAAAAAATAAATAAAACCCAGTACTCGTATATGAACTCGAATATTCCGAACAAATATAAGTGCAAATGCATTTGACGTTATATTGTTGGTGTGAGAAACTCACCGTAATGTCAGGCACCTCAGTAATAGTTTCATAATTCAGTTCTTCAAAGTACACCTCTAGCTGTACAATGTTTTGCCTGGAGAGAAAATACGTCAAATGATTAATTACACTGCGTACTTTTAGCCACAATTACGTATAATATAGATTGATATTAGCCATTAGCAAAGTAAAACTCTGATTAGAACACTAATTAAAACTGGTAGAGAACAAACTGAATTAAAACTAATGGTCGACTAACAGTTAATTGGCTCCTGAATCATGTAGCTATGTATTTGTCATTGTCGAAACAATGATTGGTATATTGAGCAAGAACCTATATGTAGTTCTTGAACTTGTTGCTATAGGTTGATACGTATATTTAATATATTGGCAATTATTTCAATGGTATCCAGTAATGCTTTCTGTTACAGGCGTTAGCTTGTTTGTACTGAATACCGTCATCTATTATATTTACCCTCCCCTTATATTTATACAATAATTTACGTATAATCACATGTGCGCATATGATCACATGACCTTTTAATCATGAACTCGCAGGCAAGAGAATGGTTTCCACTACATATAAAGTAAAAAATAAAGCATAGTATCTGCCAATCATGCAGAACAATGTTCAATGTTCTAACTACTAATTTGCTAGCGAGAATATGAAGTGTAGATTCCTCATAGTGTTAATTCCTCAGGTGTAAATTTGTGATTTGTAAATGGAACTATTTTTGGAAAACCGTTAAGTTGGGGTTTGATATAAATGTCAGGTGGGGGAGATGGAAAAGTGTTGTTACGATGTTATGTAGGTGAAAATTTCATTTTTCTTAAATCTCATGATTGCATTGCATTTCTAGGTCATATTTGATGAGCATTTTTATATTTTGATTTGTATTCTTCCAAAAATCTGAAAGTCAGAGTTTTGTGCTGGAGTTGTGTACTAGTATTGTATTTCCATGTGCATAGTGTCACAATTAATAATTTTCCATGTGAAATTGTTTGGACTGTGAATAACAAACAAATGACCAAAATGTAGCAAATTAATATGTTGATAATGTATAGTAATGTGTAGTTTAAGTTCTGATTTGATCATTTCGTGATGATGTCATCAAATCTTTATTTTTCGGCAAAACTGTCAGGGCGTTTGGATTGATACTTATTAGGTAACATTTTTCACTATCATGTCACTTGTTTATACAGGTTTGTATGAATACTGAATTTGCATTAGCAGGCAAATTCTCACCAAGTTTATATCCTATATACATACAGAAAACAATGTTGGCACTGCGTTACATGGATTATTCAGGAAATAATTGCCGAAAACGGTTCAAAATTTGCTGAAAAATAAAATGTTACCAAATTTAATTTGAACATTACAAACTATTGTTGTTTGTTTACTGCAATGGTAATTAACTTGTCATTCAATATCTGAATATGAAATCCCTTGGTTATACCCACTGTATAGATATTCTAATATACTTCTGTGATTCTATTCAGCTATTTTATTCTTGTTTCAATGGACTATGAGAAGATATTGAAAACACACATACATTATCTCACGTGATATACTCTAAGACGTACCTAAAACCCTCCAAGTCATTGATCACTTTGGTCTTCGCGTTTTTATGGTGAATCTGTTTCAGTAAATGTTTCTGTTTCAAACAAAATTCGCAAAAAAAAATATTAATATGTGAAAGTGTAAACACTTATAAAAGTCTTGATCATGTGGCCTATTTCCATAACCATACAGTTGTCTTGTTGGCAATGTTTAAACACAGACAGAGATTATAACTTTTTGATACTAATTTAAACGTTAATTGATTATTATGAGCTATAAACTTATCCTAGTTGCACGGTCTGCTAATAGGAATGAGTGAAATGCCTTTCCATTAGCTGGTGTTTTCAGCTAAAATCTATTTCAGCTGTTTAGCCATCAGTGCACGTGCCGTTTATTATTGCATTTATCAAAGGTACATAGCAGACGCATCAAAGCGCGTTTGATGCGAGTCTCAAGGGACGAATACAATACGCGTGTTTACGCGAAATCCAAACGCACTCGATGAGTGTGCTAGTATAAAAGTTGCTGAAAAGAGATTTAGGTCATACATTAAGCAATATGTAATTCATTATATATATATATATATATATATATATATATATATATATATATATCGGGTAGGGAAGACTGTGTTCGTTTTTTTAAACACGATGCATCATCGTATACACTATATTATTTATTCATTCAGTTTGTGTTTTTGAGCTAATTTGTCTATAATGGTTAAGAACTTGTATGTTGTTTTGGTTTGTTGTTATTCCTGCATTTCTCTTTATTTAAAGGCCGCCTTTTCATGTTAATGGCTATGGCGGGACATTAGTTCAAGGTTAGTTTGACATGACTTGAAATAGTATGCAACTTCTCTATGATTGTGTTATCCCGATATTTAAAGAATAATATCACATTCTTTTATTTATTGTGTAATCTATGTGATGTAATTCAGATAATTGCGTGCACTTACAAGAAAACTATTTGATGGGTGCAACGACTGTGATACTGTTGTTGAGTACCAACTCTGTCTGAAATTGAAAGCGTAAAAATAAATAATATATTAATATAACAGGCTCAATCATTTCAAATAGCCATTGGGTCTCCTAATTGACGTAATACTCACGTGCATGGCTGAGGGCACTTGCAGCCCAATAACAACTTTCGGGCAAAAAATTGTATCAGCTGTTTGCAGGAATCTGATGAATAAGCAGAAATGGGTAAATATTGCTTAACATCTGTAATTGACAAATGAGATATAACAATCTCACTTACAAACAACGTCCAAGCGAATGTTGTAAGTAGTTCTCCACATGAATTAGTTGTATAAAACAAAGGAAATCATGGAAAGTAAAAAGACAGTGGCGATTGACAGGACCTATGCGATTGGCTTGAATATAAATGCTTAAAGTTTACAGCTGCAGTATTTTAAAATGCGGACAAGGACGTCGTAACCCACAGCTTTGACTAGATAAATAGGTTTACTGACAACCCTAGCATAGATCAATATTGCTGCGCTTATGATTGCTTGGTTTAATTTTTTATGTAAAAACATGTGCAACTTACCCTGTGTTCTATTGAGCAACAGACACTGAGGTTCACCTCGTAACATTGTATCGACACACCCACAATACTTTAACATGTTATCTTGTAAGCACGACTCCTCACATATCTGGAGTAATATAGATGGCGAGGAAAACAGGGTATTTTAGCGATTATAAACCACTCTATGAAAAATACACGTTTGTACTGTTTGTACTTTTCATAACCACGTGTTACTATCACATGTCCAAGGAAGATTGATAAGCTAATTACTTTCAGAATGGTCAATCAACAGTAAAATTTTATGTTAGTATAAAGCAGGCGTGCAATAAACCCACATGTGAAATAGATAGAGAATATACACATAGATGTAAAGTTGTACATTTTCTTATACCTACTTACTGTCTGAGAGTAAAACAATTCATGATTTTTATCAAAATATTTTTGTTGAGTACAGTTTCCATAGGGGTCTGGTTGTCGACTTATCCTGGTCTGAAATTAACAAACACTCATATACATGTTTAGTATCGTGTGGATTTCATGAGATTATATGATATTTATAACAGTTGGAAATTTACTTGTTCCTTGTACGCAAGTTTAGACTGTGACTTCACAAGCTGCCCCAATGACGACTTGTAATATACTCTTTTGATACATTTAATATCATCTCTAACGTATATTATGTGATGTGATGTGATCCATGATCATTTCACCATAGCCACGTAATTGGATTTATACTCCCTGGACCTGAATGCCTTTCGAATAAATTTGTAATATCCTGTAGCTATATTGATTGTTCATTATCTATCAGTCCCATACTTTATTTTTATTATATCAGACATAGTGCATTGATTTTTCCGATAACTAAATATGTTTTGTGAATTATTCAAAACATTAAACGAAAACACACCTCCTTCATCCCGAGCGATGTGATTATTCCTGGCGGTATTGTAATTCCCTCAGATTCGGGCATGGAACGCAATGTTGGATGGTGAATCACGACTCTTGCACCGGAATCACGTCCGTATATACTGATGTATTCATTTTGCTCAGTAAAAAGCGTCATCTTCAGTCCTGAAATTAATGTATTACTAAAATTTGAACATAATCAGTCAAAGCAAATCAGAAATATGGCACTAGACCCACATTCATTAGAGAAAAATGGCCGCCAGTCGGTCATTTTGAATCTTATCTGAAAAACAAAATAACTTGCATCAAGGTGCCATAATGTCTAATGTATATACCACGTTTGAACAAAATCCATCTGTAACAGCCGAGAAATGCTTGATTTTGATGATTTTTCAGCACAAAAATATCCGCCTCTCGGCCATCTTGAATCAGACCGTGAAACAAATTGATGTGTATGTGTATAATACTATGTGCGATGTATGTGTGAAGTTTGATTGTGATTGGTACAGGCATGTCTAAGATACAGGTCCGGACTGTGTCCAAACGGGGACAAGCAGCGGCTGAGATAGCTCCGCAGATGGCAAAGCACATTTCAATATAATAATTGAAGATATCATCATCAAATGAACAAATATGAGAGAGGTCCATCTGTATTAACTATACATATATGATATCAAAGCAATCAAACTTGCGTTTTTCAACAATGAGTTGAAAATATCACTTTTTTACCAAAAATGACAAAAGTATTCATTAAAACGCCGACGCCGGACGACGACCGACAATCACTCATATAATAAGCTCCGCTTGACAAAGTCGATAGCGGAGCTAAAAAGGGTGAACATGTATAGTCTAGAATCAAACATGGACTATTCATTTACTAACCATATTTGGCACCAGTTTTCGTTGAGAAATGCCCATGTTTCCTGTCATTGTTGTAAGGGTTAAATTGAAAACAGTTGCCATAACGACCATCATAAAACTCTTTAAAATCACTGAAAAAAAATTGTGTAGAAAATACATTTTATTTCATCGGAAAAAACAAAGTTTTGTATAAAGAGTCAGTAATATGGTTTTTATTTTTCTTCAGATATTTAGATACTGCGCAAGGATTGGTTTGTTTCAGATGTGTATGTATTTGTTTCATATGACAAAACGTTTGAAAACATATCTGAAAAATACTTTCTAAAACAATACCCTCTAAATACTTGTTGGGTGAGTGCCAATAGGTCAGTCAATATAAAAACTAGGAGAATGGGAGCCGTTATACTTTAATCACAGTTGACTATTGCGCATTACAGTCACGCAATTGACATCACCATACTAGGAATTGTCAGAATACTGTTTCAAGACACATGTATTCTTGGTAAGAACAATCATTCTGTGCAATATTATTTACAATATTATTTGTGATGAACTCTAATTAAGATCGGATCGATGAAATAAATTTTTGAAACAGCTATTGTGAAACAGCATATCTGACATGAAATCATTTTAATGTGGAAGTAATAATATCTTCGTCTAAATTTCAACAGGATGATAAGTTGAATGACGTAGGCATTTTTTGCAGAAAAACTGCACTTTGTATCGCTAGTTGAATTTTCGATTTACAAATCAGAATGAAGACGAATAATAGTACATGTATGTCAGCTGTAGACAGTTATGATCATGACTCGATAAACAGAATATATATGTATATAAATGTAAGAACATATTACATTCGCCAACATAATAACAAAAAACCTACCTACTCATATTACACTTGTTACCATCAAATGTACATTCCAATACAAAATCATTTAGCTGATGGCCATATTTTGCTGTTTTCTCAACGGGAAGTTTCAACACATCCACCAGATCACTGTTGTCAGGCGCGTTGCTGTAAGCGATGAACCCGTTCCAATCTGGTGGATTTTCATGAGTTACTCTTCCTAGCATATGGTCCTGGTATATATTATCCACGAATTCGTTGAATACGTTCATATCATTAGTAATGCTAGAATATAGTGAATGTAAACCAGCTGCAGTCAAATGATAATCTGCGCGTTCACCTGGAATATGTAAAAATAATTGTAGATCATGTAACTGTAACTAAAATTGTTTGGCCTTCTTCCTGGTTTATTTTTAAATGGATAAGTCTACCAATCCATAGTTGATGTGAGAATTGACTCCCTTTCCTGCGTTCAGATGGTATGAATTTTGATAATTTGGATGTAAAACATGTCACAATTGTTTACAAGCATTAACATGTTTCCAACGGCATGTACTAAAAAATTCAACTGCCACAGAAAAAGCTTGTGATGTATAGTTAGACGGCACATCTCAATTCGATTTTGATTGTGTAAATCACAATCGAAATGTAATTGAGATGTTCAAAAAGCAAAATCAGCTTACCATGTGCACATTCAAGTTCATCGCTGGCATCATTGCAATCAATCACATTGTTACACACTTTAAACTGTGGTACTTCTTTACCATTTGAAAAACATCGGAAAACTGGGAAACCTGAAAATGTGAGCATGTTATCACTAATACTGTGTTTGTTAACAAATATCATAAATATCACAAATAAATCATGATATGCTTGGTCAGTTTCCATAACTACTATCTGGAAAATAATTATGTATGCAGTTCTTTTGTTATACGTTATTCCAATTGTGACTTACATATGCAAACCAATAAAGGTCAAAGAAATAATAGTATTATCTAAGCATATCATAGTTGAACAATGTTGTACTTTCGTAATCCTGAATAAAAAAGGTCCATTTCATGTTTTTTTTTTTAAAATTTAGGTGGGGACAGAGATGTGCTATATAATTCATATTTTGTATTGACAAAGTGTTCTTGAATCGGAACTGGAATTGCCGATAACAAATAAATAGCCCCGTAAATAAAAATTGAAAACTCACCCGGTGCTTTTGGAATTGTCACATCTGAGAAGAAGAAAAATGCGAAAAATGAACATAAGCACTTTTAAAAACGATCTATTTTAAATGACATGTCTGTGAAATATATATTTTTAATTTGTTTCATTATAAAGCTGTGTATCTTGTTTCACGATGTCGTAAACAAATAGCATAGTTTGAACACGATTGATTTAAATATAAGCCATCGACGTATCACATTAGTGACATATCATTATATTATACATCATGGCCATGACAGCCAATCAGATTTGCGTATTGCAGGTAGACATATTCGTGTGTCGACCCGCTGCCATATTCGTATGTCTACCTCCATCCAGATACCTTATTCCTGAATTTGCCTGATTTGTTGAGGGAACACGATACGCGGCAATATTCATGAACTGATTAGTTTGCCAGGTTTGCGTTCAGAGCCAATTGACAATGAGCTCTTCAGGTCGCGAAAACTTTATGTCTACCTCTGTTGGGGTGTTCATTTGTATAATAAAAACTAGTCACAATAACCAAATCTTGTGTAGAGAAAAGCGCAATGTAATATAGCCAGTAGCAAGAGCGTTTCAATGAAACAAATAATATAGAGATATATATAAGAATATTGACTTTTTATATTTTTAAAGGACATTAATTTCATTAATTTGAACTTACTTGGACAGTTTCTTGGCTCTTCATCGGTAGCATCTTCACAGTCAAAATAGTAGTCACATAGAAAATGAATATTAATTGTACGTTTCCCGCCATCACAAATAAATACATCTGTGCCTAATAAGTGATGTAGAAAAGATACGTTTATGTTTTTGGACATATTCGTATTGTGTTGTCCTACAATCACATTTAAATTTCAGAAAATCCTGGCGACGTCATACACGTATATAAAAAACAATCTACATACGATTTCTTTGAGTTTTGCAGCCAGCCCCAAATGTGGCACCACCCTGTCTAAAATAGTATCTGATATTTTGCATTGTATCACGTGTTGCTATATACGTACTATATTCACATCCTGCTTCATCTTCTCCTTCGAAGCAATCACGGATTCCATTACATACCCAGTCACCAGGAATGCAGAAGGAGTCGCTGCATTCAAAATTTGGTTTATCACAAGTATCCCCTAGTAGTATAATGATATAATGCATATTAATATAACGATGCAACACATATATTTCATAATGAATATTCTTGCAATATGTGGAGCACCATATACTATGATCAAAAGTGACCAATCTGTAACACTTGCCGCAACATAATTATATTTATGTGAATGATACAATTAGGTAGGTAGGGTTTTGTTTTAGTCGCCAAGCAAATGGTATTTTTAGTCAAATTGATACCGAGCTATTACTAACTCATGTTGTTTATTTCGCAATATATACGTTTTTCACAACAACAGAACGTTTCATCGCGTTTCTAGATTAAGAAGAAAGTTGGGTTATCGATATAAAAATCATTGATGAAAATATATTTCACCGATTCACGCGGTATGGGGACGGGGTGTTGTCTGAACAGAATGGGACAACAAGAAATTGTGAACGAAGTGTGTGCACAGAATGCCCGTAAAATGACACGGCGATGGAACACTGCACTTACTGAATGTTGAATTTTGAATATAAGAATTTAATAATAATATGGTGCCGCGTTGGTCTGTTTTGTATATACAATAACTAATGTGAAACCAGAAAAAACGGACTAAGTAAATCATTAATTAGACTCAGGTACTAAAATGAGTCAGCGTGTAATACCGATGGCAGTAATAACACGTAGCTAGCAAAATATACACAAGTTCTACTACATACCACAATTCAATCCTGGATCACCGATAGAACACCACTGCCAACGTACTGCCGGGTCAGTGGTGAAACACCACGTTGCCTGATCGCGACCTGTATTACGACAATAGTTATGATCTCCAAAGGCACTGTTATTGAGCGCGTGTTCAGTGTATGCGTGTGCGTGCGGTGTTTGCTCCGTCCATTTCTGGCATGGCTTGCCTTTGATGGTGAAATTCCTCAACCCCCTGTAGTCTTCACCATTAAAACCGTAGAAACATTCACCTGTAATACAAATAATAGATACAGGCCCGAAACAGGCAAGCACACGAAGTAGCAAACAATGACATTATGTCACATGGCGACATCTCACATATTAGTCCATTATATATATGACTTAATATTGTGGTTAGTCTCGTATTGTCACCTTACTCTTTTGTATAAACATACTATTGTTTCGTATTACGCCACAGTTCTCTTCATCGATTCCTGAAGGACAGTGCTTGATACCAACACAGAGCAACATTTTGTGTATACACGTCTCGTCACATCTCAATTCAAAGTTATAGCAGGCATCAACAGGCTTTTCTGCAAAAAATAACAACAATATAAAATATGTTTCAATAATACAATCCTTTTGATTCATCAATATGACTATGTTGACAAAGATGACTTCAATAATGGCTGTAACCATATTAACTTTGAAATAAACAATATTGTTCAATGAATTGTTGTAACTACGATGAGTATACTACATTTAAATGATCATTTATGCCGACGTTTGTCGAATAAATATGGCCAAGCTGGAACCCGAACTCACTATTATGAAGTTGTACATACTATTATTTTAAGTTGTAATATGGTGTTGAACACATGGTAGAAATACAAATACTGTACAAATGTCCTCAAACATTGTTACTTACTACAATTCACTCCAGGTTCACCAATATCGCACCAATCCCATCGCACCATTGGATCTGTTGTATAACACCACGTCGCGGATGATTCACTTGGGTTGCGACAATAGTTATGATTTGTAATGCCACTGCTGTTGTATTCATGTGGTGTATAAATGTGCGAGTGTGGTGTTTGGGCGTTCCATTTCTGACATATGTTGCCGCCAACAGTGATGTTTGCCGTACCTCGATAATCTATTCCTCTGCTATCGAAAAAACACTCTCCAACACCTGTGAAGATTAAACGTGAATTTATATTTCCCGTTCTCCTAATAAAATGAAGCCCTCTGTGGTAAATGTAGTGTAGTGTAGCACAATCTTGTTGAGATAAACTGTTATTGATTAAATAGAACTCAAAATGAATAAATGTATTTATTTATTTATTTATTCAGACAATGATTATCAAATTAAAGATGCTTATTACCAACAGATATTATCGTTTCCTGTCAACAGGCCTGGAGTCTATATACAGACTCGAAAATGAGAGACAGCATACACATGTTTTGAGAGGGATATTTCAGTATAAACCGCTACTCTTTGCGACAAGAACAATTTTATATTTTGGATGCACTGTGGAGTGTGTAAGTGTGGTAAGTGAATCTCTTCTGGCCAATAAAATCTGAGTTAATTGTTTTGGTGTCGATCAGAGAAATGTGTATTTTTCTTACACGTTTGTTTAAAGCTAAAGTAAACATCAATATTTAAAATATACTGGGTAAAGTCAAGAAGTTTTTTGTCTGGTTAAATGGACACGATGTCAGGATTTCGGTAAATAATTGAAAACGTTGCAGATACCTTTTATAACATGAAATAAACAAGCCACCCCCAAAAAATTAAGAAAGCGTCCTGGATGAAAGTTTAAATGGAGTAAATGGTACGTGTACGAATGCGGACAGTCGGTCGGTAATAAGTTATTTGTTTACATTCCTCGCCACTTGGACTGTATACTCAATACAGGCGCGCACATGAAACACAGTCGTGAAATGTTCGCTGATTTGGTAATAGTAGAACATATGTAGCCCCGCGTCAAATGGAGTGATGTACAACATATAGGAGTTGGAACTGGAGAATGAAGAGATCATGCTGATAATGGTGTTAGTGTTATACTAGATTCGTTAGAATGGTGATGATTAAAGTGATTGTAATATAATTGGCAGGTTTCTCACCATAAAGACGAGTTTTCGTATTTTTATCGTTTGTATGTATTGACAAACTTAACTTGAGGTAGGTCTTTTTGTGTATGTATCATGTTACATTAAAAATTGATGTGCTTTCGGATTTAACTGAGACTGTTTTTGTAAAAATAATGAGTTGTTGTGCCACAGTTTCTTGCGTTTGTTCTTCTCGTCTTGTCTTCTAATAAAAGACCCATAGACCACTACGGTTCATACTCTATCCTTGTTATTTGCAAGATGGACCATCGTCACACAACAGGTAATGTGCTTCTATTCATACCATGATCAGGCTGTTTTTTGTAATACTATATTTATTTATATTCCTTTAAAAGTCCCTGTACTTACCTCCGTAGCAATTCTGCATGTCTTCATCAGTTTCGTCGAAACAATCGGCCATTCCATCACAAAGCCACGTGTTAGGAATGCATTGACTGAGATCGCAGAGAAATTCCATGTCGTTGCAGGCTGTGAAAACATTTAAAATTGTCAACCACGTGCACCACTAGTTTTCATATTCATTGTCCATTTTGTACAATTGGAATTGTTGAGATTAGCTGTGTTATGGGGTGCATCTTACCAATAACACCATATATATGACAACCAATTTCATCTTTGGCATCAAGACAGTCCACAAATCCATCGCAAACCCACATATCCTGTATACACTTTTCTTCGCATTTAAACATAGTGTCTGGACAGGTAACATTATCTAAAAAAATACGAATTCGGTTTTCTCACTTCGAATGCATTATAGAAATAAAAGTACATATTCAAAAAGTATGTATATTGTACGCTTGTCAGTTGTGTCACGAACCAAATAACGATTGGTGTACTCCCTCTCAGTTGGTAATTTCATCGCAGAAAAATGTGATATGAGTGAGCGTCATATTATTGTATAGTTGGGTTATTTACAGTTGACTTGCAGAGAATAGAGAAAATTGCAAACAAATAAATGTTTGCTATCATGTTATTGAAACTTTAACATTGACAATACTTACCGTTTTTCCTTTATTATTTTAGAAGTATAATAAGTTCAATAACAATAACAGAACATATTTACCTAATGTTATTCATGCACGGCAGCATGACTCACAAATATATGGCAATAACAATATTAATAATAGAAGTATATATTTATTATGTTTATCTTTGAATAACTTTACTTGCTTGGGCGTTCAATTATAAGATAAATCAATTAATCAATGATCGCATACATTTGTAAAAGTCCGAAATGACACTGACAAATCACATTGGTAAAATTGCAAAACGTGTTTAATGATGCACAACTTTGATTTATTTTTATTCAACATCATTAAACAAATTAGTTATAAAAATGTATCTGTCCCTTAGCCAATCCTAGCCTAGCCAGACTTATTGTGGCAACAAATAAACATTAGATACAATATATGAGTAATAATTACCATCACTGATTGATCGATTTGCACAGCCTGTTTCGTCCGTTTTGTCTAGACAGTCAAAATCGCCGTCACATCGATAATATTGTGGAAAGCACGTACGTCCATCATCACATTGAAAGAACGTGTTGGACAATTGTAGCTGAGTGAGCCTGAATGTGAACCGATAATATAAGATAATTTATGATTATACATCGTAGCCAATCAGACACGTACAATTGATGGTCCTTGTATTTGCATAATTGACTTGAAAGACCTGTTGTATAGAAAGCTTGGACTACAACAAGACACTTTAGTTGGAGCGCTAAACAAGCGGAAATAACTCATATTTCTTAATATTTCTTAATACATGAAGAAAACAGAGCATGCATAGAACAGTGCGAAGCGAACAAGAGAGGGCGTAAACACACATATTGGCGTTAAGTTTCACCTTTACTTGTGTATTATTTGCCCAACAATGTATATTCCATTACATTGGACGAGTTATGTTTTATGTGGATATTTTTGACCGTGAGATAGTCATCGAACAACACGACTATATCGGTAGGACCGACCACAGTCGCCGTACCGTACACATAGCTAGCGTTTATTACTTCAATTTCGCACTGCATTCCGTGATTTATTGGCGTCGTTTAATGCTTCTAGTTATCTCATCAAGTAAAATGTATTGCACGCGTCGTGTGTAAACGTCGCAGCTTCTAAAGTGTCAAACAGTCGCCGGTAACCAGTGATACCTACACACATTGTAATTATTACAGTATATTTTGAAAAGGATTATGGAATATAAATACATGGGAACCATACAAAGTGTGATGAAACAGCTACCAATGAATTGAGAACATTCGGGATGTTGCCAAAACATGGCCAGCAATGATGGTGAAATTCAGCCTTTTACAAATGGTTGTTTTAATCGGTATATACAAATATTGACCTAGCCAAGGTCCATATACAGATTTGCCTCGGTCAACAATATTCACTTCTACATATCCACCTCGGCCTGGGTTAATATTTCTATGATATAATATATCATAGACGAACAAATAAGTAATTTATGCACGATATGCAAAATACATTGTAATTGGTGTGAGAATATTTCTCTTTTACTGAAGAGATCCCCCAAAGAAAAAAAAATGGACTAACTGGAATGGAACAAAAATCATAACATTTAAAAAGAAACACATAATCAGCAATGCAAAAACAAATATGAAAATATCTAATATTTGCTAATAATGGTTTTTGGATTGTGCTTTTTGTACAACTCAATATTAGGTATGTGCATATTTTTCTATACATTTATCAATATACTTTAGGGAAAAATACACGAGTAGGCGTTTCGTGCTATTTCTATTTCTAATAGTTTTTATTATTAAAATTGCTTTACTATGAGCGTCCGTATTGAGTTTAAGTATGTTTAGACAAACCTTGTCGTGATTGTAATCAGCATTGAAACATTGCAGTCAAAATTTTATACATTTTCTTTACGATACAACTTGTTACAGTAGAACGTCAAGCACAAATCGTGTCTCAAATGTCCACATACGTCTGAATTTGATTTATTACATTAGTTTTTATGTGTATTTTTATCATGATAATTCACGTAGTACAAAACCCGAAATGTGCCCATCAATGTGTGTTAAACACTCACAAAACATACTAAATGTTCAGTCATCTTTATAATCGCTTGTTAATATTATGCTATTTACAAAATGGTCAGTCAGGATATAGCTAAATTCGCAAGCCGTGCTGATGTGGAGTTTCACTGAAACATGTATCGGAGTAGTGAGTGTTATCGTGGTTCGGTAATGCGTAAATTTATTATTGAATGTGAAGATTACGATAGTCCTCGATATTGGGGCCCTGAAATGGCCGTTGATTGGGTTTAGTAATTATTAATATGTCGTGTTTAACGTCGTAGATAGCCAATGTCATGTTTTCCTATATAATTCCTAGATTTTCTTAGTCCCTACAAAATATTTTTAATTTGTGCTAAAATAAAATCATTATCTGAATTTAAATCTGGTGTGAATACGCCTTCATCGTTTCGTCCGTCGCACAATATCTCTCTAGGTGATAACGCAGTGTATGGTCGAACTAATTAGAATCGTTTTCACAGAGACATTTTTCGTTGTTTTTTTTTTCGGTTTAGTTTTTTTGCGTACAAATCATGTGATGTATAGCTGTTGTGTACGCTGTGATATTTGAAAAACTGTCAGCATATTACATCTTGGCAAATGATTTACCATTCAAAAACAGTTGTTGAATTGTTAGATCTGACCATCAATTAAAGGTGATTCATTGGGGGAAATATTTTGACACCACAAGAAGATAGCAGCGATCACTTGCAATGTCTGTGCAGGCGCATAAGCTGATATAATTATGTGTGTTACTGGCAAATATAATTAGGTGCGTGTTTGTCTGCATGCTTTCTAGACAGGAAATAACAAAACTCACAGTTTTTCTCATCGTTGCCATCTACACAGTCGTCTACACCATCACACCGTTTAGAAGACTTGATGCAGCGACCAGTATCCGAACATTTGTATTCCTTCTTATCTATACACTCTGGAATACAAATATTGTCATTGTCAGTGGTACTACTTACAGTCTCGGTAAAACTCTACACTGTAGAGATCGAGGTGGACACATCTGAAACGAATTTATTTATCACTGGGCAACAAAAACAACAAACAAATTAACTATTTAAATTTCTATTACAATTTAACAAATTAGTCTCATGCCATTAAAACTATCAACCCACCGCAGTCGTCTTCATCTTCTCCCCCATAACAGTCTAATATTCTGTCGCATCTTGAGTTGAGGTTAATGCAAACACCAAAATCACTTCCCGTTTTGCATTTAAAAAGATCGTTGCTGCAACTGCCTATAGTTCATGAAGGTTTAGAAAAAAGCATGGTAACGTATTATAGTCAGTGCTCATATTTCAATGTATCGATTGCCAGGACAAATACTTCAGAATCAAATCATTGTCATTTTATTCTTAATTATTATTACATGTTTATTAACGTGCACAAGATCCATCTAGTCGCAACTTAGTCATCCGATTTTGTGAAGACATGTTTTATATCCGACACCAGATAGCCTAACCAGATAGCCTACGTTTTGCACTCGCAACTGAATAAACTGATTATCTAATTGAATTACAAAATTGAATTAGTACTTCTTAGGGAAGGATCAACTAAGTAGAGCAAGAACAATGTGGCACAGCACACTGTGGTATTGTTGAGATCTTTTCGAGAAAAATAAACTTCTCATTAACGTTGATGTTCTGCTTAACATAAAGCTAACACAGCTGGCGCCATTTGGTTTTGTAAAAAAATAAATGAGAAAATCCTAGAATACTTCCGTTTGAGCATAATGTTAACGTTCAGTCAACAATGACTAGTCACACGTTGTTAACAAATATTCGTTGTATTCTCCAAATATGTATAATACCTAGATCTCTGAATTGGTAAAAGAGAAAGAAGTCGACATAGAACTCACCATAGTCGCAGTTTTTTTCGTCACTTCTATCGCCACAATTATCATAACCATCACAAAGTAAATATGGCTTGATACACCCACTATTATTGCATGGAAAATCTCCCTCAAGACACTGAAGAGCTGCAAATATAATGCACCGATTTTTTTTGTTTGAAGGGATTTGGACACTGTGTAATTTTCATTTACTATCGTTTTAAGATAACATCGGTTAATAAATCATGCTAAAACACTAGCACATGGTTGAAGTGTTCGGTCGACAGCGCATTTCGTAAGGTTGCAAGGATATGAAAAAAAACATATATTACACTATTGAATATACGCCTCAAAATATGAATATTACACAATTACTGACCGATTGAAATATACAATTGTTCAGAACCGTTCACCCCGTCAATATGAATATCTCCACAAGACATGTTACTACGCACTTACCATAATATGACCGTACTATTTCGGTGTCAACAGTTACAAGTTTGGAGTATGGCGACATTGATATTGCAGATTTACGAAATTTATTTGTGTTGCAGATTGAAACGCTGGGAAAAGGTAAGCCTTGAGTTGTGACGACCTTTATCTGTAAAATAAAAAGACACGTGTATTGTTTGCACGTATTTATAATCCGTGATCAATCGCTGCCAGCGCATAATGATCGATATTAATCGATACCATATATTGATAAGCACAGCTTTTATCCCTTTGAGTATTCTGGTTCTTACAATAAAAACATAAACACACCACTTTTATTTCTTCCCATTCATTATAGTGAACAATCATTTATTAGCATGGACGCGTTTAGATAGCCAATTTAGAAAGTGGCATATAGCAACAACGAATTCAAAGCACAAGTACTTAATATTAGAATTCACGTGACACCATTCAACTCTTTGATCGTTATGACGTTCAACAATCATACGGCGACACGCACCCATTTACCCATTTTTAAACAGTTTTTGTCTGCCGGGAGATCTCGATCACATTTTAAAGTGAAATTTCAAAGAAAATTCATTGATACGCGAATGCATTCGACAAGGAATGGATTATGCGCACTCAGGGTAGCGTATTTATTGTGACTGAATCTTCGTACGCTTACTATATTGTTTGGTTTTAAAGTGTATATTTACATCAATACTGGTTTAGTTCATTGTGGCTAGATTAGTTTTCATACATTTGGGTTTCAAATCTGTTTTCCTCCAATGTTCCGCTTCAATGGCTTCAAGGCGCTCACCCCGAATAAAAAACGCGCTCCCCATCTGTTTTTGATTTATATTTTACCATCCCTCGAAATCTCACTGTTTGTTCCACGATCTGTTTTTCGTTGAGGGTAGGATGTGGGTAGGATGTGATCACATGTAAACAATTAAACTTTGTACAACAAAATCACGAGTTGCTTTGCAGTCGAATACTTAAAATACTACTAGTAATAGCTTATGCTGTTCTACGGTCGATTTTCATTTGTTTTGAAACGGGTAGTTTGAAATATAGAAGTGAGCAGCTATTCACATACAAATTCATGTCGTGTCCGGGAATTCCACGTGTAAGAAAGGTTAATAAGAATAGAATACTAAGGGATGTTTCCGGTGTCTTTCTAAAATAACCACTAAGAGGGAGTGGATTTCACATACATCACAGACGGATCACAATTTAATCTTACTTGAATCATGTACATATAATTCTATTAATTTCCTTCTGAGTCTATCGATGAGGGTGCATTGACTCCGCTGATCACCGTGAACGTTAAAAGGCCAAAAAAGTCTCAAAGGGTTAAAAGGTGCATGTTGTGATATCAAGCATTGTGACAAATAAACCATGGTCATTATTGGTCATTCATAAGCCTTTCTTAAATCCTACCCCAAAAGGGTTATATAAATGATTTTATCAATTCGGGATCACATGAAACAATATTTAAAACGCGAATTGAAATGATGGTGGACATGGTTGCCACATAATATATAAAACCTTACCAGTATACGCATGCCTTACCCTGACGTTAACATCTCTCTCAAAGTATTGTTCGAAAATTATTTCAATTTGCCACACGGAAGCCGCCATAGCCAGGATGAAAGCGACATCCCAAAATGAAGATACGATAGGTCCCCTTCCTTCAAATATACGTGGCAAACCAGCCACTGTGGTGCTGTTCAAAAATCCATCAACAATCTTTTTAACAACGTTGTCATCTTCGGGTTCCGATACTTGAGAACTTCTTGGTAGAACGCCTTTCTTTTCTGCGTTTAAACCTAATTCTTCAAGTTCATGCCTGCTTCCCATGGTATATATATACCTTCTCTTTTTTAACCTTCAACACACAACAAATGAAACGATATATCATGCAATTTCTCATATGTAAATGCACATGCATTTAACTGCAGCCCAACCCTGTTACAATACATCGCAAATCTTGACATTTCAGTATTTAAGTATGTCCTCCAGCAACATGCAAGTTTTATTTTTTAGAATCGGATGTAGTATAGCAGCAATTGACATAGCTAGACCAATGTATAACAACTTGTAATCTAGTAAATTCCACATAACTTCTATTATTAGTGTAACATAAGTTAAAAAAAATTATTACATTTTGATAATCATGTTTTTTATCTGGTGAATATCTATGCATGATTTTAACTAAATTATGAACCTAATTTTTGTGGGTCAATCCTGATGAATAGAATAACCACGGAAGATTACTGCTCAGATCGTCATAAAAATTACTTATAACGTTTAATGTGAAAATACGAATATGAAACAAATGCTAACTTGTGGTCATGCGACATTGTAAAGTTAAAGCAGCCAACAGCGTTAGTTTGGGTTATGGTATATATGGTATTTGTGCCCTGCATCAATCTACTCATACAAATGCGCTGATTGATCACTCGCCCAAACATAATGTTATAGTGATCCACAAACCTACTAAATTACTAATTCATTAATGGCGAAGGTATCACATTCTCCAATATCACAATCAACGATTTGGGGGCACTCAAGGTAGATATTTAAGTGGAAAAGCTGACAATAGACTCAATTCATCATATATTAAATAATGTATTAACTGTCAGTTGTTGAGACACTGTGAATAATATTGACATATTATCATATCCAATTACTATGATCACACTGAATCGGATAGATGGAGGTCAACATGTCATTGAGCACAACCTCAGCCACATTAGTAGTCCGTCTCATGTGGATAGAAAGTTCGAATACCTCAAATAAAGGGTTAAAGCACAGCAGGTGGGATCACACTATAGTATGTTCCTGTTTCAGTCTCTCTATGGCTAGAGTTAAATTTACATTTTATATTTCATGACATGATTTTATAATGTTTAATGTTTACTACATTTTGCAAACAAGTATTTTGATTTATTGAGTTCCCGGTGACTCTTGATTCTATTGGGTTAAGATTGGTTAATTTACGATGCGACTGGAAGCATGGTCGCCAACTTGATTAAGTCCTGGCAAATACACTGCTGCATTTGTACTTTTGTGAACTCAGCAGCCCTGGAATCCAATATTACATATAATAACGTGAATAATTCCTTCATTGCGTTTTCAAGTTTTCCCCGTAAAGACGTGTTATCACCACTTCAATAATTTCGCAAAGTGTGCTGTCAGTATAGACAAACAAATTGTGAAATAACGCATATTATGATACTGGTATTGTTTTTAATTTAGTTATTATTCCGTCTATTTACAATTTACATTATTTGAAACTAAACTGACTTGAAATATGTTATTTTAAAATACTTCCTACTAAAATTACCAAGATGGTGATCGTAATAGAAATACCACCACTATAACAACATGACAAAACGATTATTTCTCTCGCCCACCCATTGTGCTAATAAAGAAAAACCTTGCTCTGTCTTATGACATTGATATCACAGTACTTCAGCCAAGGAAAGTTCACGACTGTTCACAGCAGCTCGACCTATTCTCGATACAGTTGCTGTTCTTGACCATAAACAATTTTCTTGTTTCTAATAGAGTTGTACATATATTGTTGTTTGCGTAAATTCGTGTCAACGGTCAGACTGCGTTCCACGTCTTGTATTACACGCTTCGCCATTGTCTGAGAGACTGCAGACATCGACAGCTTTCTCTCTGACATGTCGTGCCTAGATGGTGTGTCAGGGTGGTTGACAATTTCGTCATGTCATGAAGTTTTCATTTGATGTAAGGCCACACTGATTTAATTTTATGGATGACATCCTCTGGGGACCCCAAAACTAATGCGAGAGGGCGAAAAAAAATCCTGTCAAAAAAATGCTGCTAAAACCACAGGACTACGGAGCTGGTATTACGAATTGAACCACGGAACAGTGTATCAAAAAAAAACAAGTCTTTATTTGTAGGAGGCACATGTTGATGTACACATCTCGTACTGTATTACTGTCACATGTATAACCATTTCAGACAAGCTCTAGTACATGTAGTCATACTGAAGTACCTTCAGTCAGAAACACTGCATTCAAGGTACAGCATGAACACCATTTCCAGTGCAAGTCAAGGCGGAATGTACATACCACTACTTTATGACAATAACTAACAAAACATTGCACTGTGTGTGCAAGCAAATTAT
This sequence comes from Saccoglossus kowalevskii, assembly GCF_978046115.1. Taxonomy (NCBI): domain Eukaryota; kingdom Metazoa; phylum Hemichordata; class Enteropneusta; family Harrimaniidae; genus Saccoglossus; species Saccoglossus kowalevskii. The sequence continues at coordinate 18,060,163 of NC_140646.1, forward strand.
CCGAATCAGAAAATGAAATAAAAAATAAGAAGAAAATATTTTCTTCACCTCGAAAGAGGACTTCGGCCGAGGAGCTCCTCTGCTTTCGTTGCAGTTTTGACAACTTCAATGCGGACAAAGCAACCGAACTGACTTGTCGCCTGACCAACTTTTAGGCCATCATACACCTCCACTCTTCTCCCATTTCTTTCATTTTGCAGGGAAAACGTTACTTTGCACAATATGTTCTTAAAGTTGTCTGGGCTAAATTCACTCGAAAACTAATGCGCGCGCTAATGTCATAAAATTAAGTCGGTGTGGCATAACCCGGATTTCCTCAAATTCTAATCAGATTCAGATCAACCTTAAGGTTTTATTTAGTCATCAGTTTAGCTTTTTTCGATGCCCCTCAGTTTCAAAATACTTAATATAGAGCAACAGTGGCATAGCGAAGAGACGACAATGCAATGTCACTAAATTGAAAGTTATTTGCAAGAATACGAGTGTTATTGTACAAGTGTTATTGTTTAGGTTAAAAAGAACATTGGCATTTCGGCGATTTTTGTGTTTTCTAATTTCAAACATTTAAGCATTTTGAAAGTATAACGAAATGATATTGCATTTCCAAAATACCTTTCTTGGCCACTAAAATGATCACGGTTTTTTGTGTTTGCTAATTTATTGTCTATATTAAACTTTGGCAAAATGTTGTACGAAATACAAGGAATTCTTCTGAAAGTTTGAAGAATATTATATCATACTCAGTGTATCAACAATGTAGATCCAGTTTGAGAGGAAATTGTACAAATTCAATACATTTTGCATCGTAGTGAGTTGTGAATACAATATTCTTTAATTGACATTTAAACATGTCCACAACAAATACGTGTTCAGTTTGAAAGCAAACAATTTGCATACCATTTAAGTAATGCAGGAATTACCGCAAAACAGATAAAGCCCCACACGTCAGACATGCTGTGTGTTCCATACATTTTAGGAAACTGTGCTCCCTGACATGACAGACATGGCACACTTACTAAAATAAGTGAGTGTTCCCACATTATCTTACAAACTGTAATTCTCACACTACGTGAGAGACTGTATGCACACTCCCGCAGTGAAACGACCGTCTGTGTTCAATACAGCCTAAAATTCTACACGTCATAGCAACGACGACCACCGTTCTTTAAATGTTTTACAACCAACACGGTTCTCCAGTTATTCACAGGTTTGTCTTTATTGATGGAAATTTTATCGTATAATTTGGCCTTATTGTTCGAAAGATCGAAAGTAAATTATAAATGTAAGTAGCAAATTTAGGTACTGTTTAGACGCTAATATTACGTCAGCCTAATTACTGTATTCACTGCCGGCCTCAATGTATTAGTCCTGGCACCTTTTCTTCTGGTGGTGGGTAGTAAGACACACGTACTCCTCCTATAAAACTGTCCGCCGATTATAAATAAAATGTGACTTGTTTCCGTGATTGTCGACTGGTTTATGATACCCTGGGTAATATGCGTTTGGAGACAAACTAGGGTCGGTATTTAACCAGAAACATATAAATTTGTAAGCAAAATATTTGCGCAATTTTACTGTAGTAAGTGCATCAGTATGATATTAACCCGTTCAATATCTGTATTTTATATCATAACAAAAGTTTACTAAAATGGATTGACGTACTAGTATCATCGGTGTATAGTTTGTATGTAGACTATCTGACACTAGTCTTTAATTATTCTTGTAGTATTAATAAACAAATTTGCATGTGCAATAACTATTACATTTACTATCAGCTTCAGTGATAAAAAGTCAGCTATGCAGATGGATGTCTCTACGTGAATAGACAACGACCCGCTGTGTGGCATTATAACAGCCCCGAGGGTGGGACGTCCGTTGTTAATAAAGTTACTAGGCGTTCGTTGTGGTTAAATAGTTGGAATAAATCATGCAAAATATAGTAGAAAGCATACATGGGCACTTTGCATTTTTCTTAATTACAGTAACTGTAATACAATATAGTGAGGTCGGTTCTTGAACATATTCATAATAGATATATTTCTATTAGAAAATGGCGTATCGCGTGCAATTTCAGTATCGAGGCAACATTCAACATTTTACCCTTGGAAACGATTGCGATGTCAAAAATACTATTGACACTATAAGCTGTCAAGTGAATTTGAGTTTCTAGCACTGTACAGCAGGCATTAGGGGTCAAATGGTAATGCCCCGTAATGCTATCGAATACACAGGCTCAAATTTCAAGTTGTCTCCGGTAGGTTTGAATATTGATGATCTCCCCGGTTAATCACTCCAAAATTTACATAACAAATTAACGCTGAAATGAAAGATTTTTTTTTGTTATGCAGATTTAATGTTTTCATGATTTCATTTTTTAAAGTAAACTTTGCACAGATTTAAATTCGTTTTTTGCGACAGGTCTGGACATCAAGAAGTGTGTAAATATGGGTAATCAAACGTTTCATTAAGAAAAAATAACTTTATAAAACGTACCTACAAACATGGGACGCATTTTCAAGATAATGTGTGGTACGCCAATTCGGCTGTGATGTTGATTTCGTATAGATTGCAGATTATGTAACGTAAACATTTGCACTTAAACAAAACGAGGCGAAGACAAAATGCCAGTTATCTAACCATTCACTGTGCACAAGTTAAACCGTGAGTTGGTAGTTTTTAATAATAGTACTGACGGCCTAATGACGTCATAATTGGATAGATGAAATAATGTATGTTTCCTTTGTGGAAAACATTTACTTACCGTTTAATTTGTGACGTCAAATCGAAGTAACTATCGAGATAACAGGTTTCAAGTAATTACGCCTTATAGCATGATTGCAAGATAGAAATGAAATGTATATGCAAATGTCGAATGGCGTGTCGGTTTCAGGGGGTGTTGCTTATGACGGTTACATCAACTGACGTATATGTGGTATGCAGTACAAACGCTGCCGGCGACTCTGTCTAATAAGGTCAAATGAATGTAGGTCAACTTTACGGGTTATATTTTCAGCTGTATATGGCAGACTCGGAAACGTGATTGTAAGCTACACACACAGTAACGGTAGGATACAAGTAATATTTCGGGGCAGTGGGCTAAATGCGGTCGTGGGGACTCGGGTTCGATAACAAAATACCCAGCTCAGTGTTGCATGTAAAGTTAGAATGTTGTATTAACGCTGAACAAGCAAAAACACAATCGTGGTTATCGCTACTTGGATACAGTAATACACAGTAATGTGTCACGTAACGCAGTTATTTCTCAATAAAAGTCTCAATAAAAAGTAGAAAATACAATTACAAGTATTCTGTAATGTGCTATGAAAATGTATTACAATATACTACTCATTACGTTGTTACTATAATGACTAACAGGAATATCTATGCACAGTAATGTATAGTGCCACTAAGTGCTACAACCATATAGGCCAACACATCAGTCCAGAGTACTGAAGAGAATGTATGGCATACACAGTAATCCTAACTTACTCAATACAAATGGCTACCACATACACAATACAGTATTTACTAACTAGAAACACTGAATGCAGATAGATACTACGTAATAGGTACTAAGGCTATGAATGCCTGAGTATTCCCTCAGTACATAGAAGTATATACTAGTAACAACAGAGATCAGCACTCGGATACTAAATACAGGTAAAATAAAAGGAAAATACTTCAAAGTTACTATAATTGAAAAGATTACTAAATACAACAGTATGCATTAGCTTAACTGTAAAATACTAAGGCTATCGTAATGCAACGTATGCTCTCAAATAATACACAACCAAAGCGGTCATCTACAATACCGTAACAGTAGGGAAGTACAAATAATTCCCACACAATCACTGAAATAGTATATTCACAGGTTTATATAAACAGAAAATAGTTAACTATTCAATAATAAAATATTGTTTGAGTTCAACTACTGAATACTAAAGACATCCAAAATACAAAATGTTTTAAACATGCAAAGCAGACCAAAGTTCCAAATTATGCATGTAACACTACAAGTATCAACTATAACAATAAGATACCTCAGAAATAGTTTGGTTTAAGTGAATACCAAAATGACACAATTTAAGATAATTATTCAGTAATATCACTCACCAGAATGGTAGTCACAATATGTATGTATAGTAAAATACACAAATCCAGGTAAAGCACTCTGGACTAAATAAATGTATACGACACAAAATAATTATCGGTAAAGAAATATCATGCAAAATGCAAACTACACACTGGCTTACGCAATGCCAGAGCAGGCGAATTACACTAAATGCAGACTAACGTTATAGAAAATAATAAGTTTGATCACAACGTAGGTCCGGGAAAGGCACAACAGTAAAATGTCACAGTCAATTTATGCACTTTCTACTTGATGCTGAATGTCACACGAATCAAAGTTTGGTAGATGTCTGGGACGGTAAACAAGTCAGTCCAACTGGATGACGACAACAGAAAGTCACGTGATACGAATGGCGGGAATTTCCACAACGAAGAACAGTCTTTACTTTAGTTGAAATCTCGACGGGACAACATAATTGGTCGAGTCGATCTACTGGAAACAGTTAATACTGGCGTACAGAACTCAAAATGTCAACGATTGTACTCACAGGAACCTGGATACTTGGTTCAACCACGGTTTCGTTCAACACAATGGCAACAGCAGACTGCAACCTCTGCGGTCGATCCACACAACCACAACTTTCGGAAAAGACTTCTGCCAGCCACTAAATTCCACGCAAACACGATTTCGCCTGTCCCAAGCGTTCCACGACATCCATAACCACTTTAGTTCAGCCTTTGGAAGGTATTCAGTCGATTTAACAGGAAAATCGACTTGCCCACACAGACAGAAACAATTCGAACATGACACACTAACCCGCCATGTTGACCGACACCTCGACGCACAGACTTAAGCATAAACAAAGTTATTCGCACACCATACTATAGATGGCGCTCTCACTATAGACCGCCACACACTCCCCCACTAGGAGAAATGTCGTCCCGACATTACATCACCAAATTGCAAGAAGACACCAAACATGTCAAACAAGGTTTACCCTTTAGTAACAATATCTATTATAGCACTGCACAGATCAGCTTCAGAATTCTTAGAAAACTGATTCCTCACTGCAATAAGAAAGTCTGCTTTCGCCATCCAATCAGACGTTGCAGTCACCATTTGTTGAGAATAGCCATAACGGTCAGGAGGATTAATCGTTCTCTTTGATCTTCTCAACTGAGTGTCAGACACCTCTGGCTCCAATACATCAGATTCTTTGACCTCATCAGGACTGCCACTGCACTCAAGTGATTGACGCTCTGAGCTAGTTTCTAACACTGGCTCCGTGACATCCAATTCACTTTCTTGGTTCTGTTCAACAACTACTTCATCTTGGCTATTAGATTCAGTAGGTTCAGGATTAGCAGTACCCTCACTCTCAATCCTATCAGGTTGTCGCACACATGATTCTGCAGTTGGAGTTAACATGCTCAGTTCAGGTAGTGCAGACTGATCATCACGTCCATCAAGGATGATTGAGACAGAGTCACTTGTGTTGTGAACAGTGTCAGGGACACTAATCTTCGGGTCAGGTTCTGCAGCTTCAGAAGTTGCATACACTGGCACATTGATAGGAAAAGTTGGTAGAGATATATCATTATCGTCCTCCTCAGAATCAGAACTGTCAGTAGTAGTATCTTTATCTTCTGACTGTCGACGCTGTATACGTGGCAGCCTCCTGGTTCTACTTGGTCTACTGCATGTCGGTTGTGGACATGGCAGAGCTGTACATGGAAGTAGTAAGTTACGATGCAATGTGCGTAGTTTACCTCCCCTGCTATTCTCAGGTTGTACCACATATACTGGTATATCATGATTGGGTCTCTCAACCACTTGATAGGGTGTGCTCTCCCATAGATTTGCTAATTTGTGCTTTCCTCTAATCTTAACGTTCCTAACCAATACCCGGTCACCTGGTTCTAAGATTGACTCATGTGCCTTGAGATCATATCGTTTCTTGTTACTACCAGCAGACTTCTCTGCACCTTGGCGTGCCAATTCATAAGCAAACTTTAACCTGTCCCTCAGTGCATGGGCAAACTCGTGATGACTTCTACTTTCTGTAGTCTCAGGTTCTATACCCAAATACAGGTCAATCAGTAGTCTAGGGTGTCTCCCAAACATCAAGAAATATGGCGAGTAGCCCGTAGTGTCATGCCGGGTGCAATTATAGGCATGAACAAGCGGCGCAACATACGATTTCCAGTCCTTCTTCTGGTCATCACTGAGGGTACCTAACATCCCTAACAATGTGCGGTTAAATCTCTCCACCTGTCCATTACCTTGTGGCCGATAGGGAGTTGTTCTGGTCTTCTGTATGCCAGAAATCTTGCAGAGCTCACGAATCACCTCACTCTCAAAATTTCTGCCCTGGTCCGAGTGCAAGCGTTGGGGAAAACCATAATGGATGATGAGTTTTCCCATAGGTGCTTAGCAGTAAGTCTTGCCGTTTGGTTACGAGTTGGTATGGCAACTGCATATCTCGTAAAATGGTCACTTATTACCAATATATTACAGATTCCGCCCTTGGACTCTTCAAGTGTTAAATAGTCCATGCACACGAGCTGCATAGGTTGAGAACTGTGAATACTAACCATTGGCGCTATTGTTGGTTTACCCGAGGAGGCCTTTCTTAAAATACAACTCGGACAATTTCTGATCTTCTCATCCAAATCATGTGCCATGTGCGGCCAATAAAACCGAGAACGTAGAAGATCTAAACCCCGTTCTTTCCCAAGATGACCTATCTTATCATGAAGTCCCTCCATGGCTACTTGACGATATTCTGGTGGGAGGACCAACTGCTGGTGTTTTTGTCCATTACTATCAGTACGTTGACGATATAATACACCATCTCTAAACAAGAAGTGGTCCCATTCCTTCAGCATTAACTGCACATCTGCACTCTCATTTCTCCTTTCTGCAAAGTTAGGGCACTTGTTCTGTTTGAGATAATGGATGAGTCTCATTATCGTAGGGTCTTTCTGTTGATGATGTTGCCATTCTTTCATGGTGATAGATGGTAAGGGTTTTGTGCCTTGAGGTGAAGGTGGATCCTCAACTGTTCTGGGCACTCCATCAGGATCTCTGCACACTGACTCAACTAGTGGTAGCGACTCTTTTAGAGCTTGTCTGTAGTTAACGCTACAAATATGGTATTGGCAAATCGCTTTGATGGCATCCTGTAGAACTTCTTGACTGACCTCTCTGTGTTGGTCACCAGGATGAGGTCGCCGTGAGAGCCCATCTGCATCACTATTTGTCCTTCCTGGCCGATAGTGAAGAGTAAAATTGTATGTGGACAATGCTGACAACCATCTATGACCGGTTGCATCCAGTTTAGCTGTGGTCATCACGTAGGTTAACGGATTGTTATCCGTAACCACCTTGAACTGGTTACCATAGAGATAATCATGAAACTTGTCTGTAACTACCCATTTGAGGGCTAAGAACTCCAACTTGTGTGCTGGATAATTTCTTTCTGATTTTGATAAGCTTCTGCTGGCATAAGCAATGACTCTCTTCCTTCCCTCTTGTTCTTGACATAACACCCCACCAAGTCCTGTGTAACTGGCATCTGTGTGGACCTCAAACGGTAAATCATAGTCAGCGAATGCCAAGATTGGAGGTGATGTCAGACGATCTACCAGCATGTCAAAGGCGTGTTGACATTCCTGTGTCCATTTGAATTCTGGGGGCTGTACGTTTGCACCCCTAGCCTTTTGTCTGCTTTTGCCTTTCCTACCATATGGTCCTCCCGTGAGAGCATGAAGAGGAGCAGCAATGTTTGAAAAACCCTCCACAAAGCGCCTATAATATCCGGCAAATCCCAAGAAAGATCGAACTTCTGGTACATTCTTAGGTATAGGCCAGGTCTTCAAAGACTCAACTTTCTCCGGGTCAGTCTGGATACCCTGTGCAGAAACAATGTGGCCAAGGTACTTTACTCTCTCCTTAAAAAAATCACATTTAGAAGGCTTAACCTTCAGGCCATATTCATGTAGACGAGTGAGGACAGCTTCCAGTCTTTCCATATGCTCCTCGAAAGAGGATGAATAAATGATGATATCATCCAAATATACAAGACACAACTTCAAATTGTAATCACCCATACATTTCTCCATAAGACGCTGAAACGTACTCAGACTATTACATAAGCCCATGGGCATTCGGCTACACTCGAAAAAACCTACAGGTGTTGTGAACGCAGTCTTTGGCTGGTCTTCTTTGGCCACTCCAATTTGCCAATAACCACTCTGTAGATCAATGGATGAGAACAAACGAGCCCCCTTGAGAGCATCCAAGGTTTCCTCAATTCGGGGCAAGGCGTAGGAGTCACGGATAGTGCGTGCATTTAACCCACGGTAGTCAATGCATAATCTGGTAGAATGGTCCTTTTTCTCCACCAGAACTATGGGTGCTGCCCAGGGACTATGGGACTCATGGATGACCCCACTGTCCATCATACTCTGTAACAGTTCTCTCAACTCTTTGTACCGTGATGGTGGTATTCTGCGGTGACGCTGCTTGATAGGTGGGCCTTCAGTTGTTGGTATTTCATGTTCAACAGCAGTTGTAAATCCAAGCTCATTCTTATGCTTAGCAAATACAGGATCCATTCTCTGCAACAGCTCCTGTGCTTGTTCACGCTGACTGGACGTCAATGGAGACTCACTCAAATCAAAATGCAATGGACCATTGGGAGTCTGACTGTAAGCACGAGCTCGGGAAGTAAGCCCTGGATCAACCCCTCTCGCACACTGACCATAGGTCTCATGGTGAGAGTTGACCGTGTTCATCTCTACTTTAGCAGATTGTCTGTGGGACACTGCTTCATAGTTCACTGGGTTTCCAGCCCAAGTGACAGCATGTATCCCACCGATCACATCACCTGGTCGGATTGTTATCTGTTTGGATGATGCATTGTGGATGTGTACCGGGACAATTGATTTCCTACCCTTACACTTCAATGTAGCAGCCACAGGGGCAACCACCAAACTGCCTGACAGCCTGGAACACTCTGTTGATTCCACCACCGTAACATATTGATCACCAGATGGACCACCCTTAGTTTTACCACTGATGATAGTTGACATTCCTGGCTCAATTTGAACAGGTCGCCGCAAGTTGGCTCTCACATTTCCCAAGTTACCATCACTGCCTAAGTATTTCTCTCTTGCACACATGCGGCGATAGGCAGCAGCCCATGCCAAGGATTCGGTTTGCTTTCTGGTTGATCCTCGCTGGTTCTGCTGATACTGATGACACTGATGGATGAGGTTAGTACCAATAGTCAAGGGCACATGCTTATTGTATCCGTTAGGTGGAACAACTAATGCCAGGACACTAAACACCTCATCACTTCCAAATACCTTAGGTGGAAAACTAATATCAATTCCAACGTAACCTAAGAATGGAACCTCTTGACCACCAGCACCCTCTACTTTAAGTTCTGCAATGGGCCTGATTGGACAATCAAACAGATGCTCCTTGTGAAATGTCTCACTGATTGTAGTCACCTGTGAGCCAGTATCAACTAGACTGGTACATGATACACCATTAACAAAGGCAGTCTCTTCATTTGGATCACCAACAATCTTCCCCAGAAGAGGTCTGACATTACCAAGCAAAATAGGTTTAGTCTCAGGACTGTTGGTACCCTGGAAATTACTTGTTGACTTAAACTTCTTACTTTGTTGCTCTGTGGTCGGGTTTCTACAGCCGGTAGATACATGCCCTTCTTGACCGCAATTGAAGCATTTGATGGGTCCACGCAGCCTTTGCCGTCGACCCTTCTCCCTTTTATGGTCAGAAACATTCTCTGCACTCTGTCCCTGCCAAGGTTGAGGATTCTGTTTCCTATCAGATTCTCTAGCACTGTCTGGCTCCTGACTGCCACTGAACTCCAACCTAGTCAGTCTATCTTGCAAGGCCTTCACAGTAGCAACCAGTTCCTGGACCATTGTACTGTCCTCAGACACCATGGAGGTGGTGGTCTGGTGTGCTTGGCTCTGCTGTCTTTTGGCAGCAATTGGTGCACTTGGTTGCTCACGAACTTCTTGCTCGGCAACTCTGACAATTCGTAACAATTCATCAAAGTCCCTTGCTGCCTCATAACGATGTCTGGAGATATTTTTAATCCTCTCATCTTGTATGCCTTTCCAAAAAACTGTTCGTAGTGCATCATCAACTGCCAATGCAGCAATTCCACCTCGCTCACGAGCTCTGTGGATGTCTGACTCAAGTCGACAACCATACGTAGCTATGGTTTCTCCCTCTTCCTGTCTGCTATTGTAGAACTTCTGTAGAAGTGTGGCTCCGGTATCTACAACACCATATATACCTTCAAGCTTGTGTACCATTGCTTCTATGGTAGAGTCGGTTCCCATACGCATGATAACTTGTCCAGCCTCACCTCTCACTGATTTGCGAATAATAGGAGTGAGCAGTTCCTGGCTGTTTATGTATGCCTTATCTTTCAATAAACAATGTACCTCATGTTTCCAAGACTCAAAATTTGCATCACCCTTCGCTTTAGGATCACCCGAAAAAGTAGATACTCGTGGTGGGTGTATCAAACTAGCTGGGAGAATAATAGGAGGTGAACCAACAATCGTGTCCTGTCGTCCAACAGGTGGACCCGGCTCAACATTATCATTACTTGATCTCATCACCAGAGTCGCTTGTCTTCCAATGTCGGGATGAGGTGGCGGTGTGGGTAGGCTCACTTCAGGCTGTACATCAGAGTCTGTTTTAGAATCACTAACAGTAACCTCATGACCAACCATCTTCAGAAGTTGGATCATTTTTGCAATGTCCTCCTGCGACAATGATGGTGTAACTTGACCATCACCAGCAGATTCTCTCAAGGCAAAATCACCAGATGCACCCACAGCACCACCACTAACTTTATGTGCTGGTGCAAAGTGAGACAACATAGTAGCCGGAACACTAGAAACAGACAACTTCCCATCACCAACCTCCTTAGCATGCAATGACTTAATGGCACTGGTTGCGATTGCCTCATCCCTATACTGGCAAAACCCACAACCTGTATGTCTACCAGTCTCAAAATCAAAAGGTAATAAAAACTCAACAACTTCACCAACCTCTGACAATATTGTCACCATCTGATCCCTATTCAATGATGCAGGAATATGATCAACCATAACAGTAGAGGCCACATCCTCAATGGAAATTGTTACTTGAGATGCCATGATGCTCACAATAGAAAACGTTACCTATGTTAATAAACGGTATAAAGATGGTTAAACATAAAGCATGTATGAACCAATAAACAGTTCAGAAAAATTACAGTGCTCATAAAATAATGAATAACTAATAATATGTAAAAAAAAACTACACTAAGAGTCCTGACCACATGTGCCAAAAAATGTGTACTACAAAATGTCTACTCTAAGAAAATACACTTGTAAAAGTACATTACATGTATTCAAGTGATACAAAATGTCTGCCCACTAGCCCCACGTTGGGCGCCATAAATATGTAAGCTACACACACAGTAACGGTAGGATACAAGTAATATTTCGGGGCAGTGGGCTAAATGCGGTCGTGGGGACTCGGGTTCGATAACAAAATACCCAGCTCAGTGTTGCATGTAAAGTTAGAATGTTGTATTAACGCTGAACAAGCAAAAACACAATCGTGGTTATCGCTACTTGGATACAGTAATACACAGTAATGTGTCACGTAACGCAGTTATTTCTCAATAAAAGTCTCAATAAAAAGTAGAAAATACAATTACAAGTATTCTGTAATGTGCTATGAAAATGTATTACAATATACTACTCATTACGTTGTTACTATAATGACTAACAGGAATATCTATGCACAGTAATGTATAGTGCCACTAAGTGCTACAACCATATAGGCCAACACATCAGTCCAGAGTACTGAAGAGAATGTATGGCATACACAGTAATCCTAACTTACTCAATACAAATGGCTACCACATACACAATACAGTATTTACTAACTAGAAACACTGAATGCAGATAGATACTACGTAATAGGTACTAAGGCTATGAATGCCTGAGTATTCCCTCAGTACATAGAAGTATATACTAGTAACAACAGAGATCAGCACTCGGATACTAAATACAGGTAAAATAAAAGGAAAATACTTCAAAGTTACTATAATTGAAAAGATTACTAAATACAACAGTATGCATTAGCTTAACTGTAAAATACTAAGGCTATCGTAATGCAACGTATGCTCTCAAATAATACACAACCAAAGCGGTCATCTACAATACCGTAACAGTAGGGAAGTACAAATAATTCCCACACAATCACTGAAATAGTATATTCACAGGTTTATATAAACAGAAAATAGTTAACTATTCAATAATAAAATATTGTTTGAGTTCAACTACTGAATACTAAAGACATCCAAAATACAAAATGTTTTAAACATGCAAAGCAGACCAAAGTTCCAAATTATGCATGTAACACTACAAGTATCAACTATAACAATAAGATACCTCAGAAATAGTTTGGTTTAAGTGAATACCAAAATGACACAATTTAAGATAATTATTCAGTAATATCACTCACCAGAATGGTAGTCACAATATGTATGTATAGTAAAATACACAAATCCAGGTAAAGCACTCTGGACTAAATAAATGTATACGACACAAAATAATTATCGGTAAAGAAATATCATGCAAAATGCAAACTACACACTGGCTTACGCAATGCCAGAGCAGGCGAATTACACTAAATGCAGACTAACGTTATAGAAAATAATAAGTTTGATCACAACGTAGGTCCGGGAAAGGCACAACAGTAAAATGTCACAGTCAATTTATGCACTTTCTACTTGATGCTGAATGTCACACGAATCAAAGTTTGGTAGATGTCTGGGACGGTAAACAAGTCAGTCCAACTGGATGACGACAACAGAAAGTCACGTGATACGAATGGCGGGAATTTCCACAACGAAGAACAGTCTTTACTTTAGTTGAAATCTCGACGGGACAACATAATTGGTCGAGTCGATCTACTGGAAACAGTTAATACTGGCGTACAGAACTCAAAATGTCAACGATTGTACTCACAGGAACCTGGATACTTGGTTCAACCACGGTTTCGTTCAACACAATGGCAACAGCAGACTGCAACCTCTGCGGTCGATCCACACAACCACAACTTTCGGAAAAGACTTCTGCCAGCCACTAAATTCCACGCAAACACGATTTCGCCTGTCCCAAGCGTTCCACGACATCCATAACCACTTTAGTTCAGCCTTTGGAAGGTATTCAGTCGATTTAACAGGAAAATCGACTTGCCCACACAGACAGAAACAATTCGAACATGACACACTAACCCGCCATGTTGACCGACACCTCGACGCACAGACTTAAGCATAAACAAAGTTATTCGCACACCATACTATAGATGGCGCTCTCACTATAGACCGCCACACAATGTATATAGCACCCTGCTTGTCAAACAGTTTCAAGTTATAATTTAAAAATATGCCAAAAACAATGAACAATTTTCTAAGGTGGTTCATGATGAGTCGGTCACCGTCTCGTGCGCATAAAGCAAATAAACCAACGAATGCAACAAGGTCACGCGGCATTTCAAATAAAATATTTACCTCCCATGGAGTTGAGTGATAGTTAGACACAGCGAAAACCAGCGAAGTTCGATAATTAGATACTATTAGTCACACCGTTTGTAATGATTCAATCACGAAACTGTCTAGACAGAAACAATCCAGACAAATATGACTGACGTTGATTATTATAAATGACATTTCGAAATCAAATTTTTATTAACATTTAATTCGGAGATTAATTACAGAATATATGTAGATGACGTCGTTATTAATTCACAATTATATATATATATGTAACGTAGACCACTAATATATAAATATCCACGAATAAGCAAATAATTATCAATCACTTATAATAATACTACATCGGATTTTAATCAGATTGACCTCGTTGAAACAACAACCTTCTTTTTACAGATTATCAATTTACCGATTTCTGTACAAAATAATTCGCAATAAAACTTTACATAACATATTGTGTTCCTTTATTGCTAAAGTACAATATCAACGTGCTTCTGCATTATTTTCTAGCAGAAAACAAGTTTACAGGCCTCTTATTAACAATTTATTCGATTATTTTTTAACTTGTAATGACAGACTCAATTTGGAACTACACTATTATCTTAGTGTAATGTCATCATCTATACTGAGAAGATTGTAATTATAAATATATTCAAATTAGATGATTTTTCTGCCAACCGAGTCATGCATTTCCCCTGGCAAATACAGTGGTATATTTTCTATGTTTCGTAGAAAAGCAAATTAAGCGTCCTACCATATTTAGTAACTTTAAAGCATATGGGCGTAACAATCATTTGCGTAGATCAGTAGAAAAACTTACCCACTCCTTCTCCCATACTCTACCCACAAACTTGGTCGTTGTATTTTTTACATGTTAATCTTTTATTGCAAAAACGTTTCTCACAACAAACTAATCCAAGAACCATAAGCTATAAAGCAAAGTTCTAACAATGCACATATATTGATCATACTTAACGAACGCAAATTAAAGAGAAGATTTGTTATCAAAACTTCAAACTTACTTGCAACATTTTATCGATATGACATTTTAATTTTCGTAGTTCTTTTTATATATACCATGCATACAAATGTGGTTTCTAACACTTATATTATACAGTATGCATTTATCAAGTACTGAATACCCAAACTCAAAATCTTTGTGACCATCATAGCAAAGGTTCCTCCCAAACGTCACCTTGGGAAAAGCACACTTCTCCCGCGCTCTCCACATAAATAATTAACTAATATCCTACATCTATTAAAGCAGTCTGCTTTTAAGGCAAAATGATTGGTGTTTGATAATTGATTTGTGAGTGATTGTGGTATATCAATTTCTTCTGATTTTCATTAAAACCCCAGGATAATGATAACCGAGTGAAACTTCATCGAATAATATATGTTTGTAATGTTGCAATGCTTAACAAAGGGCCTTTCTGTAGCTGAAGTGCTTTGCCTCGTCTGCCAAACAAAGCATTTCGTTTCGAATTATACACCGATTCTAGCGATTGTGATATTTAAATCGTTATTGATGAACTGCCTAACACGTTCAAGTCATGTTAGTTTCTTCCACGTGTTATTATTAGACTATTCAGGAACGCATACGTTCTACTCATATCCCAACCTCATTTCACCTCATTGCAAGAATTGCAAAAATCAAGACCTTGAGTTAGCCATTCCAGCATCTTGCGATGTCTCATCGACGAACCAAGAAACTGAAATTACGAGTCAAAGTAGCGCTATCCCATCCAGTCTTCGGAAATACTTGAAAAGAGAGAATACATGTTAAATTGAGACGAAATTATTTACCCAACTACTGTCGGTCAAGGGCTTTTTGCCATATATATATATATATATATATATATATATATATATATATATATATATATATATATATATATATATATATATGGAAAATTACACTTCCTATCATGTTGCTTAAACGTTGGTTCTGTTGCGTGTCCCCATTCATACGCATGTGACCTTCGATCTCGTGCATGCCTCGCCCGTGCTAATTCCATTCACATGCACATTCTAACTTTGTACTCCTGTGACGTTCATTTGACTAATCGTACTTGCCATGCAATTGTCAAGGTTTCCTGTTCAAAGTCCCTCCGCGTTCAGCAAGCGACCTGAACCCGTCTCCAAGCTATTACTCCGGTTCTTTTTACACACTCCTGTCTGAATTCCAGTCCGAACATTCTCTGTATTCGACAGTTCCTTAGAATCTTTCTCAAAACCACCGTCATCCAACATGGGGAAGGCCAAGTCAACCAGAAAGTCAACTCGCGCTACACGGAGACCAGCCCGTCTTGTCGATTCCCCAACGATGTCACCAACGCAACCAAGATCAACTCCAAGTCGTCTATCCAACAAACTCGCCAAACGATCTTCCCAGTTATATCGTCGACCTCATTCGAGCTCGAATTGCAACGGAGCTCGCATCGTTGCAACCGGTAAACAACACTCGGTCCATAACTGTAAATGGTTTGGAAGAGCACAGCGTCACAGCACCCACTAACTACTGAGATGTCCCAAATTCGTCATAAAAATGTCTCCATTTTCGGTGATCGATTTGACTACAGAGCCACAACAGCCCACCGCTTCTCACGCAAGACACTTTCCAACATCGCTACTATCACAAATACGTCAACAAACGGCAGTCATTAATTTTCAACTTCACGGCATCCTGGATCTGAGACAGATTTCCGGCGTAGGTGGCGCACTCCCCAATACGAACTCAAACATGGCTGAACCCATATATCAACAACCAGCCGTTCAGCTTTCCAGATCAGCCAAACAACCAGCCGGACTATCAGCCGCCATCGCACTAGCAGATCTTTATTTGCATTATGTAGACTCATCAAAGCTTTCAGCTATTTCTCATGATAAGTTCATCGAACTTAGTAATTTACATCCTGACACTCTCAGGCCTTCAACTACTCAGACTTTGAAAACAAACATCAGCTTCGACCCGGACAACCACGGAATTGCGTCATTCACAACCCAGCTGAAACGAAAAGAGAGTTATGCATCTTGGTTAATCAAGACTCTAGGAAGATGGCGAAGGGACGCATACCAAGTGTATATTGACACACCTTCGTCAACGCTACAAGCCGTGCCTCACATTCTCCGTGGACATTCATCATAGGTGCCTCCTCATCCTACCATGCGAATTCTCAACCTCGAGTGACTCTCATGCTGGCATTTCGTTTGCCACATCTACGTACACGTGTTATGCCGTCGTGCTACCTTTGACCATCCAACTTTGTACTCGCTCCATATTACCTCGTTCCATTTATTTAAGATTAATTATATTTTTCTTTAGATATTTACCTTGACATGTTCGTATCATTTATTTCACTTTCAGTCGTAACCACCATCTTTCGCATTTTATATATCACAAGCAACATCACAGTTATGTATTTTAATGCCACAACATTCCCATGTGGGCACCACACGCTGCAAGTCTTCGTGAACTGAGTCAAACATGCACGGAAATGGTTTCCGCAACGACGGTCAGATAGTGACTCCTGTGTTGACTGGCCTTTATCAAGTACCGTTGACAATTCGAAAATGCGAATAAATATTTCGTAAATTGCTGTTAAATTACCTTAGTGTTGCTCCAAGTGTGTACAGGTAATAGGTCAATCTAGAAGGTACTTCGATATCAATTTAAAACATCAAAAAGAATAAATAGCCGCCAAATCGTCTTAAACGACCTTTTGAATATATTTTTTCCATCACAAGAATGCCTCATATATAAGCAGATTACAGTCAACCGAAAAATCGACAGCAAACTGCTTAGAAAGTTATGAAAAGCGATTGCAAAGTTGGTAGTTTCATTCGGGATTGTTACCTGTGATATCATATTAACAAGTCCCATGGTTGGAAATTCGAAAATGTGAATAAATATTTCGTAAATTGATGTTAAATTACCGTAAAGTTACTCCAAGTATGTAGAGGTCATAGGTCAATCTAGACGATAGTTGTGCAAGCGATTTCGATTTAAAACATCAAAAAAGATGAAATAGCCGCCAATTCGGCTTATTTTCAAATAATCCATGCAGCTGTGTGGTTAGGTGGCCGACAAATGTTTAAAGTAAAGCACAATCGGGCGTGGTTAGTGCTTGCAAACTACCTGTAGAATATTATTTTTTTTTTGTTTCATCACACACACCGAAACGATATAAGGCAACGTTCCTGCATTTGTTCTTACTGTGATGTCAATCATTTATAGTAAAAAAATCGTGTCAATTTTGTAACTTTTTTAATTAATAGAAAGTTTTCAAATTCCTTTTAATTTTCACGAATATGTTGTTGATGCTGTCGGCACGTAGTGGGTTTTACGCTATTAAAGCATCATGCAAAGTTGTTCAAAGTGATTGCAAAGTTGTGCAAAGTTATCGCAAAGTTGGTAGATGTATTTGTATATTCGACCTAAGTTGTTGGCGTATATGAACGCGCAGTTGTGAGGTCGACGAATTTATTAAAAGCCAGTTAAAAGCGGCAAAGTTGGTAGTTTCACACGGGCTTGTTACCTGTGATATTATATTAACAAGTCCCATGGTTGAGAATTCGAAAAGGTGAATATATATTTTGTAAATTGCCATTAAATTACCGTAAAGTAATTCCAAGTATGTAGAGGTCATAGGTCAATCTAAAAGATACTTGTGCAAGCGATTTCGATTTAAAACGTCAAAAATCAAATCAAATAATCCATGCAGCTGTGTGGTTAGGTGGCCGATAAATGTTTAAAGTAAAGCACAATCGGGCGTGGTTAATACTTGCATGGGAGACTCTCTGAGTAAACTACCTGTAGAATATTAGTTTTTTTGTTTCATCACACACATCGAAACGATATAAGCAACGTTCCTGCATTTGTTCTTACTGTGATGTCAATCATTTATAGTAAAAAATCGTGGCAATTTTGTAAGTTTTTTAATTAATAGAAAGTTTTCAAATTCCTTTTAATTTTCACGAATATGTTGTTGATGCTGTCGGCACGTAGTGGGTTTTACGCTATTAAAGCATCATGCAAAGTTGTTCAAAGTGATTGCAAAGTTGTGCAAAGTTATCGCAAAGTTGGTAGATGTATTTGTATATTCGACCTAAGTTGTTGGCGTATATGAACGCGCAGTTGTGAGGTCGACGAATTTATTAAAAGCCAGTTAAAAGCGGCCTATAGTTGTTCACATGAGGTGACTGTAAAATGCTAGAACACAGCGTGCAAATTTGGAAAAAACGAACAAAATGTTGGCGGAGTTGCTTGTATATTTTACCTAAGTCATTATCATGACAACCCCGCAGTCAAATCTCGAAAACATTAAGTACATGTTCTGAGAATGCCTCATATATAAGCAGATTATCACAACAGTCAACCAAAAAATCGACAACAAACTACTTACAAAGTTGTGAAATGAGATTGCAAAGTTGGTAGTTTCACACGGTATTGTTACCTGTGATATTATATTAACAAGTCCCATGGTTGAAAGTTCGAAAAGATGAATAACTATTTTGTAAATTACCATTAAATTACCGTAAAGTTACTCCAAGTATGTAGAGGTCATAGGTCAATCTAGACGATACTTGTGCAAGCGATTTCGATTTAAAACATCGAAAAATATGAAATAGCCGCCAATTCGGCTAATTTTCAAATAATCCATGCAGCTGTGTGGTTAGGTGGCCGACAAATGTTTAGAGTAAAGGACAATCGGGCGTGGTTAGTACTTGCATGGGAGACTCTCTGAGTAAACGACCTGTTGAATATTTTTGTTTTGTTTCATAACACACATTGAAATGATATAAGGCAACATTCCTGCATTTTTTCTTACTGTAATGTCAATCATTTATAGTAAAAAATCGTGGCAATTTTGTAACTTTTTTAATTAATGGAAAGTTTTCAAATTCCTTCTAATTTTCACGAATATGTTGTTAATGCTGTCGGCACGTAGTGGGTTTTACGCTGTTAAATCACCATGCAAAGTTGTTCAAAGTCATTGCAAAGTTGTGCAAAGTTATCGCAAAGTTGGTAGATGTATTTGTATATACGACCTAAGTTGTTGGCGTATATGAACGCGCAGTTGTGAGGTCGACAAATTTATTAAAAGCCAGTTGAAAGCGGCCTATAGATGTTCACATGAGGTGACTATAAAATGCTAGAACACAGCGTGCACATTTGGAAAAAATGAACAAAATGTTGGCGGAGTTGCTTGTATATTTTACCTAAGTCATTATCATGACTACCCCGCAGTCAAATGTCGAAAACATTAAGTAAATGTTCTGAGAATGCCTCATATATAAGCAGATTATCACAACAGTCAACCGAAAAATCGACAACAAACTACTTACAAAGTTGTGAAAAGAGATTGCAAAGTTGGTAGTTTCATACGTGATTGTTACCTGTGATATTATATTAACATGTCCCATGGTTAAAAATTCGAAAAGGTGAATAACTATTTTGTAAATTGCCATTGAATTACCGTAAAGTTACTCCAAGTATGTAAAGGTCATAGGTCAATCTAGACGATACTTGTGCAAGCGATTTCAATTTAAAACATCAAAAAAATTAAATAGCTGCCAATTCGGCTAATTTTCAAATAATCCGTGCAGCTGTGTGGTTAGGTGGCCGACAATACTTTAAAGTAAAGCACAATCGGGCGTGGTTAGTACTTGCATGGGAGACTCTCTGAGTAAACGACCTGTTCAATATTTTTTTTGTTTAATCACACACATCAAACGATATGAGGCAACGTTCCTGCATTTTTTCTTACTGTGATGTCAATCATTTATAGTAAAAAATCGTGGCAATTTTGTTAATTAATGGGAAGTTTTCAAATTCAATTTTCAGGAATATGTTGATGATGGTGTCGGCACGTAGTGGGTTTTACGCTGTTAACGCACCGCGCAAAGTTGTTCAAAGTGACTGCAAAGTTGTGCAAAGTTATTGCAAAGTTAGTAGATGCATTTGTATGTATGACCTAAGTTGTTGGCCTATATAAACGCGCAGTTGTAAAGTCGACAAATTTAATAAAAGCCAATTGAAAACAGCCTATATATGTTCACATGTGCTGACTGTAAAAGTTGCGTGCAAAGTTGGAAAAAGCAAAGGAAATGTTGTCGGATTTGTTTGTATATTCAACCTAAATCTGAATCAAATCTGCGACTGGCATCACAGAGCAGGTTTCGGCGACGACGCTTGACTCTGGCTCGCACCCATTCTGCTCTCAGCCAAGACTTGGTCTCTCGTGTCGTTTCCTAACATTAACAATCGTTTATTGGAAGAAGCTGACAATTACCATATTTAAAACAACGAACACTTGACTAAATGCAACCTATTTCTAGAACGAAAGACACAACCGTCTACATAACCAACCAACCAATGTAGCATCAACTTCGAACGCATCCACAACGTCGTCCAGCACAAGTAATCGAAACGTCAACCTACCCAAGCTTCAACTACCGATGTTCAATGGCGAGTACTTAAAATCGACATCATTCATCGACATGTTTAATGCCGCCGTGCATGACGACACTTCGCTGGGATACATTCAGAAATGTCAGTACCTTGCAGCTCAATTAGAAGACGACGTAGCATAGAAGAATATAAATTGACTAATGCAAACTACAAAGAATGAATGCGACTCTTGGAGCCAAGATATGGGCAATCACACAAAACAATTTCGTGCCATATGAAAGCTCTATGGGGACTTCCCAAACCGGACAAAGCTAACGAAAGTATCCACACATTCTACGATTCCCTCGAATTACACACCAGAGAACTGAAGGCATTAGGAAAGTCTGAAGACAGATACGACTTACTCGTTTTTAATTGTTAATTGTTTTTCGAAAAACTACCAATGAGTATAAAAACACAAATATCTCGTGACCACGGTAACCTCGTGACCAAGAAATACAGGCCAACCAAGCAGCTTCGTATATAAATATCAACGATGAAATCCCGATGTCAACCGCATTAATCTTTCACCTACGTCCGGCCCTGTGTTGGTGAAAACGTCTTCAGTTACCCGTCACCGTTACAGTTATCGTTAATATTCTATCAGACGAAGGAGCCCAGCGCACTTTCATAACGAAAGAAACTACCCGTTGTCTAAATATCAGAGACAACAAATGTCTGACTTAACATCTCAGCATATGCGGGTTTGGTAAAGACAAAAAACTGGGTACGTGCGCTAAAGAACGTATACAATTAATTAAAAACAAATAAAGGGCATATCGACATACAATTTCTCGTTGTGCCAAACATCCACTCACACATACAAAATTACGTCCATTCTGCGGTATGGAAGTACAAAAAATTGCCACTCGCATCACAAGTAAACGCCGAAGCCACGAAATCGACCTGTTAATCGCCGTGGATTATTACTGGTTCATCATTGAAGATCATGTTGTCATGGGAGACTGACCAACCATAGTCGCTTCAAAACTTGGTTGTTCATTATCCGGCCCTTCGAAGTAAGACAACGTTTCTGCCTTTCGTATTCGAAAATTTTTTCATTGTTATGCTATTCACACATCGTTATTTTTTCACATCTTTGAATTTTGAAGTAAATTTCAATGCGTTTCTGTAGATTTTAATCTGTTTTGTTACCTTAAATCGTTGCACAGACTTTTTGGCCGCCCGGAGAATGTCGGGAATTCATTCTTTCATTTACATTGTTTATACAACATGTTTATGTCAGAGTTTATATTTGAAGTAAATTTCAATGCGTTTCAGTAGATGTTATTCTGTTTTGTTACCTTAAATCGTTTCACAGACTTTTTGGCCGCCCGGAGAATGTCGGGAATTCATTCTTTCATTTACATTGTTTATACAACATGTTTATGTCAGAGTTTATATTTGAAGTAAATTTCAATGCGTTTCAGTAGATGTTATTCTGTTTTGTTACCTTAAATCGTTTCACAGACTTTTTGGCCGCCCGGAGAATGTCGGGAATTCATTCTTTCATTTACATTGTTTATACAACATGTTTATGTCAGAGTTTATATTAATCCTAAGGTCAGGTAATCTTAATCCTTGGCCGCACAACTTAATTATTACTGCTGGCTATTCAATAATTAATATTCACCTTGTAACTTCTTTATTGCGTAACTTTACCGTTAAGTAATATAAACGAGTTTTAATTGTGAATACAATTCTTAGTGAGCAGTCATACCTTGTGTCGCCTAGGTATTAACCACATATTCCTTCACCTACCCGCCACTATACGATCTACCTATACGAGCCACACAGGTAATAGTGTATATGGAGTCTTTTAATTCTAATTGGCCAAATGTCATACGAACATTTTAAGAAAATGTATTGCAAACATGAGTTTTAAGGTGTCGTCCAATGTAATTAGCATAGGTGTCATCAATTCAGAAATTATGGAAAATATTGTTGCCAGGCTAGTGTATTGTAAAAAGGATGGTATCATGTTGGCTACAACTGGGCTCTAGAAAATCATTATTGGACTTGGGAATGATCTAAGTTGATTGGTTCGTGTAGAATGCATAATTATACAGATTGGCGCGATTCAGCTGACTTGCATCCTCAGCTCGATGCTCCAGTGTACACCAGGGGAATTCAGGCACAGCGGGCCAAGACCAAAACGAAAATAAGCTGATACCATATGACAAAGACACAATACAAGCAAGCTGTATAAGAGACACGAGTAAGCAGATCAAAGACACACAATATATAACAAGGTTTTGACAGAAACATGTGACCTCGCCATGATGTTTGTGTTGAATGAAGTGATGTGGTGTAATCTGTAGCCGTATTATCACAAGAGAGTGAGTGAGTGAGTGAGAATGCAACATACATTCACCATTTCGTGAGTAAAAATAATCTGTACACACCCATAAAAGTCAGGGCGAGGCAATTTCGTGGTAATTAAAACATTCAGTGATTGGCTAACTGGCATTCAGTTACATATGCAAATATTTGGTGGCACGCAAATGCAGCAAACAGAATAAATTCAAGAGTTGTTCGAAATAAAAACATCACAGTATAATCCACCGTTATTACGCTAAATGTGACGATCTTCGTCACTGATTTTAACATCAACATCAAAGAAAAAACGTGATATACATATATATAACAAAAATATTGTGCATAACGGCAGTGAAAATACAGGTCGGTCAGAAGGCCCAGAATGCAGTTGTCATAACTTACTATGATTTGAAAGACTGGTGGAACTGAGGAGGCAAATAGAAATGGAGGAATGAATTAAAGGATACAGAATATGGAAATAGAGAACACAATTAAAACAGGGAAAGTGAATAACGAAGCCCGGAAAGACCACAAAATCACCAGGAGATAATGAGCTACCATTGTAGAGACATAGGGCACGTCTGGATAGTGTACCCAACACCAAGAGGTCGTAGAACATATAGTGTACTATATTATCTTGTAAAAATAAAATAAGCGAATACAAATTTGATGATTTATCATTCACATTGAATGTCCATGAATGAACAACGTCGGGTATGTATGTGGAAGGCAAAATAGGGGGAAATTCAGCAGACCCAATAATCAACACCATTACTGTTTATAACACCATTGTGACATGCTTGCACAAGAAATACGCTATAGAATGTGTGTTTATATCACGTTGCTATGTGTAAATTTCCAATCCTCTGAACATATTGTGTGATCAAGAGTCTTCTTTTTTTCTAAAAAAACACCCAATAGTGTGATTATTCTGATAACCCAGATTTTTACCATATTGTGTTATATAATGATTGTCACGTGAATTTGGGTATAAACTGGCATTCTAATATATTTTGAGTGGTCAGAGTTTACCCGTAATATTGTGCACATTCTAGCATTTCTTTTTCAAATTCCAGGACTAAATAGAACATATGCATAGATTGCTGACAATTTTATTATATTTCAACGAACCCTTCATTATTTCCGCACATAAATGGAAAAAAAAAATACTATACTAACAGAACGAGGCGGAGCAAGTGGCATTTGAGGACGCATAGATGATGTCACATGTTCGATTCCAACTCTATTCTGCAGCGAATGTGCAGGTTCCTCACGGGTAGTTTTTTTAAATTTACAATTTATTAACGTGTATAGCAATAATAATTCGTATTAGTACGAGGTTTCCCTATTTTCAATAGTTGGTCATATATCCGCACTCTGCAGTACTCAGTCATGTAACCTCGATTTAATTGTATACGTAAGCCAGTTTCTTGTGGGATTACATGTTTTCTAAAGAGAAGATTTCAACCAATAAAATAGCTGGATTAACAATATTATGTGTGATATAATGAACACATTTTAGTTTCTTCTAGCTTTGCATGATTCTCATGGTCTGGTTTTTTGTTTCTCTGTGTCAGATTGTTCTATCCTAGTCCAATTAGACTATTAGACAACACCTGAATATATTCAGTGTTATAGATCTTCAAAGAATGAGCAGAAGCGAAGTTGTACATCCTGACCACAAAATGACCACTTCCTGCTGCACAAAAACTTTTGGCAGATATAATATAATTCAGCCAGCATTATTTCTATGTCTAACCAACTAACACAGTCAAACACTTTCACCATGAGCCCATGAGACAGTTGTATAATATGCAATTCTCATTGTGATATACTTGGCATTACCAATTTGATCGTTTCGTTTTTCAGCCTCTGATTTTCCAGCATCTTTTATACACCATATCATGCATTTTATGGTATGATATCATGTATTTTTGGTATGAATGGCTAGTCCAAATAACATTTATTCAAACAATCAAGATAACCTCCTCTGTAGTTGGTAGCTAGTACTACAGGAACACCAGAAAAACAGTGACCGAGAAACTCGTGTTTGAAAACATAAACCTCCTCATATGGTACCCTCGATAATGCCTTCGTTTGCTTGATCCAATCAACTATTAATTCATATCACGATTTTGATTTGTTACATATTTGTTATAGTATCAATATTTCTAGTGGTGTGCAACGAAACGTTCTCTTTATTTGTTCACATATGATAGTGTATGGTTGTTTATAACGGTAAATGAAGTTATTCCAAAAATGTATTCAAGTTGTGCATACGATTGAAATGTTATCTGTCAAATACATTGTTAAAAGGCTCAGAATGTGCTTAAAACTATACCAATATTACAGTGATTATTACAATTAATATTTTGAATTTTAAATTATAGGAATATATTCAAGTTTATAACTGTCTTTGCAAAATAGATCAAGTAAATTGTAGCAATTACACTAATGTATGCTTCATGTACATTTATAAAGAATTGAAAAGGGAAATATTAAGGAACACTTAGATCAGAAGTACATAATTATTGTGTTTTTGAAAGTAATTATTGAATATTACATGTAACTTATTCTTAACAACTTATGGCTTAAATGCGATAAGATCTTCCTTTCTTATACTGAAAAGCAATATGTCCCCTTCCATTTTACATAACATTTTGAAATACCCCCATCAACTCCTTTTTGATTTCTGGTTTGGAGAAATATCAGAAATTCGACGCTGCGGCATACCTTTGACGGTCTCTGAACCAAGGAAATGGAACTTGGATACAGATGTAACAACTGATTAGTCAGAACATTGTACATTTTCCAATACATGTTCTGATCAATGTTCAGGTGTGAACAAATACTTTGAAAATCCAAACACTACATATACAGGAATAGTTTTCAATACACGCATTACTATTTGTATATGTAATTCAAGATGCAGTTTCTGACAATCGCAGTATTATATCAATGTTGTGTTTTTTCCCTTGCACGTTCAATTGAACCTGTTTATAATTCATAGTTTATAGTGTCAATCACGCTATGTATGACAAGTTAAAAAATAAAACGCAGCAAATGTACATAGTCTGCAATAAATCCATAGCCAAAACCATGGATCAAGTAACCGAGAGTGGTTTATTTAATGACGATAACATGATACGCACCTGAAATCATCCAGATGAAAAACATGCCACCTTTGACCAGATTATCATTGTACAATTGGGCCAATGTGCCCTCTAGATTCGTTAGATGATAAGCTGATTGTGAAACAACGATTAAACCGAATTTGTTATTCTCTTTTTCTAAATATTCTCCAAAAGTAGTTGCTTGGAAGTCAAATTATCTTTGACTATGTACGGGTCAGCATATTTCACTACATGTAGAATAGACTAAACTATATTACTGGATGTACGTGGTTTAGACAACACAACTTAATAACATACAAACTCATACAAACATATTGTACAAGTGGTTGAATTAGTCCACCAATTTAGCGGCACATCGAACATTTATTCAGTGTCCCGTTTCTTTGCTGGGCCGACATCGGGGGGTCATGAATATTGCGCTTCAAGTGCGTGCAGCGAAATATGTCTTTGATGAATTGAGTGAAGAAAACACATATTCCAGTTCCAATATGGTGCTGACAAGGTCTCAATGGCAATTCAATGGCACAGTTAATGAGCGTCAGTTTTTTTGAAGTGGTTCCCACAGGCTATGGATCGATTCTTTTGACTATCAAAATGTTCTCAGTTTACACCCTCGGAAACTACCCTAAATTCAGCCACTACGTATACATTTAAATTTTACTAAGTCTAATTGTTGTCAATCAACACTGTAATAAGCATACATCCGTGAAAATAATGATTTTCAACGTGGAGGCGATGATTTTGAATAGTATGAAATTAATGTTTTTTTATCGACTAACTATGGCCGTGGCATGAGGTAAGTAGGTACATGCTAATGAAGTATGTTTATGAAGGTTCCGATGAAGCTGTAAATAATTAGTAATTTATATCGTCGCAGTTATACGCCGTGTTGCGGTGGCGTTCAAAACGAATGTCAGATATTTAGTCCAAATTTCTGGATCGGTGTTTTAAACATTTGCACATGTCAGCTTATAGTGTATAACTACGTGGAGGGCGTCAAATTAAAAATACGTAAAACACAAACCGTTACAAATAAAATACAATATAATGAAAAAAATGTATAAAGTGTATTGGATAGGAACTTATGATCACTTTGAAGTGAGTGGAAATTAATGTTAATGTTTTAACTACGTTAGTCAGTTATTTTATCGCTGGTTGCTATGGACGTTAGCGTTGTTGGAAACACGTCCATCGCACTCCTGTGACGAATGTTGATCATATTCATCTGGTAGTGTATCTGTATCTAAAAATAGGTTGCTTTTAATAATTTGTATGCATAGTAATGAGATCACGTGACCATCCTATAATTCTAAATTTACATAGAAAAGAATACATTGACTCTCATATGCTGTTCTACCATGCAATTCTTAGCATTCCATCTTGAAAGGCACTTTTAAGAATGGTTAGAATTGTCATGGTATGTCATGTCATGGTATGATGTCATGCAAAAAAAATCAATTATCTGCACAAACGATCTAAACACTGCCATATAACAGTTAAAACAGTTATGCTGAAGTAAAATAGAAAATAAATGATCTTGTCACGAAGATCTGATGAGAATGTATTTTAGAATTTGTCATTTGCTCATGAACAATTCAATGCATATCACTTGACTATGACATTTTAATATCATTTTTTCCTCGTAAATATAATAGCTCAGTAGTTATAAGGTATACATGCTGCGTTTGGTGTTGTGAGTACCCCTACGCTTTCTTTTGCCATTTTTCTTTTCAATATTTGCCAATCCAGATGTTGCACCTTGATTAAAGTCGCCTAGTCCTTGCCAAGGTCTGAATTACTGGTTTACAAATTATGTGAACACAATACTAGTTTACAAAATATGCCACCGTTATATGTAGAAATTACACTTAGAATATGAAGGTAACTGTAGAAATTACTCTCCACAAATGAATACAAAATATAAAAACAACGGTCGTTATTTCATCATCCTCCACAGGCACTGCTAGTCCCAAAATACGAATGTTGTCAGTGAATACTGATGGGCATGTTCCCACAACGCTCCAAACCAACAATAATTCATTAAACATTGCATGGAAAATTTCGGGAAATTTGAAATGAAGAGCGCCATCACTTGAGACAGTCACTTCCTTATTTGACGATGAACGTGCACGTTTTTTCTTTTTATAATTTGAGAATGAGAATAAATCAACCAGGTACGAGTTATGATAAATGTGAATACGTACCACCACGTGACACGGATCTTGCTGCGTGTGTGTGATTTGTTGTTTAATTTAATAATAGTTCCCACACCTACAACAAAACAACACTCCAGGAAGCCACTTGATTGCGTGAACGCACAGTATGAAAATAAATTGATAACAATTTAATAAAATGTAACATAGATATGTCATTAAAAATCGATTGTATATTGTGATTGAGGTGGTTATGTTTATATCAAAAAGAAAACAACACACTATTTGTACCACTTGTGAACAATATATGAAAAGGTTTCCGGAATTGACTGGATATAAGTAGAATGCTAATTGAATATGAGTCAAATTTGCGTATTCTAAGCGATGATCCTCCGACCCTACCCACCACCCGACATATATGTTCCCATTTCTCTACGATCCAACGTTACTTCTATGAATTATACATGTCACACTACGATTAACGACGTTAGCAACATAATGGTCGAAATGAAACAATGTTCGGGTGTCAAATCAAACATAATTTGCATTGATTGTTTTAAGCTAGGTTTAGTTGTAGAGCACCATTTTGACTGGATTTAATGAATTGCATACGCTTTCGTAGCAAGAAGCGAATCAGTAATCTAATCTGTTGCATGGCATTCGAACTAACAATGACAGCCCCACAAATGTGACCACGAGTTTTATCAGCTTGCGAAATTGAGACCATGCTGGAGAAAGATAAAATGCATAGGTAGAACGTATATAGGTTTCTTCTTTAATTTGTGTTAATGTCTGATTTTCAAGGAATATGTTAGTGAGTATAAATCGACAAGCTACGAACGAGAATGGATTTGCTTACGAGTCATTGTGTGTCACTAGTTTAGTTGTGTGTTTGTGAATGGTTCTCACGGTTGCAACACAAAATAATTTCAGAAAGGCACTTGATTGTTAAAAACATCTACAACTATTATAAATAGCACCAGGACAAATCGATAACAATTTGATAAAATGTAACTGATCCCCCACAATTGTTAGACATACATACACATGCCATTAAAGATCGGGTGTGTAGTGTGATTGATGTGTTTGGTAATTGTAATTTCCGTCATCATATCAAAAAGCAAACACCATTTTTACCAGTGCTTAGTGCACACATATGTAAAGTTTACGGGACTGACAGGACATAAGCAGCATGCTATTGTAAAGAACTTTATTTTCGCTTGGCATTTCCCAACTCGTCTAAAATCAGTGAAAATAAATACAAAAAGATAAAATTTATTTCAGCTAAAATATTTTACAGTATACTAAGTCAAAAATGTCGTCACGTCACGTCAAAACTGCATCGTTTGAGTTATGCACACAAGACACGCTGCCCACCAACCACATATACACATATTCCTCCACACACTTTACTCTTATAAATGTAACGGTATTATATTGTATGTACACACATAATTACTGTTGTAGTAGAAGAGCTCTTACAAAAACATAGCCTAAGTCACAAATGATGGTGTTTGATCTGCCTTGTTTAAGATTACCAGAAACGGATTACACGGTAGATAGAAACGAAATGAAAGGAGCAGACCAGCATCATCAAATGTTTATTCAAATGAGCTTTTGAATTCGACAATAAGGTAAATTTTAAACAATATGGCCCCGGTTATTTTTACACAAATTATCATGTCATGTACAAACTGAACCTTTTAGTGGCAGTGGTTGAAGTTGGCGGGTTGATGCTGGTACGAGAAATACAACCACATCTGCGCATGTGCCTCTGGGACTATTCAATAGAGCAATAGAAGTAAACGTCCGTCTGGTGGATTACATATATTTCGGACTGAGAACTGTTACACTTGAAAGTTCTGATTGTTAAACAATGAACATCTATTGACTGTTTCAACGGGTATTGTTAATGGTTAATTGGTTAATCATATCTTAATTTGTAAAAGACCTTCAGGGGAAATAAATGTTTAGCTAATTATTTTTTGTTTCCATTTTCACTATTATTCAGAAAATATTGCATTTTTTTCTAAATATACAAATCGCGTGTTCTATCTATCCACTATTATTTAAAGAATTACTGATTCAACAAGTTGGCTTGCTATTTTCATCAATAGCCGTTTTCAAATTACACCAGTGAAACTGTATACCTACACATAAAAAACAGGTATCGTCATAAAATTGATGATTTTAAATTATATTAATTTCAAAATTTGTACCACTCAAAAATTGTTTTCAATTGTGTAGATGCATTAATAGGTATCAAGTTACTTCCTGTTTATCTTGTCCAAATATGTACTTGCAATGTTTGATGGATGTACGGGACAGATGTTTTATTACGTTTGTCGCTCTATAAATTCGATTCATCCATTCTCAAACATCGTCACTTTTGTCGAATTACAGGTCGAATAGCTTATATAGTAAGTATGACATCTATGTCGTCGAAACATAATATTTCAAGTAATGTATTGCTCTTAATAGAAACATTTCATCTTAGTCGTTTATGTGATTTATTGTCTATTTTTGCTTACAGATTCAAATGACATTGGTAATATCAGAATGAATTGTCTGGTGTCAGTAATCCTTCTTTCATCGGTGTCGTCCATTTTGGCGCAAAGTATGTAGTGAATCCCGGGAGTGTACTTACGTATATGTATGAACACGTGGGCATGATAAATTGCAGTATTTCGTAATGAAAGGGACAAACATTCTTTCAATTGAGTTATACATACAATTGATGCATACAATTTGTTGAGCGGGAAATGCTTTTTATGGATTTGGCGGGAGTCGTGCTACCAAAGTTAGACTACTAATGTTCATACACGAGACCGCGTTTTGTCAAATTATGTTTCTATTCACTGTTGTAACTAGATTCAATTCAAGCACAGATTCAAAATTGGAATGTATGCGCTTATTTCACTTCAGTTGGGTATTAACAGTGCCATATTATAATTTATGCAGCTTCGTTTAAATTTATTCACACATTGAGAGGTATCTGTCAGAGATCGGGGTTTCTGTCAGGATTTGAGAGGCCTTTCTATCTGGGCCCCCCTTTCAATGTTTGAGAGATCTGTTTGTCAGGATTTGAACGACTTCGCTGGAAGGGTACCATATTAAAACCAGAAGCCTCATTCGTTTTTATTGAATATAACATAGATATTAATTTGTGGGGCTTGACTCAAATAATTACGTGACCAATTCACCTGACGAGCGAGCTCCCTGAATATTCTATTTAATTTGTGCATCGTG
This sequence comes from Saccoglossus kowalevskii, assembly GCF_978046115.1. Lineage (NCBI taxonomy): Eukaryota > Metazoa > Hemichordata > Enteropneusta > Harrimaniidae > Saccoglossus > Saccoglossus kowalevskii. Next base: position 18,092,153 of record NC_140646.1, read on the forward strand.
GTCTCAATATCAAAAAAAAAGATATCACATGAAGAGTGCCCGTATTATTCTGTATCTTGTGGTTCAGTCTACTGTCATGGAATAGTAATCATACAAATTGTATTTGACGCAGTACTTTAACTCTAGTGAATATCACTTTAATTAACACTTCATATTACTTTTCAGACGCTTCACAGTATGACACTGTATGTAACCGTGTACCTGGCAATACCGTACAATATCACTTGTTCACGGATGAAATGTTTTGGCTCGAGGCTCAGACGTTCTGTGAAGACAAGCTTGGGGGAATCCTGGCTAGAATTCCAAACAAGGAAACAGACGATCTCATACGTAATCACATAATTTCTTCTGGTGCCGGCGATGTCATTCAAACTGGATTTTGGATCGGTTACAATGACATTCGAGCCGAAGGCGGATACGAGTGGGCCGGTGGTAAAATCTTATGTCAAGATTACATGAACTGGGCGAGAAAGGAACCAAATAACAATACCAAAAAAAGGACAGAAGGACAGGATTGTGTACAATTGAGGTGAGCGCAATATAAATCTATTTTCATGCAGTGGTTTACTGTTTTCATGTACTGTCATGCAATGAGTTAATACCTTTGTTTAAAATTTGACATCTAAATGACCAATTGAATGAGTACATCTCAGCAGGCACTCATCAGGATTTTTCATTTTTTTCAGGGACTGTAGATGTAATATATGCGAACATAGATATTTAAAATCGGTGTGATTGTTAAGTTTCTCGTGTATTATACTACATTTTTCAAGAAAATATTGTGCCTTCCCTTTCAATTTCTTCGCAATACTCATTTTAATCTTCAATGAAGGATGTATTTTACATTCACATAACCACATGAAGGTTATATCTAAAGTAACATCAACTTGTAATTAGAGTGAATTATGTGCTTTCATAAAATATATAGTTCGATGTGATTTAAAACAATTCTTCTTTGAAAATATTTAGTGTGGATTTTACTTTCTGAAAAACTCTACTACATCCTTAAAACAACAATATGAATGATATAATAAGTTTTTTATATTATAATGCGCTATTGTGATTGGTGTCTTCTCAGAAAAAGGGCTAATTTTCAGTGGGATGACGACTACTGTGACTACAGAGAGAAAGGGTTTATTTGCGAGACAGCGGGTAAGGATAACACTACATATTATTTACTATTTCTACTTTCAACACGTAATCGCCTAGCTTCATGCCACTACACGTCTTCCCCTCGGCCACCGGGCATCCCAAAAAAAGGATGCTTAATAACCGAGCTTATTACGTGCAGAGAACATGAAACCCGTCCACGCGATCCGCCGATGACACCCACAATAGAATACGCGAGCGCCGGTTCGAGTCACGCACGCAGTACGTGTTTACTATAATTATACGTAGTATTTTAGTAGACTTGCTAAGGGGGTAAACGCTGCATTTTTTAGTACAAATGTCCTAGTTGGCACACATGTCCCTTGGGGCAATTGAAAATTTTTCATCCAAAGAGACACTCTGCATCTATGCAAATAAGGCCTAATTTGCATAATTTATGCAAATTATTAAGAACATTTTCTAAATATTATTAAAATATATTTATTCATGTCAAACAAATGTCTAGCTTGATATAAAATATCTATGGACCAAGCAGAAAAATATCATGCAAAATAAATCTTGTATTTATGCAAATAACCAGCTAATTTGCATAAATTATGCTAATTAGTGCATGAAAATTATTAACTTTCGAGGTTTTTATGCACTGCATTTCTCGGTACAAACTTGCTATTCGGCACACGTGGTCTTTGGATCACAAGGAGAAGATTCAACCTAAGAGACACACTGTCTCTATGTAAATAACACCTAATTAGCATATTATGCATATTAGAACCTCAAAATACAAAATTCACCAATGGTAAAAAAAACAGACACAAAAAAAATGGTCTTACTTTGAATGATGTCCAATTAGGCAGTAGAGGGAATCTGAACTAAATTTTACTCAGTATTTGTTTAAATAACCCCCAAATTGCATATAATGTACATTGCTATGTGAACGTGGGAATAAACAAGCAGCATGTCGACTGAGATACAAGGGGCGTTCAATAAGTAATGCCTCTGACTCACTTCCAGTTGTCTGATCTAGATGAAATTTAGCATCTGTAATGATTTACATCTCTATGGGTTATGTTGCTAAAAAAAATGTAGTTTCTGATATACAGGTGTTTGAACTGAGTCAGGTGTGAAATGGGGCCAGTGATCCGTTTTTTGTATCTGAAAGCACGCACTCCAAAGGAGACTATTGATGAAATGAAAGAAACTTATGGTGGTGATGCCCCATCACATGACCTTGTAAAACGCTGGCATTGTGAATTTAAGGTAGCGAGATAGTTTTTTGGCATGGAAAATGTAAACATCTATAATCGGAGTAAATTTTACAAGAACCTATACAATCTATATATGTTTGGAAAGCCCTTGACTTGTACTTTTCTATTATTAATATTTTGTGAACACTGTGTTTGTTTTAGCGTCACGTGATTCTGAAAATCGGCGCGGCTGATAATCAACTAACGTGAATACATTTTTAAATGTCAGCTCTACGGTCATGCATGCGGCCAAAAACTTTACACTGTTTTGAAGCAAAGGTCATGAAGTTTAAATCCGTATTTCTATTTTTTAAATTAACTTTTTTTTTCCTCTCCGAAAATGGAAAATTTCAAGCACGTTTTTTGGTGTTGAAGTTAGTGTATACCGGTGGTTTGCGCGAGGTTTGTGAAGATACGCGATAGAATTTCGCAAAAATGTAAATACGGATACGAAGCCAACATATTCGAGAGTACGGAAAGCCAAACGGCGACATCGTAGCGCTACTCACTGAAACGCCATTTAAAATTAGGTCAACGGCAATTGCCAGAAATCGAACACCGAGAAATCGGCACTTTTATGATTTTAAACTTTAATCAAGGTTAACTCCCGTTTTAGCAGCAACAATTATATAGGTTGGCAGTAAATAAATTACCTTGAAGGTTGTTTTCAGAAAAAATCATGATTCGACATTTATGTCTGTGAAAAAACTGTATTTTTACCGTTTTCTTTCACGCTATGGAGTTTTGACACGGTCTGTGCTGATAACGAACGGTGACGTCATTCATTACAGCTGGGATTATGCAAAGTGGGCGGTTCTGTTTGCAGGTAGCAAACAACACAAATACTACACTGGGCTGTTGAAGTGTTTGTCAACATAGCGTATTTATGTTTAGGCCGTTTTATTTGCAAACTTATTTTCTTGAGTATTACACAAGTTTCAAAGTCTTTTAGAGACACAAGAACACTTTCCGACAATAATTATCAGACTCCCGCGAGCAAACTTGCGCAGATTACGGTAGAATAAGAAAATGGAATGACGGCTGTGGGGTAAGTTTTTTCATGTGTGGAATTGGAAGAAATGCAGAGTAAATTTTCAACACGAAAATATTGTAAATCATCATCCGACGAGACCGTTTTTGTTGGACTTGTTATTTTCGGGAGGGACCTTTTGTAGTGTTCGTGCAAGTTTAGTTTTCATTTTACCTGAATAAGCCTAAAGCGATTTTCAGACAAATTCGAAGGAAACTCTGCCCCTCCTTACCAAAGTGTTCGTCTTACAGCACATTTACATGCACTCTTTTTGCAGGTACGTCGGACTTTGGTTTGATTTTATTTTAAGATAGTAACAACCACCATCAGCTAAATTCAAGTCCATTATGTTCGAAAATAATTGTGCTGCATCAAGTTTTAAACTTGCCACTTTATCGTGAAGATTCTGGCGATCTCGGCAAAGGAAGCTACCGTAGTGTGGCTCCCCAACAGCAAGTGTATTGCAGATAACTCTTTTTTCTCATGATGATAACAGTGATCAGTGATTGACGACTCTTTCAACGTAATTCGACCAATGAAAATGCAGTGTTCTAAAATATTGACAGACACTAAACAACCCCACGTGGTTTCTTGTTACGGCTATGACGGGGCTTCAAAGTGTCTTTTTGTCGTCTTTTTGTTGCTTTAACCGGACTTTTCTGGTCTGTCTATAATTCACACTTACGCATTGAATACGTCGTACTATCTTGGGAAACATCCTTTACCATTGTGAGTACCGCCGTTGAGGAAACGAAAACTGCTGTGAATGACGGTGGAGTCAATGAAAGTAAATTACTGAACAGCAAACTTCAAGAGGTGTTAGCTGGGGAAGCTAACTGTGGAGAAGAAGATGGCGAATTTGACTTTTTAGACGAAGACAGTTTGAAGGTGAAGATATCACAGATGCCCTTCAAGTATTTGTGAATGACGCTGACGAATCCGACGTTGGGGGCTTTTAGTTTTACAGCCAAAACAAAGTCAGCTTGGACTTTCAGTTGGGAGACGTGACCCCAAAAACAACGCAGCGAGTGATACATTTCGAAGACAAAAATACAAAACAATCGCAATCAAAGACGCCGACCACGCGCGTTAGAAATAAATAGAACACGCTGTTTCACTGGCTTCTTTCACTCACGCAATATAATTATGCTATTTCCAAACGCTTATATTGGTCACTGTAAAAGTGGATATATTCAAACCAGCCATCAAATTAAAAATTCGGATCTCGTTGAATGTCAATCAACACGGAACTCGGTAAGGGTCAAGGCCCCCTGATCTGATCCTAAAAAGCATATAATGTATCAAACAGAAATAAAAAAAAATAAAAAATCTCCAACTGTGACATTGTACTTTTATTTTGACAACAGATTTATTAAAATAACATTTAGAACATAAATTTGTCTTCCCAAAATATTTTTAAAAAAATCTTAAAAAATACCAAACTGCCGTTAAACGGCCCGGGCGAATTTATGGCAAAATCCGGTAACATGTGATACACTCATGTACTATTTTGTTTATACAAAATTTGTTGTGTTTCGAAAGTGTTTTTTGTTTTTGTTTTTGCTGTACAGCTTCCTCCTCTTGAAACGAAGCAGTGCACACATCTTATCAGCTGTGTGTAAACTACAAACAGATATCTTATCAGTTGTTTGTAAATAGCTTAGCCCCAGTTCAGTTATGTTTGTTAACCATGAATATTAATGAGAAGCACTCATGGGGTGTACACTGGATAAACAAAAAACTTGGGTATTTGTTTGCCCACAAGGAAAAAACCAGTTTACTTGTACAAGATATTATTTTTTCAATAAAATAAATACACTAATGTATGTGGCATGCCTTATGGAGCTATGCTTGTGATTTTCAAAAAAAAATGTGAAAAGTGCCCAAAAAACTATTCCGCTACCTTAAACATAACCAGAAGTCCGTGGAAACAGATCCCAGACCTGGTTGTCCCTCTTCTGCCATTGAGGCATCTGTCCGTTATAAGTTGAGGCGGCCATTTGGAAGATCGACACATTACTGTTCGCCAAATAGCCCAAGAGGTCAATATTAGTACAGGGTCTGTGGAAACTATCATTTATGACCATTTGCATATGCATAAGGTGTCTGCTAGATGGATTTCCAGAAGCAAGAACGCGTCGAGTGCTCGAGGATGAATTTGGAGATGTGCCAAGAAGATGAGTCAAAGTTTTTCAAAAGACTGATTACACAGGATGAAACTTTGGTCCATCACTATGATACAGAGACCAACGCACAGTCAATGCAGTGGAAGCAATTGGACTTACCACCTACATGGCAAGGCCATGCTCACAATCTTCTGAGACCAGCACGAAGTAGCGATGACAGATTTCCTGTACCACCATTGATTAAATTAAGAGAAGCTATCAAAATCGAGAGGTAGGGCAAGATCAGCAAAGGTATCCTCCTCCTGCAGGACAACGCTCCAGTCCACAACTCGCATGTCGCCAGATCAGAAGCATGGGTGTGTGGCTATGAACTCCTCCTCCACCCCCTTACTCTCCTCACCTTGCACCCTCTGAACTTTCATCTCTTCCCAGCCATGAAGTTGTTTTTGAAAGGAAAACGTTTCCCAGCCTTGATTTTTGAAGTTACGACGTGGTTGGAAGACCAACCTGGGGTGTTCTACAAATACGGTGTCCAGAGCTGCATCAAACGATGAGAGAAATGCATAACTCTGGGTGGTTCCTATGTAGAGAAATACTAATAACTGTGCCAAGTGTCATTATTCTCCAGCTATAGGAAATGGGTCAGTGGCATTACTTATTGAACGCCCCTCGTATATATGTAATATAAAAGCAATCGGACTTGTTTTTTTAAAAGAAGTCGAAAATATCACTTTTTACCAAATATATTCACCAAAATGAGAGAATTGAAGAAATCAGCATGAAATTAACAAATCTAAGAGAGGTCTACCCAAGGTACATATAGACCAAGTATCAAATCATTCAGGCTTGTAGTTTTCAAGAAGAAGACGAAAAAGTAAAACATTGAAACGGACAATCACTCATATGATAAGCTCCGCTTTAAAGAGAGAACTATCGTTATTTCAATAAGTCTTCAAAGATATTACTCTCAAACATTGATAAATAATTTCTAGAGGAATTAATTCACAACTACATAAATATTGAAACTTGTATACTTTGTATTGAGATCTCAGTGCGTATGTTGAGTTGCCTTGCTTTGTAGTAGTAAACATTTGTTAGCTGGCAATGGTGATGGTGCGGACACTAACAGTAGAATTGTCCAATTAATGATGACAAATAAAGTAGTATGGCACAAAAATTGCAGGAGCGCAGTATAATCAACAGAAAGTGGATCTGGCCAAAAGAAAAGCAGAAGTTAGCGTACAATGTCAAAGCCCGATTAAGGTGAGGTGGCTGAATTCTTGCCGGGAAAATGTGCCATGATCATCAAACGTGAAAGAAGATTATCTCAATACTAAATGTTTCTTCTGTGAGAAAGCCAAGAATGTGAAGAACTTAAGAAAGCCATTGACACTTGGTTTGATGAAAAAGTCCATGATGCGACAAGGATGACTGGTAATGGGCATCTCCAGGATAAACTGTCAATAGATGACATGATTGCTTTGGATGCAGTTTATCACCTGACATGCACACAGAAAGGCAAGTGCAGCAGACCAATCTTCTAGTCAATCCTATACAGCCAAAGTAATGAAGGCCCGAGCTTTTCAGGAACTCATAAAGTACATCAAAGATCATTGCACAACTGGCATAGTTTTCAACATGGCTCATTTGAAAGCGCTATATGATAAGCGTCCTGCATCTCTTGGTTACCCTCAGAGTCAATGCCATACAACACGACTATGATATGATATTACCAGTCGTATACCTGATATCAAAGCGATCCAAAAGCCATCTGGTAGCCGGGTTTGGTATTTGATGAGGACCTCAGGCAAGCGCTCTAGGAGATGAAGAGCACGACACGAGAACAGACATGAGAATATTGGCACAGGCAGTGAAGATCCTTCGCAGAGATATGTTGGACAAAAGGCAGCCATTCTGGTTCTTTCAACATAAACCCAAAAGCGGATTCTGTTGTGCTTTTGTTGAGATCCTTTTTGCATATGTTGTTAGATGGTCCTGGTATTGCTGTTGACATACCTCCTGCTTCTTCAGAGAAGATTGTATCGTCATTGGCTCAAATGATCATGTATAATTCTGTAGGCAAAGTGTCATCGAATCCACAGAGTATGCTACGCCATCCACGTGAACAGGAAACTCTATTATCCATCATGCTAGCAATGAAGGTGCACATGAAAACAGGTAAGGAGAGTCTTGTGGATACACTTGCAGAGCGGGGCATTGTGTGTTGGGAACATGAAGGTTTCGTTCTACGTTTTCAAGCCATCAAAGGAGTCTTCACAACAGGAGGGGTTGAACATTGATTACAATCCATCATCTGCAACTGCATCCTCTCAGTCTGTTTTGCATGGGACGGGCATCAGCACCCTGCAGCACTTCTCAACATATCAGGTACATACAGAGCAGAAGATGGTTTTAAATGCTTCACAAATGGGTCAAAAGACCGTGAAACCACTTCCAAAGCCGCCCCTGTACCAGTTTACACTACAATACAAATCATCTCAAGAAAGTTGACCCAGCTGTACGTGTTGTGTGAACAGCCCTGCACGAGCACAAATAACTTAATTAAGTATAAGAAAGAAGAAAATGCGCCAAAAATGGTCCTTAGTGAGAGTAGAAACTCTGTGAAACAGACACTCATGAGTTCATACATACACACACACATACACGTCTTACCGTAGTTGTACCGCCACACATTGAATTCACTTTTAATATAGTTGAATTCACTTTTAATATAGTTGCGACATGAACTCGATTAATAAGTGATCCTATATAGGGTTGCGTTTTAATTGGAGTTAAACTCAATTACAATGCAATACAACGTAGAATTGCATTTTAATTAAATAAAAGTTGGATATCCTGTGACTGAACATAAGGATGTTTGCGAAGCTTAGGTTTAGTAACGGGGGAAGGTATGGTACAATTATATTAATATTAATATAAATTGTACCATACTTTCCTATACTAAATCTAAGCTTCGCAAACTTGACTTAAATTCGATTGAATATTAATATAAATTATGAAACATTGTGAGTTTCCATTGTGAGGCTCCACTAGTTATCAGAACTAATTTTCATAATTTATGCTAATTAAAAGGTAGTTTGAAAGAAGAAACAGTGTTTTGCATTAAAGAGCCTTTATTCACTCATTTCTGGATAAAATCAATATTGATTTTAATATTTTGAGATTATCCAATTTGAATTGTTCTAATTTGCATAATTTATTCATTATTCATACCATTTATGAATATTTATGAATAGTTTATTTTGGTCAAACTTTATAACCACTTCATATCTGGAAAATTTGTTATTTAAAATTTGGTACTTTTTGCTTATTGGTGAATTTGGTATATTTAGTTTCTAATATGCATAATATGCTAATTAGGTGTTATTTACATAGAGACATGTGTTTCTTTGAATAAATATTTTTCCTTTGATCCAAAGAACATGCTTGCTAAGTAGGACATTTTTACCAAAAAACTTAGTGCATACAAATTCACAAGAACCTCGATAATTGACAATTTTCATGTACTAATTAGCATAATGTATTCAAGTAAGGTGGTTATTTGCATAAATACTTGATTTATTTTGCATAATACTTTTCTACTTGTCCCATAGAAAGTTTATACCAAGATAGACATTTGTTTTGGATGAATATATATTTTTTAATATTATTTTGGGAATTTTCTAATTACTTTGCATAAATTATGCAAATTAGGCCTTATTTGCATAGATACAGAGTGTCTCTTTGGATGAAAATTTTTCAATTGTCCCAAGGAACATCTGTGCCAAGTGAGACATTTGTACTAAAAAATGCAGCGATCACCCTTTTTTTTGCCGTTAGCAAGTCTACTATTTACCTTGCCGTTTATTCGGTGTTATTTGCTTACTTTACTTCCTATGTCGACAGCAACTATGAGTTTACAATTATTTCTCAGTACTTATTCACTGTTATAATGCTGTACCATTACTTTCACCATCATACTACAGCCAGATCTGAAGGCCTTTGCCGCATTCTGGCCACGCTGTGTGGCGCGGATCGCGTGGACGGGTTTCATTTACCTTGCCGTTTATTCGGTGTTATTTGCTTGCTACACAATGTTTCAGGTGTATAATATATAGATAGAGGATTGTTATAGGCAATTCAATCACAGTACCCCTCAGGACTATTCAAAAGAAAAAAATGGGTTTGCGTTACAGTTATTTTAGTCATGTCTATTTGACAGTTTCACTAATTCAAATAATGTTCAGTTATTGTTTCATCTAATCTTTCTCGCTCGGTTCTAAAGGAACAATACCAACATATTCAATATGATAAATGTTGCATTTAAAGTCGAGAAACACTTTCGTTATAACTCACTGTCGTCATCACTCACATTATGAAAATGAAATAGAAATGAAATCTTGATCATTTTCGGTAGTGTATGATAATATCTTTTCTTGAAAACTACTAACCCGTTTGCTTGATAGTTCGTCTGTAGATGAAAATTTTTGCTTGTTTTCATCTAAAAAATGAAATTATAGACCAGTTCTAGTTCAATTAATACTCGGAATGTAGAACCTTCGATGGACTTCTATGAGAGTTGTAATCTGGTGATAACAATTGCAATCACCATGATAATAATCGTATGAATTTTAATAGTTATGATAACTATAACTAATCGTGAAAAAATACTACATGTAATGTTTGTATATAACATGATCGACCTAATATACTAAAACAGTGGGGCTGTTTCAACCACATGGTCGCGTGCAAATACTGTCTATATATAACGTGCAGTCGAGAACAGTCTTTGTGTGAAGTGCCCCCCCCCCCCTGTTCTGCGCAAGTACGTGTCATGTTTCAGTAAAATTCAATAGTTTTGCAGGGCCAACAGTACTGCCATAAACCAGAGGTGCATTATAAAGTGTCACCCCCATAATCTGCAAACGTTTATATTAATCCCAATTCCACCTGTCACTGGGGAGTAGACTGAGGTTGAATAAAATAGAAACAAAAATTAAAAATACTGTTTGAGTAATGTTGTGAAACTGATTCACCCACATAGTCATAACTTCATTACCAATCAACGTACATACCAAATTAGCGGCACTGCAAATCTTGACGACTTAGTGATTTCCCCGTGGCGTTGAGCGTTAAGTATAGAAATAAATATAATAAATAAACTGTAAGAAAAAATAACACGCGGTTAACTAATATATTAGAATTAGAAACTGTTGAATGTTTTAAAAACAAAATGTCTAGTCTGGTTGAAAGATGGATGGCTTACACATTTTGCAACAGCTAAAAAGACTGCGAAAACAGGTACAAAGGCTATCATTACAGATGATTACTTACATTGCTGCAGTGCAGGAGTATGTTATTGTACAGCTACACATGTTGTCACGTGGTTACGCATTTGCCCGTCAGCAACTTATATTTTTATCCTATACGACCACTATGCTGGTGTCTGTGCAAAACAGGAAGACCCAGTTTATTATCCGCACGTAGCTACTAATCAAATGGTCTTCTTGACTTCAATGAGTGAATGTACCCTCCAAATGTTGGACCTGCTTCTTATGTTCAAGAGCATCGGTGTCATGCAAATACCTGTTTTCTCTATAGAAGAACAACCCGTGCACCAAGCCAAGGGAACAAAGCCATACGCACGCACTACTATTATCAATACTGAATGTGAACATCGTTGGACTGAGTTGATATTTAACTGGAATGTAGTGTTGATACGGTTTCTGTGCATTTTGTAAACTCGTTCAAGTTCGTTGATGTGTATTTTTAAGCTATGTACTATAGTATACATACGAACAGAGCATTACATTTGTTCACTAGTTTTGTTGCCATGACTTCAGTAATAATAGTAATATTGATATTGCATGTCAGTCACCGTTTTAGCGACTATCCTCGCCACACGTCATTCAGTTTATCACCAACAATCAACTTCGACACGCCACGAAATGATTCATTTTGTGACGCAAAACTAAGCACGCAAGTAGGCCGCGTGTCTGGGACCGAATTGAATGTCATTGGTAATTCAAGCAGGCCACATCAGGTGAGTTGACATCTTCGACGAATTCGTATTTCATAGGATAGAGGTCATATTACTATAGTTGGTTTACCATTAAGTTTGCAATTACACATTCACTTTTCAAGGTGAATATTATTAGATTGTATGGTTAAAATTAAAATGTTGTATTATTTATAGCCCGTTGGTAGATCGATATAAATCGGATTTATCAGTCGCCATCATGAATGTAACATGTTATGGACAACAACATTCTCTTTGATATTGTCTACTGATTTTTTTAAATGGGTTAAATCTGTCCCCATATATCCACAAGATGGCGTGTTTAATTTCCGTCAAAATTTGGAAACGATAAATACTAGAATAAGGCAATGTATAATTAAGTTCTACGACTGATTTGCGTAAGTCATTTTGAAGACCACATTATGTTCAATGAGTTCACAACTGATGTCTCATGGTTGACAGGAACACAGGGTGTGTCTGAAATAAGGTATTTGATGTATTGCGTACTTTAGCTCTGTGTGTTCCCAAATTGCATTTCAATCTATATATATATATATATATATATATATATATATATATATATATATATATATATATATATATATATATATATATATATATATATATATATATATATATATATATATATATATATATATATATATATATATACAATGAAAATTTTCACTGAACATCTGACATGATTACCCTGGGTAACATTGATGGTGGAGTGTAATAAATACGTTTGGTTCGATTAGAAGAATAGTAGAATCATGGTTCTATACATATAATGGTTTGATTCAATGCCTCACAATCCGCCCAGGCTGTTCAGCTGCCAACTATTTACGTTGGGATTATATGTAGTCCTATTGTTCGAATTGTTACTAATACTGTCAAGCTGTTCAGACTGTTTCCGGATTATACTCTCTCTTTATTTGTGTTATTTTTTTGCAAAACATGTCTAACTAAAGCAATATGTTGTGAAATGTTGTATGTATAAGACATTGGTGTTAAATAAACTACGGGAGATTTAATCATCTGTATATTTTTAGTTAGTTTACAGCGTTGAGTTAGCTATGTTTCGCTTTATATCCGCTACTGGTGTTTGGCAGGCCCGCAATCATGTTCGTTTGTCGAGGCAACCAACACATGGTGTGCAATCAAGGTAACAGACGTGGACTGTCGGTTAAAATTTTACGAGTGAAAAATCGACCACAGGTACATCGATGATGTAATGCTAAACTAATTTTCTGTGATTTCAAATAGCCACAGACATAACAAATGTGTATTTTAAGATTTTAATTATAATGGTTTGTATCACATGAAATCCATTTCAATGATTTCTACTTTGCAACTGCAGTACCGGTGTATCCAAACGTACACTACTTCTGTATTATTTATTGTTATAATTACTTTAAATAATGTATAAAAAAATATGTCTTAGCAAATATATAAAAAAATATTATAATTTTAATTTGCATATTAAACTAGTACCTTGGTAGATATTGCAGCCTGTGAGAGACGAGATACAAGATCTCATAAAACTTTTTTTAAATATTTGTTTTCAAACTTATTGATAATGTCACATACTTCAATCAATATTTCAATAAGATGAAACCACATTTCCCAGTCAGACATTTTAAGTGTTAATTTCGAGACTGGAGAATTTTTGTTATGTGACAACTTGTTATTAGGTATATAGTTGCAAGATGTCGCATATTACAAATTAATCAATATTTTAATATTGTGAAACGTTAGTTTCAAGATTCCCTCTTGGTGTAACTACTTATTCATATGCAAAACAAGGACTACAAAGAAAAGTGAGTCAAAGCGAAACATAGAGGTAGAACCAAAATCTATCTAAATATACAGGACAGTTTGTCTCTTGCTAGAAGCACTACGTCAAAAAAGGCTTTCACTTTTTTTATATTGGGCGTTGACCTGCAGATAGACGGTCTTCGGTGTGGTGTACGCCATATTCAATGCTTATAGCCACACTACCGAATAGGACTTGAGGGTGTGAAATATTAGCTCTCACTGCTTATGCACTTTCTTCTTTCCTTGTATTAAACACCCCCTGATGCTCTAATTGTATCACTTTTACTGTCAGTTTAGGGAGTACTGCAGGTTTGTATAGCAAATAAATAAGCAGATTCCTTGTTAACTTTGGTGCACAGATTTCATGCTAAAACATGACAGACCAAACATGTGATACTGACGATGGCTTTTTACTAAATTTCAGATTTTTTGTTCTGATTGTAGAAGTCGCGAATAGTTTTTGCGCTTTCAGAGAAAGACTAATTTGCCAACAAGAGTTCCCTGAAACTTGCTAAAAATTACCCTGAAAATGAAAACCTGCACATTCAATTTCTATGATAGCGGCCACATGAATTAAATACAATCCCCCATCGATAGTAATATATCAGAACCATTTTTAATGGCTAAATCAGACACCACACACTCTGCAATCATTGGATCAGATTACTTTGTTCGTATGAAATTGGACAATGAGTATAGGGTAATATGGCGTATCAAGTTGGTTTCTAGAGAGTACTCCCAGACTCAGTTGGTTAGAAGGAGTTCATCCCACTTCCCACCGACTACAGCATGATACATTACTAAACAAGACAGATATTCAAGACTATAATATTTCATCACCGCTATATCAATAAAGGCCTTCGCTGCATCAACACCTGACCCGATACGATTTTGTATTTCAGCAATCTGAATCACAGAATAACCATACCACATAAAGGTCCAGTCAGTCCTATCGTTGTGTTTTAGAACATATGTTTGGCAAAATCTTTAACCTGCATTATTACACTTAACACTTTTTAGAATTTGGAAAAATTCGAAAACTGTGTCCTGGTGTTCAGACACACAAAAATCGTAAATAAAAAGATTCACGACAAGAATGCTTGGAGGGGCTTTACTGACCTAAGAATAAGTGTCTAAATTAGATATAGTGTTGGTTCCACACAAATTCTGGTTGGTCCGCGGCCCATGTTACTGGTGCTTGAAACTCTATGGTCAATGATATCAATAGAACGATGACGTCCACAACAAATACAGTAGTCGTGTTTATCGTAAGTCTTCATAACGACGTGACATTTGTCACAACGCTTGCAAAATAGTCATGATATATTTTTCTTAGTAATCGTATTCTTATCAAGTACATGGTTCTGGGAAAGCACAGAATTCTCATGACTGTGGTCACAGTGAATAGAAAGTAAATTCAAAATGATCTCATGTGATCGGGTTTAAATATGCACTTGGGGGTCACTTGTCTTTATTTTATAACTACTTATTGATTGGTACTATGTGATATCATGTGATTTGTATGATTGTAAAATGATATAATTTTTTAATTTGTAGGTACACAATTCAACCCGGTTTAATAAAGTAATTAAAGAATATAAGCTCAGATCACATCGACGCTATCTACTTCCAGTACATATGTTTTCTGCGGGACCCAATTTTCATTTCGAAAGTTTTATGCGTGCTGTCAAATACGCCCTCTCAGAAGGGCGAGAGATAGTGGAAATACCTTTCCGCACACATGGACAAACGCAAACAGAAGATATGAAAGGATTTAAATCGTTTACTGAAACATTTGACGTTGATAAACTACGAGAGTTGGTTGACATCGTCAACATAACGGAGTACAACAACGCGTGTAATAGCACGGTCGAGACTATTCTAATGGATCCTTTCGCGAAAACAGTAACTGGGTATCGTACAATGAAAGAGTTCAAAGAAAACTATGCCCATCACAGACGAGTATTCGCCAGCCGTCTTAAAACTATTCTTCCGGATGTGGACTGTATTCCCAGGAGTTCTCACGAAGTTCAAAGGTCTTTAACAATGTCATCCGAGAAAAGATGTTTAGGTATTTTCGAACCTAACTACATAGAAGGTATAGACGATTCCATGAGAAACGTATTATACAACCAGTCTTACATATACAAATATCTAGCACGAGCTACTTATATTCAGGAAATTGCTAGAAAAATTATAAGACTGCTTTGTGCTCCTGATGAGGGGAGCTTTATTGCAGTTCATTGGAGGAACACAAGCGGTGAGGCGTAAGTACTTTAATTAAAAAGTGTCAATTCCCCCGGGACTGCACAGCGGAACTATGAGATACTGTCTATATTAACAATGTACTATCACCTAATACTGTGTGAATATCATAATATTAATGTTTTTATTTGATGTGTTGATTCTCTTCCATGTATTGCTTGAAGGAAATTATTATAATTCAAGCATTTCAAATTAACTCTTGTCATATTTATTGTTTTGGACGCAATTTACTGTACAATATATCCGTAATGATGTACGCTTTAATTGTAGGTGTGTCCAGCGGACTCAGTCGAGTGAGCAATATAATAAATATTGTATCGACAATAACATCAAGCAAATCAATTACGCTGGTAAGCGATTTTCGAAACATCTGAAGACTCTCGTAAAAAAAAGAAGAATAAAGTCAGTATACGTCGCTTTCCCTGCTTATGCCAAGGTGAGATAAAATTGATATTTTGTATGTATTTTGAATAATGAATACGACAAAATAACAAAGTATAGTATACTAAGAAAACATACTCATATGCAGTACATATCTACTTCGCTTTACTGAATTAAGACTATATTTGCATAATCGACTCAACATCTGCTCGACTGAGGGAAATAATTGTACAAACTGTTGTAAAAATGGTGCATTGAAGTAATATTTTATAAAATACTTTGCAGTAGATGTTTAATTGTGAATCCCTTATCACTGTATCACACACACATACTCATGCATATTGTGTGGGAAAATAGATAGTTGTTTTATAGGATATTATGAAATACCTGGCAAGAGCTAGGCTCACCAACATTGTCACGTGGACAAATGTGCTAATGAAATCTTGGCCTGAAATCTCGGCCTTTGAAAACGACAACTACGTCATATCGTTAATAGAACAAGAAATATGCTATCGTGAGTATGAACAAATAATAATAATGCATGCACAGTTCTCGATATTCAGTGATCCGTTGAATATATATGTTAAAGAGTATATTCCATAATTGATAAGTGATTGAACTTATCTCCTCGACTCTTGCAATCTCTGGCAGCTAAATCAATGAGGTTTTAAGAATTTTTGTTTCGCTCTTTGTTTTATTTCCATTAAGGTGCTAAGCTATTCATCGGATCCCGGTCTTCAGGGTGGAGCTCCATTGTGTCGTTGCAGCGAAATGCCACTAACAAAGAAACTATGTTTATCCAGGACTTTTCTGATATAGGAATGCGAATATAACGACACATGTAGAAGATGTGTGAAGTGCATTATGACAATATATGTTTAAATGTATAAGATATGAGTCACAGGTATATGCACATCATAGCTGTTTTCTTGACAATTTACATAATCAGTTTTGTTTGTACCGTGGTCAAATCGGATATGCAAATTTAACTAAGATGTCAACTTATTTAGAAAACTTGTTTATTTACTGGTATAATAGTTTCACGGCAGCTAAAATTGAGAGTGTTAACCAAGAATAAAAGAAAGATGTGGGCATATTGTCCAAAAAATCCATTTCTCACAGGAAATGTCGAAAACAAATCGCTATGCTGGTTGATACAATATTAAAATTGGTTACAGTTTTCGGTTTTAGTCCCCCTCCAGGCGCCATCCGAAAACGGGGACTTATGGATTGACCTCTGCGCCTACGCCCGAACCTATATCTTAGACTTGGCTGGACCAATTACATTCATTCTTACATAATATTCTACATATACAGATCAATTTGTTTCACGCTCTGATTGAAGATGGCCGAATGGCGGCCATTTTTGTGCTGAAAAATCATCGAAATCAAGCAGTTGTGGCATTCCGGAACCGGATCTCGGCTGTTTACAGATGGATTTTGTTCACACTTGGTACATTTTGTCTTACTTAATGCTTTCCCAGAGCCATATGTTTTAATTAATTAATTGTATTTCTGAATATATTCATTTGCCTCGGTGATAAAAAAATATTTCTATGTCTCCCTTTTTCAAGGTTTTTTTTATATTCGATCTATTTGTTAATTTTATCTCTTTGACCTGTGCCCTACCTATAATAAAGAGAGATAAATACGACACTGATAATCAATAATGAAAAACAAATTCAGCATTGTGATATTTTAAAACATAATATTGGTAACATCCAGACGTTAAACGAGACTTTTAGGATTGTTGCCGTTTGGCGCTTGTAATGCCTTTGCTATGTATGGCGTCATTGGGACGCGCATTGCATTGTGCGTTGTACTAAAAATATACAATCCAACATGGCTGAATAGCATGACCAAAAGCACTGTGTCGACTATTCATTGATAGGGAAAGACATTACAAATATTAGTAATTATTTCGTTTGAGACCAAATTATATGAATGCGACTTGTAAATAACGTAGGAAATACAACATACATTTAATGTGAGTAGCGCCCTCTGGCGTCAAAATGCTGTTGTGACATTAAAATGACGACCGCATAAATATGAAATGAATAAAAGCGATGTCGTTCAAAGTGTCTGTGAATTGATATTTAGACAACAGACAATATCTATGCTGTGACGTTGTGTAACACTTCGTCACTAAAGTAGAGTTGTATTATCCACCATTGTAATCGTTATGAATCCAAATATCAGTATAACTGTGAAAGCGCCCTCTGTAGTATACACTATATTTGGAAATCACGTAATTGATTTACACTATAAACAATAAAACTATGTAAAACCGTATGCACTGTGGTAAGCATAGTTACAAGCTTGCTCAATAATATTGGAATTGACTACGAAAATATAGAGAT
The DNA here is from genome assembly GCF_978046115.1 of Saccoglossus kowalevskii. Lineage (NCBI taxonomy): Eukaryota > Metazoa > Hemichordata > Enteropneusta > Harrimaniidae > Saccoglossus > Saccoglossus kowalevskii. The sequence goes on from NC_140646.1 coordinate 18,110,506, forward strand.
GAGTTAAAATGCTTCCTATTAAAGTCGGCATTTGATTCACGACTTGAATTGCTATAGTGCATCTTGCCACTTCATGCATTGTAACATGATGTTATGGTGACGTATATTTGAATAGTAAAACCTTCAGAATCAGTTTCTTGTACAAACAAAATTATTAAGAGCCATGAACTAAATATGCAAATTAGTCACATGTCCTTTTAATAATTTATATATCTCATAGTCATGCGCAGTACAATACAAGTAACAACAAAGTCAAAAACCGAAGTCATGTGTTTCTTCAAAAGCTAAATCTGTTTGTTTTCGTCAGAAATTGAGCACGAAATCCCCAGGGGTCACCCAATATTAAAACCTTACACCATGTGCATTCTTGCAAAAAAAATAGGCCCTAGGACTGGCAGCACATTGGCAAACCATACCCCCTATTGCGGACGCAATGTAAATTTAGTACCCCCTAGAGCAGACATATTAAAGAAAAAAAACACCCCCTATTGCAGACATATACTGAGAACATCCTATCCCCTATTGCAAGCATTCTCTACCGGGTTGTTTGCATTCAAGTGGAGTGTGATCAACTCAAACAAGCTATTATGGTTACTGTGTATGAAACTCCTGTTGGTGTCATTCGTTGTTTTATGGGTCCACCAATTTGGGGCCTACGGAGGTGTATTGAAGTGGTTGTTGCAAGAGGGGGCCTACAGCGGGCGCAGCAACCCTGTGTGTTTATACCTTGGGGCCTATTGCAGACATTACCATTTTAAAGGGGGCCTATTTACCTCCGCTTTAGAAGGTAAAAAACACCGCCCTTTCTCACTAAATTTGGAACGCACATGGGGTAGTTACGGCATATAGAGTGACCCCCCCTGGGAAGAAATCAAACTGAAAATCTTTGTAAAATCGATCCGGCAATGACATGTACTCGATTAATGCCGAGTCACAATCGAACTGATCAGTTGTTACTTGATATTCGTTTCAAAATACACATGAAAATGCTCTACGTCCCAAACATGTCCAAGAGTTTTCGTATTGTATAATCTGCATATAAATAGATTAGAACGGTGGATTAACTAATCGTTGGACAGAATTGTAATTAAGTCACTGTACTTTTTCACACTCATTAGTAAAGACTGGAGACATAAGTAATAATAAGAGAATACCATAACTTCTGCTTGACTTTAACAATATTTTTTGAATAAACAATTAAATGCAACAACTAGTGTTCCAGTAATAAATATAGACAATACAGTCAGTGCAACAATGTATTGTTTTATTATTATAAACAATATAATACAACTATCATGTCATTCAATACATACACATATATAATATAATAGATAATATTGATAAGGTAACCTACAGCGCAGACCGATCAAGACACTCGAGATGCATCGAGTTACAAACATCAAGTTAAATGTTTTAGGACCTACTCCGACTTTTGCAAAAAAAACAAACACTCAAATTGGATGTTCAAAATTAATTGTTCGCTAAAATTCAAGTTAATAACTCAAATTTTAATTAACAATATGCGGACCGTAACTGTTAATCGAAATTTTAGTTACCGACAAATAAATGGCAGTTTGTTGTTGTTTAACGTCCAGATTTTGTAATTCGAACTTCAATTAACAGTTACGTCCGCATACAGTAATTGATTTTGACTATGTGATGAATCTATGCGATTTGCCAGCCTGCTTTAGTTTATGGGCGTGTTTATAAAATCGAAACAAAGCGACTCGTTATTGTTATTGTTGCCGATGGAGACGAGCGAAAATGAAGCGACTCAAATATTTCGATTGTTTTATTTACCACGCTCCTTTGCGAAAAACAGCTGTAGGTCAGAAGCTATTCTGTGTGGGTCTTTACTCTAAGACTATACGAGAATACTTCAAAGTATGCACAAAGACAGTACAACTAGAGTATCGACCGACGCGCAGCGGAGGTCGATGCGCGGCGTACTGTCTGAGTGCATACTTTGAAGTATTCTCGTAATAACCTTATTATTATACATCTTTTCCTTCCAAGGATACATCATGGGAATGCCGAAATTCAAACAGTTTAGAACATAATCAGAGACTTCTTTGTGTGGAGTCCGGTCAAACTCTGCTGGCAGCCATGGTTATTATTAGAGGACACGCGCGTAATCATTCCATATTTGGAATTCGCATTTCCTTATATGGTAGGATGAAAATACCCCGTAAAATACCGAAAAATTACGGCACGCTGTAGTTTATGGCGTTACGGCGACAGATGTATAATAAATAGTTTTATTAAGACTGTTTATTGACACATAAGAGCCATGCTTTCTCACATATATTTGCGTAATACACGTGCGACACAAACGTGCACCACAATTGAACGTCAATAAAAACAAACTATTTCCCCACATCACACCATGGAAACCATCAGCAGTCAATAATATCGAGCGCAGCAGCGAGGGTGACCAAAATAATGCTTAGTGAGATCGTATTGCGCGGTATCACCATCGCATCCCGATATCTGGAAAGTCTTGGATAAACAACGTTTCTTTATTATTCGCCGTTCTCTGGCGTTCTACGACGTCTGTCCATCCTGAAGACCGCGATCCGATAAACAATTCAGCGCCTGTCGTAAGATTAAACACATGAGGTGCACATTAATATAGTAAATACATATGTGACAGATAAAAATATGTGTCTTGAACGACACTAGAACCACAGGCCTGTATGTAGTTTACTATTTCACAGAATGGGTGCATTGTGTACTGCTGAATCACGTACAACTGATTATGTTGGTATATTTATGTGCATGTGTTTTGGGCCTTGTTTTCACCTTTCACATGACATTTAAATATTAAAGGGCGATGGTCATCGCGATCCGCATGCGCGACATTTTGTGTTGATAAACATTGATTTTCCCACAGTGCAATGCGCTCTTCTAATGGAAATTACAAGTGTGAGATTTGACCTTGGCGCGACTTGCACTAATTACCGCCGGTGACTACTTCGATACTTTCCGATCACCTAACAATACCTAATTAAAGCTTTGTAACATGTCAGTTTGTACTCGTTGATCTGTGCAACAGTCAAAGAGGTATGTAAATGTATGAAAAAACAACCATTGCGAGCGTCGCTGCGAGTTCGCAATGGCAAAGAAAATGACGATTGAGAGTTCTCAATGGCAAACAAACAGTCGACTGAGAGTTCAAGCAACACATAAGACAAAAGACTGATTTATATTGTTGAGCATTGCTGTGGTGGAAAAAAGTAAAGTTTCGAAACGTCGTGTGAACCATCAAATGTATGCCGACAGTCAACCAATGGTAATGTGGATTCACGCAACCCTGCTGTTAAATTGTACCAAACATGAAGCGGAGAGATTTGACACAGCATAATAAAAGTCAAACTCCCTTGCGAGGACGTTTTATTTGGTGAATTATTTGAGGGGAAAAACATTGTGACAGGATGTAATTCACAGCGTTCCACAGAGCCATTGTATTCATAGTTCGAATTATAAAAGATCTACTCCGAACGTGGCTAAGATAAAGGTCAAAGGGTATTATACAGATTAGATACTCTCTGAGTAAGCAGGTGAAAATTCTCCCTCTGCATTTCAAAATAGAGTTTTATCATCTCTACTGAGCTATAAAATGGCTGCTTGAACATATTTTTACAAATGCTCAAATGCATATTCAGCAATGTTAAAATTGTTATTGGTTTATTTATATTATCGCGAACTGGAACATTGTTGCCTGGCCCATTTATTTTGACTTCTATTACAATACAAACTGCAAGCTCAAGTGAAAGGGGTTGTAGCTAGTTCATGTAGCTGAAATGAGCTCATGTGGGCTAGTTAACGTGTACCGCTAATTACGGGCCATTACGGGTGTCGTACTCGGGCTGGTGTTAATCATCGGGTGAAGTTATCACCTGAAGAAAAAGAAACAAGTTACTGACTTACTATTATTATGGTTCAATTCCTTTCTAGTACATGTACATGGTATCAAAACTGACCAGAGGGTAAATTTGCGGAAACAAATGGCGACGTCACGTTTCCGGTTGCGTTCGCAAATGAATTGAACCGCTTAGGAAATCCCATTTCTGCATCAAGCTCGAGACTGCTCAAAATTATCAATTTCGTAAACAGACGCATCGAAGATGAATGTCGTATATTGGAGTACTTAGTAAGGCCGCTCATTAAAATTACGTGTGATCTCAGGAATATAAGACCGTCCCTTCCAGATCAAACAAACATCTAGTTATCTGGGAAATATGTACAAATTATTTATTTCTAACAAAAAAAATTGACGCCCAGGTTTTTATATTTGTAATGATTCAGATTGCAGTGCAGTTTGCCGATGAAACGTACCGCTGTCTGCAGAATGCACGCCACGTTCGGGGTCGTTTTGTCATTCGAACTATGAATACAATGGCTCTGCGGAACGCTGTGAATTACATCCTGTTTTTTCCCTCAAATAATTCACCAAATGAAACGTCCTCGCAAGAGAGTTCGACTTTTATTATGCTGTGTCAAATCTCTTCGCTTCATGTTTGGTACAATGTAACAGCAGGGTTGCGTGAATCCATATCTACCATTGGTTGACTGTCGGCATACCTTTGATGGTTCACACGACGTTTCAAAATTGTTTTCTATTTTCCACTGCAGCAACGCTCAACAATATAAATCAGCCTTTTGTTTTATGTGTTATTGTGAACTCTCAGTCGACTGTTTTTGTGGCATTGCGAACTCTCAATCGTCAGTTTTTTTGCCATTGCGAACTCTCATCGTCAGTTTTTTTGCCATTGCGAACTCTCAATCGTCAGTTTTTTTGCCATTGCGAACTCGCAATCGCCTGTTTTTTTTTTTCGCCATTGCGAACTCGCAGCGACGCACGCAATGGCTGTTTTACCGTACATTTACATACCTCGTCAAAGTCGCCATCTTTGTTTATATGAGATCCATATATCTCGTGCATGCGCGGGGCGACGACTACCGCCCTTTAATTATAACATTTCACGTAGTCTAACTCTTTTTTTGTCGCGGGACATTTTCTGACTGGTTCTTTTGCAGATTGTCTTAAATAATGTGTTCCTACTCGTGTCAATTTTAAGAGACCATTACCTGCCTATGACTTCCATATAGTTATGGAAAATAACACATTGCTTGGATTCGAACTCTCAACTCAAGACTCACAGGCTAAAATATTGTCCTTTGATCTACCAGGAATAGAATATCAGTGGTCGGTTCTCGAACTCAGAGAAGTTCAGCAAAAAAATGGGTGAATACACTTTTTATTTCAACGGGATTACCGTGCCAGCCATATTCCGCCAAAATTGGGAGGCTTTTTGTGGGAAATATCCTCTCATAGAATACAACGACCGACTGTAAACTGATCGTGCTGGTTGTCATCGGCTTGTCCGACGTTTATATGCGTCTTATTCTGCATAGCAAGCGATATCACATCAATTTGCATATTTATAAGTGACGTTATCTCAATTGTCTTAAGTATTCATGGATGTAATGATTTAAGAGCTACCTGTGTTCTTATATACAAATCCAAATTCTAGTATAATTGGTTAACTCAATCGTTGAGCCATCGCAAATGCGGAAAACATACTCTCGTTTCAATGAAATGATTGAAATCTGTTAAACTTAGGGTAAATTTACATTAAAAACACACACTATGCTGGGAAATTGTCTCAATATTTACAATTCCCTTCCCATGTCCCAGAATTCGTTTCATGCCAAAGCATTGTACAAAAAACGCTGATACAATAAAGAGAGACACCATTCCCGCCCGTCGCAGCACTGCCCTCCACGCCATGTGAATTAATGTTTTATATACTCACGGTAACTTATTTCTTGTTCTACTAAGGAAATGACGTAGTTGTCTTTTGATATCGCCGATATTTCAGGCATTGATTCAAACTTTATTAAAACGTCTGCCCAGGAAACAATTTTCTTAATTCCACTTCGGGAAAAGTATTTTAGAATATCCTGCAAGTAAAAAATGTTTAACGACACTAAGTGAGCTTTGATCTAAAATCCCCTATCAACTTCTCTGGTACACCTGGCAAGCAAGATCGTTTCTTGTCCTGTGGTCTTCGGCCTACTTACTTTGTAAAGATTGGGGAATTAGGAATAAATACACATGCAAAAAATTATTTCAATTAATTTTACTATTGAAAACTAAGGGGCGAGTACCAACCAGCCTAATATAATACAACAAGAAATATACCATTCGAATTATGTGGCCTAAGTATTTGTTACCTTAGCATATGGAGGAAATGCAACATACACGGCTGTCAACTTCCTGTCAGTCATGATTGTTTTGAGGTGTTCAGATAAGCGTTCCGCAGCATAGTTGATTTGTTCAATGTTATAAGCAGCACAATATTTACTATTGTCATTTGGGGTCATATTTTGGAAGACGCATCTGGAATATAGCAGTAATATAACAATGGTCAGCGGCACAAAATAAATTTGAAAAACGAGACTCATGTTTTGTTGCATCAGAACATGAAACAAGAGATAAGATGTGTAATGTAGACCATTTTGAACCTCATCTGAAAGTAAAAAAAACACCATATGGTCGTGTTATATATAAGTTCAATGTATGTATCAAGATGGATAATGGTCGTTCATGTAAATCTGAGATCCAGATCTGGTATGCCAAAAATACTTGATTTTAATGGGATTTTTCAACAATAAAATGGACACCATTCGGCCATCTTGAATTGGATCATCAAACAAATTAATGTGCAAAGGTGTGACATGATGTTTGGTATACAAAATGACCACCAATCGGCCATTTTGAATCTAATCTGAAATACAAAATGACTAACATCAGGGTCCCATAATGGCCAATGTACGTACCAAGGTTGAAGGAAATCTAATAACACACGACCGACATCTGGTTCCAGAATGGCATAACTGTTTGATTTTGATAAATTGTTAACATTAAAATGGCCACAAAACAAATACACGTGCGTATATGCGGCAATATGTATGAAGTTTAAATACGAACAGTAAAGGCATGCTCTCTGACAGCTCCGGAACCACATTCGCTAAAACAAAATGGCCACTGGTTGGCTTTTTTTTTTAAATCTGATATGAAAAGCAAAATGACCTGCATACAAATCTCATGATGCCGAATATATGTATCAAGGTTGAACAAAATCCATCAATACGCGACTGAATACTTAAATTTTGAAAATGTTTGGATAATAAAATGGCAACCATTCGGCCATCTTGAATCAGATCATGACACAAATGAATATGCATATGCATCCCAAGATATATGAAGTGTGTGTGTGATGTTTCAATGTGATCAGCCGAGGCAATTCTGAAATAAAGTTCTGGACAGACGCACGTGAACGAGGACTTAAAAAAGAATGTTTTAGCACAAATTCATGGCAATAGATTTAATTTTGCACAACACTGTACTCACGCCTCGCCAGTAGTATTTCTCCAGTGAACAGAAGCAAATCTATTTCCATCAGAACCGCATAGTCGTCTTATAATTGTTGAAGCAATATCCACGACATATTTAGCCCGTGCTAGGTACATGTATTCGTACGTACTGTTGTACATATCTTGATTGTCGCTACATTCTAAGCCTGTTATGTATTTCGGTTCGAACACTGCTAAACATTTACTGTTGGACGAGGATGATAACAAGTTATAGACTTCGCGAGGGTTGCGCGGAATACTGTCAGCGCCGGGAAGTTGTACGTCTAGAATTTTCTTGAACGTTCGTACGTGGTGTTCATAGTACCCAATAAACCCATCAATGGTTCTCTTCACAGGGAATGATTTTGGGAAAGGATCCATAAGTATCGTCTCAACTGTATTATTACATGCCTGTTTATATTCCTCCATAGGTACAACGTCAATCAACTCGCGTAATCGATTTACATCGAATGTTTCGTTAAACTGTTTAAAGCCTATCATTTCCTCTGCCTGGGTCTTTGTGTGGGTGTGGAAGGGTATCTCCACTATCGCCCTGTCTTCACAGATTGCGTAGTGCACGGCGGCCATAAAACTTGTATAGTGGTAATTAGGACCGGCGAAAAAGAGATGCACCGGAAGAAGATAACGCTTTGTGGATACGCTTGGGGTGATGACGTCATCGTGTTGTGATATACTTGTGTTGTTACGAGTAAAATTTTGTATCTATAATATAAAACACAAACACAGAGTGGGCGCGTTAAATATCATATCGGTGAAATGAATATCCACTAGCGGGAGAACGACTGATCTCGGAAAAGCTCGACACCAACCTGTTTTAACATTGCCGAACTGATCGCGCCGTCAGCATAGTTGTTGCGTCCGGACTTGGTTTTCTCGTGATAATATTTTAGGAATTCAGTTGAAAAAAAAGTCAAGTGTACCGTCTGTATCAGCATCATTATCGTAGGTATGGCAACAAACACCACGAGAACACGCCTTCCCGTAACCATCTTGATACATGCCGAATATTCTATAAATATACTTATACACTAAACCAGCTTTTGTTGGTTTAGGGCTGGAGGCAGATCCACCTTTCAGTATTCCAAGTCAATAGAGTCACGTGATCACTTTACCTGCGGGGATTTGTCTATACGGTGGCCCACAAGTACAAGCTATTTGATATTAAAGCATATGACGATCAGCAGGGCGCAAAGTCATCTATAAGAACACAGATATAGGCTTCACAGATATTTCAGTATGTCATGGATTTTTTTTGAAAAAGATTTTACTACATGGCATTAATGATATGACTTGTATTCGGAGTCCGAGATTCGACTTGTGCATAAAGAAACCTGTACATGACAAATAATGACCTTTATAAATCGTAACAGCGGTGTACACTTCGGTAATCGTACACTAGTAATTAATCATTTCACGGCTGTTTTTGACAATAAAAATAGGACTTTTTTATCATTATCGTATTATAATATTAGTACAAACATTATTGGTATTTATGTGCAATCGCTTGTGTGTCCTTCATTCTCATTCCAGACGCCTTTCAGTGACCCGCTGATACCGTCATTTAGTAGTTATTTACCATTGAGTCTGCCATACAATAAAGAAATGAGGTGATGGTTTGCGTAGAGTCATATTTTTCGTAAATGTTCTCAATTTATTGAAATTAAATATTCATTTATTTACTTGATTTAATAATAAGGATTTGAATGAGCGGGAAATCGTCATCAGTATTTTTTATCGTACCGAAAATGCGTCCAGCTGTTGTTAGTCGCATGTGGAACACGTCTGACATATTTCCCCCTGCAGTCATACACAACAAATACATAAACTCGTACTGTGACCTTGGCCTTTGACCGCGAAATGTAACAAAGTCTTGTCGGTCGCACAGGAAATAAGTGTGTCAATTGTAATAACACTGGCTACAGTATTTTCCCCAGGTCATATTCCATAGTACAAACACACATACACGCACATTGTGATCTAGACCTTTGACCTTTTGTCCTGAAATTTGTCATATCCTGTGGTTTACATGACGGACATGAGTTTTAACTTCTGAATATTCTGTCTGTAGCTCAATAATATTTGTCAAAAATGTGACCTTGATCTTAGCATATTCACAATGTGGCTGGGGTACAAAGACTCTTATGTTCTTGTCAACTCACAGGACTGATCAAAATATGAATATTTACACTGAAAACGGTATATTTTATATACAGTTACAATCAATAGTTTTCAAGAGGGTGTGCTGTTTTGTACGTTGGTAGCAAAACTATAACATGTATCACGGCCGACGCCCACCCCAAACAAGAAAGATCACCCAGTCGCTGCCATATTATAATATACGACAAAATCCGTGATGAGAGACGTATTGCTTCAGGTAGTTTTGGGGTGGTTTATAAAGCACAGCACGAAGACTGGGGGCAAGTGGCTATTAAAAAACCCATTCGAATAATTTCAATCTCAGATAAGTAAGTAATATTTTTTAAAATCATACTTACCTTGGTTATTTATGTTGAGCGAATGTATTTGTTTGTGTTAACACTATAAGGTGATTATTTAAATTGATATAACGTGTTAATTTATGTTGACACCACGTGCAACATAAACACTGTTCATTGAAGGAAACACCACGGGTCAGAAGGCTGTTGTCATGGTTTTAGCTAATTATACACTGGCAGCTTTAATTCAATTTGAAGTATTGGGCAAGATTAACATAATTTCCTAATTTGCACCATATGTGGTCCATAGCTCAACTCTTAGCAACACACTGAAACTTCCAGACAAGCTGCTTCATAGTTTCCAGCAGGAAATTGTGGCCAAGAACACTATATGTCTTGTATCACAGTAACTGCAGAATATCACCAGCGGTAACACGATCGCTTATTGGCTACTGGCGCTGTCGCTGGTTGTTCCTAATTGCGTATTTTCTGCTGAGCTAACTATGTAAATAACAGTATAAGAGAATTGTATACACTGTCATGTAGTTGTTGACTAATGTAACACGTATGTGATTTTGTTAACGCAAGGTGTGAACATTTGTCTGCAGTGACCAGGAATAACTTTACTCATAGCGTGCCTTAAACTGAAAATCACGTTTAAACTAAAGCTAATTTAGAAGTAGGCCACACTGACAAAAGGGTAATTTTGGGTAACCTGGTATTTTGAAAAAAAGTTATTTCATTTTTAGGTATTTTGGATCTTTTAGTTAAAAAAGTAGTGCTTGTATATCCACCATTGAGTCTGTTTTAAAAATAGTAATTAATACCAACTTTTGATATTTAATTTTAGTATATTATATATTTTGATTTACGTTTCGTTAATTACGAACCATGACTATACCAATAATATAGCACTACATGTTACTGAAATGATAAGTATACTTGGTATAAAAATTGATAAATTAAAGGGGGAAATCAGCCAATTGTTAAGTAATTTGTATTTTAATAAAGTAACCTCTTTTTCTCCATGTTGCAAAACATTATCCCATCGTCATAATACCCAATCAAGTCTTTATACTCATGACTATTGCATCACCATCTAACAACTATTGTGTATAAATAGTTTAATAGACAACTTATAACTATTGAACCGCAACACCATTTTAAAAGTAAATAAAAGCTTTCAAAAATATTTTACAGACATTTTCTCCCGACAAAGCTCTAAGCGCTCAAACGTCAGGTCTACACTGAAGCACCAGTTGTTGCGTCAAGTTTTGTATATTCAAATAAGGCTGTGTGGAGCTCACATAGAACATAACAATACATGTGTGATAATACGAAACAACCACTAAATTGCGTAATTCGATTTGTTGTATATGTTTGTCCTCAAAAGTGAATTTTAATTGAATATATTTACAGGGGGCGTTGCGAACTAGAAGATGAAGCAGCGAAAATGATCGATGTTCGTTAATAACACTATTCAGTATTTTGATTGACCCATCTTACTACTGTCTTGTGCTAGAGTACATGTGCCATGGTTCCATAAAGAAGTACCAAAGTAAATTTATTTGATAATCCATGGGCAATGAAAATACGCATGATATACAATATAGTATTAAGAATGAACTACCTCCATGAGACAGCTAACATTGTACACAGGGATTTGAAGGTGGACAACGTTCTTGTAGGAGAATGATTTAAAGCAAAGGTGAGTTGTAATTATTATATTGAATATAAATGTTATTTTGACATTTTATAGTTCACAATTTCTATGCATAACATGTGTGTGTACATCTCTCAGATTTCAGACTTTGGTTTAGCAACATGGAAGAAATATATCCAGATGTATTTCATTATAAACTTTACCGAAAGCATGTGTTCATACATGGGAACAACATCGCATATACCACCAGAAAACCTGAGTGATGTGAATAAAGCACCAGATTACAAATTCGACGTTTACAAGTAAATATGTAGACGTAATACATTCGCTCAGACCTACATGGTGAAGTTTATGATGATGTTGATTTTGGTAGTGGTGGTAATTATATTGTTTCAATTAAACAACGTGTAATTTGTGTGCGATGATGTTTGAAAAACCATTCAATATATCTGGGTTATTTATGGTCAATATATTGTTACTATTGCCTTGAATAATGCACTTGTTCTTTTATTGTCAGCTTTGCTGTGACTCTATTGCAAATTGTGACAAATAAAAAAAAATAAAAGTAAATATAAAAATATAAATTATTAACGATGCTTCTAATCGATCAGTAGAGCGATCTCATAAACTGCGCATGGAATATTTTATTATTTACGACAGATGCAACAAATCAGAATCATTTAATAAGAGCAGTAATACGGGGTCAACGAGCTGATACTAAATTAATTCCGCCGAAATGTCCGGGTGCCATGCGAAATGTGATGAAAGTGTGCTGGGACGACAATCCTAAGAAAAGACCTTCTTTTAGAGGTAAAACCTAAAAAGAGAATGTATCTGACAAATATAAAGCATTGTAAAGTATTCGAAAAAAAACAATTGCCAAGCTTCACGTCACGACATGTCTTGAATTGCTGACTTCTTTATTCCTATAATACTACTATGAAAAAATAAGAAGCAATGACATACCCATCCATTTATCCAAATGAATTTCTACAAAATACAATAGAGAAGAATGTTCTCCAAAAATTGGTTAAAAGACAGAGAAAAGCGAGAAGATGTTCTTGATTGTGGCTAATATGAAGTTGGAAATGCTGACTGTTTTCGAAAAACGAGCCGCTCTTAATCTCATTGATTATTTGCTTTATTGTAATATAGTGTTCTATAATGTGATCAATCGTTTCTTGATACATTGAGTTGTATTTTTATACTTATTTTTTATGAGATGATTGCGGTTTTTGAAATTCGGTTATTTCTACTTATTTCAAAGTAGTTTAATTAAGCCATTGTAATTCGTGTTGAATTTTGAATTTGACTTTAAACTTAAAGGAAAAAAATTGAAATCTGTGAAAAAGAAAATTAAGATGCAATACTTGATGCAGTTGGGTATCTGAACCAACAACTAAAAGTGAGAAGTCATACATATTTTGTAGAACTTTTGTTTTATATTGGAAATCTATATTAATCTGTTTCATCTGGAATTTTTTTTCTCATTTTCATGCTGCAGGACAGTCCGAAGATTTTTCATTCAAGTTTGCCTTCTACTAAATTTGTCAATGATGATAATTGTAATAGTGTTCACTGTATGGATCAACTACACAATGATGGGATGAAGTTTACAATAGTAAAACAGGATAATTTGAAATATGCGGATAGTAATATCTTTATTGCTCCAGATTAGAAAGACCAATAAAGTCTGAAGACCAACTTCTAACAAAAATAAGCTGGCCCAAATTTGTTATCACGCAAATCGATATTGGAACAGCATTATATTAACAAGTTTTTCCCCAAACAACTAAAGGAATTAAAGTATAATAACTTAAATAATGATTAAAATTTCAATCAGGTCGTATTTCATACATTTGCCTGGAAAATATTGCGATGATGTTATATTTACATCAGGCTATGCAGACCGAATCTTGGCTGAACAACTATTTTCCCAGAGAGAACTTACTAACTTTTTGGTCAGTTTATCTGTTTATCTGCGCAACTACCCAGGACGCCTATTCTCTGTACTCGGGCTTCCAACATGTTCAAATCTTGACTTCATTTATTGAGGAAATACCAATTAGATACTTGGTAATTCTCATAAGCAAGCTGTAATAACTCTGATTGACAAGAAGGGAAAAGATCGTTTAAAGCTGCACAATTGGCACCCTATCTCGCTCTTAAATGTTGATTATAAAATCGGATTGAAGGCTCTGGCAAAACGAATATCCAAGGTTCTACCTCACATTATTCATGAGAACCAGGCTGCCTACGTTCAGGGGCGTTATATTGGAGAAACGATTCGTAATATTGTGGACGTTTTGAACCACACCAAAGATAATAACATTCCCGGCATTCTTTTATGCATAGATTTCCAGAAGGCGTTTGATTCGATTAATTGATCTTTTTTGAATCTGGCGCTCGAGAAATTTAATGTTGGTCCATACTTCATTAACTGGGTCAGATGTATATATAAAAACGTTTCTAGTTGCATTATGAACAATGGGGTTATCTCTGGTTATTTTAATATCAGTAGAGGTACTAGGCAAGGAGATCCATTATCGCCTTACCTATTTTTGATCGCAGTCGAACTTATGGCGATTGCAATTAGATATAACAATGACATTAAATGTATTCATATTCACAATGATGTAATCAAATTGGAGCAATATGCGGATGATACCACTGCCCTCTTGCATGATTTAAATTCAGCCAAATCGTTAATTTCCGTTATAAAATGCTTTGGAAAAATGTCTGGTCTTAAAATTAATAATGACAAAACCGAAGCTATGTAAATTGGGTCACTTCGTTACAGGAAAGATTAACCATTGGGTATTAAATGGCCTGACACGCCTATCAAGATACTAGGAATACATATCTCGTACGATGAAATGCGATCAAAAGAATTGAATTTTTAAAAAAAGAATCGTAGAAGCTGCCGGTTGTTTTAATATTTGGAGATCCAGAAACCTCACGCTTCTAGGAAGAATACAAATCGCCAAAACATATATTATCTTAAATTCTTGTTCCCCGCTAATTTGTTACATGTCCCAAATAATTTATCAAACAAATGAATGGCTAACAAAAACGAAAAGGTGCGTAGAGATAGATTAAATTTGGATCTTAATGGGGGTGGTTTAAGAGCTCCGCACTTGCCAATTATGATTGCATCATCATAAATTGTGTGGTTGAAACGACACTTAGTGTTTTACCAGGATTGTTCATATCTCCACAATTATATGCATAAATATGGTGGTTTACAACTATTTTTATTATGTAATTATGATATTAAATATTATACGGACCTACCAATTTATTATACAGAAATGTTATTTTCCTAGTCACAAGCAAATTCCGGTAGCGAGTCTTGCTTTGTCTGGAACAATAGAAATGTACTTATTAATAATAAGCCAATCTTCAACAGAAACATGATGCAAGCTGAAATATGGTATTTTCAAGATCTGTTTGAACAGACTCAGGACAGTTTGGGGTCGATCATTTCAACTTGGTGTCTGTCACTTCAACTTGCTTTCAAGTGTGTTCTGCTACGATACGATATTACAGGCTACAACCATCATTCTGTGAGACTTGTATGAACTGCTCTGCGATCTCCTGCTTTTAGCGGTGCCCCCCAGAATACCAACGTTGCTCTACAAGCAAGACTCCTGTATTTCTACGTCGTTGTGTTGCAGAAGCCATTGACTGTCGTTCATTAATACATCTTGGAACTGTGAGTTATCACCAAAGCACACTTCCCTAAGCAATCCCCTATTTTAATGGCTTTATTCATTGTATTTTTCTGTGCTTTATTTCTTGTAATTATTTTGAGAGGTATTTAAGCCAGGAGCTTTAACTCGATATTTTGGCGTATGTGTATTTCATTTCCAGTACTATTGTCTTGTCTACCCCATACTAGCAGTGAAAGAACCCCCTGTCCAGTGTGAGTTCTGTGGGTGGCCGTCTCAATTGCGATAAGCAGGCCTTACACTGTGGCAAACTGGGATGAAATATTTCAGCTTCCACATGTAGTAGCAATAAATTCATAAACGAAGGTTTTTCAGTATAAAATTATGCAAAATGTTCTTGCTACCAATATTGGTTACACAAATGGGAAATTAATGACAGTGATAAGTGCAGTTTTTGCAATGTGCATAGTGAAACTGTTTTTCATATATTCTGTGGTTGCACCCCTGTAAAATTGTTTTGGGCAGACATTGTCGAATGGTGGAACAAAACTAGTAACATGCATTTACAGTTGACAAATGATATTATCATTACTGGATCCTCTAATCTTCAGATTATTTTGAATTACATTAAATCCATTGCAAAACATTTTATATATGATTGTAGACAATACAGAAAAGTATCCTCAATCAGACTATTCATTTGTAAAATTAAAAAAAGTGTTTAATTTAGAAAAAAGTCTTGACAGATTCATTGACAAAAGTGCCCTATTCAGAAACCGATGGGGACCACTTACGCAATACTTAGCGGACTAGTTTACTTGTCTAAGTAGCAGTTGGCAAACAGCATTGGCTGTTGTTTTTGTTTTGTTTTGTTTTTTATAATTTTGTATGTAAATGTTTTTGTTAAATAAAAAAAATTAGATAGGTATGTGTGTGATAGCTGCACTGAACCTAAGCTGGTGATGTGTTGGTCAATTAGTAATACTCTTCAGCATCAGCGTCATCATCAATTATCGTATTCCCAACGGGCGACAGTTTTACGTTCATTAATTACATTAAACAATTACAAGGCTCTGCATAAGACGTTAGTAAATCAAACAGTGCCATATTACATCGACATATCATTTATGCATGCGGTCCCATGGAGCTATATCGGTTACCAATTACATGCCGCACTGAATATCAATATGATATTAATAACTATAAATATTTGACACAGTTCCAAAACGTGACATATGACAGGATATTTATGTTGCCAATACAGCATTCATTGGAAATAAAGCACTAGTACACACCTTAGTATTATTAAAATATGCACCAGGTATCAAGCAATCAGAAGCCAGGGGAAATTTCTATTTTATTTCTATTTTTACAAAAAAACGTATATAATTGAAATATAAATGTGGCTTTATTTGATGGTTTATGTGCATTTGCTAACATTTTTTATCCAAAAAAATTAAATCGTGATTATACCCTACTGTTCATAAATAACGGAATTTAATTTCAACTGAGCATGACAAGAATAGAAAATAATAGAAAAATAGATGTTGACTCCCATGCGAAGAACACAATGGGAGTCTTTTCATGTTGTAAGTCCGTCTTTGTCTGTTCTACTGTTATCTCAAGGACCAATTGTCTGATTTTAATTAAACTTGGTACATAATAAATAATGCTCAGACCTGATTTGTTCTTAGTTGAAAATTGTGCAGATTAATTCCCTAATTTGCATAATAATTAGCCAATTATAATACGCTTGTTTCTCCTTCTTTAATGAAACTTGATACATAGCTGCTCTGAGAAAATTACCAGACCTGATTAGTTTCCAGGTGAAATGAAAAGGCTTAAATTTGGCTAATAAATAAGTACTGATTACTTATTTATTAGCCAATTTTAAGCCTTTTCATTTTTTCCTAAAAACTATTCAACTGAAACTTGGATGCATAATAATAACTTAATTTACATATTACTTAGTCAATATTTAGCTTTTCCTCCAATACCTCAACTACACATCAAATTCAATGGCAACTGGGATAAACCGTTTACATGTTCAGTTCAATGTTATGCTTGCTAATTGCCTAATTTGCATAAATAAATTTATATTTACAAAGAACTATCAGAGTACCACTCAAATAGTTGCTTGATAATCCACATATCTGATGACTTCAAGGTTGATGTTCATGCGTAATTATCAACTAGTTTGTATATATAGATTCACGGGTCCTTCTTATTATGCATAACTGTAATGTACTAAGCATTGCTGCAGATAGTGGCATGCAACCAGTGCTATAATGAAGGCATCTGACAATTCGATGTGACTAATTGATAATTAATATTTATTGGCATGGGACCTCAATAATAAGCATGACTGTAACATATTATGTACTGTTGCAGATAGAGACATGCATAATTCTATAATGTTGTTGTCTGACAAGATATATGACCAAAATATCAAGTTTTCATATATGGTCGTTATTTCATTAAACATTTATAATTGAACTGAGCATTTATTGTTGAACTTTTGAACCACCCTGATCATTGCTTGTATATGCTATATTTGCTCTTTTGGAAGGACATTTATTTACTGTAAATATAAATTTACAAAGACAAGCTGCAATAAACACAATTTTTGGCTTTATGTGTATTGAAGATGTTCTTCTAGTATAGTAAATACAATGTTCCTTATTTGTACTTCGTGCCTCCAATAACTTAACCACATGGGAGTTCTTTTTATTTTGAATTATATAGGGTACTCTCTATGATGATGAACAGAAAACCATAGGTGCAATGACTAATGGAATAGTCACCAATGTAAGGAGAGATAACGATGATACACAGTGTCATTATGAAGATAAATCCACACAACATGAGATGAACAACATCAGCAATAGTTTGCCAGTATGTATACATGTTACTATAGATAAGTTTACATTTTTTGTATGGAGTACATATTTAATTTGAAAAATCGACACTTATTGTGTCTATAGCACGTTAATGTATTTCATCTGTAACACTACGATAAAGACTTTCAGTTTTCGAAATTGTGAAACTCTTTCGTTTTATGGGAGAAAATCGTACCCTTAAACAATTATTTTAACGAGAAATTTATATTAATAATAACGTAATGTATTCCCTGTGCACCCATAAATAATTTTCATAATTACCGATTGCACACGAATATTACAGGAAAAAAGATAATTTGCTATATCCACTATATTTGTAATTGTGTCTCATTTGTCTTGAATTATGACTGAAAGAGGCTGAATGAAACTATGTTTCTGCATAAAAATTTCACGATGTCGAAAACGGAATTTCGTTATTGCAGTGTTCTGTCTTAGAATTCTATATCAAGAGTGAGTTTGGTATTGTTTTAAAAAAATGGAAGCGGAATTTTAGTAATGATCATTGTGTCTTGTCATACCAGGTGTTTAATGAACTTGTTGCAACTATTGATTCACATACTCTGGGTTTATCGGAAGAAAGGTTGAAGTCAGTTCTCGAAAATGCTTATCGGGATGACATGATCAATGAATGGGAAATTAATCCAAACAGTCATATATTTACTATCAGGGGAGATCTGAGGCAGATGAACGATATCAACTTTAAATTAAATGTAGTCTGAGGATCCTTCTGCTACATGCTCATTGTCGAATGCAAGTAAGTTATGTTACTATGTACACTAAGAATTTATCATCCACTTCTGTTAGAGACAGACGTGTTGAACAACCCATTCAAAAATATCATACTCATAGAGGGGACAGTCTTACAAAACTCTTGATGGTTAGTCAAACATCTGCACAAATCGGCACTCAAAACTCATCGTCAGATGTCACTACAATCAAAGAAATCAATGTTGACCAACAACTTTTATTGTACATATTTTATGTATACGCTGATGAATTGAAAACGTATGAACCGTGAATATGGTGTTAAATTTCAAAATGGTAGATCTTTCCTGACAGTTACTTCGACACAGCATGCAGATCGGGGCAAAGGTGTTATGAAGGCATCATAAAAGAAGCACACAAGTAAAATATAATAAAATAAAAATAATAAATAAAATAGCAGTAAAAAATATTAGAAACAATCATAAAATAATAATAAGTAATTTTTAAAATGCTGTAAAAAAATAACGAGTAGAATCGTTCATTTTATGGTTCTTACAATTACGCCATTATTACAAAATACAAATGTCCACAGGTTTTAGTGAAATAAATTCTCTGAATGCAGTACATTTAATTCATTTGCTTATTCATTGTGATCTGACTTTATAGTGAAATATTAATCATCTTTTTGTTGTAGCATCATTCCTTACTCCATCACCAAATCAAATACATTGAAGAAAACGAAAAAGACAAAAAGAGAAGTTATCCAAAGCGGATATCGGATTACCAAATGATTTTAGGCAAGCAAATATATTATATATATATTCCGTTTGTTGCATTGTGCTGTCCCACGCTATTTTAAAACATACATGAATTAATTTGAAATGTACTCAATCCCTAATTCAGCCCAAAATATAAATTTTTCAGCCGATGTATGTCTTACTTTCAATGACTTTTAAATATATTTTAAATGAAAAAGTGAAGTTACATTTACTATACAATTTTTTTTTAATATCGCTTATCTTGGAGTATTTGTGGCCCATGTGGAATTCATCAACAACAAAATGTTCTAAACTTAGTGAAAACTGACTGCTACCTTTTTTAAATTTGGTAAATTTATCAATAGTTGAAGAAGTTCTGACTTCTACCTTTTTTACAAGCTACATAGTTATAAAACTAGGAGTATTATTTATCACCAGACATGTTGGTCGTGATGATTGGGACCCAGAAACAGGATTTGATGTAAGTGTATTATATCAAAAGAAAAGTCCACATTGCGCTTGGTGATTCTGTACTGAAATACATACTCTTCTTGAAAGTATGTAATTGTCTAGAAAACGTCATTGGATGTGTCCATGCAACGCAATTGCCTTTAATTTTCCATTGAACTCTCAATCATTACTTCTAGAAAATTCAGTGAAAACAAATTACAAATGCAAGATACAGTACTGATTTTTTCATCCTAGACTGGCAATCTTATCCAGGTGTGAAGAATATAATTGACGGTGTTGGTATTTCTGAACTTCAAGGTGGGGTAGAAGGAATTAAGAGAAAACAGGAGGGAATTTGACAAGAAAGTACCCGTGGTAAGTAAGTACATGATTTTATGTGACATTTATATTTTTATTTCACAGATTTATCAGGGCCAAGTTCATTGTCATAGAATATTTGTTTTTGATTGCATCATGATAATTGCCCCTTTGTTTCAGGTCCTCCACCTTCTCCTTCACATCCAGTTGCGCATCCCGACCACCACTACGAAGAGGGATGCCTCTACAGGAAAGAGTGATGCCACCCCTACAACCTCGCGCAAATGGTGACCCACCACCACCACCAAATTTGTCGATGAGAGGGAGAATATTTCACTATTATTTCTCTAATTATTACTGTGACATGCGTTTGTAATATTGATACAAGATTATTCAATTGTGTTTCAGTGCTTTCTTATATTGTTATTATGTTTTTTTTTCAATTCAATCGTCTTTATTACATGCTTAACACAAATAGCGATAGCAGACGCCATTTCAATGCCATTTGTGTATTAACCAATCATAGCTCATAGCACTATGAACCAATCAGCACTAAGACCGCTAAAATTTGTTACGGTGGCTGATCCAACCAAGGCTATAAAAGGCCTGAATACTTGTTTTAGCATGCAAGTACATGTAACCTTTTCCAGTGACGAGTAATAAAAGGCTTTATTTGTTTCCTGTTCCTTTGATCAACAGTACCTTGTTTTACGCGCCTTGAACTTTAATGCTCGTTAGGGTTGAGATAAGTGTTAAATCCTATTCTCAACCCCCCACACTTATATGGTGCAAGAGACCAAGATTGAAACTGTGAAGTTATGGCACCCAAATCGCGATCACCGAGCTCACGAACAAAAGAAACAAGGAGAGCTTTTCTACTGAGGGATTTACAGCCAATTAAAACTGCAATCAATAGTTATGACGTCAAGGAGGACATTGAAGCAGCCCGAAGAGCAATCACCGTCAAGAAGGCGTACCTCAAAAGGTAGGTCGATCTACTCTTTGCAGCAAACAGATAGCTAATTGATACCCTTGACGCCTGTCGCATACGACTTATTTACCACTTCCGTGTCACTGAGAATGTTCTAGAACCGTACTGTGTCTGGGTGAAATATTCTAGATTTTTTTTAGAAACTGGTTGAATAGGTAATATAACACTGTAGGAGGCAATAGAAGGTAATGGAACATTCTAGAAATTTATAGTAAATTCCAGACTCATTATGTATGCTGATGTAATGGTCTATTTATAGACAGTGTGGGTATATATAGGGGAGTTGTTCAACACTGAGTTCAGATCGGAGATCTCGTTGAATTGTATTGGAGTTTAAGTATCTAGTTATTGGAGTAGTGGAGTTTTACCGCGTTATTGTACTTGATGTTTGCATATAATAATACCAGTACCAGTTGAAACCTCATCTGTTGGCTCCGTGTTCGTATTTTATCATCGCCGCGAAGGAAGTCTTTCTGTTACTGTTGCCATTTTGGTATTTGAACCATCACACCTGTACTATATCAATTACGGTATTATTACGTTGCGTGTGACAACGCCGAAGAGGATATCGTCATTGAAACAATGGATTACGAGCAGCACATCTCCGACTGATGCGAAGCAGTCCTGTAGTACATTGAAGATCTACAGACAGCCCACTGAAAGTCGCTGATTCGGGTACACGACTCACCAGTCACCACTTCAACTCGATACCGATCTGTGCAGATTCTGAAGTTGGACATTGCCCCGTTCTAAGGAGATCCGCTATGATGGACAAAGTTTCACGATACTTTCAAATCCACAGTTCATGATGACAGACAATTATTGAACGTGCAAAAACTCACATATTTGAAGAGCTTTCATATGGTAAGAATAAGTGATGTGATAAGCCTACCGCGAATGAACAATTTCAACAATATTCTGAACATTGTCAACAAGAAGTAGATGGAAGATTCGTCGCTCAACTACTGTGGAACACTAATCAAGAGCCACTTCTGACAAACTACGAGATGTCCAAGATGTGCACTCGACACGCATGGTTGGACAGTTGCCAAGCAACGTGTTGGCCATGTACGGCAAAGTCATTCAAGACCAGCTGGATAATAATTACATTGAACTGGTACACATACATAATGTAAAGAAAGGTCATTGTGTGACTTTATATATTTTACGTTTGTGGATATTCTGAAACGCTGTGTTACTTCATGTCAAACCGCTGTTCCCGCTGATGAAGTAAACAAGGCAGAGACCACGTGGCTTTGAGATGTACAACGTTATGTATTCACAGACTTGCTATCCCCGCTGCAAAAGAAACAAAATAAACACGGTTCTTTGTAAACAGTTCACATTGTTTCTTGGTGAAGATAAACTTATCTGACTAGGTGGACGACTAATCATGAGCCATTTCCAACAAACTACAAGATGTCCAAGATGTGCACTGGATGCATGGTTGGACAGTTGCCAAGCAATGTGTTGACCGCATATGACAAATTCATTCAAGACTAGCTGAGTAAGAATTACATTGAACCGGTACATGTAGATGATGTAAACAAAAGACACATCGAGCAGTTAAGCGCCCTGAATCCTAGTCTTCTTCGATTCGCATCGTATACGACTGTTTGGCAAAACTTGGAAACGATTTTCCTTCATTGAATGAATGTCTGGATACGAGCCCTCTGCTCCTTAATGATCTCACCACCATACATAGAAAGGATCTAATAAGTATATATATATATATACATCATTCAGGAATATGCTTACAGTCTGCATCATTTTCACAGCCACTTCCACACAAACAAAGATCAATGCAGGCCAATTTGTGCCTCCTGCATGAACACCTCTGGGTAGTGCAATTAGCTTTACACTGACATCTGACCAACTCTACAATGGCCTGTGGTGCAGGTGGGACCTTTGTGGTTATAGGTGGTACCTCACCTTGGTCATTCTGATAGTAACCATGTTTGAGCAGGTCAGGCAGATAATGACCCTGGTCTTTCTGGTAATAACAATGTTTGAGCAGGCCAAGCAGATATTGCCACACCACAGTGGCTTGGCACAACACCCTACAACTTGCTGAGAGCAGCAAAATGTTTGCAAAAGAGATACCACCTTAGGTAGTACATTAAGCATACAAAATTAGCCAATTTATCCATCACTTCCTGTGTTAGGTCACCATCCTCTGTCAGTTTCATCATTGCTGGAACGATTTCACTGTCAACCTTCATGTTCTGTTGAAACCACTTAGTTTTGTCTATTTTAGAGAATCTTCCAACATTGTCTGCTCTAGTGAATGTTTGGAATGCTGGTAATGCTGCTGCTCTGCCACGACCAAATGCGCTCCAGATTGGCTCAATCCCCAAAGTACCTGATGTCATACATATCGCAGTGTCTTTGCAGAGCTTGTCATAGTGAGCAACAACCAAAATTAAGACATCAGTATCTTGGCTGAAGAAGACCGTTTGTGCTTCAGGACAGCGCGGTGATGCAGCTGCTGCTAAGCAGATCATTAATGTATCAGCCTCCTCATGGTTGTTTTCCTCAAACTGCATGTCACGGTTGCTTCTTGTATGACCTGCTGCTGATGTGATGACTAACTTTTGGGAGTTTGCATTATTCTTGAGTACTGCTTGTGCAAGCTATTTTTTAGATCCGTTTTGTCTTTTCATGAGATTGAAAGCGTGTCATTGGTATGTGTTAAAGTGTGCACGTTCTCAAAGAATGCACGTTCCTCGGATGTTGCTTGTTCATTCTGAGGGGTGTCATTGTAGTCTCAAGTTTTTGCAGGCAATATATGAGTTTTGATTTGTCAGTACATGGCAGAATGGATCCATGTGGGGCAAATAGTGCCCTTGGAGTCAGAGTAAACTCATAGTTCACAACTGCATACTTCTGATTGGGTTGGTGTTGCACTCGCCTTTTGGTTTTGAAAGCATAATGTTCTGGCTTAATGTCAGTGCTGATTGCTCCACTGCCCTGTGCCTCATCTCTGTTGCAACTTCTTTTTGGTTCCCACCAATATCCAACTATGGTGGAACATCTTCTGATGTGCTCAATACAGTAGCCATGGCTGACTGTTTCTTCTCATCGTGAAGTTTACAATACTTCAGCGTATTAGCTTAGTTGTCTTTTATAACATCTTTGTTTTGTTTATTTCACTCATATTGTCTTGTATCATAGATGTGTGGATCCTATCTTCTTCACAGGCCTCAGGGCAGTAAAGAACTTATGGCTTTCGTCTGTCTGTCAAGGACTTCACACTTAGTAAATCTTATCGTTCAGCCATTGTCTTGTTAGCGTTGGTGTGTGTTTATGTGCCTCATTGATACCTCCAAGCATGGAGATGTGTTTTTTTTCTATGACATCCATGGGAAGATATGCTTTGTTTTGAGTTTGTATGTCAACAAGATTGTTCAACTCGATCAAGCATGACATCTGCAAGGGCAGATCGTTGATTTATCTTCGTCACTTTTATAATTCCTGAGGACATGGAAGACACGATGTGTCCAGCATTGTTTGTGATATCTGACATATATTGCATAGGCATCACATGGTGATATTGCATTGCTTAAATCTTGTCATTAACACTGGATCTTGTTAAATTTCTACTGCTTGTCAGAATGCCTTCTTGGAGTTCTCAGTCATAACTGCAAAGAGTGCTCTCCCGCTTGACAGAAGAAACACTGGACTTATCAAACAGGTTTGTCGTAGATCTTGTGAAAGGCAATGATCTTCCTGATGTACCTTCTTCTATTTCCGAGCTTGATCTTTTATGGCCACGTTTTTTTACAGCATACTGTCCTGAGGACATTGAATGTTCAAAGCGGACCATGGCTCGTCTGGTTTGTGGCAGAAGAATAGCAGATTCTGTTCCATGTTGTTTCATTTTCTAACAACATTTCTTTGGTACAGCCTTGGAGACGTCTTTGAATTGCAACAAATTTTCCATCATGTACCATGGCTCGCTTTATCACCACATCAAGTAGTTTTTAGTAGGATTGAGTTCTGGGATTCAGAACAACTGGTCTTTTACTACTTTTACTACTAGACTCCTGACATGCATAGTTTCAAATTGACAGCCTCATTGGAATTGTGATTATCAAGTCAAATGAATAGAACTGCCACAATTTACTGAAAATAAAAAAATAATGTATTAGAACAATAAGTTGTTTAGCAATACCACATATGAATTCATTGTCTCAGGAAATATGGAATAATCATTCAACCATCATCGTATCCTGAAAGTGAAGAACATAACCCAGTTTTATTCAGATGAACAGAACTACTGCCAAGCTTTCCAGAAACTGAATAAAGTGTTAGAACAATTAGGAGTTTAGCTATGCTACAAATGGATTTCATGTCTGGAAATATGGAATAAGTATATTACTTGAAGAGTTTACAGGTTGGAAAATGTGATCAAGTATGATTGTGTGAAAAATGAACAAAGTGCTAGGATTTAAAGTCTAATGATGTTACCAGTGGTTTTCCTGACCCAGAATCATGTTTCCCAGTTGACTAGAAGCAGAGTAAATTATGTATTTTATGGCGGCCATTTAAAGAAATCCAAAATGGCGGCCAAGCAGGTGTCTGTGAAAATGCCAACATCAATTTTCAGATTCTTCATCTCTGGAGATTCCAAAACGCTATTTTGAACGGACATTTGGATAAAAATCTTATACAGTTTTGTTATTTAAATATGATACAGGTAAGAATAGAATTAACTCTCTATTTGTGACAAAGCTCTATTCATATTCATTAGTTATACTAATTTCAGCAATAATTAGAGCCAATTTTTAATTAATCCCACGATATATGTGATCATAATCTAATAAAATAACAAGTTATTGCAAGAGCGTTATTGCATGGCGTTGTTGTCTAACAAAATAACGTATATATTCGTTTATAAGAATCAATCGAAATTTATTGAAAGAATACTGCTGGTATAGCTGCAAAGAAGTTCATAATTTTTAATTTGTGGTTGCAACACAATTAAGCTTAAAATTGAATAGAATAGAATAGAAATATGTGCGATAATTAAACTAGGTACATTATTGATCTAATTATATTGTACTATATTTTACGTAATATATTCATTCACGAAACGAGTATCAATACAATAATATTTTAGAATTGTAGAACTATATTATCGTTGTTGTAGTTTGATTTTGTTTAAATATGATTTGTTTTCCATGTACTAGATACGTATATTGGTAATAAATAAATGCAATCATCTTTTTTTGTTTGTTTCAAAAGAATGAACTTAATGAAGATGTTCGGGTATGGAATACTCACAGGATCAGACCTTCACAAAATCAAGTCGTACCAGCAGGCCGTCCGATTATGTTGTGTGAAACTTCCCCGAGCTTCGTAACTACAGATTATAGCGATTCAACGGAGGAAATAGAAGTATGCGTATAAGAGTGTACTCTCAAAGGAGAATATGTATTATGACTGTACTGTTTCAGAGAGACCTTTGTAAGTAGTCATTATTGCAAATTTATCTAGAATATTTTCACTGAAAAATAATGTAAAACTCATCATTGTATTCTATGGAAAATGCATTCTACGTAGTATTTCCCAATACCAATTTTTGTAAATCTTAAGTGTTAAATATTGTTTTCAGGTGTTCCAATGAGAAAGAACAACAATTAAAAAATAAAAATATTAAATATTATAAAGTTCATGAACTAGCATACAATCTCACAAAATCATGCCAACGGATCTCAAATTATGCGATGTGACCAACTATACAGGCTACTGGGTTTAACACGCGTTATAAAGGCGTAACCTTCACTTAGATATATCTGAAACCAATGACTGCTTGTGAATACACGTTCGCCACGACTTCTTATCCTAATCTTTGATTTTATCATTTTGGGTTATAATTATAATAAAAATATCAAACACAATATATAACACAACAATATCTAAGATACATTATATTCTTGTAAGGTAATACATTTTCCACAGTTATAGTATCAATATCTAAGAGTCCATTCTTAAAATGCACATCCAGAAAACATTTTTGCTTATTTCCCAAGCTATGGTTGATTACATTTCTCTCATCGATTGATTTGATTTGGCCCCTTTGATAAAAATCAGTTATAGTAAGTATACAAGTATAGTCAAACAGCTGTATGCCAGGAAATGCAATCTTACCATATAAACACACATCAACTAACAATCAAGCTGTGCTTTATACCATTTGTCCTGCCAATATATTTTCCACTGTGCATGTGAAATTCTACTTTAGTACATTTCACATCAACAAGTCACCAAGTGAGGTGTAATCTAGAGATACATCTATGTGTGATCCATAATCTAGAATATTATTAAGAAATATCGAAAACCAATACACCACTGTATATAACTAAACTCTGATCGAAATTGAGGATAATCATCATAAGCTCTTGGCAATTCTAGAACATTCCCACAAGTACATGTATGTGCAACTGGATGTTGCGCCAAACCAACAAGATTAACAAAATTTACTGTTATATGTCATCACATCTGAGGCAGTACAAAAACGTAAGAACCTATTTAACATGGTGCAATCCAACTCATTGATGTATTTTTTGGGAAATTTCTTGATCAGCACCATCCATATTTTTTCAGGAAACCTTATCCTCTTCTGTAATTTCTTCACTGTTGGATTCAAGTTCTGATACAAACTCACCATTGTTGGGTTGGCAAGTTCTTGTAGATGTGTGTGCATTAACGGCCGGTTTTAAGCAATCGGATATTGAATGCTGGTTTCTGAATCAGCTCTTTGTGAGCAAAGAGTCTGCAGAAATGGAATCAGTATCAAAGTCACTTACAGGTCCTATTACAAGTACACCAGCATGTTCGACAATAGAATGTTGTGTGTCAACTTCTACTAGATCTGGATGGACAGTTGTTTGATCATTCATCTCTGATTGTACTCATCTGATGAATCAAAAGACACAGATGTTCCTTGTGAATTGTCATATGCAATCTGATTAAAATCTGATGTAGTGTACGGGCTTTAATTATTTTGGCTATAAACTTATTTTAATTTTATTTTTTATTACTTTTGTTATTAATGCCCTTTTATCTCATTATTTTACTTTGATTTTGATTTTGTGATTTTTTTTAATTCCGCCCTACCTACATCTGATCCGACGCCTATGTAACGAGATTTCAACGAGACCCACTATCGACGATTTTAGTCAACGAATCACATACCTCCTTCTATAGCGCTCATGATGACGTCACCGGGTGGCAAACACACTCAAATAAAATGGCGGATTATACCGACGTTAGCGACCGTGAATAACACGGCTTTTCGGTAAGTTTATCATTGTCAAATGCAACGAAAGTAATTTTTATGTTAATATTGTGACTCGAATGGTTCGACTTTAGATCGTTATTCCGCATAGTTATTCTGGTAGTGTTGATTTTGTTTCCACCGGTTCGACCAAACACCAGTGTCTTTTTCCAGTCGCCTGCCCTGGAGACGGGTGATGTTTTGTTGACGATCGGGCCAAAATCGTCTACGGTATTGAAGCTGCAAATATTCATCAAATTGTATCAACATTTTGTACATTATATAATAACTCTTTATTAAAGTAATTGAGCTGATTTGGACTGGAATAAAATATTTTTTTATTTGGAACACATCGCAATTGATCAGGAAATATTTGTTTGATCCAATTTTCTGCGTCGATGCCGTGGGCCGGTGACCGTTATACAATTTAAAATCAGTTTGCATTGTTTACTATAGCTGTTTACAGTGTTCTAATCATTACGATTTACTTATTGTTTTGCTTCCATTCTAGATAATTATGCTCAGTGATGTAAAATTGAAGCGATGACTGAATGAACGAACCTTGGCTGGCGAAGATGTATCTGGAAGTGTACACATTTGTTGGAAGTGAAAAAAATATTCAATGTAATGACAAAAATTGTAAAATGCTGTGGAATTTCTTTTGCAAATAAAAATATACTAGCAATTTTCTATTAATGGTTTATTCAAGTGGGCAAAAAATAATGTACAGAAAGATTGCCCGTATACACTGAAAAGTAAGCAACCGACAGCCTGTATAAAAGGGGGGCTGTGATTGGCTGTTACTTACGCGAGATTTGAACGGGACTTACATAGGCGCCGGATCAGATGTAGGTAGGGCGGAATTAAAAAAAAAATCTCAAAATCAAAGTAAAATAAAAGGGCATCAATAACAAATATATTAAAAAATAAAATTAAAATAAGTTTATAGCCAAAATAATTAAAGCCCGTACACTACATCAGATTTTAATCAGATTGTGTCATATGGAGATTATTCATCCTTAGTAAAGTAAAGAGATAACAATAACTTCATAAGATCAGCCTTTCTTGTCCTTGTTCTTCACTGTTCTAGTTCCACCACCATTTCTTTTTTTGATTTGCTCGAAGCTCCACTTTTCTGTTGAACTTCATAGCACTTCTATAGCCATGCAGTGCTTTCATAGATCATGTATGCATCTTATGTGTCTCTTTGCTTTATTCATCTTCAGATTCTTATCTAGAAAAAGCACCCTTTGTCTTTATCTTCAATTTACCATGCAATGTTTTGAGAAGCTTTTCTTTCCTATTAGGTTTGCCTCTTTTCTTCTTTTCTTTTTTCAGTCTTCTGCAGTATCCCAATGCAGCAATGCAATCCCCATATTTTGGTATGTACTTTCGCAATTCTTCATCAATCAATAGAATCACATGACAATCAATCTATAATAAAACAATATGCAATAATTATGCATTTTATTCATTGTATATCAAACATTTCACTCAAATCAATATGCATTGATTACAATTAATGACGTTGGTCAGTTATTCTTGATAACATGGAAGAGATTTACCTATGTTTTAGTGAGATCTTTTGATTTGTTTTTTCTATGGGAAAAAGGTATGATTTTTTTTTTAAATCAAGAATTTTTTTTTAATTGGCCCGATTTAGAAAAATAAATAATTGTACCATCCCAAATAAGAATGTACCAGGTGGAATTTTTCGGGGACAAAAAGTAAATGTACTTTTATTTTTGTGCAAAGCAGTGTAACAATTTATTTTGTTCTTTTGGTTTCATTGCTTTCCACATTGTTGATGATAATAGAAAACATCTTCCGAATAACGTTTTTTTCTGCAACAGCATTTTTTCAAAACTAAACGATTTGTCATTTATCTAAACTGTAATGATACAATCACCAAAACATTTTAAGCTGACTAAAACAAACTATATTAGGCAAGGAAAAAAAAATCTCTGTTTCTTGTTTCATGGAAATTTCAAAATGAAACGATGATGGGATTGTTTTTTTGTTTTGTTTTTTTGAATACTTAGCTAAAATGGGAGAAATTTGAGACAAATGCGAGTACAAGCACATTTTGGAATGCTTTAGAAAGAAAAAACGTCTGAGACGCATAGTTAAAAATGATGCGTGTGGAAATGAGAAACAGAGATCTTTTTTTTCTCAGCCTTACCTGTAAGTTGTTCATCAGATAATCCCAATTGTAAAAAAATTTTTATGCAAATTAACTAATTAGCAGATTTGGATCAAAAAAATAATAAGGTCTAGGGAATATCCAAAGCTTATGTGCACCAAATGTCATTAATTAAATCTGCAGAGCAGCTTTGTTGGGTCCAAGTTTGAAGGCTACATATGCCCTAATATGTACTCGCTGATATATGTAATATAATTTTTTTCAGAAGATGCTTTGGTCATACATGCAAAATGGTAAATTGTTGTCATTTTTGCCAAAAATTCAAGATAGCGACTGTCACTTTAAAGAGTTATTTTACAAAGTCATTAAACAGTCCCCATTAAATTTTTGAAAGTTCTCTTTGTGCTCGTCATATTAAAGCTAAGGGGTTGTCGCGAGCGTGTCCTTGAAACTTGAGTCCCAAGTGGCGTATACAACAGATTGTTTATTTACATCAAATTTGAACATGTGTTGCATGACGACCCCTTCGGTTTAAGATATAGCAAAGAAAAACATAGATCACAAGTGAAAGTAAAATTAATTGAGGTGCATGTCTATGTTATTGCACTTGCTAAAATTGTTTAAAGTATGTTTGAGAAAAATGCAAGTCTGAGGATGGGAATGAGGCACTAAAATTACACTACCATACATCTCATGAATATGAATGCTTGTTGCCATGGTGCCCTACAATAAATTTTTACATGGGGCTTACAATGTTAACATATGTGTAATGACCGAATTTGAGATTCTGGGATAGGGAATACAGTAATTGCAACTCTTTGTAATTATATAGTTCTGGACTAAAGTGGCTAATAGACCCTTTGTACAAGTCAAGCGCCCTCTTGTGTTGAATAATATGGTGAAGGCAGTGTACTCAAATTAGCAGTTTTAATAAATATCAGTTCAAAATAATGCGGTGAATAAGAGTAAGCTAGGCATGTCCAAGTTATCACATTTTAAACAAACAAGATGGCCGCCAGTTGGCCATATTTGATCAAACATGTATAATCTATGTACCAAGTTTGAATGAAACTGACAAAGCATGTCCAAAATACAACATTATCAAAAAACAAGATGGCTGCCAGTCGACTATTTTGAATCGTATCGCTAAACCACAGCATGTGCATATGTCTGACATAAAGTACTATACACATGCAAAGAATGAACGGAATCAGTCCAAAGGATTCTGAAATATGACTTCCTATGGACGGTCGGAGGACATGCATCCTAACATGTATAATCTATGTACCGATCCAAAGGATTCTGAAATACTACTACAGACAGACGCACCAGTCGGCCATTTTGAATCGAACCGCTAAACCACTGCATGTGCATATTTCCCACATAAAGTATTAGGCACATGCAAAGTATGAACAGAATCGGTCCAAAAGATTCTGAAATATGAGGACAGACGGACGGATGGACGGGCGGGCGGACATGACAACAAATTCATGTGACCTCTAAAGTTTTATTGCTTACATCTACTGGACACAAATTGTAGTATATGCCTTCAAATTTCAGATTGCCTAAACCCTCAGAAAGTGGTCAAATAGCAACTACTTTAATTACAATCCAATATGGCTGTTAAATTTGTGGACCAATACAAATTTCAAAAGTTGGGTTCACCAGTTCACATTAAGCTCATAAACTCATTGCCATATAATGTTTGAGAAGGCTCTGTTCATTGGTTTCTCAAAAAAGCTAATGAAAAAAATGGTGGAAGAAGAGGAAGAAAATCTGAACAATAACAAATGAAGACCAAGTCCTGCTGGTTTGAAACCCCAAGAAACACCCAAACAAAAACGAAAGCAGTGCCCAAACTGACTTATCTTTAAATAACCTGCAATTTTATTGAAATGAACCCCCCCTAACAATAAGCAATTTTTCACTGTATCAAAACTACTTGACCTTTGACCTTCCCTGGGTTAATCAGGCAACAGCTGCTGTTTGCATGCAAAATACATGGCAAAAATTTTGTCAGCAACTACTAAAGGAAAAAAACAAGCGAGTTTGCAAGTGGACTCGTACTGTGGTCACTCAGTAGCTGGTTAGTGTTATTTGAAGAACTACCAGGTAGTAATGTCCACCAAATTAGATTTTGTATCTTTAAATAAAAACACAAGTAAACTAAGGCTCAAATGCATCAATTTTTAGCATGGGAATTGTTCTTGCACAAAATATGCATAATAATGTTGTAACCAGATTGTATTGTAAATTAATTAAGGTCCAGTGAAAAGGTTACAAAAGTGTTAGTAGTATACTAGTCATTGTTAATGACACAGTCCCCGTCCAAAATTTTGTGATCTGACATATCAATTTGATGCTGATGAAGTCATTGAGATTAGTTTGAAACTATTAATAGGAGATGGATTTGTAAAAAATTATGATTTAGTGCTTTTACACGAGAATTGGACATTGGGCAGTCATATTGAATTAATTAACAAAAATAATATTCATGTTGATGTATCTATTGGTATACTGTCTTTGTACAAAATTTAAACAGAAACGTTCATTGCATTCATGAAAAACTAGGCATGGGTATCATGAAAAACAAAAAGGCCACCAGTCGGCCATATTTGTTCCAATCACGAAAAAAATATGACGTGCACCTATAACCCAATATGTATGATCACCATACCCACTTTGATCCAAATCGGCCTAGTATCTCTGAGAAACAGCTCCAACATTTAAAAATTACGATTTAGCACTTTTACATGAAAATTAGGGATTGGCCGGCCATAGTATTGAATCGAATCACAAAAATAATGTTGGTGTGCATGTATCCCTTGGTATACTATCTTTTTACAAAATTTAAATTTGTTTGAATCACAAAAAAAATATAACGTGCACCAATAACCAAATATGTATGATCAAACATATCAACTTTGATCTAAATTGGCCTAGACATCTCTGAGAAACAGCTCTGAACATGTAAAAAATGACGATTTAACGCTTTTACAGAAAATGTGGGCATCGGCCAGCCATATTGAATCGAATCACAAAATTAATGTTGGTACAAATGTATCCCTTGGTACATCTCTTTGTACAAAATTTAAAGATAAACGTTCATTGCATTCAAGAGAAAGCAGCATGGGTACCATGAAAAACAGAATGGCCGCCATATTTGTTTGAACATCAAAAATGGCCGCCAGTCGGCCATTTTTCTTCGATCATAAAGTGACTTGATGCGCATAAGTAAGACATTATGTATTGTCTTCATGTAAAGTTTGAATGACATGGGTGTCCGAGATATAGCTCCGGACTAACGTATGTACGGGCGGACTGAACCAAAATTAATAGTCCCCGTTTTCGGACTTCGTCCGAATGGGGACTAATAAGCATTTACTGTGAAGTAGAAATTCTAAGTTACTTTCTCTATAAATTGTATTTAAGAAATCAACATTTTGAAAAGGCTCTTATGGTCAATCACTTGGTATCAATTTGTCAACTCAAATTTGACAAATGTGTGCACGGAAGTATCACACAGGAAATGTGTTTGGGCACTTGTCTAGGCACTGATCCTAGTCAATCAGCCAATTTATAACCACTAAACTATACAAAGCATTACACACCTTATCTTCCTTACACAGATGTAGTCCTTTCTCAGATACACCCCTGCTGTCACGAAATTCCAGCACTTCTTTATCACAAATGTTGCTACGATCTCAGCCATTATAGAAACCTGTGAATATGTGGATACAATTTACAAATATTTTTTGGATGAATACGCCTCAAAATAGACCAGGCTTGGTGATTTCGCATCAGACAAAAATTTTAAATAAGAAGCTTGGAAAAAAAATTTAAACTTCAAAATAAAAATTGAGAATTATGGCAGATGCACAACATGAAAACAATCTGAACCACAGTATTGAAGTCTATAATACCTCATATAAATTTGATTGTACTGTTGTTTGCAGTCTGATTTATTCCAGAAGATCTGTGCCACAAGTTCAATTTAAATCTGTTTTTTTCGAGATATCAGAATAAAAAATTTACTATCGGCAATGAGAATTAGTTAATAAATCAATCTCACTAAAATCTGATGTATTTTATGTGTATTTTAATAATTAATTAATTTATTTTACTTTTACTATTTTTTTTTATGTTAGGTATATTTTTAACTATCGCCACATACATCAGAACCAATGCCTATGTAACAGGATTTCAACAAGACCTCCTCTGACTGGTTTAGTCAACAAATCACAGACCTCATTCTATAGTGAACCTGCTATAAACACACTCAAATAAAATGGCGCATTATATTGATGTTAGCGAGAAAACGATCAGGAAAAACACGGCTTTTCGATAAGTTTATCATTGTCAAATGCAACGATAATCATCTATATTTTTTATGATTATATTGTTGCTTGAATTATTCCAGTTTTGGTTATTATTTTGCGTGGTTATTCCGAGAGTGACGATTTTTTTTCCATGGGTATGACCGAACACCAGTAACTTTTTCCAGTCGCTTGCTTTGGAGACGGGTGATGTTTTGTAGATGATCGGGCCAAAATAGTCTACGGTATTGAAGCCATTGCTGTAAATATTCATCAAAATGTATCAACATAATGTACAATAACTCTTATTCAAGTAATTGAGTTGAAATAAAATATTTCTTCTTATTTGGAACACATCGCAATTGATTAGGAAATATTTTTTTGTACTAGAGCGAGAAATTGACACTTTCTCACAGTTCATCTGCACTTGATATCATCCCTGCCAATAACTGATTTTTTTCGACGTGGAGGTGGTGTGGAATTTTAAAATAAATCAAAGAAAGCTTAGAAAGAACTCCCGTGTGCTGAGAGTATTGAAGACACATTAAAAATTAATTCAAAATTACTTGTACATGAGATATTGATAGAAAAGCTGAAAACTAATTATGTACATCAGGTAACTAATATGAACAGAACAGAACAAAAAAATTATGAATTATTATGCTAATTAGAAAATTAATATGAACAAATTTTAACCCAAAATTAATCAGGCCTGTCTATTGTCCTAGAGCATTTATGTACCAAATTTTATTCAAATGTGATGATCAGTATTTGAGATATCAGTGTTAATTAATTATGTTAATTAGGAGATTAATAAGCATAAATATTTACCAAAAACTAATTGGGTTTCTGCATAGTTCTCTTTAAAAGTTTCATTAAAATCCAATTTGTGGTTCTTTATATATCAGTGGAACATTATGCAAATTAGGTAATTAATATCCAATTAAAACTAATTAGGTCTCTGCATAATCCTAGAAGATCTATGTAGCAAGTCTCATTGAAATATGATGATTACTACTTAATATATCAAAAGCTGAAAATTAATTAATTATGCAAATTAGATAATTAATATGTACTCATACTACCCTAAAAACTATCAGGTTTGTGCAGTGTCCTATGACATCTATGTACCAAGTGTCATTGAAATGTGATGATTACTACTTGAAATATCAAAAGCTGAAAATTAATTAATTATGCAAATTAGCTAAGCCTAAAACTATCAGGTCTGTGCAGTGTCCTATGATGTCTATGTACCAAATTTCATTGAAATGTGATGATTACTACTTGAAATATCAGAAGCTGAAAATTAATTAATTATGCAAATTAGGTAATTAATATGTACTCGTATTACCTTAAAAACTATCAGGTCTGTGCAGTGTCCTATGACATCTATGTACCAAGTGTCATTGAAATGTGATGATTACTACTTGAAATACCAAAAGCTGAAAATTAATTAATTATGCAAATTAGGTAATTAATATGTACTCATATTACCTTAAAAACTATCAGGTCTGTGCAGTGTCCTATGACATCTATGTACCAAGTTTCATTGAAATGTGATGATTACTACTTGAAATATCAAAAGCTGAAAATTAATTAATTATGCTAATTAGGTAATTAATATCTACTGATATTACCTTAAAAACTATCAGGTCTGTGCAGTGTCCTATGACATCTATGTACCAAGTTTCATTGAAATGTGATGATTACTACTTGAAATATCAAAAGCTGAAAATTAATTAATTATGCTAATTAGGTAATTAATATCTACTGATATTACCCAAAAAACTATCAGGTCTGTGCAGTGTCCTATGACATCTATGTACCAAATTTCATTGAAATATGATGATTACTACTTGAAATATCAAAAGCTGAAAATTAATTAATTATGCAAATTAGGTATTTAATATGTACTCATATTACCCTAAAAACTATCAGGTCTGTGCAGTGTCCTATGACATCTATGTACCAAGTTTCATTGAAATGTGACAATTACTACTTGAAATATCAAAAGCTGAAAATTAATTAATTATGCTAATTAGGTAATTAATATCTACTGATATTACCTTAAAAACTTTCAGGTTTGTGCAGTGTCCTATGACATCTATGTACCAAGTTTTATTGAAATGTGATGATTAGTACTTGAGATATCAGTGGAAAAGCCAAAAATTGATTAATCATTATGCAAATTAGGTAATTAATATTGCACAGATTTTTACCCAAATCTGCGCATTAGTTTGGAGCATCTGTGTGCCAAGTTTCATCAAAATCCAATGAGTGGTTCTTTAGATATCAGTGGAACAGTCATGAAACAGCCAAAAATCAGCTAATTATCATGCAAATTAGGTAATTAATATGCATGGATTTTTACCAAAATCTAATCAAATCTGCGCATTGGCCCAGAGCATCTATGCACCAAGTTTCATCAAAAACTGATGTATGGTTCTTGAGATATCAGTGGAACAGACGGACACACATACACACACACACACACACACACACACATACACACATACAGACACACTAACTGCAAAGACTCCCTTTTTGTGCTTCGCACACGGGAGTCAAAAACAGTCTAGATCGTACACGTCTGGCTATGTTTTGTGAAACTTACAAGAAAATATGATCAAGTACACGTCAGTAAAATGAAAAATTAAATAAATTGTCCGTCGCAGTAGATGACAGAACATGAATTTTTAGCCTTCAAAGGCAAATGAAAAATTTACCCGAGTATCTAATCACCTTTTCTGGGCATTTTCCCTGGCCAACCTTTATTGTCTTCAAACTGAACCCATACTGCGCAACACAATCTTTTTTTTGTACATCGTAATGGTTTGTTCATCGGCCAATATAAAAGGATAGCTGTGATTGGCTGTAGCTTATACGAGATTTGAATGGGATTTTATTTTAATCAGATTGTTAATAAATATGCATGGTTTTCAATATTTAACTAATCATGACTGTAGATTACCCCAATACCATCTATGTACCAAGTTTCATCACAAGAAATAGGAAAAATGTATTATTATAAAAAAAATTTAATAAAAAATTTATAAGTTTCTCATTTGTCTACCCCTCCTGTATAGTTGACTGTTCTTCTTGCCAACTGTCTTCAGTAAACAGATGGAAAAGAGTATTGGCAAGAAGAACTGTTATACAGGAGGGGGTAGATAAAAGGCTGTATTTTGTAATAGTTTTTTTGATAATATATTTCTTCCTTTTTTCTATGGTTTCATTGAACTGTGATTACTATGTATATTATGCAAATTATTATGCTTGAATTTCAATGCAAAACTAATCATGTTAGCATTGTCCCCAGGCAGTTATTTACAAAGTCTTATTGAAATGTAACAATTCGTTTTACGTATAACTGTGGAAAATTGATTAATTATTATGCAGATTAGGTGTTAGTATGTACAGATTTCAAAAATATTCAGGTCTGTGTATTGGTGCCTATGTACCAAGTTTCATTGGAATGTAATTAGTATTTGAGATATCAATGGAAAAGGCGAAAATTTATTAATTATGCGAATTAGGTACATGCAGAACCAATCAGATCAGATCTGTGCATTGTTCTTGAGCATCTTGGTGCCTAGTTTCATTGGAATATGATGTTTCGTACTTGAGATGTCAATGTTGATTAGTACTTGATGATTAGCATTCGTGGAATAGCTGAAAATTAACTTAATATTATAAAATAAAATATTAACCAAAAGCTAATCAGGTCTGTACATAGTCCCAGAGCATCCATGTACCAAGTTTCATTGAATGTGATGATTAATATTTTATCATTAATATATCAGTGGAAAAGCCAAATATTGACTAATTATTAAGCAAATTAGACAATTAAAATTCAGATTTTTACCCCGCATCGATAATGTTAGTGCATTGTCCTCGAGCAGAAATGTCATTAAAGAAAAGTTTCATCGAAATCCGTAGATCGGTTCTTCATATCTGTTTAACACACACACAATTATGAAATTGTCACACCTGTGCCAGCCTAGCATTATACCACTTTTCTGGCAGTCGAAGATCCTCGACACGTTTAAAATGGGCACGCATATCAGATATGGGGTGCAACGAAAACTTGCACGACGTGATGCTATGCTTGTGGATGTACCAACTAACACGATAAAAATGTGACCAAGCAGATGTCTCGCTTGCACGTCAGTCCAAGGGCATTAGGCAAAAGTGTTCGATCAGTGATACATTTTGCTTTGAAAGATTTAAAAATAATATTTGCATACAATTTAGATACTACGCCATTATATCTATATTTCTACCAATTTGATTGATAAATTGGAAAATCGTAAATCACAATAGCACATGGAAGTTGTAAAACATATTTAACAGCGCCGCCATCGATGAATTGTGCGCACTTCCACTTCACGATTGCTTGCGCGTCTGTGTTCCGCTATAAATGAGAAATTCAGCTGAACTATAATATAGACCAGCATATCATACAGAACATTCCATTTTCGGACGTACACCGCGTACCATACCTCTCGTTCGCGAACATTATTTGTGGTATTCGTGGTTGACGGTCAGCTTTGGATGTGTCGTACCTTATACATTTATTATGAAGAGCGAGGTGAAAGTATGGCACGCCAAAACTGTCTTATGTGGATATATATCATTATACACTGCATACTCGTTATTATACAATGCATGCTCGTTATTATACAGTGTATAGTCTATATTATACGGTGCTTACTCGTTATTATACACTGCATACTCGTTATTATACACAGCATACTCGTTATTATACAGTGTATAGTCTATATTATACAGTGCTTACTCGTTATTATACACTGCATACTCGTTATTATACGGTTCATACTCGTTATTATACACTGCATACTCGTTATTATACAGTGTATACTCGTTATTATACAGTGCATATACGTTATTATACACTGCATACTCGTTATTATTCAGTGTATAGTCTATATTATACGGTGCATACTCGTTGTTATACACTGCATACTCGTTATTATACACTGTATACTCGTTATTATTCAGTGTATAGTCTATATTATACGGTGCATACTCGTTGTTATACACTGTATACTCGTCATTATACACTGTATACTCGTTATTATTCAGTGTATAGTCTATATTATACGGTGCATACTCGTTGTTATACACTGTATACTCATTATTATACACTGTATACTCGTTATTATTCAGTGTATAGTCTATATTATACGTTGCTTACTCGTTATTATACACTGCACACTCGTTATTATACACTGTATACTCGTTATTATACAGTGCTTATTTGTTATTATACACTACA
Source organism: Saccoglossus kowalevskii (assembly GCF_978046115.1). Classification (NCBI taxonomy): domain Eukaryota; kingdom Metazoa; phylum Hemichordata; class Enteropneusta; family Harrimaniidae; genus Saccoglossus; species Saccoglossus kowalevskii. The sequence goes on from NC_140646.1 coordinate 18,150,880, forward strand.
TACTCGTTATTATACACTGCATACGTGTTATTACACACTGCTAACTCATTATTATACACTGTATACTCGTTATTATACAGTGCTTATTTGTTATTATACACTACATACTCGTTATTATACACTGCATACGTGTTATTACACACTGCTAACTCATTATTATACACTGTATACTCGTTATTATACATTGCATACTCGTTATTATACACTGCATACTCGTTATTATACACTGCATACTCGTTATTATACACTGTATACTCATTATTATACACTGTATACTCGTTATTATACATTGCATACTCGTTATTATACACTGCATACTCGTTATTATACACAGCATACTCGTTATTATACATTGCATACTCGTTATTATACATCGCTTATATTATTATACACTGCATACTCGTTATTACAAACTGCTAACTCATTATTATACACTGTATACTCGTTATTATATATTGCATACTCGTTATTATACATCGCTTACTCGTTATTATACACTGCATACACGTTATTATACACTGCATACACGTTATTATACACTGCATACTCGTTATTATACATTGCATACTCGTTATTATACACTGTATACTCGTTATTACACACTGGTAACTTGTTATTATACAGTACATACTCGTTATTATACACTGCATACTCATTATTATACACTGTATACTCGTTATTATACACTGCATACTCGTTATTATACATTGCATACTCGTTATTATACATTGCATACTCGTTATTATACACTGTATACTCGTTATTACACACTGGTAACTTGTTATTATACAGTACATACTCGTTATTATACAGTGCATTGTGTGCATACACATTGTACAATTCAAATTCGTTAATATACAATGCATTGTCATTATTTTATACATCATCCCAGAATACAATGCAATATGTCAATTCAGTGTGCATGTGCTAGTTGTACTGTTTACTGAACTGCATGTTTGAGTAGCTTTTGCGCCACGTAAGCAGCAATGGAGATGGAATCCTCTATGATAAATATCCTGGTCAGTCTCAATTTGCAATCATTGAAAAGTAAGTTTGAAAGGGAAAGAATAACACCTGATATAATTTGTAAACTGTCCATTCCACAAATGGAAACACTAGGTGTCATCAATTCAAGCGATATGATGAAACTAAGAGTTGCATGTTCAACATATGGAGGACAATCGCCTATGATACAAGGACGTGAATTCTCAATCCCTAAATTTGTTTTAGAAAACTTGCTGGATGAAGATTTTACCATAAAGGAGATTTCAACGATTCTGACTGTTTCCGAAAGTACAGTTTATCGACGAATGTCGAAATACGGTTTGAGTAAAGTGAATTTTACAGAGATATCTGATGTTGAACTAGATGCTAAAATACTGAATATAACAAGAGATTTCCCATACTGTGGAGAAAACATGCTTAGGCAATTACTTCTTAGTCGACATTCCATAAAGATTCAACGCATGAGATTAAGAGACAGTGTACACCGAGTAGACGAGGATGGAGTCATTAGCCGAAGGATTACACAACTGCATAGGAGAGTTTATAATGTTAAAGGCCCTAATCATTTGTGGCATGTGGACACAAACCATAAATTGATTCGATGGTATATAGTAATATTTGGTTCAATTGATGGGTTTAGTCGTTTGCCCACTGTTCTAGCTTGCCTCAATAATAATAAGTCTGATACTCTTTTGCATCACTTCAAAATAGGTGTTGAGCAGTATGGTTGCCCAAGTCGTGTCCGCTCTGACAAAGGTCTAGAAAATGTGGGTATAGCTGATTTCATGCTTTCAGAAAGAGGGGTAGGTAGAGGAAGTATGATAACTGGCAAGAGTACCCACAACCAACGCATTGAACGACTATGGAAAGACGTTTTCAGTGGTGTACTGAGTATTTACTACCAGTTGTTCTATCATATGGAGGACTGTGGTGTTTTGAATCCTTTAGACACCAGGCATATTGTTGCATTGCATTACGTCTTTCTGCATAAGATTGACGAGAAATTGGAAATTTGGCGACAAGCATGGTCACGGCACAGAATGAGAACCACGAGAACTTCACCTCTCCGTTTGTGGGTTTCAGGTCAGCTCCAGAATCCAATGGGAATTGAACTAAGGTCCACAGAAATTGTTAATTATGGGGCAGAGGGGATTATCTATGATGATGAAGAAGACGTAGACCCAAGACCAATTTTGAATACACCATCATATGAATTGTCACCACAATGCAGGGATCACCTTGGTGCAGCTATTCCAAGAGACTGGACTTCTGACAATTATGGGGTGGATATCTTCATGTTAGCTATACAAATAATCAACAACCATAATGTAAACCAAGGTTATAGGTAGTAACATTTAGACAACGGTAGTATGTTCCTCTATTCACGGTTACTTTTTTAGTAACCGTGCTCTATTTAAGGATAAAACGAGGTTGCCATAATTTCGGTACAATACATTTTTGGGAAGGGATGTCTCCACTGGGTACATGTTTATTAAGGCTATGGACCTTGCACATGTTGGTATTGTGGCACACTATTTTACAGTTTCTGTTTTTTGAGAACAATTCGGATATTGTTAATGAAACCCTATTTGCTCTTATCACACGGCGGCCATTACTGAATATTAATTGATTTTCATGCCTTGCTTTCGTCTTGACATATTGGTGGCGGATAATATGTATCCTTTCGTTGCATGGAACGTGAAAGCAAGGCTTGAAACACAAATTAGTCAGCAATGGCCACCGCATGATAACAGCTAACTGTGATGTCATTTGTTACATTTTTGCCAAACAGCATGCGAATGATGTCAGATATATTTAGTAACTGTAGTGAACACCACCATATTTGATCTTTGGAAATGAAAATAAACAACTGTGCCCGCCTATAACGTTGGAGTTTGATCCCAGAGTGTGGAAACTAATTTGCATAATAGTGGAAATGTTTATGGTTATACAGTAACTTTCTTAAGTGTTCTGATTTCAGCACAACTTGATAAGAGCATCTTGAGTGATGGTTTACTATACATGGGTATTAGCGGAGGTATTGGTCAGACAAAGCCTCCGTTTGTATTTTGGGTGACATTGACATTTTAAACAGTCTGCAAAATAAAATAACATTTATCATGCTTATGTTCAATGTATGTATCAGTTTTGAAAAAAATCTGTCCATGCATGACTGATAACTGGTTCCGGAATGGTGACAATTTGCGATTTTGATGCATTTTTTACTTCCGTGTGCGAAACGTAAAAAGGTCTGTATTTTACTAATTTGGTGATATCTTAAGAACCGTTGAACACACTTGACACTTGTACATAGATGCATTAGGGGTGATGCACATGGCTGATTAGGTTATGGTTAAAATATATTCAAATTAACTTATTTGCATAATAATTAATCTAATTATAGCTATTTTGGTGATATCTCAGAAACCATTCAACACATTGCAATAAAACTTGGTACAAATTTGGATAATGTGCAGACGTAATTACGTTTTGGTTGAAACCAATTTTCATTAAATCATGTATAACGGCCAAATTTCAGCTAACTGTTCTACATGGTTTAATGAAACTTTGTAAATAGATGCATTAGGTTGATGCACACACCTGGTTAGTTTAAGCTGGAAGTTTATATGCAAATTAGTTATTTAATTTGCATAATGATTATCCAAATTGTAGCTACGATATTGATCTCTTGAACTATTCTACATATTGCAGTAAACCTGGTACACAGATTGGGTGTAGGCATGATTAGATTATAGTGGGAATTAGCCATTTTTAGCAGTTTCACTGATATTTCAAAACACCATCACAGTTTCTTAATTCTCTGTTGTCAGCAAGTACACTCAAGTTATTCAAAGATGTATATAGGGTGGATGCAGTGTAGTTTTTCCCCCAATTTGTCTTGTCAGCAATTATACTATTTCTAATTCTCACACAGCTTTCTTTGTTTTGTTTTAAAATGGCTGCCATTCGACCATCTTGAATTTTACCATGTAAAAAATTTACATGCGTATCCAAAGTTGTATATGTGTATGATGTTTGAACTTGATCGGTCCAGGTATGTCTGAGGTACAGGTGTTTAAAGTCTGTGTATAACAGATTCCTCTTGCTCCAAGACCATGTATGTGGACAGCAAAAGGTATAATGCAATGAATGCAATTTAATACAAATGCATTTTAACATGTTCTATAATGGTTAAATGAAAAAAAATGTATTCATTCAGGGCGAAGTAAGATTGTAAACTGTAATTCGTAACACAATCATGCATAATAGCTTTGCTAAATGGGCTTGAATGAAAATTGCTGCTACATTTTATGTCAACATAATATACTTTATTGTATAACCCAAAACAGAAATGTCAAACTAAACTAAACTAAACTAAAATGTTCTATTACATTCATATACTGTAGAAATACAAATTATTCACGCAATTTCATGTAATTTTCAGAAAATAAAATTGGCTTGAAAATCAGGTTTTACAAAATGCACCCCACTTTTTCAATGTGCGTTAGGATTCTAAATATGCTTGTGATTCCTTGAAGTTTTATGATACTAGACGGTTATTGTAATGCAATAAACAACAATTCAATTGTGCAAAATGTATGCAAAAATATTTGTGTGAACATTTTAAGTTCTACATATAACACTCTACATTGTTGAGGGAATGTATTGGATTTAGTACCTAAAATCTATGGACAACATATGGGTATGCTTAGGAAAATCAACCAATGGTTTTATTCAATACAAACATTTCAATTATAATAATGTAATTGTGTTTTTGGAGTGAATTAGTGTGCATTGACAAAAAACATCTTAAACAAGTCATTGTTAATGACACACTCCCCGTCCAGAATTTTTTGATCTGACATATCAATTTGATGCTAATGAAGTCATTGAGATTAGATTGAAACCATTAATAGGAGATGGATTTGTAAAAAAATACGATTTAGTGCTTTTACGCGAGAATTGGACATTGGGCAGTCACATTGAATCAAATTACAAAAATAATGTTCATGTTGATTTATCTATTGGTATACTGTCTTTGTACAAAATTTAAAGAGAAATGTTTATTGCATTCAAGATAAAGTAGCATGGGTACCATGAAAAACAAGATGGCCGTCAGTTGGCTATATATGTTCGAATCACGAAAAAAAATGTTGTGCACCTACAACCCAATATGTATGATCATCATACAAACTTTGATCCAAATCGGCCCAGTCATCTGCGGACACGTTTAGGTATCAGAAATAGCAAATTTTACATCCAAAATGGCCACCAGTTGGCCATTTTTGCTCCGATCATAAAGTAACTTGACGCGCATATGTAAGACATTATGAATTATTTTCATGTAAAGTTTGAATGAAATCCGTCAATGGGTGTCCGAGATATAGCCTCGGACGTACGTACGGATGGACGAAACTAACCCAAATTAATAGTCCCCGTTTTCGGACTTCGTCCGAACGGGGACTAACTATAACAATCCACAAACTATAAGCTAACTTTCTCCATTTGTTTAATGAAAATTTAGATGAGGATGTTAGAATTTAAGAGTAAATATTTTTTTATTTTTTGCTGAAATTCAAAAGAAATGTACATATATGTTCAAAGTGAAGAGTTCAGCATCTTGATGCATAAATGTTAATTAAAGAAATTTTAGCAGTAGTGAACAAGTGGAACAATTTTTTGGCAGCCTGGATTACCATACAAAGTCTAACAGTTAAATTTGAACTTGAGAGCATTCATGTAGCTTTGTTGGGATCATGAGACTATTATGTGAAATACTTGATGGCCTGAATGTGTGTACATTGAAAGAACAAAATGAGAATGCACCAGCAAAACCATCCCGTAGAACCCAATTCAATCGTCTTAGCAAATTAAAATCAAACACTTATTCAAATGATTGTGTTTTGGAAGTGCTGAAAGTCCCAAGACCCCAATAGAGGTTTAAGAATGGTACAATTTATAAACAACTTTAAATACAAAAAGATGTTTAGGATATTTTGTATGTACCAGTAATAAACATAGTGATATGATGTATGCACAATTGTCATTTGTATATCCATTAGGGATAACTTTTTGACAACACATTAATGGGAAACTCTCATATATGTATTAAAATCATATGTTACCATAGAATTTACTTGTAAATGCATAGTCATATAAAGTATGCATTTGTTCAGTTGATAACAACTCATGTTCAATACTAGGTATTGGTAATTTAAGTTTATTAATGCATGTATCTGCCTCAGGTAGGAAGGACTCTTTATATTCAACAAATTCTATCGAAGGATGTGTGCCAAAACCCAAAACTGGCTCTTGAACTGATCCTGTTGCAAATGACAGAACATCCTCCAAAGTAACATGATCTCTTCTATTACCTAAACAACAGAAAAAAGTTGTTACTAGCAAATTATTGAGTATGCAGGAAACTGTAATGATACATTAAGCACATTTCTGCAGTTCCTGGGATTGCACCATTGAATCATGGAAATGTCATTTGAATGAACAGCCCACTGCTCATTATGTATTCAAAAGTTACTGCCAATCCTACATTGTATGTTTTAGCATATTATGTACACATTATCTCTACCTTGAACGGACATATTTGTAACACTTTGATTTGAATAAATCTATATGATTGACAGTCATTTAGAAGAATTGTATCTTGTTTTCTCGTCCACTTTTAGATGAAAATTACACTTTAATCTTGTTCAACTAATAGTCTAATGCCAAAATCATATTCTACAAATATTCATGAATGTATGCAACAGAAATAAACAGTCCTCTATGCATTCTGATAATACAATCCATTATTCCAACCAGATGTGTTAACATTAGGTGTGATTTTCATACTGAAATCTGATCACCAAATTTTCCTGTTACACTCAAAGCTATGGTTTAAAGCTCATTCCAGAAGCTAAATATTATAGCAGTAATAAGACCCAAGATCAAAAAAGGCTTAGAACGAGCGCCGTGCTGAAGATAATGAACATAAATGTCCAAAAAATTAAAATCAATTAATAATAATCATGCAAGTTGTCAGTTATCAGTGCCCCCCTTCCCTCCACCACACACATGGTAGTCCCAATGTGTGCACAATTTTTCTCCTTAGCTCTAAAGCTTAGCTATGATGGAACGTTGGATACTTACTTGCAAGTTCACGCAAATATTTAATAAAGACAGCATACACTTCCCCTTCAAATCGCCTTTTATTTGACCCAACTTCACTGAATTCAGGGACCAACAGCAATTTTAGTTTTGGGAAGGTCAATGCACTAGACGGATTGTGGATAAATAAATGTTGCATGGTCGGCAGCTTAATACATAACTGAAAAAAAGAAAATAAAGAAACAAGTCATTGTCAATGACACGTCCTCCTTCAAATTCTGGGTGATACTGGCATTGAGGACATTAACAAAATGGTATCAAGTCTTTGTGCTTTGAACAAAAACAGTGTGAATGTCATGTCCAGTCACCCGTTTGTTGCTTTAGTATGCAGCCAAGCAGTGCAGTAATTCTTCCCAACTAAAGCACACTGCAAGTGCAATTATACTTGTTCACCAAATAGAATGGGTTTTGTAACCAATTTTGATTAATGTATTACTTAAAGGCATGTGCAGCATAAATGTCATAAATGCACTCTAAATCAAAGAGTGCAAAAGTTGAAAACATACACAGCCAGATATGCACATGTGTACCCACCATGTCCTATTTTATCTTCCTGACCTTACTAATGCATTGTGAGAAAGTTGTTGCAAGTAAGTAATGGGCTTTGCAACACTGTAGCAACAAAGTATCAGTTGTTCAAGATATGCAAATTAGTGATCTCACTATGACACCAAAATTATGTTTAAGAAACATATAAACCATTTTTTGACAAAAATTAGAATCATGATCTAAATGAATATTAAGCATATGCACGACAAGATGTATGTGTGTGAAGTTTGAACTTGATTGATGTTGCAGATATGGATCCAGAACTGAATTCGGTCATTTTGAACCCGATCCACGCAAAAAATATGACATGCATCAAGGTCCTATTATGTTTAATGTATGTACCAAATTTGAACAAAATCTGTTTATGCATGCCTGAAATCCGTTTCCGGAATGGTGAAAATGTGCGATTTTGATGCATTTTCGGCCTTAAAATGGCCGCCATTCGGCTATCATTAATCGGATCATGAAACAAATGCATGTGCATACGTCCCATATAACGTGTAAAGTATGAGTGAAGTTTGAACTTGATCGGTCCATGCATGTTCGAGATACAGGCGAGGACGGACACACAGACGCACGCACAGAGCACAATCCATAAGTCCCCGTTTACGGACTATGTCCGAACGGGGACTAACAAGTCATGACATAGCCACTATACAATTCAATTTAATGTAAGTTTACAGCACATGTATGTTACATGATACATGTCACAGATTTTGAATCGATCTGGTATCTAGAATGAAAACTGGAAACAAATACATTTCCATTCAGGGCAAATACTATGTATAACAACTATACGTTAGTTTAATTATACCTGATATATTCCCAATTTGTCCAGTCCTTGCTTTAATTGTTGAATACATGGACAAGAGGAATCTGTATCCATAAATAGTTCTTGTCTTATATCTTCAGAAAGAAACTGCGGTAATTGTCCATTTTGCAACATACTGAGAGCTATACCAGAATACAAACAATAATTAGTACATGATTTACTTGAGTTTAATATAGGCGGCTACTCATAAATGAAAATACCCAGAATTTACTAGCAATAAAATCAATCAAAAAATCAGATATCAAATGAGTGAAGACAAAAACAAACGTATTGGGTAAAGACCATGTTCTTCTTTTTGCACTGAAGAACATGGAATTATTCTAAAAATAGCAATTTTTGAAAGATGTTAGGTCAATTTGCTCAAAATACTATACACATGAAAAAACGCTGTTTTGTGTTATCATGGAAATGTATTTTAAATGATTTTACATAATAAGCCAAAAACATAATACTATTTATGACCAACTTTTTCAAAATTGATGTGTACCTGACTTCTACCTTTATATACAATTGAACTGCAAGTCACCAAAAGTTGAGAAAATACATGCATTAGCTGTTAGTATATTCAGAAAATTGCAATAAAATGAGTGGTCATCAGTTATTTTTCCATGGTAACTGAGTATGTAAATTATTAATCAAGTGATAGAGCAATTCATAAACATTCCCATGATATTCTATGTATGTACTAAGTCTGAATGTAATGAAGCCTAAATGGGATTTTGCTGTAGTTTTCAAGAAGTTTAAAATATCAATCAAAGAAAGCTTAGAAAGAACTCCTGTGTGCTTGTGAGAATCAGAAACAGTAATGTTTGACAGCACAAATGGAAAACACTACATATCACCCTACATACCCATGAGCGCATAAATCTTTGAATAACTATGAGTGTACTTTTTAACAATTGATATATGACAACTTAGATAATTAAAATGCACAAATTCCCACTATCATCTAATAATGTCTATGTATTACATCCAATGCATTTGTTTACCAAGTTTCATTGAAATATGTTGAACGGTTCTATAGATACCAGTGAAACAGCTGTAAATTAGTTAAAAATATCTAGAAACGTTCATGAGATATCACTGAAATAGCTACAAATTGGTTGATTAGTATGCAAATTAGATAATTTGTATAGATTGCCACTATAACAGCACCGAAATAACCTGATTAGGTATGTGCATCATTTCATGTGTACCAGGTCTCATTGAAATATGTTGAATGGTTCACTAGATATCAGCATAGTGGCTACAATTAGGCTAACCAAAAACTGAATCTGATCTGCCCATTATCCCAGACCATCTACATACCAAGTTTCATTGAAATCCAAACCATTCATCATCCATAAATACAGGTTTTTTACATCTAAGTGGTATCATTCAAATTGAACTAACAATTTTACCATATATTTTTAGTTGCGATTCTATCAAGCTGTTAGGAATGAAGGGAGGAACTCCTGACAAAATAACCTTAGTAGCTGGTTTAGTCAAAGGTTCAACATGAACGAGAATATCTCCAATGTCAGTAATACTGGCAGCACAAACTTGCTCGACAGAGCTCAAAGAATCAAGAAACACAATAACACTGCCGTTGGCTCTTGAAGCAGACAGACAGACAGACAGACAGACATGGTAACCACAAAGACTCCCTTTTTGTGCATCGCACACGTGAGACAAAAGTGACAATCATATGACACAAGTAGATTAAGAATAAACATACCCATGATTACACCAATAGTCATATAATCACTGGACATATACATCTTCTTCCCATTATCAAAGTAGGTCTCTTTAATCTCTCTTAAAATGATAGCAAAAAATTCCTTCCTAGGACCTCCATAATCCTTGGCTTTCTGAATGTAATGAAAGTAAAAAGCAATATTTAGGCTATTAATGTTAAAGAATAGAGGAATATGCTAATCAGTGTTTACTGGTATTGTGCTAACATATATCAAGCATAAATACATTATATGTATTATAATTGTCAAAACAAGCATCAAAGATGCATAGTCCCGTTGTGATTTTAATGGCAAAGCTGATCAGTAGTATTAGAGGAATGCAGTGATTTTTCACTGCTGGTAATCAGTAAGGTGTGCTTTTGGTTGAATTGTGATATTTTGAATCCAACCTGCAAAAAAAGGACATGCACCAAGTTCTGAAATAGCCAAAACAGCAGATTTTGACCAAGTTTTAGCATGCCATTTGGCCATCTTGAATGACGGCCATTTTGAATCCAACCTGCAAATCGAAGAAAGCTAAGAAAAAACTCCTGTGTGCTCTGTGAGAACCAGAAACAGCGTTGAAGTTGACGGTTCATGAGATATCACCGAAATACCTACAATTTGACTAATCATGCAAATTAGATAATTAGGATTGATTTCCACTATAACATAATCAGGTAAGTACATCACCCCAATGCATCTATGTACCAAATTTTATTGAAATACGTTGAATGGTTCTTAAGATATCACCAAAATAGCCTAAATTTACCTAATTTTTATGCAAATTAGATTATTAACATGCATACATACAGACAGGGTAACCGCAAAGACTCCCATTGTGTGCTTCGCACATGGGAGAAAAAAAAAAAGGATGTGTACCAAGACCCCATTTTGATCAATGTATGTACCAAGTTTGAACGTAATCCGTACATGCACGACCGAGACTCGATTCCGAAATGGCCAAAATAGTGGATTTTGACACATTTTTAACACTAAAATGGGCACCAGTCGGCCATCTTGAATCAGATCACAAACAAATGTATGTGTATATGTATCCCAAGTAGTATGAGGTGTGTATGAAATTTGAACAAGATCGGTCCAGGCATGTGCAAGATACGGGTTCGGACGGACGCACGCACTGAGGTCAAACTAAAAGTCCCCATTTCAGACTTCGTCCGACGGGGACTAATAAGTTATACTTTCGAATAACAATATAGTGAATAATATCTCTAGTTTATGTCTGCTTCTATTGGGAGGAGATGTGGTATTAAAAATCATTGAATCTTCAGTAAAGCGACAGGTGGCTGACTAGCAACTTTGTGACTGAGGTGGCTCTCCAGGGTGAATGATGCCATGCACACCTAACTAAGTAACCTTATACAGAAATGCCCCCTATTGTTTCAGACTATCATCTGGTGGGACTAAAACACTAAAACAAATTTACCTCTCCATAAAATTCCACCTCTAGTGTAGTTCTTAGCTCGTTTATATCTAGCTGACTGATCTCAGACATTCCAGTTTCTTTTAATGAAACTCTATCGACACAGATAATAGATGTATCTTCTTCATCACACTGATCCATTGTTTGTATTTCTAAGCTTCTTCCCAGCATTATTTTGGACTGGTAAAACCTTAGTATTTCTACTGGATCTCTTACATTATTTTGTAAGCAATATTGCACTGTCAGTTGTACAGTTTCATCTACAGTAGATGAATCTTCTACTGCAATCATCTGTAAATATAGTCAGCCCTAACATGTTTAACAGTGTCAAGTCTTTTATTATTCTGGATACTGACTACTGAAGTATGTGATATTTTCATGTTAAAGGTTGAAGCCTACTTTTGAATTAATGACTTAAAATATATCATTATGTATCATATATCTGTTGGTGTTATGTGCTAAATCTGTACACAATTAATGTCTAAAGTACATGTCCCTGTAGGGATCCCTCATTATCAACTACAAAATCATTTTGAATGGAATCACTTGTGATCATATCAGGAAGGTCTGGTACATAATTATAACATGTTCTAAAAAATGAGAAATTTCATTAACACTAAAAACATACTTACAGGGTTAATGACGTCTTCTCTTATATTTTGAATGTCCGATTCAACTACATGTACTATATTATCATGTGTCCCGTTATCACTTGTCCTGAAGAATAAATTATTTATGGCCATTTGTATATATATTTAAAAAAATTTGAACAGAAACTGAATCTTTTCAATAACAAAATGTAATGAAAATCTGCAAATAGAAATTGCCAAAAGGGACTTCATAAATACATTTTACCAATGATTTATAAGTTCATGGTGTGCAACTCAAAATAATTGTGATATGTGATATATCAAGGATTTGTATAGACTTGCATACACTCTAGTTTGTTTGTTGGTATGTTTTCAATAAAATCAAATATTTAAAAAAAATTATGCGAGTGAGTAAAGGGCGAAAGACGGGTTACCACGAAACAAACAAAAGACTTGTGTCCCTAGTAGATGCCCCTGGTTGTAACAGAATCAAGACAGAAGTTTGTTTATGAAAATTGAACTCCAATTTTGTCGTTAGTGGAATATTAATAAGCCTGTTAATCATTGCATCACGGAATGAACCCCAGACCGGTGACAATCATCACCGGTATTGCTAGAGGGCGTCTACAAGGGACAAAAGTCTCTTGTATGTTTTGCGGTAACCATTATGCGGTAACCCGGCTTTCACCATTAACACACATAATATTTTTAGTATATCATTTTATTGAAAAAATACCAAAAAACAAAACAAACGAGAGACTGTACAATGCTTGGAAATGTTTGATAGCATACATGAGTAAGGTTATCGCCATAACACGAACCATATCTTTCACAGACTCATTCAGGAAATGAATGTATGTCTTTCGATTTTGTGATTATATTTGTATCTTTATCGCACATCACACCAGTATTACATATCCTCTCCTATAAATCCTTGATATTATGAGGTTATGACCTGATATCACTTGTGAATAGAGCTGGTTGATACGAGTGACGTCATGGGGTAGATAATACAGCCCATGACGCCACGAGTATCAACCAGCTCTACGAACAAAGGATATCAAGTGATAACCTTTTTATCACATGACCAACGTTGAGTGTCAAAAGGACAGAGAAATTATATTTTTACGGAACTTCTCTGCGGCCACCGATGTTTTTTGATAATCGGCTGAATATTACCCTTCTTTTAGACGTCTTTCCAAAATAAACAGCGTGCGGTTCGAACACACATAAAACTATGACTTTTAACGTGAATATCGTGACGTTTACCGTACCATATCAGCAGTGATCTTTCACGATAAATGCCACAACTGGGAACGATATGCACCATGGCCATGTGATTGCAAAGCAAATCATATCACTCAGACTGTTAGAATGGCGAGCAGATGAGAGAATTTTGTATGTAGGTCTATGTCTAAGAATCACTTACTCATTAATAACGACGTCTTCTTGTACGGCAGATACCAAGGGTATATTTTCATTTGTCTATAAATGAGAAATACATACATTTAGTATGTTAACATGTACAAGGAGATGCCATACTATTACCATGGCAATCACACTATGTAATGATTATTAAATATACATGTGATGTAGTGGAATCAAAATGTCACATTTAATGTTTCACTGTTTATGTTATGTGTGCTCGGGAATAAAAAATACTGCTGTGTTTTTCGGATGTTTACAAAATTCACATTTTGCACTACATGCATTCTAATCAAAGAAACCAGCTGCCCAGAAAACATAGATTAATATTTTATTTACTTTACCTGCTTTTCAGTGATTTCATATTCTTTTGTTTATTGTTGCTGTCTACTTGTTGCTAATAATATTTATTGTATTTTTTATACTTTATTGTACCTCATTTAGTTAAGATCCTATTAAGAATACGACTTCAAGTCATTCATACATTCTGTCTGAAAACTGAATTACCGACACCTTAATATTGAAACTTACCAAAGTCATAGTTGTGATATTTTCATCTTCACTGTCATCAAATACAGAGGAACACGTCCAGAGATGATCACGTAATTCCCGGACAAGGACTTCTTGATTGCAACCTCTACATATTTCTTTTAAGGACGAACTTTCTGCTTGTTGTTCAATTGGTTCCGTGCTAAGTGTCGTTTGGATTGGTCGAATGTAGATTTTTGCTTGGGATCCCATGTGCGCCTTTAATTCACTGACAGACCACGATCGACAGCTGACTAACGTCAACTCACGACAATGCGGTAAACACTGCATCAGTTCGAATCCACCACAGTTACGTAATTGCGGGAAACCTTCAGACTCGTCCGATATTTTTTGTATTACACTTTCTTCATCATCATCGGCCAAAAACTGTATTTTTTTCGATCCCAATCCCGCTCTGTGAAGTACTTGCCTTTCAGTTACTGACGGGGCTCTTGACGACGTCCTACTTGCAAGGCAAATGAGGTGACTAGTCCACGTTCTACGACGAGCGGCACTGGGTTGGACGCGTTTCCTTTTCTGGCCACGGGCGTTAGATGACCCCGAGGAGGAAGAGGTACTTGGCGAGAATAAGGATGCACGCTCTAGTGCAATTTCAGCAGCGCCATGTCGACGTGCACTGGTGCTCGGTGTGTCGTCTTTTTTGTTGACAATTTCGCTTACCATCTCACGTAACCGAACCTGATCGCCCATCTTACTCACCCCAAGTCGAATTAACTGACCATCAGTTAAATTTGGCACGGTGTGTATATCTATCCGTTCATCCCTGAAACGCTGTGTTAGGTTTCCTAATCCCAGCCTCAGCATAACAGTTTCAATCTCTCGATCACGATCTCGGTAATCTACTTGTGCCGCCGACATTTTAGAAATCACGTGTAAACGCCCTCTGTGTTGGATTACAAACCGAATTGCATTTTGGGATGATGTGTATAGTAACGAGTAAGCAGTGTATAATAACGAGTATGCAGTATATAATAACGAGTATGCAGTGTATAATAACGAGTATACAGTATATAATAACGAGTATGCAGTGTATAATAACGAGTATGCAGTGTATAGTAACAGGTTTGCAGTTTGTAATAACGAGTATGCAGTGTATAATAACGAGTATACAGTGTATAATAACAGGTTTGCAGTTTGTAATAACGAGTATGTAGTGTATAATAACGAGTAAGCAATGTATAATAACGTGTATGCACTGTATAATAACGAGTATGCTGTGTATAATAACGAGTATGAACCGTATAATAACGTGTATGCACTGTATAATAACGAGTATGCTGTGTATAATAACGAGTATACAGTGTATAATAACGAGTATGCAGTGTATAATAACGAGTATGCAGTGTATAATAACGAGTATACAGTGTATAATAACGAGTATACAGTATATAATAACGAGTATGCAGTGTATAATAACGAGTATACAGTGTATGATAACAGGTTTGCAGTTTGTAATAACGAGTATATGCAGTGTATAATAACGAGTATGCAATGTATAATAACGTGTATGCACTGTATAATAACGAGTATGCTGTGTATAATAACGAGTATGAACCGTATAATAACGTGTATGCACTGTATAATAACGAGTATGCTGTGTATAATAACGAGTATGAACCGTATAATAACGAGTATGCTGTGTATAATAACGAGTATGAACCGTATAATAACGAGTTTGCAGTTTGTAATAACGAGTATGCAATGTATAACAACGAGTATACAGTGTATAATAACGAGTATACAGTGTATAATAACGAATATGCACTGTATAATAACGTGTATGCACTGTATAATAACGAGTATGCAATGTATAATAACGAGTAAGCACCGTATAATATAGACTATACACTGTATAATAACGAGTATGCAATGTATAACAACGAGTATACAGTGTATAATAACGAGTATACAGTGTATAATAACGAATATGCACTGTATAATAACGTGTATGCACTGTATAATAACGAGTATGCAATGTATAATAACGAGTAAGCACCGTATAATATAGACTATACACTGTATAATAACGAGTATGCAGTGTATAATAACGAGTATGCAGTGTATAATAACGAGTATGAACCGTATAATAACGAGTATGCTGTGTATAATAACGAGTATGAACCGTATAATAACGAGTTTGCAGTTTGTAATAACGAGTATGCAATGTATAACAACGAGTATACAGTGTATAATAACGAGTATACAGTGTATAATAACGAATATGCACTGTATAATAACGTGTATGCACTGTATAATAACGAGTATGCAATGTATAATAACGAGTAAGCACCGTATAATATAGACTATACACTGTATAATAACGAGTATGCAGTGTATAATAACGAGTATGCAGTGTATAATAACGAGTATACACTGTATAATAACGAGTATGCAGTGTATAATAACGAGTATGAACCGTATAATAACGAGTATGCAGTGTATAATAACGAGTAAGCACTGTATAATAACGAGTATGCAGTGTATAACAACGAGTATGCACTGTATATTAACAAGTAAGCAACGTATAATATAGACTATACACTGTATAATAACGAGTATGCAGTGTATAATAACGAGTATGCAGTGTATAATAACGAGTATGCAGTATATAATAACGAGTATGCAGTGTATAATATAGACTATCCACTGTATAATAACGAGTATGCAGTGTATAATGATATATATCCACATAAGACAGTTTTGGCGTGCCATATGAAAGCGTCCTACATTCGAACGTTTTCAAAAAGCGCGCGGCCATGGTTTGTACGCGCTAGACGTATGTATCCTAAAACTCAGAGTCTGAGCAAGACGCAAAATTCGCAAAACAACTACATGTACGAGTTCGATCAAAATATGTCACCGGGGCAATGATCGTAGTACTATTTTTTTCATTTCTAGAATGTTACTAATAACTTATTTTATTCAATTATATTAACCCGGGCACTTTTGCCTACCGCCCTTGGTCAGTCGTGCTTCGAAATATGGACAACCGAGAATGCTACTTTTTCCGTCAGTTGCCATATAGAAGTATTTTTTTCATATTCCCAACCTGTCATGTAGATATAATACTTACCAATTAAAACTTGCCAACAAGTGAAACTGAAACAGATTTGGACGAACCGTCAGACCAACACGCCTGAGCAATGGTGCGCATGCGGAGTACTCACACGAAATGCATGACGGACACACTGGCGTTTTTTTCCCGAAAAACGAACTTCACCACATCATAATAACGAGATAGTTTTTTTTTTATTTTTCTCGAAAAACCAACTTTGCTACATCGTAATAACAAATTAAAATTTTATTTTTCTCGAAAAACGAACTTTGCTACATCGTAATAACGATATATAATTTTATTTTTCTTGAAAACAAACTTCACTACATCGTAATAACGAGATAAATATATATATATATATATTTACAAAGCGTGGCGCTATTAGCTTCCGTACTCCTCTCATTGTAGCCATGCATTTTGTAGAAGACGCGTAACTGACGCACACGTCTGATTCCTTATTTTGGGCGCGGAATACATTACGAATAGTCAAATCTCAGTGAGTACTTAAACTCCAATAAAGAAGTCCGTTAATAAGCTGTTTACGTGCATTGCGATAGGATTTTATCATTATCCTTCTTTTAGAAATGTTCAGACAAAATTATGACACTGTTCTAAAAATAACCCCATTCGAATACAGACAGTGAGACCACGTGAGTAAGACTGCATTTATGCAGAAAAACAATCGTGATTATCTTCATATCGTACTCCAAGGACCGGTACAATTTCGCTCAGCATTTCCAACGTGGTTGTTTTATTTGGGACTAATTACTTTTACGTTTGCGTATGTTCCGTGATGCCGATTAGCCTAATTATTTATTTTTTTATTATATTTTCAGTAAAACCTTGAAGCCGACAACCCCCCCCCCCCAGCCCACAAAATAGCGCATCCGGACTAATTATATAAAGGGTTCATGGAATTGTTGCATATTCCCATAATCTTTGTGCAGAAAACGTGCTTTCTGACCTCAAATGTAGCATATTTGTGCCGGGACTGTGGTTATATAATATGGGAATATTCCTATTATAGTACGCTCATTTGTGAACATTTGCTCGTTTCTCCAGCGTTCGCTGACAACATTAGCTAGCTTTACTCCAGTTGCTCTACTATTAAGGTCGATATGTCAAGACATTGAAGCAAGGAATGAAGAATACTAAACTGTAAAATAAAGTCCTTCAATATTTCCTAATTTAAAATGATAACCGAGTGCATATGTAGAACCGGCTTGAAAAAGTAAACCGGGCCGTACCGAACGTCAAAATCCTACCGAACATCATTTGAGCAAGTCGATCGAAGTCAAAATTCCCGTACATCCAGGCATTTTCACTGCTTGGCAACCATATCACGGTGAAAAGACAGGCCGGAAACTTTCAGAAAACGGTACTTTGGTTGGTTATTGAGTCCCCCCGGAACAGTGTAACAAGATTACTCCTGCGTGTGCAACATATATAAATTCGGTTGTTCAGGATTACCTCAAAGTTGAGTTTGGGTTGTTTTCTCGAATTTATCCAATTCATTGACTTTCAACCGACGTCCCACAGCAGCACGCACAGAGCCCATAGAAATGCATGGTACAGTGGTGCGCGTCCTAGCAACGTGGAACGTCTTGCGACATAGCTCCGCCCCATTCTCTACCAACGGCCCCACGGAGGATGGCGCGTTACCCTTGTTACGCAGGATGAGCTCCGCCCCCGAGGATATCGCCCCGGAGGATATCCTCGGGGGCGGACATCCGGGCATTTTTACCGCCTGGCAACCCGCGGCGGTGAAAACAAAGGCCCAAAACTAGCAGAAAACGGTACTTTGGGGTGATTGTTGAGACTCCTCTGAACAGTGCAACAAGATTAGCCCTACGTGTGTAACATATACAAATTTGATTGTTCGGGATTACTTCAAAGTTGAGTTTGTATTGTTTTCTCGAATTTTCACCGGCTCGACCGGCGTTCCACAGCAGCGCGCACAGAGCCCATAGAAATGCATGGTACAGTGGTGCGCGTCTTAGCAACGTGGAACGTCTGTGACGTAGCTCCGCCCCGCGCAACGCTCCGTAATAGAACGCGTTGTAGTGGAACAGAGCGTTCTCATAGAGTGGCTGTCAAACTCTATTTTGCAGTTTGCTGGCCCACGGATGTACCCTGTACCCATTTGCTTACCATACCTAACTCACGGATAGTCCCGACGAAACACTAAGAGCGTCCACTAACTAGATGTTAAAGTAACCTTCAGTCAGGTACGTTTTATTTACAATTCGACCTCACATAGAGAAGAACAAGTGTATCTCAGCTTTACCCATGCAAATCATAAACCTAGCAGTTCAAGGGTCTTGACTATAATACACTGAAATGAAATGTAAACATGACAAATTTTAAATTCGGAGATCGCAATAACTCCACAGCTATCCCTGTGCTAATGAATGTTGTGATATAACATGCTTCCCGAGCTTTCTGTCACGATAACATTTTAGCGGACTGGACATAGTTGTTGTATGACTCAGTCTGTCTTTTACTGGTTCAACGTACTATACGGCCTAATATGTATTTTATATCGTCGGTATACACACGTACGAATCGAAATAAGTTCCTAGGTCTGTTTAAATCAAACAAGTTGTTCCCCTTTTTCCACGCTGCGGGTTGACAAATTGAATTTCTTCGATTTACATCAATAAACAACCGCCTCAATTGTTGCAGTAGGCGGTAGGTAAAATGTTTGGGTTTAAAATAATACATGAATATGTTTTCGTCTTGGCTAAAATAAGTTATTAGTAACATTGTAGTCAGAAATAAATAAAAAAAGTACTACACGCATTGTTAATATGTATTGTTTTTTCATCCTGCTCAGGGTACGTCAGTCTAGCGCGTACAAGACATGTCCACGCGCTTTTTGAAAACGTTTGAATGTGGGACGCTTTCAACCGAACTGCGAACAGTTCGATACGCGTTACTTATTCTATCACTGTTAGACGCGCAAAATCGAAGCTGTTCAAGCCAGAAATAGTATTGAAATATTCACCAGAATACAAAATGAACGAAAATGTTAGGAAACAACTTTCAATGAAATTAGTTTTTAATGTTTCTTTCCCAACTATAAACGTTAACAGAACATTTTTTTCTTCCTAGTTTTAGTGTATCACGGGTGCCACGATAACATTACCTTGCAAAACATAGTCCGCGATAAAATGGTAAGTATTTACGTTTTTACTGAAGTCTGACATTAATAAATAGTTCGGATGTCACATACGTTTTGTTCCACTTTTTGTAGTACGTTTTCAGATATAACAACTACGGAAAAATTGTCGTGCGTAGTGAGGTGATTGACCACAAAATTGAAGGCTGCCTGTGGCAGAGGCCGGGTACTAACGCGTAAAGCGCAAAGGAGATTATGTTCAATGTTGCATAGAAACGTGTTATATTCTGCGTACGCCCGTCGTAATAGCGCCGGCGGCGTGACACTATAACGAGAAAAAAAAACCATTATGTTAACAATGATCCAAAGGCCTATCTCGTACATTGCCCTACGGAAAATTGAACCAGAGTATTAAAAACAATATACTAGTACACTAACCAAAAAAAAAACGTATTAAATATTCATTTTAACTGTTAAATAACTTTGAAAGTCATGATCAAAGGTGCTTCGATGGCTGTCAATGACAATATACTAAGTATGGCAAACCATGGCAGCTGAGAACTGAAATAAGTCAGTAAACTCTATTTAGATACATCAAATGATGATGCTGAAAGAACTGATGTAAAACGTCCTTATCAGGCTGTGTGACATACAACAGGTCGGGATAGAGGTGATGGAAGGTTGTTAGAAAGTATGTGGGGAGCTTATACATGCCAAGCGCTATTATATAATTGTACCATGGGAAACCATTAAAACAAGTGAACGTATTTACCAACTTTATTTTTATATATTCAAGGGCACGTTGATCGATGTAATAGGGTACCTTTCAGCATTAGGGATTTAGTGTTGTGACCCCCCCCCCCCCCCCCCGATGAGAAAATTAAAAGGAATTGATAATATAGATTTTGTTCTTTATTAGAAACGAGACCCTCTTGTTTACTAAAACGAGGTCCGACTATAAGATTTGTGGCCCGAGAATATGGGGGTAATGCAGTCTCTGGTGATTCTTGAATAATGTCAGGGTTTTGAAATGCGTAAGTTCACGGCAATGTTATAATTCCTTTTTATCTGCAAGATTTATTTTATTATTTAATATTCATGCGTTAAATGTAATATCAATTATAACTGACACCGCTATTCTCTTATAACTACCTTCCCATGCAATATGTTTGGCAATGTATCCTAAGGCAAAATCAAAATGCTGACAGCATTGAACCCAGTAGCCCACCCGGGTATCACAATGGTGCCGTCTCAACACTGCAATGCAAGCGTTGGTTGAAAGGAAAAGTACCTCTCCCCATAATGGCTTACCAACCACTGGCCCGGTAAAATTGAATTGCTGCATTATACTTTAAAGGGAAAACTTTCAAGCCCAGGGATTGCACCAAAGAATCATGGGACACTATTGTTTATGTTGTTTACAAAGTTAATCTATCTTTTGTTATCAATTATATTTTTAATCCAGAAAGTAAATTTGTTGGGGGATTAGGCTTAACAGGAAGTGCCCCTTTAATCGAGGAATCTTTTAACCGGCTATCGCCTTTCTAATCTCAGTCACTCTTGGAGCTTTATCGCAAGGAAAATTATTCGTGTTTGTGTTAATTGACGCATGACACAAATATAGCTACTGGGTATATGTTATTGTTATCACTCTATGATACACGCTTTCCGAGATTATCGACATTACCGTCTATATTTCACAACGTCCTAAAATAAATAGTATATATCAACGTAATATTGTTCAGCCACCCCCCCCTAAAAAAAAACAAAAAACGATCAGGTGTTCTATATTGTAGTAATATGATCCAGCTTTTGACCTCCTAGGGAGTATCGATCAATAAAACACCATCAAATTAAAATCAAGTTGAACACACAACGCTTTGGTAACAAGAACTAGAAAACAGTTGGTTGACATTGTTGAGAGTAGCTGTGTAATGTTTGCTAATTATTCGTAGAGCGATTTATAACAATCCCACTTCGTACTAATTATTTATACGTATCTGTTGCTATGTATTTTTTTGCTGATTTTCCGAGTCGAATTATGGTGCTATGGTAAAACGTGCAAAATTACCAAGATACTTATATCATTGAATTCATTGTTGAACTTTGAGCAATCTTTGAAACCCAGGCTGTACGGTTTTCTAAGGGACGACGTCAAAAGATCGATGTCGGATAAAAAACTTATTTCCTTTAGTTTGGGGGTGGGGGGGGGGGTTTTGACCTCAAAAAGTTTTCATCCGACAAAAACGATTTTTTTTTTAATGAAGTCAAAAAAATCTTGGAGTATTTGTAGTTCGTTTTTTTTTTTTTATCCAATCATGGACAGAAATAACCGAAAAAGGAAAAAAACAGAAAAATGGTTTGGTTCGAGTGTAAATCTGTGCATCAAATGAGGTGCATTTGTAAAATCTTTTTACTCCCACCCGATAGCCAACTGCTATGCAATACTACTGTCCGATTATCAATTTGTATTTAATGGTGAATGTAGTCTGACGCCATGACCAATATTTATCAATTAAGTTTCAGTGGGGGGTAGGGGGGTTTGGAAAAAAACTAAAGGAATTAAGTTTTTTATCCGACATTGATCTTTTGACGTCGTCCCTAAGATAACCGAAAATATGTTCTCTGGGTCACATGACGCTGCTGTTCTGTCTCCCACGGCGAGTCATACGATGTACTTGCACTTATTCAGATAAACGAAATAACATAACATCAAATGTTCTTTGTTCAGTATACGTAACCACGAGACGACACTTGTTCTGATTCTTTTATCAAATTTCTCTATTTACGCCATGTGTGTGATATACCGGGCTCCCCACTGCAGGACGCCGCCCACCACATTTTGTGTGTACCCTTAATATCATGTACGCCCCAAACGCAGTAAAAAATATTGACCAACACAAAACGACAAGTGCGTCCTGCAAACAATAACGCAATGTATATACATTCATTCTGATAGGCTGCCAACGCTCCGCATGGAGTAGCAGGAATGGCAAATGTCATCACACAGTTCATCGGATCCCACAGCAGATTGGCCATCATGTTTGGTGGCGTTGCTACAACTACAACTGTCGTCGGAATAATTACCGTTGCTGTCGTCATGTCAACAACAGGTATAATTTATTGAAAAAAAGTACCACTTTAAAATCACCGCAACTTTTGAAATGGCCGTCAGTTCCTCGCCAAAACGATGGACATCTTCATCAGCTGATCTTTATCTCATCAACTAAAATTATACATTTAATAATCATTTACATTGGCTGGCATTTGTACGCTATACATGCATGTAGTTCCCATGGACTTTTTCATATGCAATTAGTAAAAATTAATTTTCATTATAATACTGTGGTCATACAGTACTGTTGTTGTTACTATGTTACTAGTTAAGATGAATAACAGGAACATTGTTTTTATCTGCAGATATTTTTATAACCATTGAAATGTCTTAAATTCAACCAGATTTACCAAGCTGGAACACAATAATATCATACTAAATAGTACATCTGGTTATTAAAAAAAAAAAATCTCAGACAAATTAGAAAACAGCTTAGTTGCTGACACTAGTGACAGGTTTTTCGACCTACACAATTTTCTTTGTATTTACGCTTTTGCTCAAACAGTACATCCACTATTACGCAGATAAAATAGCAAGACACGACTTCGCACACCCTTACTACAGTTGTAATAAACACACGAAATCCTGGTTGTTTTTTGGGATAGTTTATTCCGTATAACATGAGTGTATCTCAGCGAGACTGGTAACATTTATCTGAATTTGTTAATTCTCGTCATTAATTATTTAAAATGTTTGTAAAAGTTGTTTAATGCGTCACTATTTTTTTTTTTCAGAAATACCCAAACGTACCAATACGACCAACAATACGACGGACGACGAAATATACTTATATAACGCTACTACCATTACTGTTATTACTGAGTTGGCATCTACAAATATGCCACACAATGTCACAGCTATAGAAGAAGAAACAACAACAACAACAACAACAACAGATGGTGCAGTATGACATTTATACTTTATTTCCATTAATGTTGTAGGGCTATTGAAGGAGCTTGCTGAACATGAATGATATCTCTAGATAATTTATGGACACATGAATGATATCTCTAGATAATTTATGGACACATGAATGATATCTCTAGATAATTTATGGACACATGAATGATATCTCTAGATAATTTATGGACACATGAATGATATCTCTAGATATTTTATGGACACATGAATGATATCTCTGGATATTTTATGGACACATGAATGATATCTCTAAATAATTTATGGACACATGAATGATATCTCTAGATATTTTATGGACACATGAATGATATCTCTGGATATTTTATGGACACATGAATGATATCTCTAGATATTTTATGGACACATGAATGATATCTCTAGATATTTTATGGACACATGAATGATATCTCTGGATATTTTATGAACACATAAATGATATCTCTAGATATTGTATGGACACATGAATGATATCTCTAGATATTTTATGGACACATGAATGATATCTCTAGATATTTTATGGACACATGAATGATATCTCTAGATATTTTATGGACACATGAATGATATCTCTGGATATTTTATGGACACATGAATGATATCTCTAGATAATTTATGGACACATGAATGATATCTCTAGATATTTTATGGACACATGAATGATATCTCTGGATATTTTATGGACACATGAATGATATCTCTAGATATTTTATGGACACATGAATGATATCTCTAAATATTTTATGGACACGTGAATGATATCTCTAGATATTTTATGGACACATGAATGATATCTCTGGATATTTTATGGACACATGAATGATATCTCTAGATATTTTATGGACACATGAATGATATCTCTAGATATTTTATGGACACATGAATAATATCTCTAGATAATTTATGGACACATGAATGATATCTCTATATATTTTATGGACACATGAATGATATCTCTGGATATTTTATGGACACATGAATGATATCTCTAGATATTTTATGGACACATGAATGATATCTCTAGATATTTTATGGACACATGAATGATATCTCTAGATAATTTATGGACACATGAATGATATCTCTAGATAATTTATGGACACATGATTGATATCTCTAGATATTTTATGGACACATGAATGATATCTCTAGATAATTTATGGACACATGAATGATATCTCTAGATAATTTATGGACACATGAATGATATCTCTAGATAATTTATGGACACATGATTAATATCTAGATAATTTATGGACACATGAATGATATCTCTAGATAATTTATGGACACATGAATGATATCTCTAGATAATTTATGGACACAAGAATGATATCTCTAGATAATTTATGGACACATGAATGATATCTCTAGATATTTTATGGACACATGAATGATATCTCTAGATATTTTATGGACACATGAATGATATCTCTGGATAATTTATGGACACATAAATGATATCTCTAGATATTTTATGGACACATGAATGATATCTCTGGATATTTTATGAACACATGAATGATATCTCTAGATATTTTATGGACACATGAATGATATCTAGATATTTTATGAACACATGAATGATATCTCTAGATAATTTATGGACACATGAATGATATCTCTGGATATTTTATGGACACATGAATGATATCTTTGGATATTTTATGGACACATGAATGATATCTCTAAATATTTTATGGACACATGAATGATATCTCTGGATATTTTATGGACACATGAATGATATCTCTGGATATTTTATGAACACATGAATGATATCTCTGGATATTTTATGGACACATGAATGATATCTCTAGATATTTTATGGACACATGAATGATATCTCTGGATATTTTATGGACACATGAATGATATCTCTGGATATTTTATGAACACATAAATGATATCTCTAGATATTGTATGGACACATGAATGATATCTCTAGATATTTTATGGACACATGAATGATATCTCTAGATATTTTATGGACACATGAATGATATCTCTAGATATTTTATGGACACATGAATGATATCTCTGGATATTTTATGGACACATGAATGATATCTCTAGATAATTTATGGACACATGAATGATATCTCTAGATATTTTATGGACACATGAATGATATCTCTGGATATTTTATGGACACATGAATGATATCTCTAGATATTTTATGGACACATGAATGATATCTCTGGATATTTTATGGACACATGAATGATATCTCTAGATATTTTATGAACACATGAATGATGTCTCTAGATATTTTATGGACACGTGAATGATATCTCTAGATATTTTATGGACACATGAATGATATCTCTGGATATTTTATGGACACATGAATGATATCTCTAGATATTTTATGGACACATGAATGATATCTCTAGATATTTTATGGACACATGAATAATATCTCTAGATAATTTATGGACACATGAATGATATCTCTATATATTTTATGGACACATGAATGATATCTCTGGATATTTTATGGACACATGAATGATATCTCTAGATATTTTATGGACACATGAATGATATCTCTAGATATTTTATGGACACATGAATGATATCTCTAGATAATTTATGGACACATGAATGATATCTCTAGATAATTAATGGACACATGATTGATATCTCTAGATATTTTATGGACACATGAATGATATCTCTAGATAATTTATGCACACATGAATGATATCTCTAGATAATTTATGGACACATGAATGATATCTCTAAATATTTTATGGACACGTGAATGATATCTCTAGATATTTTATGGACACATGAATGATATCTCTGGATATTTTATGGACACATGAATGATATCTCTAGATATTTTATGGACACATGAATGATATCTCTAGATATTTTATGGACACATGAATAATATCTCTAGATAATTTATGGACACATGAATGATATCTCTATATATTTTATGGACACATGAATGATATCTCTGGATATTTTATGGACACATGAATGATATCTCTAGATAATTTATGGACACATGAATGATATCTCTATATATTTTATGGACACATGAATGATATCTCTGGATATTTTATGGACACATGAATGATATCTCTAGATATTTTATGGACACATGAATGATATCTCTAGATAATTTATGCACACATGAATGATATCTCTAGATAATTTATGGACACATGAATGATATCTCTAAATATTTTATGGACACGTGAATGATATCTCTAGATATTTTATGGACACATGAATGATATCTCTGGATATTTTATGGACACATGAATGATATCTCTAGATATTTTATGGACACATGAATGATATCTCTAGATATTTTATGGACACATGAATAATATCTCTAGATAATTTATGGACACATGAATGATATCTCTATATATTTTATGGACACATGAATGATATCTCTGGATATTTTATGGACACATGAATGATATCTCTAGATAATTTATGGACACATGAATGATATCTCTATATATTTTATGGACACATGAATGATATCTCTGGATATTTTATGGACACATGAATAATATCTCTAGATAATTTATGGACACATGAATGATATCTCTATATATTTTATGGACACATGAATGATATCTCTGGATATTTTATGGACACATGAATGATATCTCTAGATATTTTATGGACACATGAATGATATCTCTAGATATTTTATGGACACATGAATGATATCTCTAGATAATTTAT
This sequence comes from Saccoglossus kowalevskii, assembly GCF_978046115.1. Classification (NCBI taxonomy): domain Eukaryota; kingdom Metazoa; phylum Hemichordata; class Enteropneusta; family Harrimaniidae; genus Saccoglossus; species Saccoglossus kowalevskii. Next base: position 18,179,080 of record NC_140646.1, read on the forward strand.
GGACACATGAATGATATCTCTAGATAATTTATGGACACATGATTGATATCTCTAGATATTTTATGGACACATGAATGATATCTCTAGATAATTTATGGACACATGAATGATATCTCTAGATAATTTATGGACACATGAATGATATCTCTAGATAATTTATGGACACATGATTAATATCTAGATAATTTATGGACACATGAATGATATCTCTAGATAATTTATGGACACATGAATGATATCTCTAGATAATTTATGGACACAAGAATGATATCTCTAGATAATTTATGGACACATGAATGATATCTCTAGATATTTTATGGACACATGAATGATATCTCTAGATATTTTATGGACACATGAATGATATCTCTGGATAATTTATGGACACATAAATGATATCTCTAGATATTTTATGGACACATGAATGATATCTCTGGATATTTTATGAACACATGAATGATATCTCTAGATATTTTATGGACACATGAATGATATCTAGATATTTTATGAACACATGAATGATATCTCTAGATAATTTATGGACACATGAATGATATCTCTGGATATTTTATGGACACATGAATGATATCTTTGGATATTTTATGGACACATGAATGATATCTCTAAATATTTTATGGACACATGAATGATATCTCTGGATATTTTATGGACACATGAATGATATCTCTGGATATTTTATGAACACATGAATGATATCTCTGGATATTTTATGGACACATGAATGATATCTCTAGATATTTTATGGACACATGAATGATATCTCTGGATATTTTATGGACACATGAATGATATCTCTGGATATTTTATGAACACATAAATGATATCTCTAGATATTGTATGGACACATGAATGATATCTCTAGATATTTTATGGACACATGAATGATATCTCTAGATATTTTATGGACACATGAATGATATCTCTAGATATTTTATGGACACATGAATGATATCTCTGGATATTTTATGGACACATGAATGATATCTCTAGATAATTTATGGACACATGAATGATATCTCTAGATATTTTATGGACACATGAATGATATCTCTGGATATTTTATGGACACATGAATGATATCTCTAGATATTTTATGGACACATGAATGATATCTCTGGATATTTTATGGACACATGAATGATATCTCTAGATATTTTATGGACACATGAATGATGTCTCTAGATATTTTATGGACACGTGAATGATATCTCTAGATATTTTATGGACACATGAATGATATCTCTGGATATTTTATGGACACATGAATGATATCTCTAGATATTTTATGGACACATGAATGATATCTCTAGATATTTTATGGACACATGAATAATATCTCTAGATAATTTATGGACACATGAATGATATCTCTATATATTTTATGGACACATGAATGATATCTCTGGATATTTTATGGACACATGAATGATATCTCTAGATATTTTATGGACACATGAATGATATCTCTAGATATTTTATGGACACATGAATGATATCTCTAGATAATTTATGGACACATGAATGATATCTCTAGATAATTAATGGACACATGATTGATATCTCTAGATATTTTATGGACACATGAATGATATCTCTAGATAATTTATGCACACATGAATGATATCTCTAGATAATTTATGGACACATGAATGATATCTCTAGATAATTTATGGACACATGATTGATATCTAGATAATTTATGGACACATGAATGATATCTCTAGATAATTTATGGACACATGAATGATATCTCTAGATAATTTATGGACACAAGAATGATATCTCTAGATAATTTATGGACACATGAATGATATCTCTGGATATTTTATGGACACATGAATGATATCTTTGGATATTTTATGGACACATGAATGATATCTCTGGATATTTTAAGGACACATGAATGATATCTCTAGATATTTTATGGACACATGAATGATAACTCTTGATATTTTATGGACACATGAACGATATCTAGATATTTTATGGACACATGAATGATATCTCTGGATATTTTATGAACACATGAATGATATCTCTAGATATTTTATGGACACATGAATGATATCTAGATATTTTATGAACACATGAATGATATCTCTAGATAATTTATGGACACATGAATGATATCTCTGGATATTTTATGGACACATGAATGATATCTTTGGATATTTTATGGACACATGAATGATATCTCTAAATATTTTATGGACACATGAATGATATCTCTGGATATTTTATGGACACATGAATGATATCTCTGGATATTTTATGAACACATGAATGATATCTCTGGATATTTTATGGACACATGAATGATATCTCTAGATATTTTATGGACACATGAATGATATCTCTGGATATTTTATGGACACATGAATGATATCTCTGGATATTTTATGAACACATAAATGATATCTCTAGATATTGTATGGACACATGAATGATATCTCTAGATATTTTATGGACACATGAATGATATCTCTAGATATTTTATGGACACATGAATGATATCTCTAGATATTTTATGGACACATGAATGATATCTCTGGATATTTTATGGACACATGAATGATATCTCTAGATAATTTATGGACACATGAATGATATCTCTAGATATTTTATGGACACATGAATGATATCTCTGGATATTTTATGGACACATGAATGATATCTCTAGATATTTTATGGACACATGAATGATATCTCTGGATATTTTATGGACACATGAATGATATCTCTAGATATTTTATGGACACATGAATGATGTCTCTAGATATTTTATGGACACGTGAATGATATCTCTAGATATTTTATGGACACATGAATGATATCTCTGGATATTTTATGGACACATGAATGATATCTCTAGATATTTTATGGACACATGAATGATATCTCTAGATATTTTATGGACACATGAATAATATCTCTAGATAATTTATGGACACATGAATGATATCTCTATATATTTTATGGACACATGAATGATATCTCTGGATATTTTATGGACACATGAATGATATCTCTAGATATTTTATGGACACATGAATGATATCTCTAGATATTTTATGGACACATGAATGATATCTCTAGATAATTTATGGACACATGAATGATATCTCTAGATAATTAATGGACACATGATTGATATCTCTAGATATTTTATGGACACATGAATAATATCTCTAGATAATTTATGCACACATGAATGATATCTCTAGATAATTTATGGACACATGAATGATATCTCTAGATAATTTATGGACACATGATTGATATCTAGATAATTTATGGACACATGAATGATATCTCTAGATAATTTATGGACACATGAATGATATCTCTAGATAATTTATGGACACAAGAATGATATCTCTAGATAATTTATGGACACATAAATGATATCTCTAGATATTTTATGGACACATGAATGATATCTCTAGATATTTTACGGACACATGAATGATATCTCTGGATAATTTATGGACACAAGAATGATATCTCTAGATAATTTATGGACACATGAATGATATCTCTAGATATTTTATGGACACATGAATGATATCTCTAGATATTTTACGGACACATGAATGATATCTCTGGATAATTTATGGACACATGAATGATATCTCTAGATAATTTATGGACACATGAATGATATCTCTAGATAATTTATGGACACATGAATGATATCTCTAGATAATTTATGGACACATGAATGATATCTCTAGATATTTTATGGACACATGAATGATATCTCTGGATATTTTATGGACACATGAATGATATCTAGATATTTTATGAACACATGAATGATATCTCTAGATAATTTATGGACACATGAATGATATCTCTGGATATTTTATGGACACATGAATGATATCTTTGGATATTTTATGGACACATGAATGATATCTCTAGATATTTTATGGACACATGAATGATATCTCTGGATATTTTATGGACACATGAATGATATCTCTGGATATTTTATGAACACATGAATGATATCTCTGGATATTTTATGGACACATGAATGATATCTCTAGATAATTTATGGACACATGAATGATATCTCTAGTTATTTTATGGACACGTGAATGATATCTCTGGATATTTTATGGACACATGAATGATATCTCTAGATATTTTATGGACACATGAATGATATCTCTAGATATTTTATGGACACATGAATGATATCTCTAGATATTTTATGGACACATGAATGATATCTCTGGATATTTTATGGACACATGAATGATATCTTTGGATATTTTATGGACACATGAATGATATCTCTTGATATTTTAAGGACACATGAATGATATCTCTAGATATTTTATGGACACATGAATGATAACTCTTGATATTTTATGGACACATGAATGATATCTCTAGATATTTTATGGACACATGAATGATGTCTCTAGATATTTTATGGACACGTGAATGATATCTCTGGATATTTTATGGACACATGAATGATATCTCTGGATATTTTATGAACACATGAATGATATCTCTGGATATTTTATGGACACATGAATGATATCTCTAGATAATTTATGGACACATGAATGATATCTCTATTTATTTTATGGACACGTGAATGATATCTCTGGATATTTTATGGACACATGAATGATATCTCTAGATATTTTATGGACACATGAATGATATCTCTAGATATTTTATGGACACATGAATGATATCTCTAGATATTTTATGGACACATGAATGATATCTCTGGATATTTTATGGACACATGAATGATATCTTTGGATATTTTATGGACACATGAATGATATCTCTTGATATTTTAAGGACACATGAATGATATCTCTAGATATTTTATGGACACATGAATGATAACTCTTGATATTTTATGGACACATGAATGATATCTCTAGATATTTTATGGACACATGAATGATGTCTCTAGATATTTTATGGACACGTGAATGATATCTCTAGATATTTTATGGACACATGAATGATATCTCTGGATATTTTATGGACACATGAATGATATCTCTAGATAATTTATGGACACATGAATGATATCTCTAGATATTTTATGGACACATGAATGATATCTCTGGATATTTTATGGACACATGAATGATATCTCTAGATATTTTATGGACACATGAATGATATCTCTAGATATTTTATGAACACATGAATGATATCTCTAGATAATTTATGGACACATGAATGATATCTCTAGATAATTTATGGACACATGATTGATATCTCTAGATATTTTATGGACACATGAATGATATCTCTAGATAATTTATGCACACATGAATGATATCTCTAGATAATTTATGGACACATGAATGATATCTCTAGATAATTTATGGACACATGATTAATATCTAGATAATTTATGGACACATGAATGATATCTCTAGATATTTTATGGACACATGAATGATATCTCTAGATATTTTACGGACACATGAATGATATCTCTGGATAATTTATGGACACATGAATGATATCTCTAGATATTTTATGGACACATGAATGATATCTCTGTATATTTTATGAACACATGAATGATATCTCTAGATATTTTATGGACACATGAATGATATCTCTAGATATTTTATGGACACATGAATGATATCTCTGGATATTTTATGGACACATGAATGATATCTAGATATTTTATGAACACATGAATGATATCTCTAGATAATTTATGGACACATGAATGATATCTCTGGATATTTTATGGACACATGAATGATATCTTTGGATATTTTATGGACACATGAATGATATCTCTAAATAATTTATGGACACATGAATGATATCTCTGGATATTTTATGGACACATGAATGATATCTCTGGATATTTTATGAACACATGAATGATATCTCTAGATATTTTATGGACACATGAATGATATCTAGATATTTTATGAACACATGAATGATATCTCTAGATAATTTATGGACACATGAATGATATCTCTGGATATTTTATGGACACATGAATGATATCTTTGGATATTTTATGGACACATGAATGATATCTCTAAATATTTTATGGACACATGAATGATATCTCTGGATATTTTATGGACACATGAATGATATCTCTGGATATTTTATGAACACATGAATGATATCTCTGGATATTTTATGGACACATGAATGATATCTCTAGATATTTTATGGACACATGAATGATATCTCTGGATATTTTATGGACACATGAATGATATCTCTAGATAATTTATGGACACAAGAATGATATCTCTAGATAATTTATGGACACATGAATGATATCTCTAGATATTTTATGGACACATGAATGATATCTCTAGATATTTTACGGACACATGAATGATATCTCTGGATAATTTATGGACACATGAATGATATCTCTAGATATTTTATGGACACATGAATGATATCTCTAGATAATTTATGGACACATGAATGATATCTCTGGATATTTTATGAACACATGAATGATATCTCTAGATATTTTATGGACACAGGAATGATATCTCTAGATATTTTATGGACACATGAATGATATCTCTGGATATTTTATGGACACATGAATGATATCTAGATATTTTATGAACACATGAATGATATCTCTAGATAATTTATGGACACATGAATGATATCTCTGGATATTTTATGGACACATGAATGATATCTTTGGATATTTTATGGACACATGAATGATATCTCTAGATATTTTATGGACACATGAATGATATCTCTGGATATTTTATGGACACATGAATGATATCTCTGGATATTTTATGAACACATGAATGATATCTCTGGATATTTTATGGACACATGAATGATATCTCTAGATAATTTATGGACACATGAATGATATCTCTAGTTATTTTATGGACACGTGAATGATATCTCTGGATATTTTATGGACACATGAATGATATCTCTAGATATTTTATGGACACATGAATGATATCTCTAGATATTTTATGGACACATGAATGATATCTCTAGATATTTTATGGACACATGAATGATATCTCTGGATATTTTATGGACACATGAATGATATCTTTGGATATTTTATGGACACATGAATGATATCTCTTGATATTTTAAGGACACATGAATGATATCTCTAGATATTTTATGGACACATGAATGATAACTCTTGATATTTTATGGACACATGAATGATATCTCTAGATATTTTATGGACACATGAATGATGTCTCTAGATATTTTATGGACACGTGAATGATATCTCTAGATATTTTATGGACACATGAATTATATCTCTGGATATTTTATGGACACATGAATGATATCTCTAGATAATTTATGGACACATGAATGATATCTCTAGATATTTTATGGACACATGAATGATATCTCTGGATATTTTATGGACACATGAATGATATCTCTAGATATTTTATGGACACATGAATGATATCTCTAGATATTTTATGGACACATGAATGATATCTCTAGATAATTTATGGACACATGAATGATATCTCTAGATAATTTATGGACACATGATTGATATCTCTAGATATTTTATGGACACATGAATGATATCTCTAGATAATTTATGCACACATGAATGATATCTCTAGATAATTTATGGACACATGAATGATATCTCTAGATAATTTATGGACACATGATTAATATCTAGATAATTTATGGACACATGAATGATATCTCTAGAATATTTATGGACACATGAATGATATCTCTAGATAATTTATGGACACAAGAATGATATCTCTAGATAATTTATGGACACATGAATGATATCTCTAGATATTTTATGGACACATGAATGATATCTCTAGATATTTTACGGACACATGAATGATATCTCTGGATAATTTATGGACACATGAATGATATCTCTAGATATTTTATGGACACATGAATGATATCTCTGTATATTTTATGAACACATGAATGATATCTCTAGATATTTTATGGACACATGAATGATATCTCTAGATATTTTATGGACACATGAATGATATCTCTGGATATTTTATGGACACATGAATGATATCTAGATATTTTATGAACACATGAATGATATCTCTAGATAATTTATGGACACATGAATGATATCTCTGGATATTTTATGGACACATGAATGATATCTTTGGATATTTTATGGACACATGAATGATATCTCTAGATATTTTATGGACACATGAATGATATCTCTGGATATTTTATGGACACATGAATGATATCTCTGGATATTTTATGAACACATGAATGATATCTCTGGATATTTTATGGACACATGAATGATATCTCTAGATAATTTATGGACACATGAATGATATCTCTGGATATTTTATGGACACATGAATGATATCTCTGGATATTTTATGGACACATGAATGATATCTCTGGATATTTTATGGACACATGAATGATATCTCTAGATATTTTATGGACACATGAATGATATCTCTGGATATTTTATGGACACATGAATGATATCTTTGGATATTTTATGGACACATGAATGATATCTCTGGATATTTTAAGGACACATGAATGATATCTCTAGATATTTTATGGACACATGAATGATAACTCTTGATATTTTATGGACACATGAACGATATCTAGATATTTTATGGACACATGAATGATATCTCTGGATATTTTATGGACACATGAATGATATCTCTGGATATTTTATGGACACATGAATGATATCTCTGGATATTTTATGGACACATGAATGATATCTCTGGATATTTTATGGACACATGAATGATATCTCTGGATATTTTATGGACACATGAATGATATCTAGATATTTTATGAACACATGAATGATATCTCTAGATAATTTATGGACACATGAATGATATCTCTGGATATTTTATGGACACATGAATGATATCTTTGGATATTTTATGGACACATGAATGATATCTCTAGATATTTTATGGACACATGAATGATATCTCTGGATATTTTATGGACACATGAATGATATCTCTGGATATTTTATGAACACATGAATGATATCTCTGGATATTTTATGGACACATGAATGATATCTCTAGATAATTTATGGACACATGAATGATATCTCTGGATATTTTATGGACACATGAATGATATCTCTGGATATTTTATGGACACATGAATGATATCTCTGGATATTTTATGGACACATGAATGATATCTCTAGATATTTTATGGACACATGAATGATATCTCTGGATATTTTATGGACACATGAATGATATCTTTGGATATTTTATGGACACATGAATGATATCTCTAGATATTTTATGGACACATGAATGATATCTCTAGATATTTTATGGACACATGAATGATATCTCTAGATATTTTATGGACACATGAATGATATCTCTGGATATTTTATGGACACATGAATGATATCTTTGGATATTTTATGGACACATGAATGATATCTCTTGATATTTTAAGGACACATGAATGATATCTCTAGATATTTTATGGACACATGAATGATAACTCTTGATATTTTATGGACACATGAATGATATCTCTAGATATTTTATGGACACATGAATGATGTCTCTAGATATTTTATGGACACGTGAATGATATCTCTAGATATTTTATGGACACATGAATGATATCTCTGGATATTTTATGGACACATGAATGATATCTCTGGATATTTTATGGACACATGAATGCTATCTCTAGATATTTTATGGACACATGATTGATATCTCTGGATATCTTATGGACACATGAATGATATCTGGATATTTTATGGACACATGAATGATATCTCTGGATATTTTATGGACACATGATTGATGTCTCTGGATATTTTATGGACACATGATTGATATCTCTGGATATTTTATGGACACATGAATGATATCTCTGGATATTTTATGGACACATGAATGATATCTCTAGATAATTTATGGACACATGAATGATATCTTTGGATATTTTATGGACACATGAATGATATCTCTGGATATTTTATGGACACATGAATGATATCTCTGGATATTTTATGGACACATGAATGATATCTTTGGATATTTTATGGACACATGAATGATATCTCTAGATATTTTATGGACACATAATTGATATCTCTAGATATTTTATGGACACATGAATGATATCTCTAGATATTTTATGGACACATGAATGATATCTCTAGATATTTTATGGACACGTGAATGATATCTCTGGATATTTTATGGACACATGAATGATATCTCTAGATATTTTATGGACACATGAATGATATCTCTAGATATTTTATGGACACATGAATGATATCTCTAGATATTTTATGGACACATGAATGATATCTCTAGATATTTTATGGACACATGAATGATATCTAGATATTTTATGGACACATGATTGATATCTCTGGATATTTTATGGACACATGATTGATATCTCTGGATATTTTATGGACACATGAATGATATCTCTAGATATTTTATGGACACATGAATGATATCTCTGGATATTTTATGGACACATGAATGATATCTCTAGATATTTTATGGACACATGAATGATATATCTAGATATTTTATGGACACATGAATGATATTTGTAGATATTTTATAGACACATGAATGATATCTCCAGATATTTTATGGACACATGAATGATATCTCTGGATATTTTATGGACACATGATTGATATCTCTGGATATTTTATGGACACATGAATGATATCTCTAGATATTTTATGGACACATGATTGATATCTCTGGATATTTTATGGACACATGAATGATATCTCTGGATATTTTATGGACACATGAATGATATCTCTAGATATTTTATGGACACATGAATGATATCTCTAGATATTTTATGGACACATAAATGATATCTCTGGACATTTTATGGACACATGAATGATATCTCTGGATATTTTATGGACACATGAATGATATCTGTAGATATTTTATGGACACATGAATGATATCTCTGGATATTTTTTGGACACATGAATGATATCTCTAGATATTTTATGGACACATGAATGATATCTCTGGATATTTTATGGACACATGAATGATATCTCTAGATATTTTATGGACACATGAATGATATCTCTGGATATTTTATGGACACATGAATGATATCTCTGGATATTTTATGAACACATGAATGATATCTCTGGATATTTTATGGACACATGAATGATATCTCTAGATATTTTATGGACACATAATTGATATCTCTAGATATTTTATGGGCACATGAATGATATCTCTGGATATTTTATGGACACATGAATGCTATCTCGAGATATTTTATGGACACATGATTGATATCTCTGGATATTTTATGGACACATGAATGATATCTGGATATTTTATGGACACATGAATGATATCTCTGGATATTTTATGGACACATGATTGATATCTCTAGATATTTTATGGACACATGATTGATATCTCTGGATATTTTATGGACACATGATTGATATCTCTGGATATTTTATGGACACATGAATGATATCTCTGGATATTTTATGGACACATGATTGATATCTCTGGATATTTTATGGACACATGAATGATATCTCTGGATATTTTATGGACACATGAATGATATCTAGATATTTTATGGACACATGAATGATATCTTTGGATATTTTATGGACACATGAATGATATCTCTAGATATTTTATGGACACATGAATGATATCTCTAGATATTTTATGGACACATGAATGATATCTCTGGATATTTTATGGACACATGAATGATATCTCTACGTATTTTATGGACACATGAATGATATCTCTAGATATTTTATGGACACATGAATGATATCTCTGGATATTTTATGGACACATGAATGATATCTCTATATATTTTATGGACACATGAATGATATCTCTGGATATTTTATGGACACATGAATGATATCTCTAGATATTTTATGGACACATGAATGATATCTCTAGATATTTTATGGACACATAAATGATATCTCTAGATATTTTATGGACACATGAATTATATCTCTGGTCATTTTATGGACACATGAATGATATCTCTGGATATTTTATGGACACATGAATGATATCTGTAGATATTTTATGGACACATTAATGAAATCTCTAGATATTTTATGGACACATGAATGATATTTCTAGATATTTTATGGACACGTGAATGATATCTCTAGATATTTTATGGACACATGAATGATATCTCTGGATATTTTATGGACATATGAATGATATCTCTGGATATTTTATGGACACATGAATGATATCTCTGGATATTTTATGGACACATGAATGATATCTCTGGATATTTTATGGACACATAAATGATATCTCTAGATATTTTATGGACACATAATTGATATCTCTAGATATTTTATGGACACATGAATGATATCTCTAGATATTTTATGGACACATGAATGATATCTCTAGATATTTTATGGACACATGAATGATATCTCTGGATATTTTATGGACACATGAATGATATCTCTAGATATTTTATGGACACATGAATGATATCTCTGGATATTTTATGGACACATGAATGATATCTCTAGATATTTTATGGACACATGAATGATATCTCTAGATATTTTATGGACACATGAATGATATCTAGATATTTTATGGACACATGATTGATATCTCTGGATATTTTATGGACACATGAATGATATCTCTAGATATTTTATAGACACATGAATGATATCTCTGGATATTTTATGGACACATGAAGGATATCTCTAGATATTTTATGGACACATGAATGATATCTCTGGATATTTTATGGACACATGAATGATATCTCTAGATATTTTATGGACACATGAATGATATCTCTAGATATTTTATGGACACATGAATGATATCTAGATATTTTATGGACACATGAATGATATCTCTGGATATTTTATGGACACATGAATGGTATCGCTGGATATTTTATAGACACATGAATGATATCTCTAGATATTTTATGGACACAGGAATGATATCTCTAGATATTTTATGGACACATGAATGATATCTTTGGATATTTTATGGACACATGAATGATATCTCTAGATATTTTAGGAACACATGAATGATATCTCTAGATATTTTATGGACACATGAATGATATCTCTAGATATTTTATGGACACATGAATTATATCTCTGGATATTTTATGGACAAATGAATGATATCTGTAGATATTTTATGGACACATTAATGATATCTCTAGATATTTTATGGACACATGATTGATATCTCTGGATATTTTATGGACACATGAATGATATCTCTAGATATTTTATGGACACATGAATGATATCTCTAGATATTTTATGGACACATGAATGATATCTCTGGATATTTTATGGACACATGATTGATATCTCTAGATATTTTATGGACACATGAATGATATCTCTAGATATTTTATGGACGCATGAATGATATCTCTAGATATTTTATGGACACATGATTGATATCTCTGGATATTTTATGGACACATGGATGGTATCTCTGCATATTTTATGGACACATGAATGATATCTCTGGATATTTTATGGACACATGATTGATATCTCTAGATATTTTATGGACACATGAATGATATCTCTAGATATTTTATGGACACATGAATGATATCTCTAGATATTTTATGGACACATGAATGATATATCTAGATATTTTATGGACACATGAATGATATTTGTAGATATTTTATGGACACATGAATGATATCTCTGGATATTTTATGGACACATGAATGGTATCGCTGGATATTTTATAGACACATGAATGATATCTCTAGATATTTTATGGACACAGGAATGATATCTCTAGATATTTTATGGACACATGAATGATATCTTTGGATATTTTATGGACACATGAATGATATCTCTAGATATTTTTGGAACACATGAATGATATCTCTAGATATTTTATGGACACATGAATGATATCTTTAGATATTTTATGGACACATGAATTATATCTCTGGATATTTTATGGACAAATGAATGATATCTGTAGATATTTTATGGACACATTAATGATATCTCTAGATATTTTATGGACACATGATTGATATCTCTGGATATTTTATGGACACATGAATGATATCTCTAGATATTTTATGCACACATGAATGATATCTCTAGATATTTTATGGACACATGAATGATATCTCTGGATATTTTATGGACACATGATTGATATCTCTAGATATTTTATGGACACATGAATGATATCTCTAGATATTTTATGGACGCATGAATGATATCTCTAGATATTTTATGGACACATGATTGATATCTCTGGATATTTTATGGACACATGATTGATATCTCTGGATATTTTATGGACACGTGATTGATATCTCTTGATATTTTATAGACACATGATTGATATCTCTGGATATTTTATAACCTTGGAAATGTCTTAAATTCATTTTACCAGGCTGGGACACATTAATATTATATTAAATAGCACATTTGGTTATCAAAAAAAAACAACATGTTTTTTTTCGACCAATCAAATTGTGCTTCTGTATTTACGCTTCAGCTGCCAGTACAGCCGCTCAGCCAACTTTATATGACTATTCAGATGTTCTTTATAAGTCTATACTCTTCTACGAAGCTCAGCGATCAGGTGTATTACCACCAACCAACAGAATACCCTATCGAGGAGATTCCGCTTTAGATGACAAGGGACTTAACGGTGAAGATTTAACGGGTGGCTGGTATGATGGTGGGTGGTGATGTAGATCTTTCTATCGAAGCATTCTAATACACTTAATACTACGTTTTCAATTATATTCGTCAATCATTCATATTCGCAGCCGGTGATCACATTAAGTCAACCTACCCGATGGCGTTCAGTGTCGCGATGCTCGCATGGGGATATCTGGAATTCAAGGATGCATACGAAGAAGCCGGTGAAATACAGAATATGTTGGACTGCATCCGATGGGGGACAGACTTTCTACTGAAAGCACACACAGCGCCAAATGAATTATATGTACAGGTGTGGTTCGGTTCTTATACTGCCATCAACGGTCACAAGTTTGTTTTTTTTCTATTTAATATGAATACAACATAAATGTGTAGTCACATCGAATGTGTTTGAGTTCCAGCATGGCAGCGTTAAATGAACATGTGCATCTATAGTTTTCTGGCCAATCGAATTTAGTGATCATGGTAAATACGTACGCCTCGATAAATAAAACAACTTGATGATAATGTGCATTTGATGGCTTATTGTTAGCATCCTGGGGAATTATTGACATATGTGCATCACCTATTTCTGTTGACAACATTTCCTCATTAGACTGGTTTCGTAACGAATATAGTTTCCGTTAAAAACACTGTACTTCACGGACATCGATTTAAGATTTTTACTATTAAAGCGGGGGGGGGTCGTCACCTACGCATGCGTCATCATTGTTTACAAACAAAAGTCTACCCATGAGCCTTTGCGTACTTAGCGTGTGTTGTTATCGTCGTTTAGGGCTCAATTCCCATGCGTGCACAGGTGACGACACCAACCACCCCCCCCCACCCCACCCCCGCTTTAACAGAAATCGAAGAAACGTAATAATTTGTTACTTGTTCAACAATCAGATCGCAGAGAAACAGGTTGATCATGATTTTTGGGGTCGCCCAGAGGAAATGACAATGAACAGGACTGCATTCAAAGTCACCACGGACGCCCCTGGAAGTGACGTCGCTGGCGCGGTATCAGCTGCATTGTCTGCCGCGTCGATCATGTTCGCAGATTTAGGTAATATTTTACTGAACTATTTATCTAGTAAATTAGATTGTTTTATTGTCCATCGGATTAATGCTTGTAAATGAAGAAGAGATCATAATGATTAAAGTGCAAAGAACATCATATACTGGACAGGTATAAACCGTTACGTTTTTACATAAACTTTTCATAGCGTCACTAAATTTAAAGGGCGGTTGCCGTCGCACAGCGCGTGTTCGAATTTCGTATTAACAAACAATATGTTTTACATGCGTTGTATACGTTACTACGAGTCTCTTATCGAACAGAACGCAACGCGAGGAACACCGCTCTTTAAGGCGTGTCGTACTCTCCTGGCGAGAATTGTCAAAACATTTAACAAGTCAGTTCATTGTTAGGATTCTATTTTGTTTTTAATAGAAGTTTAATATGATTTTATTTCAAAATTATTGCAAAAGCAACAACAGTAAAGACGATGACGATTTCACGATGACGCCAAATCATTACTCTCAGCGCCCTTGTATGTCCAATTAAACTATTCTTTTTGTTTTTATTTTGCTGCATATGGTGAAACTACAGTCTGTAATTCTTGAATGGAGCATTGTAATTGTCCGACTGAATATTTTGTTTTCTGTAATGCAGATCCAGTTTATGCCAATCAACTGCTGAATCATTCCAAACAATTATTACACTTTGCTGACAAATACCGTGGATTGTACGCAGAATCTTTCCCTGACATTAGTCAAGCCATCTATATTTCGTAAGTCATACTAAGCCAACAATATCACATATTATCGAACGAAACCTTGTATACTAGTTATATTTTGTGTAATATTTATGGAAATGTGCAATAGTTCACAAAGCTTCAAAGTCTTTTGATTAGTGATTTTATTACATTTTAAAAGTTTGACAATTACCAAACAGTCACATGTTCACGTGAATAATACTATATTGTCACGTAAGTAATTTACCACCTGTCTATTGTAGAGGGACCCAATACGAGGACGAGATAGCATGGGCGGCTATTTGGTTGTATAAGGCAACTTACGAGGAAGAATATCTCAATAAAACGGAGAGTATGCTACCCACCATGAGAAAAGGACGTTCATGGGCGTTTGGATGGTCGCAGGTGGACGCAGGTGTACATGTATGTTCGATTTTTAGTTGTCGTTATATTCTTTCCCTTGTCGATCTCTCTGCACAGTACGACCTTCATACACCTAGCGCCCTCTGTCGACAACGCACACTTCGAACACAAATTCCTAATTTCCGAGTTACTATTTTTCTCACGAAATTCGATAGAGGGCGTTCTCAAAGTACCCGGATGACAGTCCACTCAACGTTCGTGGTGGGGTTGAAATTTGAGCGGCGTCTGCTGTAAGCAATATACTTAACGCCAGTGGATTCGAATGCGTCGTGGGGAACCTGAGTGTACGCCAAACTATATTCCTGGATTTGTTCACGGCATTTTCTATCCTGCGCCAGTATTTTTTTAGTTCAATAACTAGAGACACTCGTCTTTGAACCGCAGTTATACATCGATTGAAAAACGAAGACTCTGTCAGCTTCCCGAGACGAGCGCAAACGAAAACATTGAGCCAGATTTTATGGAAAATTCGCTCATTGCCGATTCCCACATTGATCTTCTTGTTCAGAATCCTTATGATGGCATTTGTTTCGAAGTTGAAGTTGAAATAACTACGGAAGGAAAAAAACGTGTGTCCATTTATGATAACTGCATCCGCTGATCGCTTGGTGAATCATATTAAATGAAACTTACACTACACAGTTACAAACACCAGAAACTATTTTAGAGTTTGATTTAATAATAAACCATGGCTTGTAAGGATTTTCCTTCATGGATCATTGCCGAATACACTCTGCCATAATGAAAATAAATTCTGTATTCTGCACATGATGAAGCTTTACGGAACGTAAATAACCATTACTATATCAAGTCGACATTCTTTCAGTCTGGCTGTTGACCAGACACTTCGATGCAACAAATATGCGAACATATCAGCTATTTCAAACAAAGGCAAAGTATGAAGGTTTTTTTTTCCAAGTTTTTACGTTACACGGATCTACCAGAGTTATCGTCGACTCACTGTGTTTTACAGTACAGACTCTTGGCGAACATTTAACTCGTTTGCTAACTCAACAAGTTCAAAAAGTTTAGCTTTACGAACATTGCTGCAAGTTATACCACGATCCTGAAGAAATTTGCGGAGTTCTGGAACTTTTTTGCTTTTCCAATCTATTGATTTAAGAACAATAAAAACAATCCCACTCAGGCTCGTCATCCGGGTATTTTGGATGCGCCCTCTAGCGGAATTCCGTAGAAAACTAACAACTCGAAAATTAGGAATTAGGTTTGCTGATAATATAAATGCGATTATAATGTGTTTTCATTGATTATAATTTGCACAAATTCGTGTGTACTGACACTGCTCTTCTTATCATGATGAGGGTGGATGACTGGAGTGTGGAAAGAATAAGTACAAATACATGTTTAATTCTGTATTACAAATTCACACAACTCTCCATATGTCAATACTATGTGTAGCTCATAAATTATTTTCTTCTGTCGAGAGTAAAACAAGAGGTACTTACACAGGTTCAGTGACGTCACATTTATAATGATCTTCGATATTTGCCGTTGGCGGCTTGTTATAGCCGACTGAAGCTGCGCCGTGTCGTATATTTGCATTCACCGTCGACCAAATGATTTTACGAGAAAATTAGTTTGTCATAGACTTACGTTGCATTGCTTCAATTACCAGACCATCTCCTGTGCGGATCTTGTTTAGTGTTTGATACGCACGTAGGTCATTCCAATACTATACCAATTCACAATTTGTGTTGTCGTCCACTAACTATAGCTTATTCAGCGACACGAAGCACTATTGTTCAAAACGCCTGAATCGTACACCATATCGTGATGCACAAGTCGTGGCTAACGAAACGCCGGCTTGTGTTTGAGTGTTTAGAATTTGTATCAATTTGTTAGGACGACGTAATCGTACAGTGAGCGGCTCATGATGTGTTACTCTGAAACAGGAGGGAGGCCACAGCGCCATTTGGCGGGTCAACCCTACACTCTAGGTTCGACCCAGTCCTTTCAGCTTTATTCCGGGTTGTCATTGTAATTCTGGAATATGCATCTCTTCCATTTCAGGTACTTTTGTACAACTTGATTGGTGACGCGACGTATCAGACAAAAATAGAGCGTTATATAGACGTGTGGTTGCCTGGTAACTCTATACTATATACACCTAAAGGACTGGCGTTTCGACATTATTGGGGGTCGCTTAGATACTCTTGTAAGTTTACACTTAAAGATAAACATAATTATATGATGAGTTTGAAATTTGAAACAAGCGATTGGTTCAATGCTATGAAGGGTAAGGTAAATCAAGGCACTTCTCCCATTCCCGACAATTCCAAACTCCGGGATACCTCATTCGTCTAACACTAGTGAATAATGCGTAGGAAGGGTAAACTACCTTTTTAAGGTTTTCGCGAGGAAATAATATACTTGATTATTCAATCACCAGTTGAATCGTATTTTTCTTGTTTTTGCATTTAAAATACAGTTTAGAAACAAAACTTCCTTTACTGTCTATCGATATTTTAGAATACATTTTCCCACTAAGATAGACTTTACCTTGTCCATATATAGTAGCTTACCTTTTACACAAATATATTTTCTAAAATTTAAATTTGTCGGAAAACCTAAGGACAAGGCAAGGGACCTGTTATCGTGTAATGTGAACTTGGTCATATCAAACGAGACATTTTCTCGTCCACAGCCTAAAACGTTATTTCATTATTTGTGTTTATTATAAGTGTACGCGTTGGGTATTTGTGATGAATTGCCGGCTTGGTCAATCCTGGTGCAATGTCGGGTCCCCGTGCAGATTTCCCTATGATTCCCGTTTTTTTTTTTTACAAATTATAATGCCCGATTTGTTTTATCGCCTTCAGCGTCTACTGCGTTCCTTGCATTGGTCGCAGCCGAAAATGGGATAAACCCCACACCGTACCGACAGTTTGCAAAAGATCAACTTGGCTATATACTGGGAGACACGGGACGTAGTTTCGTGTGTGGATTTGGGGAGAATCCCCCAGTTTATCCTCACCATCGAAGTAGGTGGGTGTAATTCTAGTCATTCATTCGCATTCAAGCAAACATACCGATATGACTGAAATATATATGCCAAGAATCGATATATTGTATAAGTTGTATGGTTGTAATGTATTCAAATTACCGAAGCTCCACTCAATTTAAAGTCGCATTCAAACTGTGTAGTATGCGCATTTATTATTGTGATCACCATGAAAGTTGATAAAAATCAGTTGGTTTTGAAACAAATCCTGAATTATTAGAAAAAATGAAGCTAACCAGTGTTGAAAGTCATGGTGTCTAATCGCCTAATTAAACATAATTCACTCAAGACTATCGAATTCAGATTTTGAATTCTATTTAAGAATTCTGTTGGATAACATTTTCCATGAAGTATATAGAATGTAAATCTCATATGGTGCTTACAAGGGTCAGTGAATCGCTTTCTGCATATCATACAGGCTGAGAAGCAACGTTAAACAATTATCATGCCGTTATTTTTTTTAATTTAAATATGATAGGCTAGTTCAATCATACTAATGAGATTGTATCCACAGCTCTTGTCCCGATTTGCCAGAACTCTGTACATGGGACGATTTCCGCAGTCCGGATCCAAATCCCCAGATATTGTATGGTGCTTTGGTAGGGGGACCCGACGAAAACGACGATTACGAAGATATCAGACCTGATTACTTCAAGAATGAGGTCACGTTGGATTACAATGCAGGAATGCAGTCTGCCGTCGCAGGTACTCGCACTTTTTATGCCATATCGTTAGGTATACGCTATTTCTGAACAAGTATGCAACGTTGTGCGCAGTTAGCACGTGCCAATGCACGTTTATAATACATAGTGTCATACATAATTAAATCGAACTAACTACCGGTACGTCTTGCGCGATACGTATCAGGTCAGTGTTGATGGGACGGGCCACCGATACTTTGTGTCAATATGAAAGCGCGGCTTGAAACGCAAATATTCAGCAATCACCGTGGTATGATCAAGGTGCGTTGTGAGTCACTGGCATACCAACGTGTTCTATGTACATGTGAAAACATTTACACTTACTGTCAATATTATCACCGTATATACCAATAAATCTAGACACATTTCGCTTGATGTGAGATGTATATGGTTCTGAAGTAATCGCAATCCTACTAGATTGTAACTCATTTTTTTTGTCTTATTCTCTATTATTTAAAGGCTTGCTGCATCTTGTTGTGACCGACCAAATGCCATTATGATGAAGCCGCCTAATATCCATGGCAACGCCATTTATAGCAGATGCCATCTAATATCACAATTAAAACTAACACTGTTTGCGTGTATGTGCTTTATCAGACTTATCAAATCTTGCTTTATCATAATACTCAACTCTTATTTTGTACGAACAACCTTAAATGGACTATCAGTATTATATAATTCGAACCGACAGCACCTTTTGTTCGTTAAATTCCGTTCTAAGAGGTGACCAATATAACAACGTTTAAATAACACTTCGCGTTAAAATCATTGCATTGTTTTTATTGATCAATAGATATCATTTTAAAATAATATGCAAATCTATAATTAGTCACAGTATAGTATAACTAGGGTACCTTGTGTATGATCTACGGTGTATCTATATATTTCACACTCAAGCGAGAGAAGAGACATGTTGGTGAACTAGCCTCGCACTGTGAGTGTTTTATTGTTTACAGTCTTTAAAATACCATTTTTTTTACAAATTAAAAAAAAATAAAAAAAACAACAAAGAACTGCAGACTTCACATCTTTATATTTTTGAGAGGGCCAGCCAAGTTTTCACATACAAAAATACACATAATATTTCTATTTAATTTATTTTATTTTATAATATTTTCACTGAATTCTTTAGAATAAATTCACCATATACAAGTTAATTTGTTGGACACTATTTCACCTTAATATTTTACAATCCATATTCTTATATTTGTATCTGTTTCAAGACATTTTATAAATGTATTTTAGAAGCATAACAATACAACGACTAGATTTAGTGTCACAGTTTGCTTCCAATTCATATTGGAATATTGTCAGCAATAATTAATAAAGCTTGTTCAGAATACTATTCATTCCCGATATCATATTCAGTGGTTAGTTCCCAGGATCTACAACAGTAAATAAATAAACAGAAGTCGTTTTGATGCCATGTTTTCAGAAGACACTGCCATATCAAATTTCAAGCTGCAGGGTGTCTAAACAATGACCCAACAACCAATAAACACATCTTCCACCCACCACCAAAATTGTAGTTACATTCAAGAAAGCAACAAATATCAGGCTGCATTCTGAAAGCAATAAGATAGCACGTTACAAACAGTCATTGCAAACATAAAATTCCCCACCTCTCCCAATACACCCTACAGCATTAATGGTTTCTATACTCATTTGCATCTATGTACACCAGCTTAGCCAATAAATGCACCTGATTCATCAAATTTTTGACCAATCACTCATTCTAATTATTGTTAAGTGAGGGTGCTATTTACTAATGAAAGGGATCATTTAAAAGAATTAAACAGATATATTATTATATATACGAATATATTTAGGTTCCGCGGAGCTGAATGTATTAATTCTTATCTGTATATAACCCAAGTTACATTTGATCTGTTGAAGAAGCTCGGGTAAAGTGAGTTGTCGCAAGTAAATTTATCTAATGGATAAATATCAGAAGAATGCGTCGACAAAAGTAAGGATTTCAACTGATAATGAAGAGTTAAATTACATGCTCGAACAGCTATACGCGAGATTTCATAAAAGCCATAAAGTACAGCCCAGAATGACGAATTATATACACTCAAATCAATAAATGTAAGATCGTTCGATATACCTCAACCAACCAACTACCTAACTAATCAACCAACCAACCTTGAAGTGATGTACAGACTCGCCACATGTGGCACCCACCGCTAAATATTACACTGAATTGACGCCCATAACTTAAAGGGCGGCAATCGTCGCGCTGCGCATGAGCGACAGTTATGTTTATAAACATTGATTTTCCCGCAATCAATGCGCTTTTATAATGGAAATCGCAAGTATGAGATTGACCTGGGTGCGACTTGCACTAATTACCGCCGGTGAATTCTTCGACACTTTCTAATCATCTAAAAAATTACGTGATCTGCGCAACAGTCAAAGTCGCCATCTTTGTTTATATGAGACCCATATATCTTGCGCATGCGTGGCACGACGACTATCGCCCTTTAACGTCTACATTAAACAAATGACGTAAAGTCGGACAGAGTTACGGAATTTGTGATATAACGTGGTAATTTTTTTATTGGCGATAAATAGCCTCTTAATCATACATGCAACAGCTCATAAAATAATGCTTGGATTATTAAAGACGGCCGATCTCAAATGAAAGATTTGACACGCGGATGGATATATAACGCACTCGTTACAAGGCCGTTGTTGACATTATAAACACGTCTTGGAATTTACCAGGCAAGTTCAAGATATTAAATGTTGTTCATATATACATTATTGCGCACTATTGAATCTAAGACCACAGTAGATATGACCTAAAGTCGGCGATACGTTTTATGTTGTACTGTAGGAAAGGAATTACACTTGAACGTGATGTGAACATTTGAAACTGAACTTTTATCAGTAAGAATCGCGGTCACAAATAGCGTAAAAATGGCATAAAATACGACTATATGATCGTTCACATCCGGAGATAGTTACTAATTACACATACCCTTATCACTCTATATAAAAGTGCCCCTAGTTTTCTACGGAGCTCTTAAGTCAGGACATTCGTTAAGGATATTCGATTTTTAGGTAAATAATACACACATAGGTTGTTAGTGCGCCCTCGTGTGACCTTAATGCGAAAGCATAAATTATAAAACTCAAGCATATTCGGAAGTTACACGATGACATATATAGGGGGGCACAGCAGAGTATACTGATTTGAGGCAACAACAACCCGGTGACATAACATGTAGCATGTTGAAACTTTCTCTGACTCTGGGTGAGTAATCTCAGTTCTCAATCGTATCTGGTAATAGTTCAATGAACCGTTTCATGTGTTAGACCACGGTTTTTCACCGTTCTGTATTCTTTTTCAGAACTATATAGAGCTTTGAATCTATTTTTTTTATCTGGTTCGCACGTAACATTTTGTCAAGAGGAAAGTATATTTTAAAATTGAAACACGGAACCTCCCGTGATAGCCAAGTTTACAGGATTATTGCAGAAAAAGACAAGGAATTGGGGTTAGATAGACCTGCAGAACATTGCCATCGAAAAGTAAAATCCTTGAAGTCAAAATCCAAGGAAGTAATTGACAATAATAACCGTAGCGGTAGGGTACGGATATGTTCAAAACACGGATCTAACTACAGAGGGCGTACTACACAAGCCTATTATAAAATTACCGGTCGACGTTTTTAATGTCGTGTGATCGCAAACGAAATACGCCGTCGTAGGGCTAATGCGAACACTGGTGTTCTCACTGGCCCCACAACGGTGTATTTCTAATCTGTGTGAACCAGGTATTTATATTGTAGAGTTTTCACGCTAAACTTTTGCATGATTTGGTGACAAGTTACATCTACAGACTTTTAACCGCCTCCTCTTCCCATTTTAAATTGTGCGTGCTTATATGCGGATACATGCGCTGTAAGAGATTATTATTATAGACATATTCCAGGTATAATGTTGTGCAAAAAAATTTTGGATTTAAAAAAAAAAAATGTTTATCTTTTATCATATTTTATTTTTCAAAACATTTTCTTGCACTCCTGTCATCTACGTATTAATTTGTATTAATTCAAACTAAACACTTGGTTGGATTCTATTCAATTTATTTGCCTGTGACATGGCCCAGTGTATCTTTAAATTTGCATACCTAATTTTGAGTTTCACTTGAGTCTGAACTATAAATTATTATCGAGATAGTGGAATTGTTGCCCTGTTTCGTGTGTATTATCTAATTTGCACAATATTATCCATATTTTAGCTTTTCCACCAGAATCTCATCCATCAAGTTTCAATGAAACAATGTACATGTGTGCTCTGGGATAAGCTTTATATGTATTTAGTTTATTACCTTATTTGCATAGATTAAACAATTTATAAGTGTTCCATATATATCTTGAGAACCACTCACCAATCAAACTTTAAGTTTGTACATAGGTGCTTTTGGATAATCATATGTTAACACTTATTTTCAAAACTAATTGTAGACTATAAAACAGTTAGCTGTACAAGGGGAAAAAACAATCTTGTTTCATTTTTTTCTTAGATATGGTAATATATGTCCTTGGTTCTTGGACATGACTCATCCGGGCATGGTTTCTGTGTGACGTAAAACAAGCATATGATCTTGACTTTTCAAAACGGCAGAACCAGATAATAATTGAATTTTTGATTATGTGCATTCAACCCTCCAGACTTTATTAAATTATATTGAAGGAAAATATGGAGATGTTGATTTCCTACAGCATAAAAGTGAACGTTTATTACATTTGCTGCAACAGCTTTATATTTTAGGGTTAGTTTCTTACAATGTTGTTGAACTAGTACAACAGGCACGTCGAGAGTTTCAAGAATTACACTATTCTTCTGTTAATGTTGGGTATTCACCATCATTATGTCAACAAGAGAACAGAAGAGGGGGACCCAGTTTCCACATTCCTGAAGAACAGCTTCGCTTTTTAGTCAACATGTGATTCAGTGTTAGACAGACTAGCAGTATGCTGTCAGTGTGTGAGTACACGGTCCGTAACTAGAAGATTAAGTGAATATAACATTTCGCTAACAAGTTTTGTTTGCAGAGCTTACTGATGAAGAGTTGAATGAAAGTATTAAAGAAATCACGGTTGACTCTCCAAACTGAGGTTACCGATGAATGTCTGGATTTCTCCTAGCCTGAAATTTTCGTGTGCAACAGAAGGGAATAAAAGAGTCTATGTGTAGGATGGATGCAAGAGGTGTTCTCACTCGTGCCCTGGAGTTTTGACTTGTTCAGAGAAGACCTTATAAAGTAAAGTCACTATTATCTTTGTGGCATATATAGATGGACATCATA
The DNA here is from genome assembly GCF_978046115.1 of Saccoglossus kowalevskii. NCBI lineage: Eukaryota > Metazoa > Hemichordata > Enteropneusta > Harrimaniidae > Saccoglossus > Saccoglossus kowalevskii. The sequence continues at coordinate 18,205,082 of NC_140646.1, forward strand.
AACTAATAAGGTGAATAGCATGGCATCTATTTTGTGTTATTGTCCATCTGTAGGTAATAGTACACTACTGACAACCTGCATATCATAATCAGTAAAACGGTGTCATTCACAACTTGTTTTAATGTTTTGTTTTAAAGATACACTTTATTGCTATCAAAATAAATTCACAATCTACCTGAAAAAAATATTTTGATTTATAATTCTTTAATATTTATATTGTTTTTAGGTGGAGGATGGTAACGTGGTGGCATAGATGGCTACACTGGAAAAAATATGTATGTTGTTTGCAGTGACAACAACAGAACTGAAACTGTCCTTTCATCATTTGTTGCTGCTGTAAAGCAATATGGCTTTCCGTCAAGAGTAAGATCAGACAAGGGCCTAGAAAATGTAGATGTAGCCCGATACATGTTATCACATCTGAAAGGACGCTGTAATAGAGGAAGTCATATATCTGGTAGAAGTGTGCACAACCAACGAATAGAACGGCTATGGGCAGATCTATATTTTGGATGTCTGTACATTTTTACAACATTTCTCATTACATGGAAGAGAAGCAATTGCTGGATCCAAGGAATGAAGTCCATTTATTTTGCCTACATTATATATTCATTTCGAGAATCAACAATATGCTGCACTTATTCATCAGTGGGTGGAATGCATACCCAATTTTCACAGACAGGCATCAAATCCCAAACCAGTTATGGGTCAGTGGCCTACTCTCAAATTCCAATGCAAGTGGTACTATTCTTAATGGAGTATCCCATTTTTTCCTCACATTTCACAGGATCGTGACAACTATGGTGTTGACTGGGATAGACCGCTAGTGGAAGGATCTGATTTAGACGAGGTTATTATTCCAGCAGTTCACCAATTCACTACGACACTGCTGTACTTCTTAGAGAAATTGACCCTCTATTAGAATCTGAAAACCATGGAATTGACATATATTTGGACACACTTGCTCTTGTTGAATGATTTTCATCGCATGTCTAAAAACATTTAGACATGTTTCTTTGTGCATATCATGGTAGATAAGTCAGGAGTTAGGAAGAGAAAATATGATAAGTCGATTACAATAAGTCAAAAAGATATTATATTAACCAATTTGTGTTCTATAAATACTTTTTTTTTGCTTTCGTCACAAACATGAAACAGACATGAAGCTTTTTTTTTGTATATTTATTGTTGTGACGTCACACGTTTAATAGTAGAAAGTCGTGTTGATTACTTCGACATTTTAAGTTTATAGAATGTTTTAAAATTTGCACGTATTTTCAATGTACAACTTTTTTTTGCGGTCAACACATAATGGATGTAAGCTATTAAGTTGGTAGATTTGCGTGTATATTTGAACTAAGTTGGTGACATATCTAACCGTGAAGTTATAAAGTAGAAAAAAATAATAAAATGCAAGTGAAAGACCCGTATTTTAGAAGAGCGCCATATGTTCAAAAACAGCCTTAAAAGATATTAAAATCATTTGAAAGTTAGTGGGTTTGCTAATATATTTGACCTAAGTCATTTTTATAGAAAAAAATGAGCAAATGTGTTGTAAAAGCCTCTTATATTAGCAGATTATACCACTATGAAAGCGTGAAATGATAAACAAACTGCTTACACAGTTGTCAAAAGTGATTGCAAAGTTAACAAATTTACATGGAAATGCAAACTATGTTTTTATATTATCGAGACCCATCGTCAAACGTTCGAAAAAATAAATATGTCGTGAATAGTCGTTTAGTATCGTACTGACTGCTGAAGCACGTGGGGTTCATAGTTCAACTTACTAAAGCTACAAGTGCAAACAAATGCAATTTTGAAACATTTCCAAACATTATATGGCCGCCAATTTGAATAGAATTCAAATGAACCTAATAGGCAAGTGCTTAAGTGATCGATCTGTCACAAATGTTAAATAAATCGGCCGCGGCTAGTAATTGCATGGGTGAAATACTTTTTTTTTTGCTTTGTCACAAACATGAAAAAGACATGTATTTTTGTATTGTCATAATTGTGATGCCACACATTTAATAGTAGAAAGTCATGTTGAATATTTTTTTTATTTTAAGTTTATGGAATGTTTTTAATTTTAACAACTCTGCACGATCTTTTCAAATGATTAGCGCCACCAGTGCTGACTGAAATCAATTGTTTATGAATTTTGTTTCGAAACTTGAAAGCAATTTATATATATTTTTAAAAAAAGCATATGTTAAAGCATATGTTCTGTTGGTCTCGCATGCAAGATCTTGCCTGTTTTGATAATTCTTAACATTCAACGTCGGAGGACCACATATTCTTCTTCGATTGAAGACAATCCAAATAGTCTGCCTATAATAACATTTGCATATTCATAGATTTCTATGCATGATTCACTGTTTACTATACATAAGTTCGCAAATTTTAAAATCAGCTAATATGTTGTTTCTTAATTTTGTTTCTGATATTTGTTGACGAGTGGTAATTACAAAGCGTGCAAGCGATGATAAATAGTTGGCTAGAGCTGAGACTAGTAGTATCACTTAGCTGGTCAAAATTGTCATCGGGAAAGATTCGTGTACGCTACATTATGGCACAGTTGTTGTGCAGTACATAAACACATGAACAAATGTTTCTCTCCCCGTTTTTACAGAAATCGCAGTAATTGTGATCTCAGATTCTGAATCGATGCCATAAATTATTGGTTATTATGGATGATTTTAAAATCATTTTCACACAAGAAGTTAGGCTTTATACCTCAATATATACTGGTTAGACCAGACTCCTGGAAAATTTATGTCTGTGCACTGTCGTTTCCAATAGGATTAACAATAGACATGTTTTTTGGATAAACGGATGAGATAGAAAAGTTGTTTTGTAGTGAATTTAGTAATTGCACTTATAATTTAATAAAATGTCGAATGTTTCGAAAGGAACTGGATAAATTTCTATATGATAGATATGGTAAACTTTTTTAATTGCTTTGTACTGCTTTTCAATTTTCATAACAGTAGACGTGTCCAAACTTTCACATTTCACAACCAGCATGTACCAGTTCGCAAATATCCTCAGGGGGTATAAAACCAGGTACAACTTCACATAAAAAATGTCTGAAATTTGTGATACCGACACAGACAAAATTGCGTTAATAAATTTATTCTTCATTATATGTAAAAAGCGGATTATAAAAAAATGGCTGCTGGTGAATATCTGACACGTGTTCGGCGTTGTGTCGAATTTATTCACAATTGTCGTCAAAGCGCGCTGGATTTCTTCATAAAACGGAGTAGATTAGAAAGTTTTGGTTTGTAACTTTTAATTAAAATCACAGTACTTTTTTTAGATAAAATGTCTTAAGGTATTTGAGCTTATGAATGCATTCTTCAGAATATTTTCATAATTTTTTAGCTTGAATCGAGTTATCCGTACTATGGCCGACAGTCACACACAATGCATCTGATTCAGGAATTGGAATGCCATTTATGACTGGGTTTAGCCTAATATCAGTATTGAGTGGTTCAATTGAAATCACATAAAGCATCGTCAATAGAGGGCACACTTGACTGACGCAGTAGCCAGGTGGAATTGGAAATGGGTTCGAAGAAAGCCGTTACATTTCATACTACTTCGAATGTCATTGTAGAGCATAGCTTATAAGATGCTAGAATATTTTGTTAATAAGTATGGTGGACCCGGTCAAAATCTTTCAGTTGGTCACACTTGATAATTATTTATATTTTGCTAGTCTTGATCCTGGTTTTTTTTTGTACATTTTAAATTTTACCATGAAATCGTTTGCATCACTTTTTGCAGATTTTAATCTGCTAGTGTATTCACTAGCTGTTGATAGCGACTGGTGTTATTTTACAATCTTGCAAATCTTATTGTAAAATATTGTATCGCCGTACGATGTGACTTGACCTACAATCATCTGACACAATGCTTTATACTTTCAATGTGTTCACAATATATAGCGAAATTTGTTCAAAGCAGTGCTGGATTCAAACGTAGTTGTATAAAAAGACAAACGTGTTTGATCAAAGTACATCGGTCAAATGAAAGCTGATAACCCAGGGTGTGCTCCAGGTCTGATACCCGCATTTATAGCGTTTGCGCGTTCATCGTTTGTGCGCCTGCGCATATTGAGTGACCTGGGGGTCATTAAACCGGAAGATAGGACAGATTTTGAACGTTCCAAACGCGCAGGGTCAATGTTTCCAACTCACAACGTAAATATTCCACTGAAATGAAACTCCCATTATCTTTCAACTAACTCGTACCAGCCTCTGACTAAGTACTACTACAATTCCAACGAACTGATATCAGTGACAAGTACTACTACCAATCACATGTACTAATAACAAGCAATACTACCAGTCGCGATACTACTATCGGTCACAAGTATGAACTTCAGCCACAATACTACTACCATTAACAAATAGCACTGTCAGTCACATTGATCTTACCATTTGCAAGCACTAATACCATAAGTATTACTACCAATCATGAATACTTTTCACAAATACTACTACCAATAACAATTATTACCAGTACCAAAAATATACTACTAATTTCAAGCACTCCCATTCTTGTTTATTTTTTATAATAAAGCATGTATATAATGTATAACAATTTCTTTACCATTACATATTTGTCTGTTTCATCTTTTAATTAGCAAACTGAACTTTGCAAAATATCAGGCGTGGTTGGTCGTCATTAGGACTGTAGTTGGTCAAACGTACGTGTTTAGTCTTATTGCGTTAGTATTTATCGAGAAAACTTTATTCATATAAATTATTCGTTATTGATTCGTTATTTTTATTTTCGCAATGAGTCTCAGTGTTTTTGTTGTCCACACACTCCTAAAGTAAATACAGCTGTACTTTATTTACATGGTGTGAATCCTTGTTAGTCAATATACAATGTAATTCTTCAGTGGTTTAAACCTGACGCTCTATTACACGTTCTGGAATAAAGAGTAGAACACCGCCTCGTTGTCATACTGTATCGTAATTGCTTAGGGTAAACATATATATATATACTACCAGATTCGTTATAATACGAATCCTGTCTTATATTGTAATATCCCACCACATCATTTCAGAAATCACTTCAGGGGACATCATAGCGACAATGTTAATATTGGTTTAACACAATTAAATGGTTCATCCCTCTAAGTAAATGCACATTTTGCGGGAATTTCCTTATTGGAAGTGCGTGAAATTAATTCACGCATTGATGTATTTTCAGGAAAAATTCTTATTTTGAAATTGTCTTATTCTAACTGAATTTTATCTCTGTGATTATTTATTTAAAGAAATAATTACATTGCAAAATCTGCTAAGATAAGTTAACATTCACTGGTAAATCCCTCTAAACATAGGTATTGTTAAAAAAAAAAACCTGTTGTATGTATAACTCACATAAGAGGTGTCTGGTGTTACCTCGAATAAATTGAATACTACTAATATATGAACAGAATACTGCATGTCCCACTGTGCCAATAATTAACAATTTGAAGCGTGAATGGATCAGCAGAACGTCCCAATATGCCGATAAATAAATAATTAACAATTACATAAAGCTTTAAGAAGAGCAATCTTGCAATCAATAATTTAGAAACCAGTCAACAGAAAATGAACTAGTGAGAGGAAAAAACGAGCAAAATTTTGGATATGTAACATTACATTTCTTTTTCAGTCGAAATGTACTGTGCGTGATTCATTCTATAAACAAGTGGCTACTGGTAAATATAACACAAGTGTTTGATATTATGTCGAATTTATCTACAATCATCGTCAAAGCGCGCAGCATTTCTTCATAAAAGGGGGGTAGATTAGAAAGTTTGGTTTGTAAATTTTAATTAAAATCACAGTATTTTTTTTATTTTAGATAAAGGTCATAAGGTATTTGAACTAATGCAATCTTCAGATTTTTTTCAAGAATTGTTTTGTAGACTTAAACGAAACGCCGCACACAGTGCACGTATATTGCTTATATTCCGTCCTCTCCTAGAAATACTGTTTGTAAGAACATCATAATGGCGGCGCTAATCATTTAAAAAGATCGTACCATCGTTATTCCATATAAACCAATAACTGCGAATTTAAATATATAAAGAATAGTATCATATACTGTAGCAACATAGAGTAAATAGTAAAAAAGAGGATACTAGTGTATTCACAGTACGTAATTGCCTTTACTTTAATTAACAGCTTGCGGTAGCTCCATTGATTGAGTATTCTATCGCATTTCTTTAATGTTGTTCTCCCAATTAGCTTGAATCGAGTTATCCATACTACGGCCGACAGTTACACCCAATACAGCAATGAACGTCCCAATATGCCGATAAATAAATAATAAACAATTACTTAAAGCCTTAAGAAGAGCAATCTTGCAATCAATAATTTAGAAACCAGTCAACAGAAAATGAACTAGTGAGAGGGGAAAAACGAGCAAAACTTTGAATATGTAACATTATACTTCTTTTTAGTCGCAATTTACTGTGCGCGATGCATTTGTTGCGTTTTATTCTGTTTATTTTCCATAGCTCAATTATTGGTTAACAAACGTTCGTCATTTACATAGCTGAGCCAATTGACGGACGAAAGACAATGACGAACGACAGATTATTTCTTGAAGTAAACAAACAAAACACGTTTTAGTTATTTCGAGCTAATCACTTCTGTCTTTTATCTTCTCTGGTCACTATATTAAGTTCGACCACTTTCTCTTTTTACTAACTTATTGAAAACATAAATGACACATTTTAAACATTAAATAAAGAAAACTGAATAACATTTCAATGAGAACGTTCGAATTAAATGGTTCACTACAACACTCACACAAACTGGTATAATATAAGCTTTGCAAATGAATTGCATTAAAAATATTAAACCCAGTCTTAGCGGTCAAATAACTAATTAAGGTAGAGATGCAGGTTCGTGGGCACTTGGGAGTGAATTTTTTTTTTTTTTTTTTTTTTTGCTTTTTATTATCCAAAAAGTCTTGGCTATAGACTGTTGAAATTTTGTAGAAATGTGAATAGTGGAATATACTCAAAAAACGATTTTAAAATATAGATAACAGGTGCAAAATTATCTATTTTGAATGCTTAGCAAGATTTAGCAAGGCTGTAAATAATTAAAAAAAAAACATGGTGAAAAAACGGAATGACGGGATCTCCATATTATGCACTGTATTTAACTTTTTACAAAACGATAATACATTTCAATTTGAAACTGTAACAGCCATTTTAATTATGAGCATAGCAAACTTCTTACTGAGTGAATTGTAATGCAAATTAGCAATTATCTCAGCTTTTTTTAGTGCACATTCCAGAACTTTAAAAAAAATAGCTCTAGACGCTTTGACCTTTTGTTTTGAAATTTTCACAAATGATTGACAATGTGTTTATCTTCAAAACGCCGTCGGGGCATTGTTTTTAGTTGAATAGTGTTACAGCAATCGTACAGACAACTAGCCTGGGTGTTAATTTATGCATAAACTTGAAGTAGTGAAATTTGAGCTGCTGCCCTACAAAATTGACAACTGGTAGAAAGTTTTCAAGACGGCGCTTTCTTCATAGTAAACAGATGTACCCATAAACTAATTTTGACAGGAAACAGAAGCATGGTTTTTAGAAGCTATTTTTTTATCACTTTTGACCAAAAAAGCACATTTTTGTGCATATTTCAAACTACAGTGTCTATAAAAAATAAAATACTAACAACACTTTAAAATTCATACAATAACCTTTCCGAAAATATATAGTTGTGTGAACAAGGGAGGTCATCTTGGTTTCCTAATTAACTAATTAAAATACCTGTCAGGTAAACTGCATTCTACCTTAAATACACGTATAATACATATACTTCAGACAAATGTCTTCATAATGCCATCCAATACGTCCTATACAATACTCGCATAAGTCAATGATGTCATATTATAAATATTAATAGCTGATAAGAAAATGAAACTATCAACTTTCAATTTATTATATGCAATTCACAAAAGAAGAATTTCTGTTGTGTAGTATTGAATTGTTCTGATAAGAAAACTATATATGATTATAAATTTGATACTTGCTTTTCAATTCATAAACATTCTCTGTTTGTAGTTAATTTTTTCTGGATATATCCTAAGTCTCGTTGTCTTGAGGCGTAAAAGAGCCACTATTAATAATGGAAAGTTATGTGTTAATTGATTTTATTTATTTACATTCACTAGAAGACATTTTTTCCCACGCATTGAGGAGCACGATTCGTGTAAGCTACGTCTTCATTTATTCAACCAGGAAGAGTATCACAATCTTGTCAACATGCATTTGCACTGATGTTGATCCATGATGGGTACAACTAATCCTAGTTCATCGCGAAATATCATCTGCAAGTATATTGACTGACGGTTAATATCTATTAGGCCTTCCTAACCCTCACCCCAACTTTAATTCGGAATTAAGAAGTTATTGCCTAGCGAAAAATTTCGTGAAAACCAAGTTTGGATCAAATAGATCGTCAAATCTCTTGGGTGTGCCAAAAATAATAAGAAAGAAAAATAGTGTATTTCCCAGAAATTGATGGGAGAGGGTAAACTGTAGGCAATAGCTACCTTCAATATCCATTCAACAAGTTCTGTTCCTAATGCCAAGTACTCTAGATGAGTTTGTCCAGTCAATGTAGACACATTTAAAAACGGCTTGATCCTAAGAAATGACATAATACACTATGCATTGAATGCAAACATATTTGATTGGAACCTGCTGTCTCATGGTGTAAATCTCACAAAGTCAGCCACCGCAAAGGTTGTCAGTTTAAAGTCGTCTGTCACCCCCTCCCAGTTGCAAAACATGACAGCATGATAACTGAGAGAGGTGGCTACGACACTGAAGTCACTAGAATTGAAAGAGAATGTACTATCAATACAAAATAAAATTGAAAAGGTTAAATTGCCTTCTTTAAAATAAAGTATAAATGAACACACACTATTATGAATACACAATATTGTCCTTGACAAGTGAGCTCCCGCTTTTAATCAGTAAAAGTTTTTTACATGTCATTTTGTAGTTGAATAATGGCTGCCAGGAAGGTTTAAATGGTCTTCCATATACCTATATAACTATAAGAATAGAACCACCACTAAACGACACAGAAGTGGATGATAAGCATGGCTCATTTGTTTATTTTGATTGGCTGTTTCATGATGCATTTTGCTTTCCCATTTCCTGTCTGGCCACAAGCAAAGCATGGCGGGATAGAATGTTGTCCAAATTGTTAAATTAAATTCTAGTTGAAATTTTGGAATACCTCAGTTGGTTTATAGGTACCGTGCTTCATGCACACACATAAACATGTTATACGCAAACCAAGCCTCTAGTATATTTCTGCCTTTAAAGGGATGAAACGTAAATAATCTTTTAAGTATAGATCAGTTCAATTCGCAGCTTCCATGACGTCATGCACTTTAGAGGTTAACATCCTTTTGATCCCTTGCCAGACAGTGAGCTGTACTTTTGTCCATATATTTCCTATATCAGAACTTTTGATAGGTACAGTTTATAAAACACATATAATATTGTGATAACCAATTGAAGGAATTGAACACACTTCTGTCAAGCGAGCGGTGCCTTTCACAATGTGGCAAGTGTATCGAAGTCACGAAGGTATGTAAAGAGCTTATAGAATGTTTGGATCATTGTAATCTTTACAACCAGGCTTTAAGTATACTGACAGTAGCAAACACGGAGGATAATTGACTTTTCAAAGGCTACGCCGAATTGATAAGTCTATTACATTTTATGTGCACTGCACTAATGATATCTTTATTACATCCTTGAAAGGTTTGTAGCAATATAGATAAAAACGAATAGAAAAGTTTAAAAGACAGTAAATTTTACAAATCAAGTGATTGCTCATTTCTTAAATGAACGAATTGTATATAGAATGGCCTAATTAGTTCATGGTCAAGTCTATTTATTTGCAAGTTTGGTATCAATTGCGGGTACTAATTATATGTGGAAATGTCTATGTGCGTATTCAGAAAAGTTGCTGGTCTGGTCGAATCATTAACTTCATCAAAATGTGGAGAGATCAAATTTCAACTGTTATTATGAATTTTGTAGCGGTTCTGCAAATATATTTTTACATTTATGTGGCCAAATATACGAAAACAATCAATACACTTTTTAGACTAAAATTCGAGATAATAGGTATATTCGGTTAACGTACAGAGTTGCCTGTAGTTTGACTTATTTGAAAGATATATCTACATGTTTGATTTTCATCATCATTTCACACATATTTAATCACAACTGGTCTAAAATTGAGATTAGATCACGTGGATAGTAATTGTTTAGGCTGTTTATAAACTTAATGCAGAGTCTGGTAAATAATGAACTCAAACATTTCCGACTTGGTCAATAAGTTGTACATTCCGATCACTACATTATGTTCTTTATGTGTGACACGTTGCCATTGTATATTATATATAGTGATAAATATTCCTCCACATCTAAGAAGTAATACGACATAAAAAAAATACCAATTTAAGTGCCCATACTTTAGATAATTCATTAAAATATCACGCCTATGAATATTAATTGATCAATATGGCGGATACATCATTCTATAAAAATCTAAATGTTTGATAATTTCAAATCTAAAAATATACATTTTTATACTAGCAGTACACACCGTAATTTTCAGCTTAATTATTGTTTTATTCTTAGACTATAATATCCAATTAAAATGACTTTCTCCAAGCATGCTTTTCAGACGTTAAATGTTTTTGGTATAGCAATGAGTTATTCTGGTGACGCGGTAAACACGATAAGACTGGATCTGTCGTTATATTTGTTAGGTATAAGAGTATCAACAATATACAACAATATATTATAAGTTCTATATGCACATAGTATATTTTATAAAGTGTGTAGTAATACAAAGTAAGTAATCCCAGCAACACAAAAAACATTCTTCATATTTCCCTGAATGTATATATGAACTATGAGATCTGAGGAATGCGAAAATTGTATTTAATATAAATTATAGTAAATTTGCGACCATTTTAGCGTATTAAATAAGTATTTTTTAAAAATGCGATTTTGAACATTTATTGTTTAAATATCCCCACATAAAGATGACCAAATCTTACCGGAATATTTTTTTAGACACACTTGCATAGAAGGAGTGCTACAAGTAAAATGCTTCATAAATTGCGATGTGAAAACTATGAGTCGAGTAGTCATCATTTCTCGTAAATCGGTCACCGTAGAAGATTATGAAGCACGTATGCAACGTACTATTATGGAAAGTATCACTTAAAATCATCAGTTAGAGGTTGTTTTTGATATTTCACCCAGGGAATCCTTGTAAGTTTTCATCCTAAGATTCGCATTACAAAGTTGGATTTTAATAGATGAAGACCTGGACGAAACCCACTGACATCTTTTTCCCTTGCAAGCAATTTAATGTAGAACATCGGTTTATAGCGTATACGCTATGGTTACAATGTGCACAGTTCGGCGATGACCGTTACAAAGTTGGCGCCACTGTACAGAAAATGTTTCATTAAAAATAAAAAAAATGGGAAAATTACCGATAGTTACATCTATTGTCGCTTTCAATCAGTTCACTGAGATTGATCTTGGTGATATATGCAACGTAAGTTTTGTTTTAATTTAGAATAACATCAGATTATATAATATTACATTTCAAAATATGTATATTGGCAATAAATTGTATCACTGTAGCCTGTACACTTGTTTACAGTGATGGTCGGTGTCAATGAATCTAGGTGCAAGTCAAAGCATCTGGTTTAAAAAGTTAAGCACTGTTTCCTTGACGACTAGACATATGACTCATGCATAATATCATTGAAATAACTTGCAGCACCGAATCTTAAATATGTATAATAAATATATATATATATATATATATATATCCAAATGTAAAAAAAATGAATAATTAGTGGCCCCTGTACATAGCTTTCGTGCATATTAGTATCCTGTTCTCGTTCAATGCGTAACGCCATTCGTATAACTAATTTATTCTGAAAACTCCAAAAGTCTCATCAATTATACAGAAATACAGTTAAATATA